>NW_017728931.1:21004399-21018449 GCF_001723895.1 Crocodylus porosus | reverse complement strand
TGTCCACTGCTACCCCTGCATCTAATTATTTGGTGATCTGATCATAGAAGGCCACCAGGTTGTCATTATGTAATGAGCAAAATGACTGACAAATGATTAAGGAGTAATGCTTCTGTTTTGAGCACTTAATACTGTCCCCAGGGAGACAGAACAAACACACAACAACTGGATTTTCAGGATTTGTACCTAATGCTGTAACTAAAGTGTGAACAGATGTCACATTTGAAGCCCTAAAAGTGCTTCCAAGGAGCCCTGGTAATGGGACAAGACAGTGTGGAGGCCTGATGCCTGCCTCTAACCCCTACAGGCAGAGGCTAGCTTCTGGTCCCACAGGGGATGCTGGGCAGAAGCAGCCCTGCCTTCCCAGTGTCAGATGGTAGCTGGAGCTGCCCAGGCCCAAGCACAACTTGTCCAGGGCCTGTCACGTGGTGCTGGGCAAGCAGGAGGGGCCGCTTCCACCCAGCATCTCCTATAGTTCTTGGGAGATGCAGTCTGAGCCTGCAGGCCTTGGGCGCCACCAGCCAGCAGAGACCAGGGCCCAAGCACAGCTTTCCCAGTGCCTGCAGTTCCATACTGCGTTTTCCAGGTGTCACGGGGAACACTGGGTGGAAGCAGCCCAGCCTGCCTTCCTGGCATTGCTTAGTAGGTCCTAGCCAAGCTGCTTTTGGGCCCTAGTAGGGGCGATGTGTAGGGGGATTGGGCAGGGAGGTGATTGCCTAAAACCCTTTTTTTTTTTTTTAAATGGGCTATGTTGCCAGAGTCCTTGAATATTGTCTCTCACTGTTGTAGTAGAATATTGGTGCATCATCATAGAATAGTTTTCAGTACTAGAGAAACTGACACAACTTACCTGTATAATCTGCTTTCTTTCTCTAGGCTTTAGTTTGTAGTGCATTTGTCCCTATCTATTGTGGCCTAATTCCACCATCATTTAGAGGTGTGGTAAGTCTGCATTGTTCTGTGCTAAATGCTAAAAATACGTTTGATTGTGTAAAATTTTGAAAGACTGTGTATGAACTTTTTGAGAATCCAAATTTAAAATGAACAGAACTTTCATCAGAGTTCATGTAATTGGAGCTATATTTGACTTCAACTTTTGAAATTAATAAGAAACATTACATACGAAATAGGAGACAATAGCTACAGAAAATATTTCCCTTTAAATTGAGTTAGGTGACAAGCTCTGGTGGCTAACATAAAACACCATGTACGCCAGTAGTTCCCAATTTTAGGCTCAAGACACCCCTCCCTAACTTTTGTGAATTGAATGGCACTTTTTGAGAATCAAAACTAATTTATTACAGTGCTTACCTCCATGCAGAGGGGCTGGCCAGCAGGTGCAGGGGAATGGCCAGGCAAGAACTGAGCCTGAGCCTGCATTAACAACTTACTCCCTCACATCCTCATTTCTGGGCATCCTTCAGAGGATCTTGCATCACCCAAGGACCCCCCAACACCCTGGTTGAGAATCCCTGACTTAAAGGTGGGAGGTTACAAAGGAAAATGTTTTACTGGCAACGTCTACACTGAACTACCCACTTGACTGGTGGAGGACTAGTCCCTTAGGCTATTGCTTTGAAAAATGTCACCTGACAACAGACTACACTTGCACATCTGTGTATTTTACAGCACATATGTCTACTTTAAATGCAGATGAACTGATACAAGTTTAAATTGCATGTTTAAGAATATATGCACTGAAAAGACTTGATCCTGTTTTTCTCTGCACTAACTTTTTAGTAGAGGGAGGTTTTTAGCCACTTTGAGCAAATCTTGAAAGTAAAGATTGCAAAGTGGTTGTCTTAAAACAGCATATTTTATTACTGTAGGCTAGAAATGTGAGACTTCCCACTGAAGCATGTTTACACTAAAGCATTGTGAGTAGCCATTATTTGGACTTTATAGGGAAATGTGCAGCTTTGTCAGGCTGTGATTTGATAGAAATTAGAGGGTGTGGGTACATTCTGGCAGAGTTGATGCTACTACTTTATTTTTGTGTGTTAAACTATAATGTTGCATTAGATTAGTTTTGTGTTCAGCTGCTTTTTTTATTGGAAGATGAGGGGTTGAGAAAAGGGGAAGACACTGAAAGAAAACTCAAGCCATTGCAAGTAATGGTTCGTTGCAACACTAGTAAACATATGTTTAATGGAAGATCTCTCATTTCTAAGAGTGGCCTTGAAATATGTTGCCTTACAGTAGTTGTTTGAAACTTTTTCCCTTTAATACTGAAGTTAAAATAGCAGAGAACATTTGTGTTTATCTTGAATCACAGAAGCGCATTCCAGAACTGTCTTATTTTTGTTTCTTAAACTCTTCTGTATCTTATCTTGAAAATATATCTGGAACAATGTATTATGACAACAAGATGGACAAAATCTAAAATTTGGGTGAATCCATGTTAATTTGACTAATTAGTCCTTGTGCTGGGGCACTACAGGTATTGAAAAGGGCCTAGTTTGGACTAGAAAACATGAGTGTAAGTGCTGTATTTGTATGCCCCGTGTTCTAAAAGTCTGCCGCCTTTTCACCTTCCCTGCCCAATAAACTGAACTAGTTCTAAAGTAGTACTAGATTTCTTGTTTGCAGAGAAACAATCGAGAAGAGTTAGAGTAAATGACTCGGAATGAAAACTCTTGAGGGGTTGGCTTCAAATGTTCTCATTCTCTTTCTGTATATAGACTGAGATTAGTTTGTCTCTCTTTTGCCATGATGGAGGGGACTAGCCAGCTCAGTTAGGAAGTTGGATGTTATAAAAAGCCCCAATCCTGCAAATGCACACGTACCTTTTGTGTTTGCTAGATTGGGCCCTGAGGCTTTAAATCTGGCTGATTTATATGGCTCATTTAGCATAAAACCTGACATTCCTCTCTGCTTGGAACTTCATACATGTGCTTTCTTGTGGGAATGTGCCTAAAAGAGATTGGGTAGGGGATGTTTTCCATGTATTGAAGATCTGGGTAATAACTTATCGGCAAAATTAAATGCTGTATACATTCCAGAATGATTCTAAAATTTTGTGCATTGGACTCTGTGAGTGGTTATTTGTATTGTCATTCGTTATGAATATTTGGTTCTTAGTAGAAATAATTAGATTTTGGCAGATCTTAAATATGAACACCATGGGCCTCATATTGTCTCAAAATTTTGCAGCATCATATATACCTGAAAGGCCAAACCAGTACATAGAATTTATTTTTAAAATGGTTAAGATAAAATGTTAGTATTTGTAATTAACGTATTCAGTAATTTGAAATAACACAATGATGTAATATTTTTAAAAACGTAAGTGTGAATGTAGGTATTTACAGTAGTGCTTGCTTGAACATATTTCCCATTAGTAATTTATTCTAAGTGTATTGTGAATCTCCTTTTTCCACCTTAAATGTGTGCAACCTGGCTAAAAAAAAGAATTTCATATCAATTAATGTTATATAGCTCTTTATGTAGAGGGCAGTCATCCTTTGATCACTCTCCAGCACAGATATGGGAGGTGGAGAATGAAAAGGCACTACTTTAAATGTAAGTCAAGTCATCCTTGGCACATGTATCTAAGCTTGGCTGAATATAGTGGATATTGGTTACCAGAGAACTGGTGGGGATATTCCTCCTCAAGTGAAACTGCCAACAATGACTAAAGAATTTGGGAAGGACAAAAGAAAAGAGATGAGACTTTAATAATGAAAAGTCTACTAACTTTTGGCAGAATGACAATGTGGAACTCCAAAAATTGGTGGTTGGGTTTACTGTGGATACAAGTGAAATCTGAAACTACTTAAATGCATTATGAAATTGGCTAGATCTCAGGTGTCTGATAAGCCTTTCAAACTTCTAAGAGCAGCATTAAGGTTCACTTGTAAATGTTTGAGAGTTTTTATAATTAATATCCTGAAACAGACTTGCAGAAGAAACTAATGCCTTTTCCTTAGTTACAAAGACCAGGGAATTCAACTTAAGCTTCCAGTATGTATCATTTTTCTTCTATAGTTGGTTTTCATTTTGTGTTTCCATTTGGGTATGAGAGCCCCAGTAAATAGCTTTTTAAGAATATTGTTTCCTCTTCAACACAGGGGAAACAAGGGAGAGAGATTATCATTAATAGTATCACACTTGGTCACAAAATTTTAGATCAAAATATTTGTTTTTGAGACGCTTTAAAAATGCAAATTCGGAAGTGTCATTCTTGAGTGCATGTGCAGAGAGAAACTGTTTTAATGTTCTGTGGTAATGTCTTGGATGGTTCTTAATAAGACAAGTCTTTTTTTATAAATTGTCTGATGTTCATTTCTCTCTCTCTTTTCAGCGATATGTGGATGGAGGAATCAGTGATAACCTACCTCACCATGCATCTAAGAATACCATCACAGTCTCTCCTTTCTCTGGGGAGTGTGATATCTGCCCAAAGAGTAACTCCGCAAATTTTCATGAAGTGAATCTTACTAACACCAGCATTCAGTTCAGCTTAGGGAACCTATATCGTTTAACACAAGCACTTTTTCCACCAGAACCCAAGGTAATATGTTGCCCTTGTGCATGGTTCTTAGTGTAATGTTTTCTACGTAAATGCTAATCCTTGGAAAAACAGTTGGGGTGGCTTGGTTCTTAGCCTAATGTCTAGCCAAATAAACTTTTTTTCCTGATGGTATCTGGTGGTGGTTTCTTCATTCTTCATCTGGACAAATAGTTTTTTATTTTAGTCTCGAAGTACAAGACTAAAATAAAATCTGTATTGTTCTGTTTTTGTGTTCTTATGATAATACCTTTAGCACTTTAAATTGTTTTGTGCAATCAGCACTAAAAACTGTATTCAGAATGTGTGTGTTCATAGCTACTTTGTCCCATCATTCTCCAGCACAGATTTTGGAGGTGGGGAATGAAAAGGCACTCCCTTAAACATCAATCAAATCATCCTTGGCACACCTATCTAAGATTGGCTGAATATAGTGGATATTGGTTACAACAACTGGTGGGGATATTCCTCCTCAAGTGCAACTGCCAACAGTGCCTAAAGAATTTAGGAGGGACAAAAGAAAAGAAATGAAACTTTAATAATGAAATGTATACTAACTTTGGCTGCTTCAGAGGGTTTTTTTTCTTTTTGGTTTGTTGCAAACAATTTTGATGAGTGTTTTTACACTTTAGTCTTCAACTTGTCATTCTGTATGGACTTAAAAAAAATCTATTTATTTCTTTTGTTTGTCCAGGACTTTGAAAGTGTACAATATTGGGTGACTTCGTGGTGTACCTGGTAACTCCAGTTGTCTTGTGGGAGACCCAAGTTTGGGATTAATATTGAATCAGCCTCCCTAGAAAAATTAAGCAGCACCAAACATACAATTTTGGGAAGTGGCAAGGAAGAGTGGGTCAGAATGCACTCAGCTAAACCTTCTGCTTCAGTGTCGGTCACTGATCTGTTTATCTGTGCTTGTTAAAAAGCCAGTTAGGGAAACAAATTCTTACAAGCTTGCTGTTTGATCTTTGGTTTAGTTAGAAGAGCATTATTCTAAGATAAGAGATGGCTCAGGAATAACTTGATGCACTACATTTGTTTGAAAGATCTTCATATAAGTATATCATCACATTAAGACTGAGTTCATCACTTCAGAACTCTTACTCTTGGTAATGGCATTTTCTCCCTTAGAATTAGTGTAAGTGAATAAAGTGGTCATTCTTTCTGTAAACTTAGTTTTCAGTTAGAATCTTCCTCCTTGTGGCTTGCTGACAGGCTGTCCCATATGTTTTCAGGTTTTAGGAGAGCTCTGTGAACAAGGATATTCAGATGCTCTTCGATTCTTGAAAGAAAATGGTATGTTGATATTTATTGTGACCTTAACTTGAAAAAGAGGGTAAGAATAAGCAAGGATCCTTTGAGTCAAACCAGATGAAATCTTGAAAGTCTCTAAGATTAGTTCTACATTTCTGTAGCTAGAAAACAGTACTTTAGTAACAACTTACTGTATTTGGTTGAAGACGAGATCCAACCCCTCCCCCCATCAGGATGGGGGAAAACAGGTCCTCGTCTTACATTTGCATACAAGGAAACCTCATTAAATACATTTGTCTATCATTAAACTGCTGCCAGAAGCAGTGTACGCTCAGTAATGGAAACCAGCTATGAAGCTGATTAAACGCAGACAACACTGAGCATGACTATAAAAACACGTGGTCCATATTGAGCAAATATGCTGATGGGAACTGTTGTTGTTATTTTTTGGGTGTTTTTTTTTTTACCTTTAAAAAAAAATCCAGAGAACTGGCACTGAGGCCTGGAGGTACTGTAATACTAGACTGGCACTGGGAAGGTCAGAGAATTTGGGAGGGACAAGAAAAAAGATGAGTCTTTAATAATGAAATGTCTACTAATTGGGTGCTTCAGCCCTGTCACTCTCCCCTTAGTGCCAAAGATGCTTGATCTTAGTTGAAAGGCCAAGATGCTGATGGGAACCTCCCACTTTTTGCAAAAATATAACTACATCTAACAACTTGTCAAGTGACTATTGTGGTTCACTTGGCAGATCAAAATGTACTTTGACAGTTTAACTATTGTAATCCCATTGCACAGTTCGCACCATGTATCTATCACCATTCCAGTGCTATCACTCATTGTTCTTTCAGAGGGCTTGCCTCTGAAAACATCTATGCCACTTTCTTCCCCACCATTTGAAGTCTGCCATTTCTTTCCCATGTTCCTCTTCTGTCTTTCTGTAGTACCAGTACGTTTTACTTAGCCCCATCTTAATGCAGTCCTCGACTGTGGGGTTCAAGTATCTGTTTTATGAGCAGGTTCCTGGCTTTCCACAGGGCATACCAGAAGCAGATGGGAACTTCCCACAAGAATAGGTTATATAGTCTGTCTGGATAAAATATGGTAGTGCTCATTGTACAGTCCCCCAGCTTCTCTCAGTTCCTCTTCACTCTCTCAGCTGAACAGCATTTTTTTTTCCCATTTCCAATCATTTTTATTTCTTCACCAGCCTTAAATGGCTGGCAAACATCACCAAATGCATCCCAGAACAGTTTACCCATAATCCCTCTGTTAGCCCCTCTCTGTCTGGTGCATACGATTAGTGTAGCCCACACTCTATGAAGTGAAGCTGGACAAGATTGCCCTGTGTGTCATCTGTATATACATTTTTGGAGGATCCCAGGACTTGTGACAAGAACACCTGGTTGCAGTCATGAGTTGGAGGCTAATTAGGACATGGATCCTTTGTGGTGTGTATCTGGAGTATGCACACATTCTGAACAGTGCTGAGCTGCGGGGTCACCATGGTTTGAAATGCTGCTGACTGCTGAGGCCCAGTCCAATGAACTGTATGGTAAATCATGAGCCCTTTGGCTTTGGGGACACCATGACCCGCAGATCAAGTGTAGTCCCTGTTTTTATGAGTCTTTTGGCTTTAGATTACCATGCAAAAGGCCTACTATAGTCATCCAATGGAAGAATCTCAGCTACGTGCTTATTTTTTATGGAGATGAGGGTTTCCTTCCTAACTTGCTCCTTTGGCCTTTTGGCTAAGGGCAGGAGAGATTTGGGGGCATCCAGACTCCAAGGTCTCCTGGTTTGGGGCCTGCATGTAGGATGTCTGCCATGATTTGGGAGTGCCTGCAGCTCCAGGCTGAAGATTCTGGGAGGCAGGATACTTGCTGGTGGGAGTGCCACACACAGACTTGAACAACTGAGCTCTGCTCAGTCACTAGAATTCAGAACTGATTTGGCTAATTTAGCCTGAGACATGACATTTTTAAAGAAATTTGTACTATATATAAGTAGGTATGATAGTGCTGCTTAAATGTGTGTTTATGTATTACCTGTGCTAAAACTTGCAGCAGTTTAAAAAATGGTAAAACACATCAATTCTGAACAAACTAAGTCTATGGGTACCCATGTTGAAAGAAACAGAAAATAATAATTTTCTGTTTCTTTCAAAGTCGATGCTTTTTGCTCCTCGCTTCCATGTGCTCACAGAGAGCAGGGTCTGATAATAAGAAAGGGGGAAAAAATTGTGTGGGAAGAAGGCAGTGGGATCACCTGACCCAGCACCCCCCATTGTAGCTGTGGGAGGAAGACAAAGCAAACCTTCTATAATTAGATTCTATACCTGGATAATTATAACAAATGTATACATTCTGCATATTTTAGAACTGACATGTTTCAAACTTACACCTCTACTAATACACCATGCTGGCATACTGGTGTCTAGGGGCTTCCCCAGCTAGGCTTCTGCCTCTCTTTTGCTCCTCCCCAACATTTTGGAGCCATGCTGGGCATCCAAACCCCATGCCCAGGGACACTTACCCACAGCATTTGCCAGGCAGGAAGCAAGCAGGCAGGTGCAAACTGACAGCAGTGAGCGGTGCTTGCTGCTTTCCATGCTGAGCTCCACTGCTGCAAAATATGATATAATAGTTGTGTTCAGGTTATAAAATAATCTAAAAAGAAAATACAATATTTTCTCATACATCATGCTCCAGAATATAATTCATACCTCATTTTTTAATGGCAGAATGAAGAAAATAAAATAGTTTTTTTGAATTATGGGTAGAGTTAATTGAGCAGGGACAGAGCCTAATCTTCAGCTGACTCCATCCTCCCTTTCCTGCTAAACTAAAGCTGAAGCCCTACTTGTTTCTGAACCCTGGTTTCCATAGATGGACTTACGATTTGAAAAGAGCTAAAGAGTCTCCAAACCAGTGAGCTAGGAAGAGAGAGAGGCCAGGAGCAGCTAGCAGACAGCAAAATTGCCATAAGATAGGTGAACACCTCTGGAGTGAAGATCAATGAGCTGTTAAGTAATTGACTTCTTCAGCTACTTGAATAGTAATGCAACAGATACTGTATTATTGAGTAGGTATGAAACCAAGCTGCTTCTTCTGTTTTGGTCAGAAAATCAACTTCCATGCTTAATACACATACCCCAATTTCAGGGGGGAAAGTGCATGTTATATGTATGAAAAAATGTTACATAGTAGTCCTAAATGAATTAACTACTTCCCCGCTTTCCATGTCCCTTCCCTCTTTTCCACAGCTCTTGAGAGTTATGGAGGATTAAAAAAAAACAGTATATGATAGGGTACGCTAGGGAGATCATTGAGTTATTGGGAGGCAGTAACAACAAAGGGATTGGCCTTCGTAACTTTCAGGGGAATTTGAAGATGTAGCTGAAGGTTGTAGAGTAGAGCTTGTGATACTCCTCAAGGTATAAGAAAATGGGTTCACTGTAATATTCTTAAATTCATTTGTTAAAGACTTAAATCTTGCAGGCTGCAGTATGAACAGTGTCACCTGGGAAAGGTTTTGTAACTGAATAGCCCAGATGATGCCAAGTACAATAAAATCTGATGATTTCCATGTTATATAGAGACTGTAAAGAATGGCATTCTACTATGAAGAAAACAATTACAAAGCTTCAGTGTGTAAATATTACCCACTCTATCTTACTATATGAAGCTTGTGTGATTTTTATAGATGAATGCTTAATACACAATTTAGACTTCAAAAATTCAAAGTGCTTACCCTGTGAACATTATTACACTGGAATGAAATAATTAGACAAAACTTTTGCTTTGTATTCTTATATGCACTCTTTCCAAACATAGAAGATACCATACTTATCCAAATCTAAGACTACTTTGAATTTAAGGTGCCCCTCCCCCCAATGAAATTTTAGATATAGAAAATTTATAATTTTTTAAAATAATTTTTCCATTTGGAGAATCAAATTATTGGAGGATCATCTTAAATTCATTCCCCACACTGCTGCAGCAGGACAAGCAGTTGTAGGGGGAGCATGTGGTAGGGAAGTCAAGTGGCCTGACTTCTGCCCCCCAACTATGCCTGTATTCCCTGGGGCCTGCTTCCTCCTCCCCTCCCCCACTGCCTCTACCTCTGTCCCTCACTTACCCCTCCCTCCCACTGCTGGCCCCTGCCCCTCACCTCCTCACCACTGCTTACCTTCTGGTCCTGGCCTCAGCTGCACAGAGCATGTGGTTGCTCCAGCCCTGGCCTTGTCATGTAGCAGTGGGAGCTGCAGCAGTTGCTTGCCCTCCATTGCCCTCCACTGCTTTGTCCTTGAGTCTAAGATGTTAAATGGTGGTGGGGGGGAACCTTGTCTAGGATTGGAATAAATCTGGTAATTCTGTAGTATGATACAAATAATCCTCTGTCTTGTTGAACCAAGAAAAGTTGAGGATTATCCGGTGCTTTAGGCATCAGCTAGCTTAGAAAGTACAATAGGCTGTGCAGATTTTAAACTAAAGGGTCAGCTTAATTAGTTAAGCCAGTTATTTATTGGAAACTTCCTGAACTTGGCCTCCCAGGGATTTTGTGGTTCCCTTTTCCCTAGGACAAATAGATATTCATTTGGACACATTTACTTTCTTGTTACCTACTTTCCGCCTTCAGGCACCTCTGGTGCCATTTGGCTTGCACTTGACCAGAACAGGGATAAATAATCATATTATTAACTGGCATGACTATTCTTTGCTGGTATGTCATTGATGCATCTGTTAGGGGTTAATATACTGCGACCAGTGGGCTTCCGCTAGCCGCTGTGTGGTGGCTCGGGTCTTCCGGCCAGATGTTCTGCCTCTTCCAGGCCTTTTGTTATCGCTGGGGTAGCTCTACCTTCCCGCGTCAGTGACCCCACTCTCGCCTGCCATGTCTTGGTGTTCCTCAATGGGTGTGCTCGATTTGGCAGGTCCCTCGGTGCCCAGGTCCAACCTGGCGGTTGCTCATGGGGCTGTACCACCCCTACACCACGGCCTCGCACCACCTATGCTGAGCCACCTCGGTGAGATCTTGGGGTCTTATTTGCAGGTCTTGCCCACCTTCCTGCGAGTTAACGCCTTGTGTGGGAGGTCGCGCACACTCCAGCTGAGCCTCACTCCTTGCCCCAGTCCCACGAGGAACTACCTCACAAGAACTCCTGTCTAGCTTCCCTATGCCCTGTACCCCAGGGCCCTTACCGAACTCAAACTCCCCAACTTGGGGTAATTCACCCACCACCACACCACAAAAGAAAATGCTGTGCTCCTCCACCAACCCACTGTTGCTTCCACTTCTCTTAGCCCCTTAATGTAGTGAGAGGCTTCTCCCCACTATCCGTCACCCCTGAGTTCATGCCCATCCATGGTTGCCCTCCTGGGCCTTGGTGGTGACCCCGCCCCGATTACGACCCCCATCTGGATCATCCTGAGCTCTTGCCTCCCGGTGTGGCATCCTCCACACCTCACCATCCTGACACTCCACCTGAGTCTCGTTGTGCTCCCGCAGGTGCCTCTGGTCTTCCTCCTTCAGGCCAGCACTCAGTCCACCAGCGAACGGCGAGGGACGTTGATGGGGAGCTCATATCCCCGATGAACCTTGCCCCCGGCTCACCAGCCTCCTTAGGATTCTTCTTCGGGGCTCGCTTCTCCTCCGACATCTGCTGCAGCTCTGTCTCTGGGCCATCTGCCCCCTCCGCAGCGGCCACCGCCATTTTTATCTTTGCCGGCCGGCGTCTGACGCTGACGTCACCAGCCAGCCACAGCTGTACATAGAGGTGGCTCATGAGCCACGTGGGTTCCTCTCGCTGTTCTCTGTAAGCTTCGTCCTGGACTGTGGATAAGTATCCTGTGTTACCCTGCTTCCTGGGACATATACTTTCTGCACTAGTACAGCTGGATCTCCCATTGTAGCCTTGCAGAATTAAGCCTGAAACAAGATTTGTAGTATGGGTGCAGGCACTGTTTCAGCTTGAACCAATGCGGTTTTGTAGCATAGACATAGCCCAGTACACTCATGCATACTTGCAGCTTGCTTATATGTAGGAGTTCAGTTTCCTTGAATTGTTTTTAGTTCACTGTTTCTGAAAGGTTTTAAATTGCTCTGTTTCCCGTTGCTCTTTCAGTGGTCCAGTTATTTTATTACACAACTTCCCATAAAAAAAAAAAAAAGAAAAAAAAACAAGACTGACTTCAAGAATCAGCACCCCCACCCCAATCCCAAATCCCAGTTTATTAAAACATGAGATTTATTTTACTTTTTAAATTCTTTTTTATTTTATTTCATCCTTCAGGTGGCTGGCTGACTTCATTTCACCACCCTCCCCCCACCCCCATTTCCTTTCCACCTCCTAGATTCATGTTCCTGTTCTGTGCCCCTCCCCCAACCCATTTCTTATGCACCCTCATCTAAAGCAGGGATAGAAGCCGGTCCTGGCTCACCAGCCCTGTCGTGGCAACTCACAACTACAGCTCCTAGTCAGGCCTCTGCTTGCCAGCCCTCTAGTGGCAAGCCACAGCTCTGCAGCTAAGGGACAATCAGAAAATGTTTTTACTTAGCCTTAAGGTATGACTGCTCCAAATTTGAGCTAGCGCTAGCACTGTTCAACATTTGAGCAGCTCAAAGTACAGCATGTAACAAGTCCCTTATGGTAACTCATCAGTTTTGTAAGATGAAGTTGGGCTGGCAAAATACTTGGATACCTCTTGGAAAAACTCTCTTCCAGTTGTTTGTGTGCCACTCAGTGCTTTGAGCCAGCATGCCAAAACAAAATTGAGTTGCTTTAGCTGTTTTCTTTTGGATGATATGTTAAATTTAAATCTTGTCCCCTTACTAGTGATTGCTTCACATGATAGTTACTCTTTAAGCTCAGATTGTACAGGTATGTTTTGGAGACCTAAAGGTCCAGAAATCAAACCACTTAAGTGATTTGGAGACCTAAAGCTCCAGAAATCAAACCCCAGGAACTCTCAGCCCCACCATTTGCTTGGTAATATAACTATGCTTGCTTTAACTTGGCCAGAAACAATGAAGGGGAAGCAACTGTCCAAGTGTTGCTGGTAGAACCCGTGCAAATGAAGAGAACTGCATCCATAAAAACATTAAAGCAGTCTTTTAAAAAGTGTAATATAGCTGTCTGATACCCCTTGCCAGGTTACAGCTTTTTAGGAGCAAATCCTTGTTTATCGTCTATCTATAGTTTGGTTCTTTATGAAGTGTGAATAACATTTTTGTTGCTCATTGACCAATTATTAAAGAACTCAGAATTCTGTTATGAAAATTGTCAGAAATCTAAAGTCTTGGGTTTTTTTCCCCCCCTTACCCCTCAGGTATTCTAAATGAATCAATTTATGTTGACTTGCCATTAGCAAAGAGAAACCCTCAGGATCTTATAAACTACCCTAAGTTCACAAAGAAGAAAAATATGCCAGGGAATAATACTGAAGAGAAGATGGCAAACATGGGAAAATTTAATGACCAGCTGAAGCAAAACATGTGGCCACTGGATGAAAGAATAGTTGAGACCCTACCTCCTAAACTTCGCAAAGGTATAGTCTCAAGCATATCTGCTGTTAATCAAATATACCAGTTGTGTTTTTATAAATGACTTCAGGTATATTTCACCTATCAGTAAGTTCTGGTAAGAGAAAATATTAAATTTTCATGTCACACAAATATTTTAGTATAAAATCTACAATTTTTCAGTTGAAATAACACAAAGATGCATTTTAAATTAAATTAGAAGGCACATTTATTGCTGCAGAAATTGGCCTTCTCAAGTACCCCCAGTTGACAACCCCTATCCTATGGATTAAATCTTTAATCATAAATATGGTGAATTATAATTTACTAACAAAACCTCAGCGAATACGAGTTTGGTTGAATCATCAGAACAAATCTTTTTGTTCAGTAATTAAAACACTGTTGTAAAAGAAAACATGTTTTCAGGTTTATAGAAAAGGTTTTAGGGAAGCTTCTTTCTAAATTTACCTTCTTTTAGCTAGGTGCTCACAGATCACAAATGGTATTTCAAAGGCTTAAGATGTACTAAAATACAGGCAAACAGAAGTGCACCTTAAACTAAGTGCTTGTATAAGGTGGGCCTGTACTTTGACTTAATAGAATAGTGCAGAGGCAGAAAAGGATCTTGGAGTCATTATTGATGCCAAAATGAACATGGGCCGACAGCGTCGAAACGCGGTCAGGAAGGCCAACCGTACCTTGTCATGCATCCACAGATGCATCTCGAGCAGGTCCAAGGAGGTGATCCTCCCCCTCTATGCG
>NW_017728931.1:20993112-21004184 GCF_001723895.1 Crocodylus porosus | reverse complement strand
AGATTCAGACTACACATCAGGAGGCGCTACTTCACTGTCAGGGCGGCTAGGATCCGGAACCAACTTCCAAGAGAAGTGGTACTGGCTTCTACCCTGGGGGTCTTTAAGAGGAGCCTGGATGAACACCTTGCCATGGTCATTTGACCCCAGTACTGTTTCCTGCCATGGCAGGGGGTCAGATTTGATGAACTGCTCAGGTCCCTTCTGACCCTACCAACTATGAAACAAGTTACGTGAAGAAGCATGGGAATTGTGAAAGGCAATACAGCTGGATTTTTTTAGAAACCTGGGTTTTATTTCCAGCTCTTCTGTGGACTTCAGGTCACCTGCCCAAGGTCACGTAACCTCTCACAGAAGACAGAGAACTTAACTTTGTTTTGTAGGATGATGGGGAATAAGATGTTGGTGGTCACCCACCTCTGCAAAGTATTCTGTTATGTACAGCATGAAAATCATTGGGGAGGGCTATAGTTTACAACACACATAAACCTGTCACCCTTTTCTTTATAATGCAGTAGTGCAATATTTCTTTATAATGTGGAAAACTGCTAGCTATACTTGACTATGGAAAGGGTTTATTCTACTACTATTGTTTTGTGACTTAATATTGCTAATCAATTCTGCTTCTGTTTTTGGCATTGTAACAGAAGCTAAGAAAGACTGTGTATCCTTAGTGCCTTATTATGTCAAAGTTTTGTAACGGACATCTGTGTGTCCTCTAGCAAAGGCTCTGTTGTTTCACCTCTAGCAATTTGATATTCAATGACTCTTCCTTCATTGTCATACTGTATAGGTGCATCTACATGTGCAGTTAATGCAAAACAATAAACTTTGTCAGAGTTTGTTGCTTCCAGGTGCCACATTTACATGTGTACCTGGGACCACAGCATGTTGAGCCAGACCGGAGCAGCCCTGGCTAGCAGAGACCCCAAGGGGGTCAGCCTGTTAGCCCATGGCTGTTCCAGCCTCGCTCAGTGTGCTGCAGAGGTGCTGGCTTGGGCATGAGGGTGCTTCAGTGTAGGGCTAGCCAGCAGGCAGCGTCTGTACTGAAGCACCCCTCATGTCTCAGCCAGCTCTGTCAGCATCTAAGTTATTTATAGCAGAGGCACTAAATAATGCTGCTATAAATAACCTATGGTGGTCTTTATTAGTTTACTCTGACCTAATAGGGTTGCACATGTAGAAGCAGAGACTTTATTGCGGAGCTAATCAGGCAGCTCTGCAGTACCTCTTAAGCCTGGATAAAATAATGGTATCAAGGAAAATCTCAAGAACGCTTAAAATCTTACTTTATACTACAATTGTTCAAAGAAACACACACCCAGCATGTCACTTCAAACTGGTGAAACATTATTTCTGGTGAAACTGTCCTTTTATTTGGAAATTAATTCTGGATGCTGACAAAGGCAAATGGGAACAGGCTGCAAGTGTATTTGAAAATAAAGTGCTAACTAAAATATTTGGTGTAGTACAAGAAAACAGAGTATGGAGAAAACCTAATCAAGAGCTTTACAAAAGATTGGATGTCTTGAGCAAGGTAAGAGTGCAGAGAATAAAATGGGCAGGGCATAGTATGATAGGTAATGAGAGAAGGCATGTGAAGAGATTTTGGAAGCTGAGGTGGAGGGTATTAGACCTCAAATACACCAAAGCAACAATGGGAAGATAACATAAAAAGTGATCTGGAAGGGATAGGGAAAGATGCAACATGGTGGAAGCAGTTCGCATAACACAGGAAGAGGTGGAAGGCTTTAGTTAAGGTGGCTACAGGCCCTTGAAGCTTGTGGAACTAGACAGATAGAGAAAAGAAACTAAGGATGTTATCAACCCTAGGTGACTTGGGATTTTTTTTTCAGTTTAATCTGCAAATAAACATAAGACTGTTTACAAAGTACACTTATTTTTCAGCATTACAGGAAGCTTGTAAAGAGAAGTGTGGGTTCTATGCTCAGCTCTCTAAACTCTTACCAGTGCGAGTGATGTCTTACCTGATGCTGCCGTATACGTTGCCAGTGGAGTCTGCCTATTCTGTCGCCCTGAGGTAACGCTGTGTTTTGGACCTCTGTAGAAACCTTACTTCGGAGTAATTAAGTATTTTCTTTCATCTTTTTGAGGTGATGTGCTTGTTGGGTGTGTGTTTAGTTTAAATGATTTTAAGATTACTAGACCTTGGGACCAAGGGTGTCACAAGCACAGTGAGTCTCAACCACATTAGACTCAAGGCATCATTAGACTTGAGGCATGCCTCAGAACATGCCAGCTCTTAGTTTTCACTAATTTTTTGCTCTATTATTTTCCATAGGCAGTCTTTTGTTGTAAATAACTCAGACTACAACAGGACACAGTTGTTTTGACACTATGGATTCCTTTTTGAAATCTTTGGGTTTATTTTGTGAGTCATGTACACAGCTAACAGTGCATTGCAGGGTAATGTGCGGCACCCCTAAAAAGAAAATCATGACATTAGCATACATTCAGATGATGTAGGTTCCCAGCTAAAATGTTGCTTCATGTTGCAAGCACCCTTCTAAAAAACTCTTAGCTGATCCACCCTTTTTAAACAGCTTCCAGATTGAAAGCTGGATTGATTAGGAGAATTTTTTTCCAAAATTCCATTCAGCTTACTTACGTTGATGTGACATTTGGTTTCTAATAAACAACATCATAAAAAGATTGATATCTGTAATTATATGCATATTTTTTCCAGTGTTTATTTGTAGATAGTCAGTTCCTCTCTAAAACAGTATACCAAAAATAGTAGTAGACATTTTGATGGTGGTAATCTTGTCTGTTTTATAAGTAACCATAACGTCTTGAGGCAAGTTATCATAACACTTCAAAGACAGTCCTTTTAGCATGCTGTCCATAAACAGTCTCATGTATGTAGCTTCATTCTCTGGTAATGTTTCACCAGTTGGTAGGTGTCATGTCTTTTTCTTCACGTGATTACAATATAAAGAATGTTAACTTTGTAGTGACTTCACACCAGATTCTGCATCAGTTTACTTACCTTCAGTCTGCCTTTTTGCTTTGCTTCTGGGGAGAATAAAGGGTGCAACTCTATCCTTGAGAATCAAAACTGGTTCTGTAACTTACAGCATTAGACAAAGAAATGGTGGTTTTCTGCACTAACTTGAAGTACGTCCCACTTCATGAACAGCTACATGTAATCATAATAATGCTATACGGCAAAATGTGGGAAGGAAAAATATCACCCCTAACATAACTAGCTTTCACAAACAAAGAAAGGAATTATTTGTAGTTTGTATTCTAGAACTCTCAACAGAAAACCAGTTTCATTTTATAACTTATGTTAAATCTTGTATTTTTCCTGATTGCAGAGTAGTAGACTGGTTTCCTGATATTCCCGATGATGTTCGATGGATGCAGGGACAGGTATATCGGATTGTTGGTACAGTTTGTTCTCAAGCAAGAAATAAGCTGCTCCGCGCATGCAGGTAAATTTTTTACAAATAGATGCATCTTTTCTACGTCTGTTATTATCAGTCAAAACTTAATTCATTTTTTTAAAAGGATGCAAGTATCTTGAGGATGAGTTCTAGTAGTGAAAACAAGTATCAAGCCTTTCATCTGCCTCTCTGAGCCTGAACAGGCGTCCTTGCCTGTTTGGGCTGCCACTTCTCCTGCTGCGTTGGGGCGTTGCCGCCCTTCCTGCAGGATCACCGGCCCCACACAGCCTGTTATACCCCTGGGCTGTGGGGGCTTGGAAGCACAGGCTGCTTTGCCCTGGGCCATGGGGGCTCAGAGAAACCCGAAGCGTCACCGTGGGCACTTCTGGTTTCACTTTACTTTACAAGCTGGCATGCTGGTTAACAGAGCATGCCGGCTTGTAAGGTGCCAGTTAGTGGAGTTTTTCCTGTAGTAAGCACGATTTTTAAGTAAGGTTTCTTTTATAAAGTGGTTCATGCTGTGTTTTCAAGACTGATAGTAACTCAGACAGTTGCAGCTGAAACATTCAGTGCGCCCTTCTCCCATCTTTTTACCCCCAGTCTTTGCTATGTTTCTGAATATGGAGTCCTTTAGAAGACATTCATTCAATTTTTTTCTGTGCGGAGTATTTTGAACTCTTCTTCATATTGTCTTTAGTAGGGTAGGCTTTCTGTCTGGTTGGCTCTCCTATCCCTTCCTAACACTGTTACAGTGGAAATCTAATTCCAAATGCATGCTACCTTACTTAGGCACAGGGATGGAGAGCTACATGAAGAGCTGTTCTCAATCCTTTTCCCAGAAGAACTAGAATCTACCTAGAAATTAACAACTGAAGTAGTAAAATGCATTCTAATGTTTGATATCCAGGTTGTAGCTGTATTGGTCTAGAGGCAAAAGAAATCAGAACTTGTGGTAGAGGTGATATCTTTTATTAGACCATCTAGATTTTTGCAAAAAATATATATTTAATTGCAAGCTTTTGGGCACAAGCACCCTTCCTTAGGCATAGGAGAAAACATTGGAAAAGTTCTCCCAGGTTGAAATGACAGTTCACATTTCATAGTGGAGTTAAAGGTGTGGTAAAATTTCCTGTTTGGCACAGTTCATTTTATGCATGTTAGGCTCAGAAAAAAGTTGGAATAGTCTATTTACCTTGAAGTTGTTTTGGTGACAAGCAGGATGTAGTCATATTTCCTCTGGTTATGATGTTTCATATTTCACAGAAGAGAAAAAAAGGGATGGAATCCTCTTCTGGGCAGGAATTGCTTATGTAGTGTGGCTGAGCTTTGTGATGATGCCAGTTACCTCAAACAAAGGCAGGAGCAGGGTCTCAGGTTTCAGATGGTAAATCTTGCTTCCTCCTTGTAAATTTTATAAAGATTTCATGTAAAAAATCAGCTGAAATTTGATATCTTTCATATGTCAGGTTTTACCACCTGAGAACCCTGCTCCTGCTTTTGTTTGAGGTAATTTGCATCATTGCAGAGCCCAGAGATACCTCACCACATAAGAAATTCCTGCCCAGAAGAGCATGCCATCTTTTTATTCTTCTATGAAATATGAAAACTCATAACCAGAAGGAACTATGACTCTATATCCTGCTTACCACCAAACAACTTTGAGGTGAATAAACTATTCCAACTTTTTTTTTGAGCCTAACCTGCATAAAATGAACTATGCCAAACAGGAGATTTTACCACACCTTTAACTCTCCTATGAAACGTGAACTTTCATTTCTACTTGGGTGAACTTTTACAATCTTTTCTCCTACGCCTGAGGAAGGGTACTTGTGCCCCAAATGTTAAATCTAAATCTGTATGGCGCCACTGATACTTTAACTGAAGTAAAAACCTCATTGAAACATTGCTAACTTTTTTTTCTTTCTTCACAGTAAAGAGGGCTTTGGTTCACTAAGAAAATGTCACACTATCCCACCTACTATAGAGTTGCATTCCACTTGCTGTTGTCTTAAAATCCCACACTGTTCTGCAGACCTAGAGAGTTGGCTTTGGGATTTTCCCTCTTGCACAGACTTAACTGGGAAGCAAGTTTCTGCAAGCAAAGAGAAGCTTTCAGAGTCAGATTCCCATCTTAATTGCTTCACAAATTCTGAAGAATCTGGAATGGAAATGGACTTTGATTCTTCCTCGGAAAACAGTTTCCAGACGGCCTCAGAAGACTAATTTTGAAGGAAAAAATTTGAATGTTCTGGATTCTCTGTCAGAGAAACTTGAAACCTGAGGAATTAATTTTCCTCACCACCTGCCAACAAATATAGAAAGATTTTATTTTGTTTACATCAGGATGACAGATTTGCCTTTGTGGACTATACAGTTCTAAGGGTTGAAAAAAAAAAAAAAGTTACTGTACAAAGTAACTATCCATATCCTGGTTAATGAGTTAACCACAGTCCATTAAACTGGTGATTTAAGATGCATCTAAAAAGAGATTTAACTTCAATCTACTTGTACACGCCAATTTAAAATAAAATTAATACCAATAAATGGCTTGTATGCTATAGAAAAAAGCCTTTAAAGCAAACATTGCATTTAAAAACCCAGTCTTTTTATAAATAGTTCTTACATTTTTAGCACTTGGGTGGAATCAAGCAGCTTGTACTTTGTAAGGGGAAAATGTAGGTAGGACTTTTTTGAGGGCCTCCAATGTCTGTGCATTTGCTTTATGTTTAAATGTATTGCTGAAATTGTGGGGAAATGTTACCCATAGGGGTGTGTGAAACAGGCTGTATTCAATTTGGATTCAGCCCAAATCGGGGACAGCAATTAGATTTGTTGATTCGGATCACTGCCCCAATTTTGGATTTGGCCGAATCCGAAGATTCGATGCTGATTCAGAGAATCAGTGCTTCGGCCATAGACACAGCTTTAAAATGTTTTTTTTTCTACATACCTCAAGGAACCAGGCACGGCTTGTGAACGCTGCGATGGTAGGGTAGATGGAGCATCCCACAGGAGCGTGGCAGGGGGGCCCCCCATGTGCTCAGTGGTGCACCCAGAAGTGGACTGGAAATACTGTTGGTCCACTGATGAGCGTGTGGGGGAGTGCCCCCCCAGTGTGGTGATCCGCCACTGAGGGACTCCAGGTGCCCCCCCCAGACCCAGGAGACACCACTTGCTGAGCCGGGGTGTGTGTGGAGGGCCCCCCAGTGCACTCCCTGGCAGACCTGGAAGTAGACTGGAAGTGCTTGTCTGCTACTGTGAACTTCCCTCCTCCCCCCCGGCATTCCTGTGAGATGCTCCATCCACCACACCATCTCCACATTCATGAGCCACCTGGTACCATGAGGTATGTAGAAAAAACATTTAAAGCTGTGTCTATGTCCAATTGTCGAATCTTTCTGAATCTCTCCAAATCGATTTGGAGGGTTCCAGTTTGATTTGGAGAGATTAAAGGGTCTCCTGATTCTATTCAGATTCGGAGATTTGGCCACTGAATTGGACTGAATCTCCGCTGGATTGAATTAGTGACCAAAGCTTTGAACAGCCCTAGCTGCCAGCTTGGATTACAGTACATACTATAACATAGAATTTATACTATAATCGGGTTCTACATTATCCCTAACCATTATCTAGAGATGATTCATTGTGAAGGTGCATCTTTTTCCTTAATTATCAAGAAGGGAAAAAGTGGATAACTGGGCAAAATTTATCCAAAATGTAAACAGGCATAACTTTATTGACTTTGATGGAGCAAGGCACATTTTGCCAGGGTTTGATTCAGGCCCTTTATCTTTAAACAGATTATTTAAAAATGAATAATAGATGCAGAGGCTGTTTTGAAGAGTTGCACTGAATGGTGCTAAAGAGAGCAAATTAATATCTCAGAACTTTGTGGTGTGTTAATATGCCATAAATTAGAACAGTGTTGTGTCTTTGCACTGTGATTTGTTGCTCAGTGACTCTTACTTACTGTATCTTCTGTATAATGAAAGGGAAGCATGTGTTTTTTTTTTTTTCTTGTTGTGTAAGGGACCATTGGGGTGGGATAATTTCTTCAGACATGCTCTTTCTCAGGTCAGAAAGAACAAAGCAGAGCTCTAGACAAATGCACCTTGGATACTAACCAGTCTCTCTTTTTTGCGTGCTAAAGAGCTGCACGCCTGTCTAACTGCATTGTATTTAAAGCTATGGGGATGGAGAGCGAGTCCTCTCTACCTTGACATTGTGCAACTGTTCTGCATAAGGGTGTCAGTGTGGTTTCAAATCTTAGATAGACAGTTTATGAGCACATCTGATAAAACTGATAATAAGATAATAAAGCCATGTATTATGGCACAAATCCTTACTTTAGCAATATACTTTGGACAAGTAAAAAAACAGAAATCAGATGGACATAACCTCTTGTGACTTTTGAGACACAAAGTTTGTTTGAGAAAGATTTAGTAGCAAAGAGGCACTGTATTAGTGTTTTGAATTTGGGGTAACTCAGCTGAACATCCGGGAGATTGTAACCTTAGAACTCTGAAAATATTTGCTGGGAGAAAATTAATAGTGTAGGTCAAAGATTGACTGAAGGTGTTTTTGAGATGGAAAGGAAGGAAGGTTCTACAAACTGGTAAAAGTATTGTGTAAACTTTAAATGTGTGTAGGTCTTTTGAGAAGGCAAAACCTTCACTTGCCTGATTTGGATTGAATGTTAAAAGCTGTTCCCCTTCCCCCCCTCCCCTGAAAGTCTAAACGTGTTATATTTTTATTCTTCAAATTAATTTAGGATGCTTTAAAAACATTATTTAAAATGTAAAATGTATAATTTAATAGGATATTGAAGGACTTTTATATTGTAATTACTCTTCGGTGCTATTTCACTTCAGATGGTACTTAACTTTTTTATTGGGCTCTTTACATGTATGCCTTTTGATCCTGCAGAATAAACAGGTAAAAGAAAAATACTGAGATAACTACTAATTTTTAAATAAAAGGTACAAAATATGATTTTAAGGTGTCTTCATTTGTAAGGTACAAATTAATGTTATGGAGGACCTGAGCTCTTGTGCGAGGAAAAATACTGCTGTGGTGTGGCTTATTGTCCTCATGAAAGGATATATTTTTAGACCACAATTTCGCACACACACACGCCATGCTTAATTTTTATACACTTGAGTAGTCTAATTGAATTCAGTGGGATTAATTCACATTCACAAGTGTGTGCAGGAATATTGTCTGAGTTTCCTATAAATCACTTTCTATCACAAGTATTTGCCTCATTCTATGAACTTCCTTTTCATAATCATAATAGAGGCTTCAAATTGGCAGGGATGGAATTCACACTTGTGTAAAATCCATCAACTTGAAATTAGTCACACTGGGTTTAAGTCTCTCTTGTGAGAGATACTAAATAATAACTCCCTACTTCTTTTCTCTTTACCCTTAGTATTTTGTAAACCCTTATCATTACCCTCAAGCATCTCTCTTCTGAACTGAATAGACTTAGCCTCTTTGGTCTTTCCTCATATAAAAGCCCTTCTATACCACTAATCATCCTTGTTGCCCTTTTCTGTACCTTCTCTAGTTCTATATATTTTTTGAGGCGGGGGAATAGAACTGGGCACAGTATTCAAGGTGTGGACGTATCATAGATTTATAAAGGAGCACGATGATACTTTCCATTTGTTCACAATTCCTTCCTTAATTGTCTCTAACATTTGTTTGCTTTTTTGACAGCTGCTGAGCTCTGAGCTGTCCACAGAGACTCCCAGAGCTACATCATTATTTACTGCTAAGCATTCACCTTTGATCTTAGACTTCTAGCATTAGTATAAAAATGTGTACTTTTTATTGCCTGGTTCATTATTTCTATGTGATGGTTTACTCAGTAAGGGTATCTGTTCGTGCTTGTCTTCACCCTGTTTCTTATCCCCATTTTTTTACAGTTTCATCCCTATAAGGTGTGTCAATCTGAACTGTGCACTGTACTGCACCTGTCAGCTTTCCCTGTTTTTAGTTTAAAAGCTGCTTTACTACCTTTTTAATGTTACATGCCAGCAATTTGGTACCATTTTTGCTGAGGTAGAGCCCATGCTTTCTGTACAGGCTCCCCATTCTAAAAGGTCCCTCAGTTCCTAATAAGCCTAAATCCCTGTACCATTATGAGCTAGCTTCAATCCTTATATAAAACACACATAGTACAGCCATCCAAAAGAAGTGCTGTGTTTGATGCATTTGGAACTTTGTCTTGGTATTGGCTTTCTACCGTCAATAACCTGCAATGAACATTAAGTTACATATTTGGACTAGTTAGGTAGTAAATCCTCACTTTTGTAAAAGGGAGGTGGCAGCTAATGTACATAGTTTTTGTCTCACCAAAAGTTCAGAAATCCTAGAACAGAGCCCAGAAGAGAATCTGCCTGCCTTAACTTCAATCTCAGCTGGACTCAACTCCTTTTCTTTGATACATATTGTAGCACAGATCTTGTGGGGATGCTTCAGAAAACAAATTAAGGGTACTAGTTTGTAAGCTTTTGCAGCACTTCCAGGATAGCATTTTTAGGCCATTATGAGAATTTTCAGTTTGTAAGACTGGCACCCTAACAGATTTTCTAGCGAGTTTAAAAAACACGTCATCCTATACATCAGGGTTGGCAACCTCTGGCATGCGTGCCAAGCATGGCACGCAAAGCCATTTTTTGCTTGGCATGCCACGGCCAACCCTGGCTCTGGGTAGCTGCTGCCAGCGACAGAGCCCAGGCTGCTCCCAGCAGGGCTTGTAGTGTCCCAGCTGCCTGCTGTGAGCAGCTTGGGCTCCTGGCTGGCAGCAGCTCCCCAGAGCTGGGAGGCTCCAAACAGCTGTGCTGGGCTCTGGCATCAGCTCTACACCAGCTAGTGCACCCGCGTGTAGGAGCGGGCGGTGAGGGAGGGGCCTGAGGCAGCGCAGCCCCGGTCTCTACCCCGCTTCCGGCACAGAGGTGATATCAGGGTTCCAGAGCTCTGCAGCTGTTTGCAGCCACCCCCGGGCTCTGGGCAGCTGCAGCAAGCAGTGGGCAGGCTGCAAACAGCTGTGCTGGGCTCTACAGCTCTGGCATCAGCTCTGTGCTGGCAGCGACTGCACGCACACCTCAGGGTGGGCTGTGCTGCTCCGCTGTCTACCTAAGTTTCTTAGGTAACCAGATTGGAAGTACAGTTTTTACATGAATCCAAGACAAGTTTTCCCCCCCGCCCTGCCTCAGTTGACATAGAGAAAAACAAGCCTTACCTTGGATACATGTACCAGTGCTCTGTTGTCTTTCCAGGGCAGCAGCTACAGCTGCTGCTGGTTGGAGTTAGAAGCCATTGAGCCCATGAATGATGTGTGCCTCCAGTGCTTGGTGGGGCACAATAGCGGCAGGAGAGTGGTGGTGGTGGCAGGAACACAGCGGAGATAATCGTGAGCCTGGGTGACAGCCGCAGCGACTGCAGCTGCCCAACAGTGCATGGAGCTACACGATGCTCTGCCAACTCTGGCCACGCCCATCTGATGGGGCAGTGGCAGTGCGGGTGCCACGTAGCCGGCACCGGGCCCTGCTGCCCCCTCCCCCCCACTGCCCTATGCTGTGAAGGAGGGCTCCGCCATGAGGCCCCATAGCCCCTGCTACTGCCAGTGAGTATGAGGCTTTTTTTTTTTTTTTT
>NW_017728931.1:20959365-20993012 GCF_001723895.1 Crocodylus porosus | reverse complement strand
GCGGGGGTTGGGACTGGGTGGGGAAGACATGAGGGGGATGCAAGAACTGGCAGGAGATGGGGCCAGGCGGAGCAGCCATCAGGGGGGCTGCAGGAGCCGGCAGGGGATAGGGCCAGGCAGGGCAGCCATCAGACATGCTAAGGGAGCAAGCAGGGGTGGGGCATGTGGCCCCTGCAGGGGAGGCATGTGGCCCCTGTTGGGGGCAGTCCTTGAGCTGTGCAGGGGGGCTGCATCCTGCATAGGGCAGGGAACCCACTCCTCCTGAGCAGCCCCTCTTCACAGTCCCTCCACAATCCACCCACAGCCACCCACATTCCCCCATCTCCCCAGCACATGCCCTGCATGCCCAGCTCCCAGACAGCCTGAGACCTGCTGGCAGGAGCCTTGGCTGCATGGACAGATGTCCCCACATCCTAGTTAGTGAAGGGGTCACGGAGCTCTAACTGCTCTATGGTAAGAAAACCAAAGGCAAACAGCAAAATATATAGCTATTTAGAATTCATTTTATTATGATGATAAAGACACTGGTAGGCTTCCAAGTTGCTTTAACACTGTAGATATATCAATAAAACATTGCCCAACTGATCACTGTCTCTCTGTCTCTTGCGCGCTCTCTCTCCATATATAGTGGTCTTTTGTTTTAATTGGGGAGCAACATGGATTTCAGGGTATTTTAGAGTGACTTTGGGATTTTTTTATCAGCAATTTCTCAGGTTTCAAGTAGGCAACACCAGAATTCCTGCTAGGGAGGCAAGTGGCAGGACCCAGGCAGAGGAGCCTACTCAGAGCTGGCACCTTGAACCCACTGGAGGTGGCTGACGTTCTGGCCAGTTGGGGCCAGGAGGACATGCTTTGACAGCTCAGAGCAGGCCACCGCATCCAGAACATCTTCCAGGCGATAGCTACTCAGATGGCTGGGCAGGGGGCACACATGGCAGTAGTGCCTCACAAAAGCCAGCACTGCAGTCACAGCCCACTGGCAGCTGGCCCAGAGGGGCAGATTCCTCTACTGGCTGTGCAGTCCCCATCTGGGTCTGGTAGGTGGGCAGGTCACAGCCAGGCAGCAGCCCCCACTGCCAGACTGCTGCAGTGGGTAGAGGGTGCAGGGAACTCTCAGGGCTGCTTCAGCAGTCCAGCTGGCACAAGGGGTAGTTTCCCCAGGTACCTATTAGCTGGGGGTCAGAAGCTCCTTAGACTGAGTAGCCCTGAGCTACTTAACAGGGTATCTTTTTTGTACTGATGGGGCCAGCACAGGGCAGCTTTTTACATTGCTGGCAGTGTTACTAATTTTGAGGAGCTGTGTGCAGTGATAAGTGCCACACACAAAGAAGGAACTCTGTGGGCAGAGTTCTGTGCGTGTGTGCACAACTGGGAGTCTGAGGCACAAAAAAGGAGAGGTGTGAAGGAGAGTGCGTGTGTGTGGGGTGAATCATTATGTATCTATGTGTCTGGAAGGTAGTGAGATTGGTAGATGTTTTAATGTGTGAGAGAGGAAGGTTTGTGTGTGAATTCTGTAGACCAGATGGATTGAGTTGGTTTGTGGTTGCATTCCGATTGTATGGTACACATTATGCCTGTTGGTATATATATTGTCTATGGACCAGCCAAACACTGAATGAGAGTGAAGTCTAAGAAGTGAACAATGTGTCTGAGTGCCTGGGAGGCAGTTATTGGAGATCTCTCCCCACTGATGCATTCATAGGATTTTGGAAGACAGATTGCTGAGCGGAAGCCAGGGTCAGAATCACCACTGACTTATTGCCTTACCCAGTGTGCAATTCTGCAGGTGTTCTGAGGTGAATATTGCCTCTCCTTTCCTTTTGTGTTAGTCTGTGTACCCCTATCATTGTGCATTGTATACAGTTATAGTATAGGATTATAGGATCATAAGATAGGATAACAGCTGATAGTGTTATGGTTGGTTGTTGTTATTAATAAACCGAGCATTTGTAAACTTAATTTGTGTGTCTCACCTTAGGATTAGTCAGGGTCCAGGTGCTGTATGACAGACAACAGTGCCTGGGTCCTTCCTCACTCTCTGCCTGCCTATCATCTGGGGTAGTGTCACTAATTATTGAGTGGTTTGTTAATTTGGCCCCAACACAGGACTGGCAGCAGGAGCAGAGGCATGAGGCACCAAGTGACTAGGGAGGAAGTCACGGGGATCATCCTGCCTGCCCCACCCTTCAATGATTAGATTCTATACATAGAAAATTGTAATACCTTTATCATTTCCCATGTATAGAATTTAATTATTGTGGGGAGGGTCATCTTAAATTCAAAGCTGTGTTGGATTTTGGTAAATATTTTAAATTCTCCTTGAGACATTTCTTGTGTTTCTAGCGTTTAACAATGTTAAGTGTTTTTAACATGTGGAGAGTAGCTCTTATCAGTTGTGAAGAGCATGTCATGGTAACCTTTTCAATAGAGAATGTTCAGTAACTTGCTAATTTAAAAAAAACACTCTAGGAATGTTTCAGTGTGTTGTTATTTTGGGAAAAGGTTACAAGGTTAAAATGAACAACCCTGGGACAGATTAGTAGAACTCAAGATACCAAGACTGCCAATAGATGCTACTAACAAAATGGGAGCATCTGAAGTGGATTAGTGGTCCTTAAGTGGAAATAATTAGGTAGTCTATGACTTCTGCAATCTGTGTGCATACAGTATTGTGAATAAATTGGAAAGGAACAATTGAAGACTGAAAGCCATATTTTGCTCCAATTGTCCCTGAAATAAAAAGGTTGCCAAGATTGTGAAATGACTGGTTTTCATGTAACCATTTCTTTGAAGAACACTATTAGCACTATTCTTAGAATCTGTTTTGGAAGAATAACGCCCCCTCCTCCCTCCCCCCCCCCGATATACTCTCTGCTGTTTCATCCAATAGCGCAGAATGAAATTACCCTATCATATGTATTCAGCCAAAAGTAGAAAAGAACAACAAAGTTTATAAGGTCCTTGGAACACCATAAACTGTTACATCAATGTACCCTTGAATCTCACTGAAGCCATTTTCCCCTGATTTTTAGAGGATGTCTGGTTAAAATATGGGTATATATCTTGCAAAGGGTGAGATTAGTATGGAATGAGGCCTTTTTCTTTTTTTTTGGCTCAACGTCAGATATAATTATATCTTTGATCACAGCAGAAGTGGATAACTGTAGAAATGATGGGATATGAAGCAATGAAATACCAAACTAAAACCCCTGCTCAGCAGCAGACTAACCCAGAAAGTGCCTAAAACTCACTGGGCACCATAAGTCTTGCTTCTGTGCATGCCTGGAACTCGCTCCATCAAAACCTAATTAGGATCCAGAAACAGGGTTGTCCCCTGCTGATGTCCCTTAAGGAAACTGATGTGGAAGGTGTACGGTGACCACTTTGTAGAGGTGCTGGTCACGTACTTCTCTGATGGAACAACTATGGGTTAGTGCATTTACCAAGGAAGTGGGAGTGCTGGGTGCAAGACATTCAAACCCACATCTTCCATGCCTTGAGGGTTTGTCCTAACAACCAAATCCTTAGCCAGTGGCATGGTACTCACCTGGGAAGGTGTGGATGGAAAATTTTGGTCTTTGTCCCTGGAATACATTGTGCAATGATTGTATTAAAGAACAACAGGAAGAGGGACCTCAGACCTAACCCCACTTCTTCCAGGTGAGCCCCCAACCACTAAGCAGCATAGTCGCATTTCTTCTTGCACTCTCTTTCTGCCCTCATGAATCTTACCTTTATTTCTGAATAGTGGGCATAGCTTCAGCAGGAGAGGTGAAGGGTGTCCTTCACCCAGCCTAGTGATTAGTCTGATGGTTATAATCCCTTAGGCAGAGGAAAGGCATTCAATCAGTCTCTTAGCTAATGCTCTTATTAAAAAGCTATTGCCAGTACCACCAATACCACTTGCAGTCATTCTTTAAAGCAGTGAGCCCTGTTCTGTTTTTTCAAAGGGTAGAGGTAGATACTAGGGCTGTGCAAAACGGCACTGTTCCATTTCAACCCCCATTTCAATGTTTCAATGGCATAGCATTTCATTTTGAATTGAAACCACAGTTCTGTTTCATTTTGTTCCATTGTTTCGATGTTGTTTTGACATTTCACCCATAGGCTATAACGGGGAAGCTCAAAACAGCCTATAACTTTGTTGTTTTTGGCCTGATTTGGATGAAATTTGTAGGAATGGTAGTCCCTTGAGGGCATGAAGCCTGCCAAGTTTCAAGGAGATAGGTGCAGGGGTTTCTGGGAAACTGTACTTCAAAGTCTTGAAAGCAAAACTCACGTCACGTGTTATGTGTTAAGGTGCAGCAGGGTGAAAGCTGCAGGCTTGCTAGCCCCTGTTGAGGCCACAAAGCCTGCCAGCTTTCAAGGAGATAGGTGCAGGGCTTCTGGGTTCTGTGGCCCTGCACCTCTGGCTGCTGACAGGCAAAACTCGTGACATGGGTGTGTGACTGTGTGTTAAGGTGCACCCTCACTCAAATGACACCAAGGCACAAAGCAGGGTAGTTCAAACAATGCTGCCTTTTATGCAGTTTTTCCACCCCTCTCCCAGAGCACTGGGATTGGAAGGGACCTCAGGGAAGGATGACAGTCAATGGCCAGCTACACAGTCAATAATGAAAGCCCTCCTTCCGCTTCCCTCTCCTTACTTTAGTTCGTTTCCCTGAAGGCAAACTCAGCTTGAGCTTCGAAACTTGGGAGCCTAGATATCTGCTGAAATAGAAAAGTTGTCAAACAAATACAAGCAGTGCCAAAAGCACAGTGGAGCTGAGACTATTTTGGAGTTCTGCTTCTGAGAAATTAGGTTTCTCACATCTTAGTTGTGCAACATTCTACTGATTGCAGTTTGCATTTGGAATAAAGGTCTGCTAACAAAACAGAGGTCCTGAACCATATAAAAAACATGCCCAGGGTCTCTTCCAATGAAAGTTTGTCATTGACTGGACTCTGTATGAGCTGATCCCAAAATTGACAGATAACAATTTGCCTCCTTTAAATTAATATATCAAACTGAGAGAAGAGACCAAAGTGTATATGTGTGATTATATTTCATTGGCTTTATATACCATACATAACAGAATAGCAAGAGGATTGCAAATATGATCTCTACGTCATAACTCAAAGTTTCTTGTTTCAGTCCTTTGCTTCTCTTTGTCCTCCATTCTGATTTCTTTTCCTTTCCTTTTTGTTTTTTTTCCATCTGGTTTCTTTCTTACACCAAATCCCAGCTCCTAATGTAGCTCCTAATCCAACATTTTTGTCATTTGATCCATTCAGATGAGGAGCAGTTAAAGAGTTAACTCTTCTTACCATCCAGTCAAATTAATAGGAGTTGGGAGCTGACACTGGAGTAATTGCATCAGGCTTCTGCATCAATTGTACTGTGCTCATGTTGGGAAGGTTAGTGCAGTACCAGCCCTGTAACTTTTTGTGACATGAAATCTTGCACTCAAGATAAACAGTAAACAAGGGAAAGGCCACTTATGCGAGCTGTGTTTCCCTCTGTTTTGTCACATGCTGATTTGCTAATAAGCTACCTTTTTATTTTTAACAGTTTTGTTACTACCCATCCACACATTTAAAAATCCTTATCTCAAAAGGAACCTTTGAACTTATCTTCCAAATGTGCTTGTGCTGGTGACAACCATAGGTATTGCCCAAGTCTTTAACAGTGTTGTGAACTTGTGCTCAAATGTTCTTTCAGCATTCTCATAGCCACTAGATACAGCAAATTAGGCCACACTGTAACTGATCTGGCTTAAATGCATTTCAGAAGCACTACTTCTGAATGTACCTTCCACACATTGACCTAAAAATGGGGCTACTGGCTAATGGGTTAGGGTTTCACTTCCCTACTCCAAACTCTCCTGCCTTATAATTTGCTGAGTGAAAGTAATGAAGCTGGGTTGGGTTGAGTGGGATGCTGTGGCATCGCTGGGAGTAGGGGTGGCCTGGAACTTGTGCCGTCACCGCACCCAGCCAAGACTGGATCTGAACAGTTTAAACCAGTGGTTTTCAATCCTGACTCACAGCACCCCTGAACAGGCTTGTGGCAGCCCTTGCAAAATGCCTGCTCTTCATTTGCCCTCTTTTTTTTCACCTCTGGAAAAATAGTGGCGTTTTTCAGTTTCAAAGAACATGGGAAACCCACACCTACACACTACAAGCTCCAGCTTTCTCTTGGGTGTTGGTTGTTGCTGTGTTGGTTAAAGAGATAACCAGACAAGGAAGGGTCTTTGTGTAAAGCTAATATATTTTATCTGATATCAGGCTTTCTCTTGGGACTCCTAGTAGCTGACCTTGCCCAGGATCCCTTGGCAGCCCAAGGTGCTCCAGGCCTCCTGGCTGAAAAACCCTGGGACCAGATCCAGGTGTCCCAAAGACCCGCCTCTGCAGGAACTCCCTACCCTGACCGTGAGGCAGGGCGTGGAGCAGGAAGGTTGGGGCGGGGCTTCTCCTACACGCCACTTCCGGAGGCCGAGCTCCTCTGCCTCATCCCTTCCGGCCTGCAGGCCAATGGGCGCAGATGCCGCGCTGCCTATCATAGTCACCCTCGTGCCGCGGTCCAGGCGCTGAGGGAGGCATTGCGGCCTCCGCCCATCTGCTCACCCGGCGCTGCAGCAGCCATGGGCACGGTGCAGGCGCGGGTAGGGCGCTCCCTCTCCCCCTCCTTTAGTTGCGCGTGTTTGGAGGCCGCGGGCGGGGGCCGCGTCCGCTCCGAAACCTTAGTGCGGCAGCCGGGCCTGCCCACTCCCCCTCCTCCGCGGGGAGCGCTCACTGGCGGCCCGGACTCCCCCAACCTGGGCCGCCGGAATCGGGGAGGGGTAGTTAGTAATGGCCGTAATGGGAAAAAGCTCTTCCCCTTACTGCAAGCGCAGGGAGGGAGTTCCTGGCCGGGCCGCGTCACGCGGGGGGCGGGGCTTGAGCCTGTCAGGGGCGTGGCCGGATAAGGCCACAGTCGAAAACCAGGCGTCTGCAGTAGGGGCCGGGCCTCCTGGGGCCCTGGCGATAGGGAACGAACGCTAGCTTTGTTTTCTGAGGGCAGAGGAAAGGGGGAACGCAGAGTCTGCATCTTCGGAGGCGCCTTGAGCCTGAATAGCTGGAGAGTCTCTGGCCCTGTTATCGCGCAGAGAGCCGCGGCGCTGGTGGGCAAAGTTGAGCCCCCGCTTCTTAGCAGCCCCTGCCCACGTGGATGCGGCTGGTTTCCATAGGGAACCCAGGAGGGGCGGGGCTGGGGTTTCCAAGGAGACCCCAGGAGTGCCAGGGCAACAGGTGGATCTGGGGTTTCCGTGGAGACCTGCTGAAGAGTGCTGGCAGGGCTGTGGTGCTGCCTTGGAGCTGGGGCCAGAATTTCACAGGAGTGATGGGGACGTGCAGGCAGCGATCGTGGCTCTGCCACGGTTCCAGACCACACTATTACTGCTGCAGAATCTCAGCCCCTGCCCCAGAGCGGCTCCCTGCCCAGCCACATGGCCTGCCAGCACTGTTTGAGTGGTCTCCATGGAAACTCTGGCACTATCACAGTCCTGCTTCTCTTGGGGTCTCTGGATACTGGCCGTGACACTGGACAGGGGCTGCTGGGAAATGGAGTTTAGCTGCTGACTGGATCCACCATTTTGCCCACCCATGCTTTTTTGCCTGTGGAGTTGGCTGTGATTGGAAGACTGGTCCTGTAGCCCTGCAGCCCCCTGCAGAGAAAGCAGTGCTTCCCTGCCCACACATTGTCTTGGGCACTTTAAGCAGTTGCTTCGTTGGGAGCAAGAATGTACTAAGTGCAGGATTGGTCCCTTGTTATGGCCACCATGAGCATACCTTATTATAACTCATAAAGGCAAAACCTTGGGGTGAAAAAGTAAAGCTTGTGTGCAAAGGTTTCACCAAGTTCTAACAATCAGTGATTTGATTTGAATTTTAAAACAGAACCAGGTTATCCCACAGCTGGTTTGAATGCTTTCCTTTGAAAGAGCCAATACCAGTTGTTGTGGGGGAAAAGATCCTAGATTAGCTCCATCCTGAGAATGGCAACTCTTAATGTTCCAGAAGATTAACCTGCTTGGAGTGCTGTGATGTCAGCTGTGCTGGTGACAACCCTAGGTGTTGCCCAGGTCTTCAGTACTGCAAATGTGTGCTGTCATGTAACTTTTTTTCAGCATTCTCTATACGGAAAACAAGACCACATTGTGATGGAACTGATCTGTCTTAAATCCATATCTCAAAAGTGCTGAATGGCAGTGTTGCATTTTTAACTGTTACTTGGAGGGAAAGCTGGTGACAGTAAAGACGCTCATTTTCACAAATCAAAAAAGATGTAACGCATAAAGCAAAGTGGCCTGCTGAAAGCCTCTTTTCATTTGGGCAGTCAGGTATTTGGCACCTAACCCCCAAAAAACCTGGTCTCTGAAATGTTGTATATTGCCTAATGTTCTGAAAGCCTCTCTTAAAATAAGCTTACCTGCTGAAAAGAGGTTCTTTACAACTGATTTGTACAAGTCTTTTTGAAGGGCCTGTGAGTAAACAGAAAAGCTGTGTGTTGAAAATTTTAATCTAAGGAAAGATCTTTTTTTTTTGCAAAACTGTGTATATATGTGAAGAAATGCATCCGTTTTTTGGCGAGCATAACACATGCACGGTGTCTAACTGAGGGAAATGCTCATCCTGGAAATCCTTTATTGTATAATAAAACTGATTTTTTTTAAAAAAAGGCAACATATTCAATTCTCAGCATTTTATCCCTTCTGTTACAGTTCCGTGATTCATTATGATGGGCAGGGTGTCCAGATTTAGAAAAAATATTCTCATTTGCTATAGAAGAAACAGCTCTTCTTAGTACAAATTATTTAAGTTATAAAATAGAAAATACATTTTTATTTTTCTGTGTTGTTTAGAGTTTGGACCCTCTTCCCATGAGTGGACCTGATTTAGGTGCTTTAGGAGAAGAAGCTGAACTAATTGAAGTTGAACCTGAAACCAAACAGGAAATTCTTGAAAACAAGGATGTGAGTATTTAAGCAAAGGTTCTGAATTTATGTATGTATGTATTTATTTTGTATGGAATGTCATAAATCAATATTTTAATTGGGATGTAAAAGAAGTAAATTAAATCTTATACTTGATGTTCCCTTTGTGTTTTGCACAAGAGAAATATTGTTAAAATACATTTAAAACAATAAGATCATGATAGAATTTGTTAGAATGTCCATTTTTAAGAACTTTTTTTCCATTGGCTTGGTTCATGATAAACCCTATTAGAAGTTTGATAATATTTCTTTCCTTAATAAAAACAATGTTTAGTCCATTGCATGGCCCACCATTATTATTGAAGATCTGCCAGCAAAAGTTAGGTGGCTGCTATTCTTTATTTTATAGAATTGGGGGAGGGAATATTTAAGCATCTGTGGTCTTTTGGACAGAAAGCCTGAAGTTATACATACACAAAAAAAGTTGGAGAAATAATGAGGATGTAATGTATATGGTCCATTAGTAGATAGTAAACTAGGTGCTCTGCTGTCTAGGAAAAAATGGCTAAAATCATCTAAGATCTCAGCATTAAAGACCATACCATGTATTTTAGTCTACAGTATTTAGGTTGTGAGGGATTATTTGATAGGTACCCAAGTAATTCATTCATTTTTTACTCTGTATTTAAACTCTTTGCTTATGGTAAATGGTAAAGGAATTGCACCAACTATTATACTGTTGGTCTTGTTAATTGTTAATCAGTATATGATTTCAGCTAATGAAATATATCTGTCTTTCATGTTATTGTGACAAAGTATTTAGCAGAATTCACAGATTCAATCTGACAGTCCACACCATGAATACTTCTGCTGTGACCTTGGATTTATGACTTCAGGGTTATTAACTGTGTGCCTTAGTGCCTGTGCTACTGCAGTCCCCGGCTAATGACTGATTTATCTATAAAGATTTGTGACTAAATTTCTGAAAATTATGGGAGCTATCAAGAACTCCAATTAGTTCTTTATTTGGAGTTAAATATTTGTTTTTTTCCATGCACTTCCTGTTGAAGTGCACATGCTCTAGGATTGCTGGTTATTATATGTTAGTGGTAATTCATTCACAAATCTGGTAGTCTTGTAACTTTATTCAGACAGCAGTGTTATTTCTGTCTCAGAGCTTTTAATTTCCTCTTAAGTAGATGTTTAATATTTTGTTAATAGTCATCTGTTATGTTTAGGTGGTGGTTCAACATGTACATTTTGATGGACTTGGAAGAACCAAAGACGATATTATCATGTATGAAATCAGTGATGTTTTCAGGGCTAAAAACCTGATTGATGTAAGTATGGCATGTTTATAAAACACTACATTGTCTTGGAAAATGGCCATGCGTTAGATACCAGTTAGAGAAGTAAATCTACAGTCTGAAAGATTTTAAAATGGTTGGGAAACATAGTTTAGCATGCAACATCTTTGTTATTGATAATTACCAAGGAGGAAAAGGGCTTTTAAATCCCAGGTTCATCACGGACAGAAAAGGAATTTATTTTCTCATTAGGTTCAAGATTAATGACCAGTGGCAAACTTAAAATGCTACAATGCTTTTTTTAGAGTCACTGTCAAGAGTGGAATCATGCTTTATGTAGCTGATTATCTCAATTTGATGACTTAAAAAAAAAAGATAAGCTATGTTAGTTTTCACTCTGGATGGCAGCCTTAACTGTGGATCCGTTTAATACCATTCAGAAGGGTGTAACAGGGTATTCTGGAACAATATTGGTGTGGTGATTTGGAGAACTCTTACTGCTGCTGTCCATACTGCTCTTAGAGCTTTTCAACATTGGAAACTTGATTGCCCTAATGATACTGTTGTAGTTTTGCTGGTCAGTTTACCCATACAGGCAGCTGTTACTTTCTGTAGACTGGAGGCTGAAGTATTTTACATAAAACATTTTGTAAGCCTTCAGCTCAGCATTTAACATACGATTTTATCTACAGTTTCAAAAACAAAGTTGTAGTATATAGTTGTTTTATGTGATGAATGCGTAAGATCTTATCCTGCCATGTGGTGTATGTGGGTTTTTACCTTTTTAAAAGCATGATTTGAAGAAATTGGATACAAAAGAATGTTTTATAAAGGTTATGAAGCAAGCCAATAGAGGCAGATGTTTGAAGTGGATTCTCTCTGTGTTTATCTTCTTGCACTTGGCTACTGAAGTGGTTCCTGCATCAGTCTTTCAGGAGGTGCATACATGTCCTTCAAAGTCTGTGAATGATGCATGGATCTCCTTGCATTTATTTTTTATTGAGATTCAAGGCTGAATTCCTTATCTTATTCTCTAGGTAATGAGAAAATCACATGAAGCTCGTGAAAAGTTGCTTCGACTGGGAATTTTTAGACAGGTGGAAGTTCTGATTGATACTTGTCAAGGTAAATATTGCAAGTTATTACGTCTCATTTATATTTCCTTTTATATAGAGAGGGCAAGGGAGAGAGGAAACAAGCTTCTGTCAGTGTTTATAATACAAATCTCTTCATCCATAGTTACAGAAACTAGGGCAAGGGTGAAGAAACACTTGAACACTTGCTCAGTATTGTACTGGAAATATGTGGTAGAGCCAATAAAATCCATATCCTTTGATAACTTTAACTCCCAAACCATACACTGTTCCTGCAACACCTTATATTAGACACAATATAACCTTTTTCATTCACAGCACATTTTTGTGGTAAAAACATAGTACTGGATTATTTGGTAAATGAACTGTATCAAAATATATTTCTGCCTTGTAACAGAGGTAAAGTTGCATAGAAAACCTCAAGTTTGGCATTTCCTAGCTTGGGTTCAGAAGCTTTACAACCTTATTAATGTTCTCTGTGTATAACCATATGATGTATGTGGAGCTGTGTGTATTACAGGTAAGGCTTGTAACATAGCCTACCTTTTAGGTTGCCTGATACTTTCTACTGTAAGACCGTACTTAGGGTTGTTTATAACTTTGTTAGACTTCAGCAATTCAAACTGTATTTGCCTACCTTAGTCTGAATACACAGAAGCATATGGGTCTATAACAAGTAGACATAGTCTTCTACCAAACCCCAGAAGTCCTCAGTCTTTGCATTCCTTTGCTGTGAACAGATAAATTTGTTCAAAACAAAAAGTGTGTCTAATCCCTTTATATGAATTGTATCTACACAGAATAACAACCTGTCACTGCTGTTAGCTACTCTGTTAGCTCAAGTGGTAGAGGACTGTATTTTGGAGTTCATATAGGAAGATTCTTCCATTTTGATAGTAAAGGCATGTATGAAATGGGATCGTTGTAACTATGTTAGTGGACAGGTATCTATAAATAATTCTACACAAGCATAATATGTGTTATTTGGGAACTTAAAACTCTTGTTTTGACTTATTAATTAATCTCACTTTACAGAGAGAGAAATGGGTACAAAAATTACACGCACACTTGGCATAGAAATCAAATGTCTTGCTTAATGTAAGTTAGCAAGTCCTTGTGGCAGTCTGGTCTCCCGACTGAAGTCTTCAGTGCTACCTACTAATTAGCCTTAGTATTCCAAGTCATATTTTTAGACATTTCCAGGAGAGAAATAACAGACTGGTTAGATGTGGGTCATCTGTTCTCCCAGTCAACATTCTATGTAATCCTGAAGCAATTAATTTTGCAATCATATAATGAAATTGTGCTGCCTTTCCTAGTTGCAAACTCCAGGTGTCAACATTCAGACATAGCGAAAGCAGAGCAATGAAACTTGTGTTATACTGTTTCTAATAGTGATTCACTTTCTGTTGCTGTTACTTTTTCCAGTACCTTTCAGAAGTAGAAAAAAAAATCATTAGGTGCGTTATATTTAAAAATACATTGTATATAGTTAGTGATTTGGTAAAGATCAATATAATATATATTATAATATATTAGGTGATAATGGGTTTCTTAACTGTTGTACATTTTATTTTTTAGCTATTAGATGCTAGCGGAGCAAATCTTGATCCAACATTATCGAAAAAAGCCTATTTAATTAGGGAAGTAGTCTGTCACTGAAAATAGGTCTGCAATGCTACAGATTACTCCATAAAAGTGTGACATTGTAACTGCTTAAAGCAGGGGTTGGCAATGTTTTCTGGCAGGGGGTCAGAGGCTGGAATGAGTTAGTTTGAATCAAAGGATCATTAAGATATGGCTGCTGTTGCTCCTGCTCAGCCATGGTGTGGTTTGGCAAAAGCACTCCTGCAGGAGCCCTTGCTGTTTGAATATGGCATAGCATGGGCAGAACTTCTCCCTTTGCTGGAACCGTAGGCAGCTGACTGAGGTGGAATACAAAAAGAGCCTCCCTATTGTCAAAAGTCACCTGTGGCATGGTTCTGCCAGCCCTAGGTTGCCAACCCCTGACTTAAAGGAAAGAGGGGGTTGCCTTCTGTCTACCATTACAGTAGAATAGCTCAGTTAGAACACAATTTGACCACAGATTTTTTTAATGGATTGCACCATGCTTTCTGAAAGACACCTGGAATGCTATATTGGGATTATTGTTCCACTGACTATTTCACATATACCTAATACTAAAAATAAAACCTATGCCTATTAAAACCCTGCTTTTATTAAGTAGGTATCAAGTGCCATGTTATGCTAGCTATTACTTAAAGGGTTGGTGTTATAAAAGGTAAACTTTTTTGCTTGTATCAGATGTTAACAAAGACTACTTTTCTGAGGCTAGCAGTCTCCTTTGAGCATTTAATTCAACTAGTTTCACATTCCAAAGGAATGTTTTTTCAATTAACTTAAATTGTCTTTTATCCAGCTATAAAGCAATATTGTGCAAACAGAAGACTCTTGAAGAAATAATAAATGTATTTATTTAGGAGATGATGCCCTTCCAAATGGTTTAGATGTAACATTTGAAGTAACAGAATTGAGAAGACTAACTGGAAGCTATAACACTATGGTCGGCAATAATGAAGGCAGCATGGTATGACTGGTTTTAAAATGTTGCAATTTTTTTTTGTCAGGCAACTTAGTTAATTTGTCAAACCTGAGGTTAGCTTATGGGTTGTGTAAATGAGAACTTCATCTTAACCAATTTATTTCTCTAGTATGGCTTTGCTAAGAAGTTTTAGCCCTTACCTACATGAATAAGTCTGTGTGATACATCCCCTCTGTGCCTGTTAGCTCCCCAAATGGAAGTGATGTGGCGTGACACATGGGCCAGTAAACTGCCTGTTGCAGAACATACTGACATATATGCAGCTCTCCATGCTAATGTTGCAATCTTGCTTTGAGTTTGGAAGCTGGCTGGTATGGAATGTCTCAGCACAGCAATGCCTTATATTGCTTATGCGTAGTGTCCCTACAGTTCTCATTCTGGACCTGCACTGAGAATATCCAGCAGTTTTTACACAACGGAATAAATTTTTGTTCTGCCCAAGTTAGGTCACATTTACATTCATTTGTATCTTATGCCTGTATCTAGATTTTTACAGGATCTGGTCCAATACACAGGTTCTCATTTAGCCAAATGGTCAAATAGGTACATTTGAGGGGTTGTGTTTTGAATTGGAGATTAATGGACTCTTTTTCTTGTATTTTATAAATTAATTAAAATATACGTTGAGTACAATTACCTTGCTTTATGTACTTAAAGTTTGAACAACTTGCTCTCTGCCACACCAATTTTAAATGGACTTTTTTTGAAGGAATATTAGGTTATCTTACTTCCAAACTATGTTTCTTTTCTTTTCCTTTTTTATTTTAAAGATCAATACCAGTTGTTACATGATAAGAAGTATAGGATTTTCCAGATCCTAATATGGTAAAACGTATTTGCATTGAATTCATATTTTATAGCCAATTACAATAGAAGGAACAGGCTAACTTTAATTTCAGTCCTGTCTGAAAATTGTTTACTAATTGATGTTACAATTAATACCAAAGATTTTCAAAGTTGCATGAGAGTGGAGGAAAAAAAATTCTTCACCTCTGATGCATTTTAAAATATCCTCTACAGCAGCGTTTCTCAAACTCTGACAGATCGCGCCACTGATTTAAAATGATACAACCTTATGTACCACCAGCAAATTTTTCAGTTCAGCCTTAAGTACCACCAGCAAATTTTTGTCATATAAAGTAATTATAATAAATCTGTTAATGCATACCACTGGCAGGTTGTCTGCATACCACTCGTGGTACCTGTACCACAGATTGGGAACCACTGCCCTACAGAAAGTTTCTCTGTTTTTCCCATACAGTAGCTCCTCCTTCTGTTTGTTTTCATTTATTACAAAGCAGTAGAGGAAAAAAATATAGAATCATGGAAAATTAGGGTTGGAAGGGACCTCAGCAGGTCGTCTAAGACCAGTCTTCTGCTCAAAGCAGAACCATCCCCAACTAGATCGTTTCAGCCAAGGCTTTGTCTGTCTGGGGCTTAAAACACTCCAAGGATGGAGATTTCACCACCTCTCTAGGTAACCCGTTCCAGTGCTTTACCTCTCTCCTACTGAGAGTTTTTCCTAATATCCAACCTAAACTTCCCTTGCTGCAACTTGAGACTGTTGCTCCTTGTTCTGTCATCTGCCACCACTGAGAACAGTCTAGCTCCATCCTCTTTGGAATCCTGCTTCTGGTAGTTAAAGTCTGCTATCAAATCACCCCTCAGTCGTCTTTTCAGCAGACTAAATAAGCCCAGTTCCCTCAGCCTTTCCTCATAACTTGTGTGTCCCAGCCCCCTAACCATTTTCTAACCATTTTCATTGCCCTCTGCTGGACTGTTTCCAACTTGTCCACAACTGTTCTGTAGTGGGAGGTCCAAAACTGGACACAGTACTCCAGATGTGACCCTCTTCAGTGTAGAATAGAAGGTAATAATTACTTCCCTCCATCTGCTGGCAACACTGCTTCCAGTCTGGCCCATTATGCTGTTAGCCTTCTTTGCAGCAAGGTTACACTGTTGACTGGTATCCAGCTTATTTTTCCCTCTAACATTTTCTGCAGCACTGCTGCTTAGCCAGTTGCTCCCCAGCCTCTAGCAGTGCCTAGGATTCTTCTGCCCTAAGTGAAGGACTTGGCACTTGTCCTTGTTGAACCTCATGAGATGTCTTTTGGCCCAGTCCTCCAGTTGGTCTAAATCTCTCTGAATTGTTAGCCTTATCCTCCAGCGTGTCTACTATTCCTTCCAGCTTGGTGTCTTCTGTGAACTTGCTGAAAGTGCACTCCATCCTGTCTTCCAGATCATCAGTGTACGTATTCAATAAAGCTGGCCCCAGAACCAACCCCTGGGGCGCTCCATTTTATACTAGATGCCAACTAGACCTTGAGCCATTAATGACTACCCGTTGAGCCTGACAACCCAGCCAGCTTTCTCTCCACCTTACAATCCATTTATCCAGCCCATACTTCCTTGGCTTCTTGCATCAATGCTGTGGGAAACATCATCAAAAGCCTTGCTAGAATCACGTTCACTGCTTTCCCTGCATCCACAGAGCCATTTATGTCATCACAGAAGGCAATCAGGTTGATCAGGCATGACTTACCCTTGGTGAATCCATGCTGACTGTTCCTGAACACTTTATTCTCCTCCAGAGTGCTTAGAAATGGATTCCTTGAGGACCGGCTGCATGTTTTTCCCAGGGACTGAAGTGAGGCTGACATGTCTGTAGTTCCCTGGTTCCTCCTTCCTCTTCTTCAAGATGGATTCTATATTTATCTTTTTCCAGTAATCTGGGACCTCCACCCAGTGGCATGAATTTTCAAAAATAATGGCCAGTGGCTCTGCAATCACATCAGTCAACTCCCTCAGCACCCTTGGATGCATTGCATCTGGCCCTATGGACTTGTACACATCCAGCTTTTCTAAATAGTCTTGCCTGCCTCTTCCCCAAACTGTGCTGCCCAGTGCAATAGTTTGGGAGCTGACCTTGCCTGTGAAGACTGAGGTAAAAAAGTACAGTAATTGAGTACTTCAGCCTTTCCCTCATCATCTGCCACTAGGTTGCCTCCCCCATTCAGTAAACGACCCACATTTCCCCCAGTCTTCCTCTTGATGCCATACTTGTAGAAACACTTGTTACCCTTCATGTCCCTCACTAGCTGCAACTCCAATTGTGCTGTGGCCTTCCTGATTTCATCCCCACATGCCCTAGTCATGGGTTTGATCTTCCACTTCTTGTAAGCTTCCTTTTTGTGTTTAAGCTCACTGAAGTGTTCTCTGCTAAGCCAAACTGGTCTTCTGCCATATTTGTTATTCTTCGTGCACAATCTTAATATGAACATATCTTAAACTATATGAAAATATGACTTGTAAAAGCGTGATGTTGGTCTCCAGGGGACTGACATCGCTTAAATACAAACAACTAACCAAAATTCAAGAAGTTTGTCCTGTTAAATTCATTTGAAATATGTAGAAATTGTGAATAAATAAATAGCCTGTTATATCAGTGTGTTAATGGTGAAGAACTGCCTAACAGTCTTAATTGCAAAAATAAAACTGTATATTGTATCTCTGATCTCTGCACTTTCCCAAGGGCTTTTAGACCAAGACAGCTTAAATTTGATAGGATATGCTGGTCTTATTTTATACCTTTTGGCACCTTTTTGTGTTTCCTTAAAAGGACATCCTGTAAGAACACCCCAGAGAAACAGCAGTTGCAGCTTTCAGTAGCAGATAATTTTTCTACCTTCACAGCAAAACTGAGTTATGCTGTCATATAAAAAAAAATGAATTTTGGGTATGAGAAGCCAGGGAAATGTAAGTGAAATGCTTCCAATGCTTAACAATATATTATGTTGTCATTGGAGCTGCTTCAGATTTTTTAGTTTACCCACTCCCAAATGTTTGTGAAATATCTCTTATTCAAACTTCCATCAGATTATTGTTATGTTCCTGATCAAATCTTTCCCCTGTCAGGCAGATTTCCTGGTGGGCTTCTGGGGAGTCTTGACCTCCAGGCTCTGCAGCTCTGGGACTGTCCTGTAGGCTTGGGGCCTGAGGACTTCTGGGCCAGTAAAGTGTCTTTGCCCCCTTGTTCCTGAGTTATTGATAGTGTTAAATTGACATGACTACCAAATTGCATCAGCAACTGCTAGGGTCCCCGTGAGAATATTTTGTTCTGGAAATACCATTTGTTGATGTTCTTGATGCAGTAACTTGGTTTGCAGAAAATTTTGAAAAATTGGGCTTTGTTTGGAGGCAGAATGAAAATAAATATCAAAATATCAAGTTTTCTCATGAACTAAAAATCCTGAGTTTCACCTGGTTTTAATAGTCAGCACTTGTTGTTGGACAAGAGCAGTAATATTGTGTCTGTGTTGAGTATATATATTTTAAGTGATTTTATTATTTTAAATCTTTCATATTACTACATAACCATTTATTAAAGGCCACATAGTTTTTGGTCTTTAAATGAAACAGAATTCTTAACTAAGGTTAGACACAGAGTTTTCATTTTTCCAGGACAATTTTTTTAAATTTAATTGTTCAAAATTCCAGTAAAAACATGTTTTTAAACCATGAAAAACTAAAAGTCATACATTATGGTACTGAATATCAGAAAGCAATACCAACTATATAGACAAAGATAATACTGAGATCAATAATTTTCATTGTCAGTGCTGACAGAAGTGTAAGAACTATATGAAGAGCCTAATTATGGGCAACTAAATTGGCTTTTAAAAACCCCTCCACCTCTAATCCTTTGCAGTAGAAACGCAGGTAAATTTGTCTGCGACATAAGTGTTTCAGTGTCTCTGATTATTTTAGCAAAATCATATAGTAGATATCAAACCATTTTCCATTCTTCCTAGGTCCTTGGGCTCAAATTCCCTAATCTCTTTGGACGTGCAGAGAAGGTGACCTTCCAGTTCTCCTATGGAACTAAGGAAACTTCATATGGCCTATCATTCTTCAAACCACAGCCTGGCAACTTTGAAAGAAAGTAGGGAGCACACAATTTTTTAATATAATAGTGCTGTGTCATTGCATAAAATTAAAGTGAGGTTATATTCTGAAAAGTAACAGAAATATTTAATAAGTTTTCACAATTTATTCTTAATGGTTTATACTGATTTGGGGTGAAAGCAGCACAAGTTAAGGAAAAACTGCTTGATTATGCTATGGTATATTGGGCCTAGTCTCTTGATTTTTTTTTTTTTTAAGCGTAAAGATCCTTACAGCCAGCCCTGCAAACTTAGCTTGGGACCTGGATGTCACTGGGGTTCTTTCTGGCTAATGGTTAGTCACCAGGAAAAAAGATTCTGTAATAGGAATTTAATTATGTAGAGTATCCACAAGCCATTTTTTTTCCTCACATAGTTTGTTGGCTGCAGATTAATAGGTCTGTATGTAATGAAAAATTGCTTTCATTACAAGAATAATCAGATGAGATTCAGAAACTGCAAGGGAGCAAGTATGCTGAGTAAAGAAGCTCTTTAATTTCTTGCCTGGTAAGACCTTCACTTTGAGATGTTTAATTGTAAAACTGAACAGTTTTTTATTAATCTCATGAAAAATAGAGATACCCTGGCAACCTAGGTATTAAAGTGGTAGCAATATTGCAGTTGTTAATATGGGTTACAAGTGATTGTAAGCAAAATATGATTTGAGAATCATGTTTCACTCACATTCCCCTTGGTTTTTTGTTTTTCACTGTCAGCTCAAGAAAATTAAGTAAATCAGGGCTGTCTAATTGGCAGACTGCATGCAGCCTGGGAGGGCTTCAGTTGTAGTCACTGGGCTCTTACCCAACTGTCTGTCTGAGGGGCAAGTGGTGAGGCCCTGTGAACACGGGGGCTTGAGATGAAGCCCTGTGAGGAAGGGGCGTGAAGTGGGTCCTGGTGAGCAAGGGGTATGAGGGTAGGTCTTGCTAATATGGGGACCGAGTTAAGACCAGGTAAGCCTTTAGGCACCTGAGGCCACAGGCGGGCCAGTGGCCAACTGGGTGGGGAGACTGAGGAAGAGCCCTAAGTAAATAACAGGATGAGTTAGGAGCCCCTCATTGACAGCAGCTGGGTAAGTGACCCAGTAAGAGACCAGAGGCAGAGCCAGCCCAGGGTTCTGCAAACAACCCAGCACTCGCTTGGATGAGGGCCACGGGAGAGGCCCAGGAGGCCGCGCACTTGCTGGCCAGGGAGTGCAGGGAAACAAGCCCAAGGACCCTCTGGGTGAGGGCAGGGTGAGTGAGGCCCTGTGGAAAAGGAGGGGTGGTATGAGTGTGGCCTCATGGGGGCCAGTAAGAGAGACCATGTTAGCTGGTGGAGTGAGAGAGGCCTCAGTGAGGGAGCTGGTACAAGTGCGGCCTGTACAAGGCGGAACGCGAGAGCCTAACTCTATCCTGAGCTGGGCCCGGCCTCAGGCTGGAGCAGAGCACAGCTTTTAGGAACATCTGTGAGCCTTGGGATGCAGTACAGGGATGGTTAGGCCCAGGAGAACAGGACATTGAAAGGGCAGCCTCCCATCTAATTAAGACCCTATTCATTTAACAGCAAGGTGTGGTAGGTGAGAGAGGTGGGTGGAGTGCCCAGAAGAAGGTGAGAGACTAGCACTGTGGTTGGTCAGTGAGTTTCCACTTCGCCACACTCTCCCTAAGCTCTCAAAACCCTTGGAAATAACTAAGGGTTTGTCTACACTGTACTGACTGCAGTATAGCAAATCTGTACCAAAGCCATCTTTTACCCCAACTTCTGTCTGCTTAATCCCTACTTGGAGTGTATTCTGTGACTTCATATGCAGAACAGTTTGGAAAAGAGATTGGGAAGGATTGTGTAGTCAACAACAGCAAGGTTTGAATGAATTTTTCACATTTGATGCTGCTTTATTTACTCAAATCTTAGTGACCTAATCTGAGAACTTCAAAGCTGCTATGAGATTTGAACATCCACTTTGCACTAATTTTAATAGAGAATCCTGAGTCCAAATGCCTTGTATAACTCTGAAACATGAGCAGGATTGACAAAGTTGCTTGAAAGGGAGAGCATCCAGCAATTTAAAAGTCATAAAATGTCTTTATTCCTTTTGTAGAATGTTTGAGTCGGTGAACTTGTCTGAACAGAAGAAAAACCAGTTTGCCTACCTAGTCAGGCTAGCTACCATCCACTAAAAAGCCCTGGCTTTTCACATTTCAGAGACAGCAATTATCACCTAGGTAGAGCTCCATTGCTTTTGTTCTCTCACTTGGAGACCAACATTCAAGTTTATTGCACTACAGATATTTACCTGCATGCACACAATCTTGATCTGCACCCTCTCCGCACACCATAGTGCCCCTCACTCCCGACCTGCTGCCCCTAATAAGATAGATAGAAATCCTATTACCTGCCTGGAGATTTCTCTTAGGAATCCTAAACCCGCCTAGGCACAGCACAGGGATGGGGCTGCTGGCCCTCAGGCAGCATCTCCTGACAGCTCAGCCTCTCGAGCACAGGCGCTGGCTCCTGTGCTGCCCTTCAGAGGCAGCACCCACCTCTCCTGCCCTGTAGCAGCCCCTGCCTCCACCCTGACCAAAAGTCAGGGATTTTACTTCACTCAGTTTGTGGGAAGAGCGGGAGGGTGATCCAAGCTAGATTGGTATTTGGCTGGAATTTGCCTGGAATTACACACAGGACTTAAATTGCTCAAGAGCAGCGTGACGTCCAAACACAAACACCGTGTTGTGCAAACACAAATGTGCTGCACCAAAAAAAGCCACATAAAAATTTTCAGGTGTTCTGCATTAACGCCAGTGTCGTTTACACACGCCCTATAAGAATGCAACAGCATCCTTTCTGTTAAAAGCAGAACTTACAAAATGAAAACAGTCATTGTTTTCAGTTGCTTAATTTATCAGATCAAAGGCTGTAAATTGAACCACAGATGTATCCTAATCTAGATTTTTTGTTTTTGTGATACAAACAGCTGGCTACCAAAGTTTTAATTGCAGGCAGGGGCACAAAACTGACAGTAAAGCTTTTAAATTGTACTTTAGACTTCTAATAAATACATACAAATGCTGAGGCTTATTTTGACTAGTTAAACCTGCATTTTACAGGTACTTGTTACACAGACAGGTGGCCTCCAACAACAGCAGGACATAGATTGCTTCCTAAGAAAAAAAACTTTATAAAATTTTACTTCCTTTAATTTCCACATTTCAGATCTCCATGTAGTGTTATGTTTTAGTTTTTCAGTAAACCTGTATAAAGTAACCGGGCAGTTCCCTTGGAGCTCTCTTCGTGAAACTGACAGAGGAGTATCAACAGAATTTAATGTAAGCAGTAGCACATCTGTTGCTCATTTTATTCCAGACATGAATGGCGTGTGCCCCCGGTGGCTGGGGGGAGCATGGCTGTGGCATGGATTGTCTTTTCCCAGGGGGTGTACTGTCACGTGCAGGGGGTGCATGTGCACCCATGGGCATCTCCTACGCGTTACCCCTGATTGCAGAAACTTGTGGAATAGGAATTTACCTTTAATTCAGTTCAAGGTTTAGAGGCACAATTTCTATTTTATTTTTAGATTTCTAAAATATGCTTTTTTATATGCTCATGGCAGTGATAGATTTGGCATAACATGAAAGAGAACATAAATTCTGAGATGATCTGTGAAAAGATTAAAAAGTATTATTTGGGATTGAATGTCACTTCACCAGTAGCTTAAAAGGAAATATAGGTTTAAGTTTACAAAATATGAAGCCTTTTCAGAGAGGTGGCTAGCTGCCTGGGAGATTGTATCAGCACAACTGGAAATGTTCTTTATTTTGGGGAAGGTTGTTGCATGGGCCAGTTCATATCTTGGCTTGGGCAGAGTGAGTGTTACTCTGAAGTGAAAAATGAGTTTCCCATCTTAAGTTTGTGTAGCAATTTGGAAAGGGTAAGCACTACCCATCTTCCATGTGTAGAAATAAGGCTTCAGAATTTTTTTATCAGTGTGTTGCTGGTATTTTATAACGCTGCCTTTTTTTCATGTACTGCTCATGTCTTTGTAGTTTCCAATATGGAAGACAAATCATACGCTCAAGTGGGAAGGTGTTTGGAGAGAGCTTGGATGTCTCGCAAGAACAGCATCTTTTCCTGTTCGAGAAGAAAGTGGACACTCTCTTAAATCTTCTCTCTCTGTAAGGCTTTTTCAGATCCTGTGTGGTATATAAACTTTTTGGAAAAGACAGTAACTTGTTAATGATGTGCAGTTACCTTGTCAGTGGTGCCAGGAGAATTTTTTTGGTACCCTTACTGGAGACTAACACAAAAAATTATAGGATTATTTTTTTTTTTACTGAGATACTGCCTAGTTTAACTACATTTAACCAGTCGCTGAGTAGGTCACTAGATGAAATACTTATTTTGCTTGACTGTTGAATTTGGAATAGCTTAGAGCAGTAGTGCTTAATTTTTTTCCCTGGTGGGCTGGTTGGGCAGTGCCTTGTCCGTCTGTGGGCTGGTTTCTGCCAGTAGTCCTGATTGAGCACCAGGGCCGGCACAGTAAGCACCATCTAGCCACATGGAAGGGGTGAGGGGCAGCCTGACTGTAACCCTGTTCTGTGGGGAAAGGGGAGTGTGGCTTGACCCCTCAGAGAAAAGCATGTGTGGCTGGGCCCTGCAGGGGGAAAAGAGGCATGGCTTAGCCTCAACCTAGCCTGGTTGGGGAGGGAAGAAAGAAAGGGGGTGCAGCTTGCCTCTTAGGGAGGATAAGAAGGTGTGGCCTGGCCCTGTGGGGGAAGGTGCATGACCTGCCCCCCAAACCAACCCCCTAGGCTTGGGGGGGGGCAGATGTGGCCTGTCCCTGATCCAGATGTGGGGGAGGGGGTATGGCCCAGCTGCAGCTGGGCTTAGGGTTTGGGAATTTGGTCTGGAAGGGTGACCATATTAATGGTTCAAGTTTCCCACTGCCCGGGGAGCCACCGTGTGATGGGAGGTGCGGGTTGAGCTGGAACTGTACTGGGCGCGTGGTGGCACGGCACTGGGAGTGAACTATGGTGAAATGGGGTGGCTGCAGCATCTTCTGTAGCCCCTGCTCTGAGCCCAGTCCCTGGAGAGAAGAGCCTGTTTCCAGCCTGCAGCTTCAGCCCACCTGGTTGCCCCACGCAGATCCAGGGGGCACATTCTGCCTCCCATCCTCCCGGGGTGCAAGCAGCAGCAGGAGCTGTCCCGCTCAGATGAGCTGCACCTCTGTCCCACACCTCGCCTCAGCTGGGCAGTGCCTGCCCCCTCCCTCACTGTGGGGGTGGGTGAGAGTTGATCTGCCCCCCTCCCCTTCCACCACAACAGACTTACCAGCTGGAGGCAGCTCTCCAAACTATGTTGGAAATCGGATCAGTGTCGGCCGATATGCCTCCTTAAAAATCGGATATCTATATCGGCCCCAAAAATCTCTATCGGTCCACCCCTAGAAGGCGTGGCATAAGATGCAGTGAATTTGCTGGAACGTGGTAGCTGCTGTATTTTTGGAGCCTTCTCATGCTAGTTAAATAATTGTTGAATCTTTTTCAGCACGCCATGGTAATCGATTCTCGGAACTCTTCAATCTTGCCGAAACGAGGTGCTCTGCTGAAAATTAATCAGGTAGTTCTTAATTTACCAGTAGCTGCTAACATAGATGCTGTGCATGTGCATGTAAAAGGTGCTTATTTTGTTGCTTCTTGGTACTCATTTCTGACTATATTTTTTTTTAACACAAGTATCAGTCAGGGTAAACAGTAGGCCTGTGCGAAGTGGCTAGTATTTGCTTCGGATTCGGCCAGTTCAGGGGTCAGTGATTCTATGACCCTAATTCTGGTGTGTGCACAATCCATCCAATACAATTTCTGTGGTTGTCATAACCCTTACTTTGGGGACAGCTGATTTTTAAATGGTACACAGTATTTGAAATATCATCTCCCTCTCTTCCAGCAAGACCTGTAAGGTGCTGCAGGACCCACTCTTGTCAAATAAGAGCAGCACAGACTAGGTTCCTAAGCAAAGGAGATGTTTTTAATTTAGGGCCTTAAGGTAACAGGAACAAAATTTGGAAACTGCAGGGGAGCCCTCAAAAACCCATAACTAATAAAAGGCCTGGCATTAATTCTCTCAATTTAGGGGTGTCAAACTCATGGCCCCACAGGCCAGATGAGTCATGTGTGGCTGGTCTATGGGCTGGATAAATGGTGTGGAGCTGTCCACATGGGCTTGATTCAGCCTACAGACCCATCTCCCCTTGTATGCTGTCCCTAGCATGCACACAGTGCCTGTGAGGAACCAGTCTGGGATATATGTCAGGATGTCACACGTTCAAAGCAAAATCTATTGTTGCTTTTTGTTCAATTATTCTGTGCTCTTAACCTTACTCTGGTATAATATAACTGGATGTTACAGTTTCTTTAGTAGATATGAGACTTTCCTAGCGTTGGCAATACATAGGGGTGCACAGAGGTGCATGTGCACCCCCTGAGATTGGCTGCTGCTGCTGGCAGTGTCTGCGGGTGGTTGCTGATCACTGATTGGTACTCACCCCCCTCTCCCCCCTCAGAGCTGACCCTGCTGTGGCCATCTGCGGGATCTCCCCATTTGCTGCTGCCTGCGGGCAGTTGCCATGCTCCCCCAAGCCGTGGGAGGCACGTGATGTTCATGTTTTCTAATTAAAGGAGCCAACTGCTTGATCCTGGGTGTCAAACAGAATAATGCGCTCCATTCTGTCATTATTAACAAGTGGTATAGAAAGCAACTGCCCTGTTTAATGTCTGGGGTGAAAAAAAAAAAAGTGTTTTGACGTTTGCTTGCCATGTGCTTTTTTACACTGGTATAGAATTCAGTTGCTCATCAACATAGAAGCTGCTGTTGCTTACAGAGAGAACACTGCTGGTGGTGACATGGTTTTCCTTCCTAGGATAAGTATTAAACCTTGCATGTTCAGGGTAACTTTTATTAAGGTTTCTGTTTATACAGGAGCTGGCTGGCTACAGTGGTGGTGATGTGAGCTTTCTGAAAGAGGACTTTGAGCTTCAGTTGAATAAACGAGTTTTTTGGGATTCGGTAAGTATTTACATATTCAACAGTCAGTTAGCAAGTAACAAAAGTAACTTGCATCTTTGATGTTATATACAAAAGGCAAGTGCTGCTAAAATTACCAGCGACTAAAGCTGGAAGTTGTAACTATTGTAATTTTACCTTGAAACTAAAAAAAAAAAAAAAAAAATCCTGATTGCTAGAATTTCTTTCAGTTCATTTAATTCCTTTTATGGGTAGTCACTTGAGTTGCTTGAATTAGTTCTCAGTCATCAGATATGAGAAATCTTATCCTTTTTAAGGAAAAAATCATTTTAATGAACAAATACTGCATTAATTTATCCCTTGATAGGTCACTGTTAGCTTTTCCTTAGCTGATTGACCGATCCCCATAGATCAGGCTTTTCTTCCTTCCCATGCTTATAAAACTTCCAGCCAGTCTTTCCTGCCTAACCTTTCCTTATTGTCTGATATTTTTTTTCATTTGATTACGTCACCAAGTTCATGAGTATTCCTGCTTTTCCCTGGTACTGTCTTAATATGTGAATTATAGCATGTGTTGTGTGGTATGTATTTTATTTATCTTCTATATAGAGCATTTGAAGGCGAGATGGAAAGCCAGCCTCAGAAGTGAGTTAACAGCACAGTGCATTTTTAAACCCTCACAAACCAGGCGTAAACAGCATTGAGCATATAAACTAATTTCAGTTTATGTATAAAAAATTCCTCTTTCAGCTCTTGTTCTTCTGTTCCTTCAGGTGCGCTTCACATGTTCCTGAAAGGTGTATAGATACCAGAAGTTCCATGCAAATACTGACTCTTCTGGTATCTACCATCTTGAAATTACATATGACAGTATCCTTAATAAATGCATTTGAATGTTGGTGTGTGCATCTCCTTAATATATTAGTCTGCAGTTAGATTTATGTGGGAAATTGAACAATTTCTAAGGTAAAACAAAAAAGGTTGTTTTTTTTTTTTGGTTTTTTTTTTTTTAATATGAGGGTAGTGGCAAGGCAGTGTTTACATCCATTTGAACAGGAGTGGATAGCTCCTTCTAGCATTCTCCATTGACACATCTGGTCGTGTTAAGTTTAATAGCATTTCAGATTTTGGGAATGAGTTTTTCTTGGGTTAAATGAATTCCCTGAAACCAGTATTTTGGAGTGAGGAAGAGGCAGTAGATCCTGGTAAATAAACTCATCTTCTGTGAGTCAAATATGAACCAATAAGAGGTGAGACCTCTGTTGGGAAAAGATAAAAACCTTTTGAAGAAAACACATGTTTCAACCAAAAACCTTCAGGAAACTGTTTAACATGCTTTGTAAAATTAAGTTGGAGTTCACTTAAATCAGGTGTCATTATGATAGTGGACTCTTGGGGTTATTTTAATTGTGTTAGTATATAATCAACTTACTTGTTAGTATCAAGATTTCTGGTCACAAATAGAGTCTATTGATGCTCTTTCATTGTTTATAAATGTTTGTTTTTTAGCTTTAGTAAGACATTTAAAAATTCAATGGCTAACTAAAGGAAAGAAGGCAAATTAGATAGCAGTCAATATAAATGAGAACCTGCAAAGTGTAGAAAATTGATCATTAAAGGTGACGGGAAAACAATCCATGGTTGGCAAAGGTAATGATAATAAGGAATTCTTAAATTGTGTTAAGGGCAAAAAGCTACTTTGTCATAGTATTGGCCCATTACTAGAGGGCAATAGCAAAGTGGTTAATAATATAGAAAAGGTGGAAGTGTTTCATAAGTCTTGCTGGCCTATATTTGGACAGAAGAAGCACAGTGTACTTCTGTCATTGTTCCTTAGTAACTGAGAGGAATGTTTAAACACCGTCCTCTAGGGATAGAAGTGAATTATTATTTTTTATGAGCAGGTCTGGATAATTTACACTTCAGAATTCCAGAAGAATCAGCTAAAGAACTATCAACCTGCTGATAAGTTTTAATAAATCTTGGAATACTGGAGAAGTTCCAGAAGATTGAAAGAATGCTAATGTTGTAGCAATATTAAAAAAAGATCAGGATTGCTATAGATCAGGAAGCCTGATATTATTTCCAGGCAAAATAATGGAAAACAAGATAAGGGGTTTAATTGATAAAGAATTGTAGGTAGGAACATAATGCCAGAGAGCCTGGTTTTATAGAAAATATGTCTTGCCAAACCTTGTTTCTTTCTTTGAGCTTAAGTCTGTTAAAAGCAACTATGTTTACATACCATTCCTAGTTTTCTTTTTTTAATGTAGAACTTAGTACAGCACTCAATGCTCATTTAAGATAATTAGCTCCATACAATATCAATAGAGCACATCTCTTAATTACAGTTTGTTTTGCAGAGGCCTTATAATGTTCTTCTATGTTAGATGTAATTAATGTCAGTAAAGATTTTATTTTATTTCTGAGAACAGCGTAAAATGGTAAGAGTCAGGAAGTGAAAATGGATGAGGGAGTAGCAAGCAGACTGTAGGATAACTATTTTTTTCTAGACTTGCAACTTGAAAACAGCAGTATCTTATTTTAAATGCACTGTGACTTTTTTCAAATGTAATAATACGTAGATTAGAAAGAAGGCAGTAATGATCAGTAGTTTTTCTGAAAATGTATTTCTTAAAGATTTATTATCAACATACACATACACCCTGATCACATGCAAAGTTTAGTTGAGCTAGTGGGAGCTGTGCACCTGTGTCAGGTGATACAATTTCATCAATGGGGCATGTGAACAATACTTGATAAATGCCAAGTTGTAAAAACAAACAAACAAACAAATCACTTATTTTTTTCCCCTAAGGTATTTTCGGCATCTCTGTGGGGTGGATTGTTGGTTCCTATTGGAGACAAGCCATCCAGTATTGCTGATAGGCAAGTAATGCATTGAATTCCCAGTTTTGTATTATTGTTTTGTTGTTTTCAGTAACCTCAGGTAACATATATGAAAACCCTACAGCTGCTATTTCTTTTTGCATTTAGTAGTTTGTTTTAGTCCTTAACACCTAATTAAGCAATCCCTCACTTGAGAGTCCTGTTAACACATCGCCACTCCCATTTATCATTGCCATGCTACATGGTCATACATTTACAACTTGCAGGTACTTCTATTAAATAGTGTATGTTGACCACCTTCAGTACTTACTTAACACCTGCAAAATTATCCATTTTAATTTGAGGAAACCATGCATAAATGAATATCCTTGGGTGATACAACTATCTTTTAAATGTGTCCAGCTTATTCTTGTTCAGGCGTTGAAATACAATATCTGCTAAAGGTCACTAACAGAAACCATTCAGAATTAAAATTATTTTTACCAGCTATCAAGTGGAATTAATTTAACTTTAACGTTGATACAGATACTGTTGTTAAGGTGCTTTAGAAAATATTCAGATAGGTGAAACTTGCTGAGAACCAAATTCAGGATTCTGTTTCTCCTGCAGTGGTGAATGCCACCACCAGTACCTAATCGTGCAAAAGGAGCTGCATTTCTTGTGACTGCAGTGGTAGGAAAGGAAATACAGAACCTTGTAATTTGGTAAAGGAAGACTATTTTTCTCAATTTTTTTGGTTTTAAAATTCAGCCCAGTTTTGACTTCTGATAATGAATTGTATTTCACTTAACCTGTAAAACAACAAAAAGCAAAAAAGTTACCTCTAATTCTGAATTTGAATACCAAAGAATGGATAACTGGATTTTAAAATTAACTAGAACCCTTCTGTAATGGTTAATTGAAATAAAAATGACTTTGTTTGCTAGGTTTTATCTTGGTGGACCAACAAGTGTTCGTGGATTCAGTATGTACAGCATTGGACCCCAAAGCGAAGGTCTGGAACTCTTAAATCCCAATCATATAACAACATAACTGCTAGTTTTAAAAGATAGGGTTTGTATATTTGTTGCACTTAGATTCTAAATAAGTAGAAACTTTTTTCTCTCTAGCTTATTTTTTCAGAACAAGTGGATATAATCCTGAGGGTTTGAGTTTTGGGTGTCTGATTTCTGATATTACTAGATCACAATGGAAAAAAGACTGTGCCTTCACAGTTTTATGTTTTGAGTTTACTTTGCTAGATGGACTTCATAGGAAGACTTGTTTAAGATCAATTTTTAAATTCCATTTTTATCCCCTATGCATTCCTCCCTATATATTCTATTTACAACTCTCTAATATTCTTCAAAGGGTGCTAAGATTTTGAGTATATGTGGCTGTTACTAAAATTACTTATGGTGATTAATTAAGACCTACTACTCCCTCTGTCAACATCTTTAATCTTCAAACCACTCATCCTTATTTAGGGTTTTGTTGACAGGAGTAATGGGCCACTGTGATTTTTTTTTTCCAGTTCTTTTTTAAAAAACAAAATGTGTTTTTAATAGTGGTTACACTGATTCTGTTATTTGATGTAGTGTATGTACAAAGTAAGTTAGGTTGATAAACAATCTGTTCTGAGATGGAGATTTGAGAGCCAGGAACTTTCCTCAGTTTTTTCTTTATTCTCCTGATGATTTGCTGTGATCATAGGTTAATTGCTTAATTTTCTCAGTTTCTGATCTTTAAAACAAAGATAGCTTTCTTAGAGGTACGTATGGTAGAGAATCAGTTATCTGTAAAGTCACTTAACTGGATTCTTTGTATTAAAAGAATCAGTCTGCAGGTTGGCTTTTGCTTGTTGGTTAGACAACTGTGTTACTCATTTACTAATGCTTTGATTTTTTTTTTTTTTTTTTTTAAGGTTGGTTGTAGCCATGTTGGTCTAAGGATATAGGCAGACAAGGTTCTTTGGGTAAACGTGATATCTTTTATTAGACCAACTAAATATTTATTTGGTCTAATTTAGTTGGACTAATAAAACATGACATTTACCCAAAGAACCTTGTCTGCCTTGAGATTTTAACACACTACACAGAAACGTTTTTACTTCTTATAAACATAATTTTTAATATTTGCTATACAGCACAGTAATTGAAGTAAATTAAACACCATTTCATATTGTGATGTTTGAGTATATAGGAAAACTGATTATCCAGAATGATAGTGGAACTAATTGTTCTGGATAATCAACTTTTTACTGTAGTAGGTTGTCTCTGTTGAGCAGCTAACATGTTCTTGCTCCCCTGAGCCTACCTAAAGGCAAGGATAAAAGATAACTGCTTGCATAAGATTTAAAGAACTATGTAAGTGTTAATTTATCTCTTGCTGGAAGTAGGAATGGAGAGCCAATGTGGAAGAGGTGTGACCATAATAAAACAATTTAGGAGTTCCCCTTCCTTTTGGAGCTTTTCCTTTTGGTCTACTCCATGTAAATACTTTGTGTGCAACATTTTTCCATGCAGGTGATTACCTGGGAGGAGAAGCCTTTTGGGCCGGTGGCCTGCACCTGTACACGCCTCTCCCTTTTCGGCCAGGCCGGGGGGGATTTGGAGACCTTTTCAGAACACACTTCTTCCTCAATGCTGGAAACCTCTGCAACCTTAACTATGGTGAGAAGCAAGATATGCATGTAAATATTGAATTTTGTGCACCTGTCCTCAATCTCCCTCCTCCTCTCCCCAGATCCCAGGAGGGTAATAGTATAATAACAGTTTATATATAGGTTTTCTAAATCTTATTTTATATCTGGGGAGTTGAACATACAGCCCACGGGCCGTATTCAGACCACACCAGTGAGTCATCTAGCCTGCAAGGCTTCTTTCTGGCCAGACAGCTTGCCTCCAGATCCAGTCTGCAGGACTTGTCACCACAGCTTGCAGACCTACTGTGTCAGTGCTGCACTCGAGGTTAAAGCTGCCCACCACAAAGTTTCCCTTTTTTGATGGCTGCATGGCATGTAAATGGGCAGTGAAGCAGAGATGTTAACCCCTGTGTGCTGACCACATTGACACAGCACCTCCAGCAGCCATGGTAAAGGGAGGTTAAGTGGCAGTGGTGTTAACTCCTTGGTTGCTGGTACTGACACAGCAGTTGTGGTAGCCACAGTAAGAAGCCCTGTGAGCTGGATCCAGAGAGAAGTCATCTGGCCCGCAAGAATCGCTAAGAAAGACTCTAGTCTGCTAACTCAGGTGAGTTTGACAGCCATGGTTTACATAGTTTACACTGTAAAAATTATAATGGGCAAAAGCATAAGCTAAAAAATAGTAGGCTACATTTTGGTCATCTTTGCATTTGTCAAGTTAGCAGGTAGAGTGGTAATTATAGTAGACCTCTCTAAATCACTTTTAAAAATAAACTTTTTACGCCCAGGAACTTTTCAGGGTGCAGAAGCCTGTCTAGTTAGGCTAAACTCTGATAGTTGTTTGTGTAGTACTTGCTTTGCTAGACATACTAGGTTTTGGAGAAAAATAGAGGAATCAAATAACAGATTCAGAAGTTAAGGCACCATAGTGTATCTTGAGTACGGGGTAATTATTAGGGCTTTGTGAAATTTGCCTGGCTGTTCCGTTTCGACTTGTTTCGAGCTTGAAACAGTGGCTCGGTGACTGGTGTCTTCTGGGCCTGGGGGGGTAGCCAGAGTCCCCCCGTGGCTGATTTACTAAGCTGGAGTGGCGCAAGGGGGGCCCCGCCGCACACTCAGTGGCAGACCCAGAAGTGGCCTGGAAATACTGTGTTGCTAGAGAGAGACAGTACTTCCAGTCCACTTCAAGATCTGCCGCTGAGCACGCAGGGAGTCCCCCCACGTTCCTGGGGGCGCTCCATCAGCCCCAGCACTGTAGTGTTCACAAGCTGTGCCCGGTACCTTGAGATATGTAGAAAAAACATTTAATGCTGTGTCTATGGCTGAATCGTTGATTCTCCAAATCAGCATTGAATCTTCAGATTTGGATTCGGGCAAATCGAATCAGGACAGTGACCCAAATCAAATCACTGTCCCCTGATTTGGCCCAAATCAGAATCCAAATCGAATAATGCCTATTTCACACACCTCTAGTGTCTTTCAGCAGCATCAGGCAACAAAAGTTACCATTCATTTCCTACTTGCTAGTCTAGCAAGTGGGATTCATCAATACCTTTTGTTTTCTATACTCTTTTATTTTATTATTATATTCATTTGTTCCTTTCAATTAATTCCTCCCCCAAAATCCTCTTTTTGTTTTTGTTAGTCTATTTTGATTCTTTTCCTTCAGTAAAGAAATCTGTGCTTGATGAAGTGCAGTTCATAGACTCATCTATGAAAAGTAGTTCTTAAATTCAGCCTGACAGAGACTTTTTCAACTCGAAACCTTGCTAAGATATATTTCTCTAACTATTCAGTTGGTCTACTAAAAGGTACCAGATTGATCCAAAGAACCTTGTCTGCCAGTGCCGTGTCCTTCCACCAACACGGCTATAATCTGCACCTCTAGGACCTTTGACGCCGTCTCCCACCCCATCCTCATTTAAAAAAAAAAACTAGGCGACTGTGGCATTGATGCCTACACAGTTACATGGATTGCAGATCGGCTGAAGGGTCGTGTTCCCGAGGGGGATGGTGGATGGGTCATATTCGACATAGGGGGAAGTGGGCAGCAGAGTCCCCCAGGGCTCAGTCCTTGGGCCTGTGCTGTTCAATTTCTTTATCAGTGATTTGGATGACGAGGTGAAAAGCAGCCTGTTTTAAATTTGCTGATGATACCACAATTTGGGGTGAGGTGAGCATGCTAGTAGGGAGGGAAAGACTGCAGCAAGACCTGGATAGGTTACAGGGGTGGGCTAACAAAAACAGGATGCATTTCAATACTGACAAGTGCAGG
>NW_017728931.1:20951446-20959265 GCF_001723895.1 Crocodylus porosus | reverse complement strand
CAGCTGGAGTACTGTGTCCAGTTCTGTGTGCCCCACTTCAGGAGGGATGTGGACAACATTGAGAGGGTCCAGAGGAGGGCCACCTGCATGATCCGGTGAGAACAGGGCAGACCCTACAGTGAGAGACTGTGGGACCTGAATCTGTTCAGCCTTCACAAGAGAAGGCTGAGGGGGGACCTGGTGACCATCTATAAACTCACTAGGGACCAGAAGGGTTTGGGAGAGACCTTGTTTCCCCTAGCACCCCGGCATAACAAGGAATAACCATCACAAGTTGTTGGAGAGTAGGTTTAGATTAGATATCCGTAAGAAGTACTTTACAGTTAGGGCGGCTAGGATCTGGAACCAACTTCCAAGGGAAGTGTTGCTGGCTCCTACCTTGGGGGTCTTTAGGAAGAGGCTTGATGCCTACCTGGCTGGAGTCATTTGAGCCCAGTTTTTCTACTGCCCAGGCAGGGGTTCAGACTTGATGATCTATAAGGTCCCTTCCCACCCTACTTCTGTGATTCTATGACCTGTCAGTCAGCCTGGTCAGCTGACTGGAGGGACGCAGGGCCCTGGGCACATCCAAGCTCCAGGGCTCAGGCTGGCAGGGAGAGTTCTCTGGCAGCTGCTGGAGAAGAAGCTCCTGCAGGAAAGGAAAGAAAGGCTCTGTGACAGTTTGGCTGCCTGAGATGCTAGTGCTAGTGTGGTACTTACCTGTTGTTGTTTGAAGTAGTGGACCAGGCTGAGACTGTAGGGGAGGAGGAGCCAGCCTCACTGGGGCACACGACCATGTCGTGTGGAGGCCCCAGCACCAATGAGGGTGCACCTTAACAAAGGCACACAGTCACATGTATCATAAGTCTTGCTTGTCAGCTGCTTGAGGTGCAGTTTCCCAGAAACCCCTGCACCTGTCTCCTTGAAACTTGACAGGCTTTGTGGCCTCAGCAGGGGCTACCCTCCCTCCCTGCTGTTTTCATTGAAATCAGGCAAGAAATGACAAAGTTATAGGCAGTTTTGTGATTCCCCATGATAGCCTATGGGTGAAATGGAACAGCAAAACTGTTTCAAGGAAGAACTGTTCTGTTTCGTTTCAAAACAAAATGAAAGGTCAAAACGAAACATTGTCCCTTTGAAACGGAAGTTGAAACGAAATGGTGCTGTTTTGCACAACCCTAGTAACTAGTATGCTGCTTTTCTTCCCATTCTTTCAGCTTCCTTTTCTTCCAGAGTCCATTCAATGATTTACTAGGGTTCGTGGGGTGCAGCTAATATTAGTGATACTTGATATCTGATATCTTGAGGGAAGAAATACCTTCACTCATACAGTGAAGGTACACTGCATGCCCAACTGAACAGTAGATGAATCTATTACTGGAGACTTGCTGAATTCTAGCTCTAACTGCTGGTATAAGAACCACAGAAGTTGGAGAGGAAATGTTGACCAAGTTCCTGATTCTCACAAGCAGATTAGTTCTTGCCTGAGTTGCTAATTATTCCCCAGTTCTGGGTACTTTATTTACTTTATTTACAGTAGTTAGACACTAGATGCTCCTAAAATTCAGTTACATTGTCCAGAAAGTGAAAAGCTATTTTGATTCCTATTCTAATGTTTCTTTCACTTCTCAGGTGAAGGCCCCAAAGCTCACCTCAGGAAGCTGGCTGAGTGTATCCGATGGTCGTACGGTGCTGGAATAGTGCTCAGACTTGGAAACATTGCTAGATTAGAACTTAACTACTGTTTCCCCATGGGAGTGCAAAGTGGCGACAGGTTTGTTTTTCACAGAATTATAGAGCTGGAAGGGAGCTCAGGAGGTCATCCTTGTTCAAAGCAGAGTTATCCATGTCTAAACCATCCTAGTCAAGTGTTTGTCTAACCTGCTCTTAAAAACTTCCAGTGATGGAGGTTCCATAGCCTCTTTTACTAATCTGTTCCAGTGTTTACTTACCATTGCAACTGATTTTTCGAATATTATCTAATTTTAGAACTTTTTAGATTACCTAGAACCTTATTCAGTTGTCTGACTTAGAAAGTTATTTTTTGTTTGTTCTTTGACTAGTTATTCTCTGGAGATTTTCTCAGCTCTGATGCGGTTTTTTTTCCAGCCAAGTTCTTCCATGTTGGTTTCGGAAGTATTTCCCCAGTTAGAGCTCTATTTCAGGTTTTCAAAGTTCAATGAATTTTTAATTTATCTGTTGAAAGTACATGAGCAAATGTGTGGCAGGATTTATTGCTTTACAATGAAGGTGCACACGCTGAAACACCTCACGGAGTTTTAACAAAATTGGACAGATATCAGTCTTTTCAGCTGGGATTTCACAGCTAAAAAGTGTAAGCTTCTGATTGCTAGGTACAGATAATGAGGAATGTGATTATGATAAGGAATTAGATAAGGAGTTGTTATAATTGCATTTTTGCAGCCAGTTCTAATATCCTGCATCAAGCAGCCTAAAATGGAAAAAAAAACTTCAGAGTCCTGAACCTGACTGTGAAATACTGTGGATATCATTTTGGATATTGAAATTACTTTTCCTTACCGAAGGTGTAGTTGATGATTTTGAACATCATGTGATCTTTGAAGCTTTTATGATGTTAAATTTCATTACTTCATATGAGTTGCAGGTGATGGGAACGAATGATGAATATGGTCCATAATTTTTAATTACTGGCAGGCAGTTATCCATGGAAAATTGGCATGGAAATTGTTTATTTAAAGGATCCTTTCTCAGGTGTTCTTTCTTAAATATATTTGAATTGTAGTTTTCCAAAAGCTGAATGCAGTAAAAATCTGTAGGGGAAGGGAATTGCTCAAAGAAGAACTTAATGACATGTATATCACTAATTCTGCTTTTTTTTTTTTTTTAAACATTTTTCTTTCAGGATATGTGATGGTGTCCAGTTTGGAGCTGGAATAAGGTTCCTATAATACAGCAACATTTCACGCTGATATCAGAAGGAGAGAGCACTTGGAAAAATGTATGGCTCAGTATGGTCTGGATTTTTTTTCTTGAAGACTAAATATGCATTTCATAAAGCTTTCAGACTCCACCATAAAAAATGAAGGTGGGGAATAAATAATTATGGCACAATAAAGAATTATGCCATAAAGGTATGTTGTACATCTGATTTTTCTCAAGGATGAGGAGTCTGTGGTATGATTTTATATATGTATATACACACACTTTAACTTTGTAGATTTTACCAAGGAGTTCATGCTCTGAAACAAACAACACCCCCGAATAAAAAAAATAGATGCTTTGGAAACTGATTCTGAGACCATTCCAGAAAACAGGTGTCATTAGACTTATTTTTTTTCAGTACTCTAACATCTTCAGCTGCAAGCCACACAAATACGGGTGATCTACTACACATATAGCACCAGACTGTTAGGAAATATTAAGCATTTATTTTTTCATGCTTCCATCAGCATCAGGTTTGAGGAGGAGGGAGAACACCCTAACACATTTGTGCATCAAACACTACTTGGTGTGTAACGAGCATAATGGTTATAGTTGAAGGTAAGGACTCCGATTTATAATAATGTGGAAGGAGCTTTGTTGCATTTGTTCCCTATTAACCTGAGCTGCCTTTTGCAAAGGTTTGAATCCAAAATTCAAGAACACTTATTGTAGAAATCAAAACTGGTTTGTTTGTTTTTTTTTCAGATTTTCAGCGAAGTGGGTAGCCTTAAATATTTTGCAACTGGTATTATAAACAGGTTTGGAAGGGCCAAGATCAAAGCTGTTTTGATTTTTCTTCAGTAGGTCACAAAAAAGCCTCTTTCACCTTCTGTATTTGAAATCAGGCAACACTCATGTCTTTGGTTTTATATTAAAGGGCAATCCCTGACTAATTATTCTTTTAATATTAATTTTAGTTTGAAGTGATGATATGCCATACAGCTAAGTATATTTTCCTGTTTTAAATTCTTATGCAAGGATCATGATTCCTTTTTTCCTGTTCTAATGACTTCACTTTCATAACACTTTACTAGTTTTTATTTTGTGTAAATTAAGAGCACCCATCCTAAATTGTCAATACAGCCTGCCAGGATATAAAATCTATTAGCCTTACATTTAAATATACTCCCTTATCAGTCTGTTTTTCTTGATCTGAGCCTTTTTTAAAGCCATTATCTAGAACTACTCCTCACAGATAAAATAAACAAGGTACTCCTTGGGCATTCATCAAGGACAAATACTTCTGGTTTGCTCTGTCCTGCTGAAAAATCAAGTTTAATACACTGCAAATTACTGTGATTTTTATTGACTAACGTGTTAAATCTATTATTACATTTAGGGTTTCAGCAACTGGTAATATTTGCTGCAGTGTGATTTGAAGTACACCAACATTTTTAGTGTAAGAATGGAAATATTTGTGTTAAAATATGAAAGTAGTATGGGTTACACTTCAGGATGTAGTAAGGTGTTCTTTTGTTGTGGGAATTGAGGGTTTATTGTGTTCAGGTTGCTAACATTAGATGTGTTCAACTATCTTAAAATCGTACTTCATGGATAGAGGGAAAAGCTTTGTTGGCATGCAAGGCTTGTTGCTGGAGGGAAAGGCTGGCTGGTTACAATCTCCTAGTTTTAGGGCTGGAAAATAAGTTCTAATACTACAAAACCAAACCAAACAAAAATAAATACCCTCCCCCCCCAAGCCCTTACCAGTTAGTTTAGAAGTTAAGATGACCTACCTGATTTGCATACTTGGGCAAGTCTATGAAACGGCTCCAGTTTTCACACACAGAAATAAGTTAATTCCAGACTTAAATTCCAGAAAACTCTGGTCTGATTTAAATCAGTAAGCTATAAGGGAAACAATGGCCTTCCTATTAGCATATAGTGAATTATGAGTTGACAAGCTGTGTTTGAAATCATATCTAAAACCCTTGAAACCCTGTTGTTTTCATAAAGTACTTACACTAATATGGTTACAAGTAATGCCCTTCCTCTTGTAATGTATTACTGAGGTCCCCTAATTTGGGTAGAAAATAAGCATGTAAATTGTAAAGCAAAATTCCAAAGTCTAATATGGTACAGTACTAAGCAAAATCAGTAATAGAATGGCTCTAAAACAGGAGTGGGCAATTCTTTTGGCTGGAGGGCCACTTCATGAGTTTTGGTGAGCTCTTGAGGGCTGCATGGTAGCCCTGCCCCTTAACAGGTTCCTGCCCACTGGTTGTCACCTTAGAACCAGAAGTCCCGCCCCTGACCCTTGCCACTGGAAGTCCCGCCTGCCCTTCTCCCTCCTCCCCTCTAAAGTAATCCTTTTGGGAGGGGGGGGTGCCATCTTGCAACCAGAAAAAAACCAAATCATACGCTAAAAGTCAAACTCCTACGATAACATTTTAATTTTATTACAAAAAATATTTTTGTCATGATTTGTGTTTGCGTACTGTATATAGAGGTGACTGCATAATGACTCAAAAAATAAACAAACCTACTAAACCTTTGAGGAGGTTTAGACTAGACATTAGAAGGCACTACTTCACAGTCAGGGCGGCTAGGAGCTGGAACCAGCTTCCAAGGGAAGTGGTGCTGGCTCCTACCCTGGTGGGGTCTTTAAGAGGAGGCTTGACATTTACCTAGTTGGGGTCATTTGAGCCCAGTTTGCTCTCCTGCCCAGGGCAGGGGTTTGGACTAGAAGATATACAAGATCCCTTCCGACCCTACATTTATGAATCTATGAGTAAAGTCCTACTCTTGTATTTTGGGTGTGGGGTGTGGTTGGGGGTGGTGCGTGTATGGTAGGGTAGAGGGGGTTTGTGAGGGGTGTAGCTGTGTGTGTGCGGGGGCAATAGGGTATGCTGCAGAGGTGTGTGTATGTAGGGGTAGTGTGTGAGTGTATGGTTTTTGTTGGGTGTGAGGGAAGATGGGGGTGTGTGGGGACCCCCCTCTTCCTTCCATGGTTCACAGGCCCTGCCACCAGCAGGTGGTGTGTGCTTGGGGAGCTTGTGGTCTGCGTAGATGCTGCCACATGCGGCTCTGGCCAGTGTCGCACATAGAGGCAAGGAGCGCAGCCAGGTCGGTCTGCCTCTACTGCATGGGGCTCCCCGTGGTGCACATCCAGCTCCTGGCACTCACGTACCCCTAGATGAAGCTCCACATGATGGAGCAGCTGCCTTCACCACCCTCTGCTGTGTAGGTCCTGGGACTCCACCAGGAAGCATAGGGTGGGGCTCTCCTCCACTTGTGGTGGAGTCCCAGGACCTCCAGGAGTCAGGGAGCAGCTGAGGCAGCTGAGTGGGGCTATTATGCGGGGCTTCCCCCAGTGGTGAGGGAGTCCCGGGAACTGCATGTGCGTGTCTGCGCAATAGAGGTGTGCCGTCTTGTTTGTGCTTCTTGCTACCATGTGCAGTGCTGGGCAGAGCCATGCGGTGCTGGGCGTCAGCACCTGTGCAGGCAATGAGTGCCCCAAGCACCTACCGCCTGCTGCTGGCAGAGGGGGCTGTGTGCCATGGGAGTGGGACGGTGGGGAAAGGACATGGCTATCATTGTCTCTCCCAGATTCTTGTCTGCTCCACAGGTCAACCTTATGTACCTGTCTAGCCTCGAACATCCGGTCACGTGCCACTCTGGCCCAGATGTTTGGTGGTGTTCGCCTGTCCATCCCAGATGTTTCGTCGAGTAGGTGTTTCCCTCTGGCATAGTCTTCCCCCAATCTCTCCTGCCACAACTTCGGATCTTATTTCAGTGGCAGGTCCGACCACTGGGAGTCTCTTGATGATGGGATGTCTGTCTGGCAGTCTTCTGCGAGGCTCTACCTCGCCTCTACCTCACCCTTACACCCTGCCTTGACAGGTCACAGATGTCCTTCTGGCCAGGTCCCTGACTGTTGAGCCCCCCAAGTGCATTCGCTGTGAAGGTCCAATCAGCCTACAGGGCCCAACCCCCAATATACTACCTGTGCTTCACAGCCGTTTAGTTTTTTTATGCAGCTGACAACCCCCTTTAGGTTTAAACAACAATCAGGCTCCACAAGCCCAGCACCTCAACCCCTCCACCAGCGGGAAACGTAAAATGCAAATAAAAAAAAAAAATACTGAGGCACTTAGAGAGGCCCTCTGCCCCTCGACCCCCAACTCTTCTGGACTAATCGCCAATACCGGCCCTCAGGCACCAAGGTCCCTATTCTGCCCTATGTGGGCAGACGGACACCTGTCCCGACGTCACCCGTTGGGTCGGCTGTATACCCCTGGGGCCCGTACTTTGCAGCCCCTCATGCTGCTTGTGCCACCCGTCTCCTGCCTGGTGCACCTCCCCAGGACTTACGGAGCCCTCAACGGTCCCACCTGGTCTGGTGTCTTGAGGTACGCTGGTCTCTCTGGCTCCTCGGCTGTGGCCCCTGGTGTCGGGATCTTTCTGCTCCCCTCTGCCCTTTAGTCCGGCTCATCGGGAACTATCTCCGGCTCCTGGCTCCTCCTGCTGCTGCCAGCAGTGTCTGTCCCGCACCGTGTTCTACTGTGTTCTCCCCCGCTGGGAGAAGCAGCTTCCAGCCCCTTTTCCCCCTGTAGGGGTCAAGGAGAACCTTCCCTGCTGGTGCTCCTGCTATTCTCCTTCTGCTGCCCTGTACAGGAGGGATCGTGTTGACAGAAGCGGTGGGGGTGTAGCTCTCTATGTGAAGGAAAGCTACATGTCCCTGCAAGCTGATGTTGGCGACTAGCATGGACAGCTAGAGACCCTCTGGGTAAAAATTCGTGGGGAATACGGCACAGGGGACACAACGGTGGGAGTCTACTACAGACCTCCCACCCAAAGTCCTGAGCTTGACCAGGAGTTCGCCCGGGAACTGACTGAGGCCGCTTGCTCCAGGACCTTGGTTGTCATGGGTGAC
>NW_017728931.1:20944629-20950496 GCF_001723895.1 Crocodylus porosus | reverse complement strand
CTACTCCCCACTAAGTAAGGGAGTCACAATGTGTCCTTACTTAAATTGTCAAAAAGAAAAATAGTCACCTAAATGATTGGTGGTCCCATTGCAACTAAGTAGCTTGACTTTTATAAACAGGAGAGCATGACCAGCACCTTCACATGGATTTTTAGCCTGCTCAACAGGACCTCTCTTTGTCAAGATTAGACTCATACCAGCTATCGTGCTGCTTATTGGCTACTGTCAGTGGGATGAGTAGTATGACTTCTCTGATCGCACAATAGGGAATTTTAGTTATAATTGTGCTGGGAAATCTGTAAAATAAATAAAAATGGAATGCATACTAGAGTGTCTGCTGTTAGTCTCCTATTAATTTCACTACTATGCTGTGAATACCTACCCATAGTTAGGGACAGGACCTTATAGTAAATATTAATCTGTCTGGCACAGAAACCAAGTTTTCACTAAAGACTGGCCAAAAATACTCAAAATCAACCTGTACTCGGCCAAACCTGCACACAAATTGAATAATTTTTACTTCTATGCAAGAATTACTTTTTGAGTACATTTCAGCTATTTGAAGTTAGTTTGCAGCACTAGTTAATTGGCATAGTTCCTGTGCCCAAGAGAGAAAATGATTAATGTTAATTGCTTACTATAAGAGAGAAAAAAGAGAATGAATTTTAAAGTATACTATGGCAGGGGCGGGCAGTTATTTTGGGCAGAGGGTCACTTAGTGAGTTTTGGCAAGCTGTCGAGGGCCACAAGGGTAGCCCCATTCCTTGACACTTCCCTCTTGAGTCGAGTAGCGGTTTCTGGGAACAAACTGGTGCTGTGCATTGGGAGAAAGCGGCTGCTCACCCTCCCCATGGCAGGCTTCCTGTGCTGTAGCTGCTCAGAGCCCATGTGGGGCTGCCTGTGCCTGCTCTCTCTTGCCACTGCTGCCTTGTGGGGTGGCAGTGACACAGCAGAGAGGTAGGACAGCCCCGTGCAGACTGTGAGTAACTGCATCAAGAAATGCCAGCCCCAGGGGTGTAGGAGGATGGTACTTTTCTCCTGTGCTGAGCACCAGCTCGTTACCTGCTGCTGCTGCTCAGTCCAGGTGGGTGGGGTCAGGGCTGTGCGCTGCTCTTGCCTGTACTGTGGGGCTGGGGCAGGGGAGCCAGCGGGAGCTGGGTAGGAGCACAGGGCCCACGCTGGTGTCCTGGGCCCAGTGCCAGTGGGGCCCAGAGCAGAGCGGCAGGAGCACAGGGTTCCAGCAGGCCGGGGCTCTATGGAACCGAGTCATCTTCCCCTTCTCCCTGCTGATGCAGCCCAACCTGGCTTCACAGATCCCTGCCAGCCCACACCTCGTGCTCCTACTACCCCAGCCCGCTCTGCGCCCTGCTGGTGCTGGCCCTGGGACACCAGCACAGGCCCTGCACTCCTGGATGCCGCTTGCTTCCACTCTACCCCGGCCGCACCACTGCTTTCCCACCTGCCCACTGGCTCCTGGCTGTGTGACTGGACTGTGGGGCTCAGCAAAAGCTGGCCTGGCCCCAGGGATTAGGAGGATCCCCACAGTCCTTCCCTGCCTCTTTCCTGCTCCCCTCCCCCACTTCTTACCTGAATTTCCCACACCAGTGCAGCCTCGGTGTCCCAGGCAAAAGTCCCTCCTAGGCAGGGGCTTCTGGCTGGTTGGGCTAGGCTGCTGCAGAAGCCTGCCAGAGTTTCCCCTGGGTCCTACTGCCTCTGCCATCTTTGACAGGATCTAGGGGCAGGTAAATTATTAATTTTCTAAAATTTTTGGGTCCCCTGCGGGCTAGATAGAATGGCCTGGTGGGCTGGATCTTGCCCACCTGTGTACTATAGGCAAGGTGCCCAACAACTTGGCATGTAAGTACAAATGTAAACATAACAGCATGATATGGTACACTACTCTAAAAACAGGTGTCTGCTTTGTCTTAGCATGTGTGGAACAGAAAGAGATAATTGCCTTTTTGTATGGAATGAGAGGAAATCAATCATCTCGAGGCATTTATAATGATCATCTCTTCTATATTTTAAAATATTGAATTAAGTACTAGATTTCACATGGGATTTAAAATAGAAATACAACTTTTGGAAAAAAACTTCAGCAACATTTTAAATGTTCACCTTCCATTTTTCAGATATTAAAATCAACACTATGCAGAGATCAAAAGTAGCTACTGAACTGGTTTGTCTTAAATTAAATAATTTATTCTGGAGAGGACGTCATAATGTCCTGACAGTTTTCTTAATGACTGTATGCTGAAAGGAATTGCATGCCTGCTACCTGCTTGTGTAGGATACATACATATTCCTTTAAGGTGTAACTATTTTGCTGGCTTGTAACTAGTTTACTTTCCTGAGACAAATTGTGATTCTCTTACTTAAAGTGAGGAATAGAGATTTTTGGATGGGAAGACCTGGTGGATTTATTTGTAAATGAGCAGTTATTCACCTACCTGAATAAGGGTGGCATAAGATCAGTCTTTATTTTCAAGGAGTTACTGAGCAAATCATGGAAGAAAAATTAGATGGCCTTTTGCCTTCATGAACAGCTAAATGTAATACTGCTAAGAGCAAACGAATAATAGAGGAAACTATAGGGACTTAAGTGATTCTTTTGTTTACAAAGGGGGCTACTTGCTTAAACCCATTGTGACCAGACTTGGAATGAAAATTTCTGATTTTATAAGCATAGTTCCTTTTCTATGAGGTCCCCCCTCTCCTTCCATAATAGTATTATGCTGCCGTTCTTTGGTTTGTTGGTAAGTTATCTCTTCCCAGTAGTGACAGTACTTCCTTGATCCATTTTGCTTATGCTCTAAATTGTATCAGTTGTATTTATAAATGCTTAGAACATCAAAGTGGTTTTTTTAACCTGGATCATGAAACGTTTGCATGCAATACTTTGCACTTCTCTGGTGTTGTGGTATGTCAGTGAAGTTTTACATGCTTTGTGGATGGCCTGTTAACCTTAGGAGCCAAAATACTTTATTGATTGAGTTTCACATTTTGGTACTCTGATTTATCTGCTTGTTCTCCTCCGCCAGCTGTACATGCTTTTTTTAGTGATTAGATAGAATGTTGAAGTTCCTAGTTTTCCAGATAATAAAATAAGGCCTATTTTAAGACTTCAGTACAAGCTTTAGCAAACGAAAAGTGCACTTAGTTATGTAGCTGATCAACATTTGTAAGTTTGGCAGTTTTCTAGTGTGGATTTGGTTACCTCCTTTCAGTGTGTTCAAAGACTGAAATACAGTAAAAGCTCTGTTATCGGGCATCCCCTGGGAATGGCAGTCAATTGAGCAGCCCAGACTGCTGCTTCTGCTGCATCTTGGGCATCCTTCCGTCTCTGCTATGGCATTGCTGCACCTCCCATGGACAGGGCTCTGTGGGACAGGGAGGCGGGTCCTGCATATCCCCACACAGCCTGTTATGCCCCTGGGCCATGGGGGCTTGGCAGCTCAGGCTGCTTTCCTTTGGGCTGTGGGGGCTCAGAGAAACCGGAAGTGCAATGGTGGGCACTTCCGGTTTCACTTCATCTTACAAGCAGGCATGCCGGTTAATTGAGCATGCTGCCTTGTAAGATGCTACTCAGTTTGTAAATCTGTTTTTATTTGGTGTTATGCAAATAAAATGCAGTTGATTTTCTTGCTATTTGCCTGTTTCTCCAGACATGTATGTTTACATAAAATTGTGAGAACAAGGTAGATAAAGCATTTAATTGCCTCCTTTCTATTAAAATGAATAAGGTTACCACCATACTCTTTTCCCCTCATGTTTCTTCCTGCTCCCCAAAATATAATAGTAAAAGTGTTAGCATCAGTTAGAATAGGAAAAAGCTGTCAAGTGACCATTTTCCTGCCTGAAGGCAGGGTAGATGTGCACCTTTATAGACTAACTGAATAAGGTATATATGTGAACCCAAGTTCACTTTATCAGATGCTCCCTAACAGGAACATTCATCCCTGTGCTGTGAACCAGTATAAAGCCTCTGATCTTTGCTTGGAAGTGAATTTCATTTTAAGTGTTTGTACTTTATATAATAGTCTCATAGGACATGTATCCAATTAGGTAAAGTACAATTTGACTTCTAAAATGTATCTACAAAATGAATAAAGCTCCTTAGGATCATTATGTAAAAGAACTTAACCACAAAATTATGCAACCTTTTCATCCCTAAAATTATGGAAATTACTGTTAAAATATGCAGCTTTATGCTTCAATAGTAAAGCTTATCAGGAAACTTACTAAGGGTAGTAGTCAGTAGGGTGCATGCTGCAGTCTTTAAATGCAGGAATTTCACACAAGATATATGTCTTGACAAATGTAATATTAGACACACTATGTAGTTCAGTTACAGCTCAAAGGTACTAACCTCACTAAAAATATATACTATTTAGGTTAGTCAAAGTATGGTTAACTGAGCAAAATATAATGTTGCATGATTTCATGCTCTAAATCCAGGATTCCTTGGATAGACTTCTCTGTATGGAAAGGTTTTGTGTTGTATCCTGCTAAGTCCCAGTAAATCTGTAAGAGGACTTATGTGAGGCACAGACAGACACTTTGTATAGGGGTGAATTTAATTTACCTACTCAGGGTAACTGATGTGTCATATTGGCTAGGTACAGATGTTCAGTTTCTATCAGAATTGCTATTCACCCAGTAGAAACCAACAGTGTGTAGACATTCAGGCCATTTTCTTTCACAGCAAAAATGGCCACCCCAGGAGAAAAACAACCCTGAGACAACTCTTGGGAGACTGAATGTCTGTACACTTTCTACCATCTTAACTCCTGGGGAGCAGGAGGAGTGGAGCTGAGGTACAGGCTCCCTGCCTTCCTGAGACAGGGGTCACCCTAGTCTGCTCCCTCCACTTCTTTAGGCCAGGAGGTGAGGGGAGCAGCAGTTACCACTCATCCCAGTTTCAGGAAGAAGCAGGGAGCTTTGCTGGCTCCTGCAGGCTTCCCCTTGCCACAGCTGAGCAGCAGAGTGGCAATTTAAAAGCCAAACAGCTAAGACCTAAGCCGTACTCCTGGCCACCAGCGTTTAAATCACTGCCCCACTGCTTGGCTGATTAGGGTGAGGCAGACTGCTATGCCACAGGGGCAACTAGACACTTCATCTAGCTTGCCCCTTACCACTCTTGGTCAGCCCAGAGCAGTGCGGCCAGGCCTTGCTGAAGTGGCTGAGTATTCCCCATCTCTCTGCGCTCTTTGGGGTCACTGTGGAGAAATGCAAGGAACGGGGACTGTTGTCCTGAGCAGATGAACTGTGAGGGTTCCCACCACAGGAGAATGCTCCCCCTAATGCCAGTCATCTGACTAGCAGGATGGGGAGGGATTCTCTTGGGGAGGAAGCCTTCCCAGGGTTGTCTGTGACAGCTACTCCTTTTTAGCATCTGCCAACTTCCCCTTGATAGGGGAGAGAGCAGGCTGTTAAGTAATGAGGTCCCATAATGGCAGAGGTCATTGGAGAGCTGCTTATGAAACTGGAGGACCTCTGTAAACTTTAGATCCTGAGATTTTTTTACCAGAAGAAACTTCTGGTAGAAATGCATACCTATGTGTAACCATTTAATAGATTTCATAGACATTAGGGGCTGGAAGGGACTTTGTGAGATCATTGAGTCCATCCCCCCTGCCATAGGCAGGAAGTCAGTTGGAATCATGTGACTCTGATGCATAAACTGCAGTTTGTTTCTCTGGAGGCTTGCAAAAATCACAGACACACACTCAGCCAGCATAAAAGGTTGTATTTGTTTGCAAACAAAGGTCAGAGCAGAGTCAGGTACTCAGATTACTCTGACAAAGCATTGGTATTTGCAAGTGGAATTTATCTTCTCTCTCCTGAGCATGTGTGCAGACACCGGA
>NW_017728931.1:20937585-20944618 GCF_001723895.1 Crocodylus porosus | reverse complement strand
CCAGACAGGTGATCATCCAACCTCCTCTTGAATTTGCCCAAGGTAGGGGCGAGGACCACTTCCCTGGGAAGCTGGTTCCAGATTTTGACCACCCTAACTGTAAAATATTGCCTTCTGATCTCTAACCTAAACCTGTTTTCCATCAGCTTATTACCATTGTTCGTTGTTACCCCAGGTGGTGCTGAGGAGAAAAGGGGTCTACCTATTTGCTGTTGATCTCCCCTGACAAGTTTGCAGGCAGCCACCAGGTCCCCTCTTAGCCTCCTCTTGCTGAGGTCGAACAGGTTCAGGTCCCTCAGCCTCTCCTAATAGGGCCTGTCCTGCTGTCCTCTCATCAAGCAGGTGGCCCTCCTCTGAACCCTCTCCAGGCTGGCCACATCCCTTTTGAAGTATGGCGCCCAGTACTGGACGCAGTACTCCAACTGTGACCTGACCAAAGTTGCATAGAGGAGGAGTATCACCTCTCTGGACTGGCTTGAGATGCACCTTTGGATGCATGACAAGGTATGGCTGGCCTTGCTGGCTGCAGTCTAGCATTGGCGGCTCATGTTCATCTTGGAGTCAATAATGACTCCAAAATCCCTTTCCGCCTCTGTGCTTTCAAGAAGGGAACTCCCTAGCCTGTATGTATGCTGTGGATTCCTTCTCCCAAGGTGCAGCACCCTGCATTTGTCCACATTGAACTCCATCCTATTCTCATCTGCCCACTTTTGTAGTCTGTCTAAATCTGTTTGCAGCCTCTCTCTCCCTTCAAGTGTGTCCACCTCGCCCCACATCTTAGTGTCATCAGCAAACTTGGACAGCATGCTTTCCACCCCCTCGTCCAAGTTGCTGATGAAGATGTTAAACAGTGCGGGCCTGAGGACCCAGCCCTGGAGTACCCCACTGCTCACGTCTTGCCAGGTTGAGTACAACCCGTCCACCACTACTCTCTGGGTGAGCCCCATCAGCCAGTTTTTTACCCATCCAACTGTTCAGGCATCAATGCCGCAGTCATTTAATTTTTTGATGAGGATGGGGTGAGAGACAGTGTCAAAGGCCTTCTTCAAGTCTAGAAAGATTATGTCCATGGTGACACCATCATCCAAAGATTTAGTTACTTGGTCATAAAAAACAGTCAGGTTGGTCACGCAGAACCTGCCTTTGATGAACCTATGCTGTTTGTCCCAAGTATGATCTCCCCTGCAGGCCCTCCAGAGATGTGCTTCTTGATAATTCTCTCCAAGATCTTCCCAAGCACTGAGGTGTGAGGCTTACAGGCCTATAGTTACTTGGGTCCTGCTTCCTCCTTTTCTTGAAAATTGGGACTGCATTAGCCAGTTTCCAATCCCCTGGCACCTGGCCAGATGACCATGAATGCTCACCCTGTGCCATGTTGATTTGCTCCTATCAACTAATACTCTTTGGGTCCAACCCTGTAGCCAGTTACCTAATCGTCGGACTGTAAGATGATCAAGGCCACAGTTCCCCAGCTTAACCATGAGGATATCATGGGGAACTAGGTCAAAGACTTTCTTGAAATCTAGATATGTGACATTCACATCATCTCCCTTGTCCAGGGCATGTGTTAGCTGGTCATTGAAGGAGATAAGGTTGGTCAGGCAAGATCTGCCAGTCACAAAGCCATGTTGGCTGGCATTCAGATGCTTGCCTTCCGTTAGTCTGGTGTTGATGGATCCCTTGACAATTTTCCAGGATTTTTCCAGGGATGGGCATCAGACTGATTGGTCTATAATTCCCCAGGTCATCCTTCCTCCCTTTCTTGAAGATGGGGACCACGTTGGCTCTTTTCCAGTCTTCTAGGACCTTGCCCAAGTGCCACGAGTTTTCAAACTCTTTCCCAAGGGGGATGCAATGATGTCTGCCAGCTCCTTTGAGACTCTCAGATGCATTCCATCTGGGCCCGTGGGCTTGTGAATGTCCAGATTCTCAAGGTGTTCCTTCACCTGATCCATATCAATTGGGTTTGCCACCTGCTCCCAGGCTGGTTAATGTTCTTTGACAGTGTGATCTCCTTGGGAGGGTGAAAAACTGATGTGAAAAAATCATTTAGGATATTGGCCCTTGGGTGTCAGATGTCAGTTGCCATGTTATATCTCGCAGGAGCCCAATGTTATCTTTGTTCTTTTTTCAACTTCCCACATATATGAAGAAGGACTTTTTGTTGTCCTTGCTTCCCATAGGTAGCATGAGTTCAGTTTTTGCCTTGGCTTTTCTGGACCTCTCTCTACCACTGTATTTGTCTCCATAGCATCTCACTCAGGCTGCTGCATTGAACTACGCATTGTTATTTTAGGAGACAGATATACTAATTTGTTATGCAAAAAATCTTCATGCACCAGCATACTACAGAAATCAATCTGCCATGAGGTTCAAATATCAAACTTCTCCTTGGTCTGAGAGAGGGATTTCTGAGTAAAAAGGGGACAATGGGGTGTCTGCCAGATCTTTCTTTTATTTTTAGGATTACAGTAAAATTCTGAAAAGGAATACAGTGGGCATGAGGAGTGTTAAAAAGTTTTGCAGATTTCAAATTATAATGTGTGTGTGTGTGTGTGTGTGTGTGTGTTCTAAAAAGCAACATTTTTAATTAAGTACCTTGAGTATCATAGTACAGCAATGATGCTTTAAGTAGGATGAGTTGGTTACAAGAGAGCTGGGTACTTGAGAACATGGAAGTGGGAATCTTGCATTTCCAGTAGTCAGTGATTCACCAGGCCTCCCTGGCTGAGTCATTTACTGCCTCTGTGTCACAATTTCCTCATCAGTAAAACAGGGATGCTACTGACCAGGAGGTCACAGAGGATCAGCTAACTGTTATGAACTGTTTCTGCAGTTAAAAGGAGCTCTAGAAATGTGAAGATGGTCTCACAGTTATAAGTTTTTTACAGAGTATTTCTGTGCCTGAAGCAGCAGGCAAGATGGATGATAATATTTGTCAGGAAGGAAGGGTAGATTTGTACCTTTATAGTCAAACTAAATCAGGTGTATATGTAGCATAAGCTAGGGGTGTCAAACTCATCCAGCCTCGGCACAGGACCAGTCAAATGCTGGATCCAGCATGCAAGGCCTGTCTGATGAGCACTGAATGGAGTGTATACCCAGGGCTGGCCCTGCATACTCCTTACAGTGCACACACTGGCTCTAGTCCTGCACACCACATGCAGCACATGCCAGCTCTGGCCTTTGGCCTGTGTGAAGTATGTAGTATGTGGGGCTGGTCTGGGGCACATGCTGCATTCAGTGAACAGGGCTGGTCTGGAGGGTGCAATTCCTGTGGTATCCATGCTGGATCAGCCTTGCCCTGACTGCTGGATCTGGTACACACAGCTAGTCTGTGGATCTGGCACACGTGGCCAGACCAGCTTGGATCCAAAATGCAAAGCTGCTTTGGTGTGGGTAACTCCTATGTGTGCAGCCTGCACCAGACAGGACCCATGTGCAGCACACACCAACCCCAGTCCTATGTGGCAGATAGTGCATGGGGCCAGTTATGAGTGTTCACTGCATGTGGTACCCATGCCAGAGCAGCCCTGGATCTGGCATGTGCCACTGGTCTGTGGGTCTGATCTAGATACAGGGCTGGTCTAGCACAGGCTCCACATGCAGCATGCATCTTGGACTGGCTGTCTTTGTCCGGCAAACATCCTAGACTGCAGCGTACATGCCAGCTTCAGCCCCTGCACTGAGTGCAGCACATGCCAGACAAACTCCATGCACCACATGCAGTGAAAGGGGCCAGTCTGAGAGCCACAAGCAGCATATAGTCAGAGGACACAGCACAGAGAAATATTTGCTCAGTGAATCAGCATCTACTCACTGGGATGATGAAAACTATACTGAAAATGTTGCCTCTGTGGGGCACCAGGAGACTTAAGAAGCTCTGGAAACTGGAAAGTTAGGCAACTAGATAAAAAACATTAAAAGTAACTTCAGGCTCTGCACCTGAAACTGATTACCTGTCAGCATAGCACTGTTACCAACCTATTTTTAGGAGCTTTTTGTTCTCTCCCTGAAAGAGCTGCATAAAGAATAGGGGAAACTGATCCCATCAGAACAATAGTGATGATGTTATACAAAAGAAAAGTATCAAATGAGAAATAGAAATATTTGGAAACATGAGATACTTTTATTTCCCCTTATCTTTCAATATTGTCTGATATTAGTTGCAAAAAAAGAAATTTTCCAATAGAAGATTTACATAAACATTGTCCCTTTTTAAAGTATAAACCAGTGATGTTTGTTCAGTGAAAGTTGTACTGGAAATGCAAAAAACACTGAACCAGATTGCCCCCCATTCACACAATCCTTCACTAAGTCCCCCTATTTCTGAATGGTTTTTAACCAACAGAAATAAACTACCCTGCCTTCTATTTCTTTGCATGGAAAACATTCAGACTTGTCTGAACAACCCCTGCACATGCCTCTGACCTGGCCTTTATGTGCTTTTCCTTTACCTCTGCTTGGTCTTCATACACTTTTTACCTCCTGTTTTTACATCTGCCTCCATGGTTTCTTCCACATTTCCCCTTGCAGTCCTGCTCTATCCTCCCAAAACTCTCTCTTGAAGTATCATCTAAAACAATTGAAAACATTGTATTTGAAAGGCCAAAAGTTGTCTGCCTGAAATGAGTCACCATGTAAACTGGGTGTTCCTCTTCCTCCACATATCTCCATGTGTTGTGATCTCTCTTCTCTGTCTTGTGGGTTGTTAGGATCCCAATCCTGCAGGCTTTTGTGGGTATGCAGATGCAAGTCTGTGTCAAGCCCTGGTAACTTCAGCAAGGCACTTGGGGGTGAGGGTCTGCTTCCGTGGGCCAATTGTTGGATCAGAGACTAAGGCACAAGTTCAGCTATAAGCATCTGAACTTTGGGGGCTTAAACATGTATCCCAGACTTTGAAGAGCCAGAGCCTGCAACTGTAAACTTATTTGGATCTGTTTGTCATGTGTGATCAATGAAGCACATGCATTGCAAGTGTGGATGCTTTGAGATGATGAGGATTGGCCAGGGGCTGTGCAAATACTTGGGGAGGTGCAGTTGCTGCTTGTGGATTACAGCCTCTGCCCTGCAAAGAAGTTTTCATATCTTTGCCAAGTGGAGCCCAGGTGACCCTGAAGGACTTTCAGACTCATGTAGGGGGCTACCCTTCTGGTACTCAAAGCAGTGACTGCTGAAGAAGTCAAGTTCCTTGGGTAAATCTGATATCTTTTATTAGACCAACTCAAGTAGTTGGAAAAATTCTTCTTTGTAAGCTTTTGCGTATAAATATCCTTTGTCAGTTTGAGGAAGCATCTGCAGTTGGACCAACACAGCTACAACCTATACCCCTGAAGAAGACAAGTGGCGCACAAAAAGTGGGAGAGGAGTCAAGGCACGTACTGAGAAGCAGCAGTCAGAGGGGCCCTGGACTGGAGGTCAGGGGCATGGCAAGCAGCTGTCAAGAAACCAGGTGCTAAATGTCATTGCCTTGCCGACTTTAGTAGCATTGGAGGAGCTGATATGGGCAAAGGGGCATCCATCTACCTGTTCCCCTCATTCTAGCTCTACTGGCAACTTGGCGCTGTAGTTTCTCTGGGCTCCTCCTGCCTCGGGATTCAAGCTGGCCTGCATGTGAGATTTTGGCCTGTTTTTAGCCTAGAATTTAGCTTGGGGCCTCTCCACCCAATGAACAAGGACTAGGGTGGTGGCAGGAGTATCACAGGGACCCAAGAAGCTGCAGTCAGCTAGGGCACTGATCTAGGGCTCTCTGCCCTCCCCCGGAGTTGTGCTGCCTGCCCCTCCGGCTGACAGGCAGCGGGAGGGCGAGCAGCTCCATGCCCCGGGGAGCTGGGACGGCATCCGGAGGTGGGAGGGGAGGGGAGGCGGGGCGGAGCCGAGCCGAGCCGAGCCAGCGCGGAGCCCCTCGGACTTCCACGCCGGGGCAGGGCGCTGTGGCCGCGGCGCTGGGAATATCCTCCTGCCGCCGGCTGAGACGAGCCCTAGTGACGCCGCCGGAGATGTCGGCTCCCGGGCGCTCCCCGACGCTGCGGCCGCACAGGATGAAGAAGGACGAGTCCTTCCTGGGCAAGCTGGGCGGCACGCTGGCCAGGAAGAAGAAAGCCAAGGAGGGTGAGCACGAGCCCGGGGCGCCGCCTCCCGCTAGCCTGTCCCCGCGGGGGCGCGGCTCGGGGGGCCTGGCCGCGAGGGGCTCGGCGGAGCCTGCGTACAGCGGGGCAGCGGCGCCCGCCGCGCTCGCTGGCTGCGCGGGAGGGAGCCGCTGCCGGCTTGCAAGGTGCCAGGCGGGCTTCACCTCCACGCGAGCCGGGGGGGGGGGCTACACGTGTATGTGCGTGTACACGCAGCTCCAGGTAAGCAGAGCCTCACCCCTGTCTGCCTTGCTGAAGTTAACAGGGTTGGATTGCAGACACACATAACAAAATCTAGTACACACGCGTGATTTTATGTCTTTGTATCTCTGTCTATGCACATATATATACACACAACTTCTACTGTGTGTGTATGTAGTTATATGTATTCTTACATAGAAGCCTAAGTCTGTTTGTCTGTCTGTCCCTAATGCTTTATTTGTGCTCTGATTGACTGACAAACAGCCAACTGGAGTCCAAATAAGCATTGGAACATGGTGGGGGGATGGGAGGAGTAGGCTTAGAGCCCACGTAGGGGTGGGACCGGGCCCAAGTGGGGAGAAGCTGGCCCACTGTGGTGGTGGGGGGAGCAATGGGTCCAGCCTGACATGGCAGCAGCAGCTGGGGGAGGGGAGGAGTGGGCCTCTTCCCCTCCTCAGGCCCCATCCCACTTCTTCCCCCCATCCCTGCATCGGGAGCCCGTTCTGTCCCCCCTGCCGCTAGGTAAGTCCAAACTTGCTGCTCCCCCCTCTGTGGCAGCCCAGTTTCTCTTCAGCCTTGGGTCCAGTCCTCCCCTGCATCAGGCCCCGGCCAACTCCTTCCTTCCCCCCCACTGTCACTGTCCTGGTGGGGAGCGGTCCTGAAGTGGAGTGGAGGTGGGGGGGAGCCGTGGGCCTGGCCTGACA
>NW_017728931.1:20932054-20937485 GCF_001723895.1 Crocodylus porosus | reverse complement strand
CGTGGGCCTGGCCTGACATGGCCCAACACAGCAGCAGCTGGGGGAAGGGAGGAGAAGGCCTTCTCCCCCATGCTGGGCCTGGGCACTCCTGGTCCTCTCCCACATTGGCTCGGGCCTGCTCCACCCCTCCCCCTGCTGCTGTGGTGGGGAGGGGGGGAACAGGACTGGACCCCAAGCGGCAGGAGGAAAGGGGAGACCAGGCTTGTATGGGGTGGAGGCACAGGGTTCCATCCCCACTCGCTCCCCTCCCCCCCATCATTCTTGACGGATAATTGGCTAGTGTATATATAGATATAGATCTGTATATAATCTATAGATATAGATCTCTGTATAGCTGTATAGATATAGATCTACACACACACATACTGAATCAGGGCTCATGGTAGGGGTGATATCTTTTATTAGATCAACTAGACCAATACAGTTACAACCTGGATACCTACATACACAAAATATACTATATATCTGTGTGTATATACATACACACACAGGCAGAAAATCGATACATGTGTGCATATACACACACAATCTACTATATGTGCGTGTGGTTATATAGATCTATACACACACACGTACAGAATTTATTGCACGTGTACATGCGAATGTAAAATCTGCATGTGTATATGCATGTGCAAAATTGTACGTCTACATGCACATGCAAAATCTGCATGTGTGTATGTGCACACATACATACTGTACATACATACACATACCACAAGCTTTTGTGTGGAGCATTGTGCCTTGCTGAGTCCTTGAAGCATCCTGTGTTTATGGCTGGTGGTTGCTAGTGTACTATGGTACCTGAAGGGCTAATTTTTTCCAAGAGACACAGAAAAGTTAGTCTCGGAGGTGCAAGCCTACCCAGTGAAAATGACAAGTGGTGTTTTGTTGAGACCTTCAAACATCTCACGTTTGTGCTCTTTGCTAGGTCATTCGTCTGGGACAAGTCAGTTCTGGGTTTTTCTTTCACACCCTGTCCAGTTTAACTTTTCACTTCCTGTCTTGTAGCCTGTAGATCTCAGTCTGGGAGTTGTCATCAGTCCCTTTCCTCAGATCTAGGTGAGAAGGGAACTGAGAAGCTTTTTTTTGTTATTGCACAAGTAGCTCCTAATATGGAAAAGTTTGAGTCTGCTCTGTGGGTTGCAAGCACTGCAAGGTAATGGTTAAATCCAGGCCATTTTTTTTCAGGCATGGTTTATACACCATTGTTGTACTAGCATTACTCCTTTAGATAAGGATGTGTGAACATCATGATTTTTGTTACACATACATGTACACCTTGTTTTGGATGCTTCTATGCTGCTGTAAAGGCAGCTTATTTATTTGGGGCTTTAAACTTGTTGGCAAAGCTCTGCTAGTAAGGGGTGTGAATTGGTGTGCTTCCTGACCAAAAGAGCCACGCCAACAAAAATCTGTAGAGTAGATGGCATTATATTGGGAAAACCCTGCTGACATATGCCACTGTGCTGGGAAACTGGAATAAACTTTGCCAGCAGTAGTACAGTTGTGTGGGCATGAGCTGTGCACACTAGGAATGCTTTGTCAATTATAAGATGATATGTTGTGCTGGCAAAGCAGTCTTAATGTAGGCATGGCATTACATTAGTGCAGTTACTCTTGTTTTTATGTAGGGATAGTTTTACTGGCTTGAAGCACTTTCCCAGGGGTGCAGTTGTGCCCATGTTGTGGGGGAATTGGAGTGGTACAACTCTGTGTGGACAAGGGGATTTCTAATTGCTATTAGGTTTTATGGAAGTTCATTTTAATTCTTTATAAACTAAACTACTTTTCCCCCCTTAAAGGATTTGGTAAAGTCCCTCAAGGATAATTTACTCTATTGCCCTTGAAAGGCAAGGGTTGTTTTGGATTTTTTTTAATTGGACCAACTTTTGAGTTGGGAAGCTTTTGGCCCTTAAGTACTGTTTCTTTATTGTCCTCTGAATTGATACCAGGTCCTATATAGGAAGTATTGTATTTTATCAAATACCTCATACTCCCAGATAAGAGTTGCACCTTATTTTTGGAAAGCTACAATGAAGAAAAAATGTTTTTTCCAGAGTTACAGCTACATACAGTACAGACAGAGTCTAATCTTCAGGTTGTTCATCTTCCCTTTCCTGGTCAGGCAAAAGCTACAATTTTAACCCTTTCACACCTTAGTTGTCTGCAGCTCTTGGCTGTTCTGCCAAAAGCTGAAACTGTAGCTGCTGAAGCTTTGAATTTTGAATAGAGCTGAAAATAGTCTGCAAAGCTATCAAATAGGGGAAGAGAGACCAGGACAAGCTAAATTGCAAATCCCTGGCCAAAGTTATGGAAGAAAGGTGAGTTTGATTAATGGAACATCAAGACCATTAAAATGGTTTGTTAATACCTGTTGAATGAAGAACATTTAGCAGGAATCAAGTAGATTCTCATGATCTATAAGGTTAATTGACTCCTTCAGTCACTGCCTCAATAGAAATGCCAGTGCTGTTATTCTGGGCAGAAAATCAGGTCTGCCTCTTCAAAGACATGCTCCCCAATTTTGGAAGGTTAATTTTTTGGGGAAAAGGTGCTCATGTTATATGCATTAATATGCTTTCTTCTTTATTATTCCTAGCAAAAAACTGCCATCTGCTAGCTGGAATTATGTGTGTAATTTGCCTCTCTTTGCCATTCAGACAAAAGGCAGGCTGGCCTCTTAGAGACTAACTGGTTCAAAGGCATGAACTTTTGTAGGCAACAGTCTACTTCACCTGATGCCATTTGAAGATACTGCCCTGCCCTACCTTCTGATTATTTCAGACTAGCACAGATTGCCACCTCTGTCTTCTCTTAGCTTGAATCTACTTTTGACTGCTTTGCTTACCGGAGGTATTCTTGGATTTGATTTAGATTAAATTTGGAGGAAAAGTAATTTAATTTGAACCTCTTTTTGCATTGTCTTATTCAAACTATGTTTTAGTTGCATTTAATCAAACCCCAAGTAATATTTATTCTGTTAACTGCTATTAACTATCTAGAAGGTATTGTTTTTTTGAGAACGCACATATTTGGCTTCTGAATTTGGATCAAAGGAAATGGCTTCCCTTCCTGACCCCCACCCCTGCACCAGTTTCAGCCTAGCGTGGCCTCCCAGTATTTCCTTTGATTATTATCTGTTGTTAATCCAGTTTCTCAGACTTTTTGACTTCTGCAGAAGTTACCTCTCCTGATAGAACCCAGTGTTAAAAGAGAGGACTGGAGGAGTTGATCCTTAAGAAAGATGAGACCTCCAAGCCTTCCAATACATGGTGCATTATAAACTTCTTCAACTTAACTTGACAGCATCCCTGATAAACAGTCAGACTACAGTTTTCAGTGTCTTTGCTGTTGCAGTCCATTTTAGATGGGGCCAAACACATGCTTTGTTGAGCTTGCTGCTTATTTTGCCAACTCTTGTGGCCACAGCTCTTTGTCTGTAGGGTTGTCATTTTAATTACTGTCTTTGGTTATTTAGCTGGAAACTGCTTGGGTTGCATTCGCAGGCAGGCTTATACTTTATACTGTAAGAAGGAAATTAAATTTGTGACTCTTCCAGATTTTATTTTAAATCTTAAGTGTTTCTTTCGATCTGATAAGTGGGAATGAAACAGATAATTTTGCAAAACTGTTTAGTTACCAAGTATTTGGTCATTAGCGATATATGTGCAAGGAGATCCAACAATTCACCTTTGATGTAAATGGCTTCCATTGCTCTAACACAGTGGGTCTCAAGATTTTTTTAGACCCAAGACACCCCTTGCTGGACTTGAGGCACTCCTCCACTACTTTTAATAATTGAGCAGCACCTCATTTCAAAAACTAATTTTCTATAGTCATCCTTGCAGAGGGGTCTGGCAGTGGAGATGAGGGAGCTGCCAGGCATGTAGAGCCTAACCTGCTCTGCCCTCATCTGCTTATCTCCTCACACCTCCGTTATCTCTTCACACTTGCTGCAACACCCTTCAAAGGATCTCATGGTACCCCAGACAGAGTGCTCCAGCATCCTGGTTGAGGTCCTCTGCTCTAACATCTTCTTCTTTTTCATTATTTGCAGTACAGTATATATGGGTCACTCCCCTCCCCACCTCCATGGTTTCCTCTTCAAATGCCTAAGCTAAACATAGACCAACACGGCTACAAACAACACCCCAAAGGCTAAACATGGACCTTTTATTAAAAGGAAGTTGAGATTATCATCTGCAGAATTTACCAAGGAATTTACCACACCAAAATTGGGAGATTTGACTTAGTTAGGACTGTGGGAAAATAGGGCTGAAACAGACCTCAGGAGGTCATCTAGTCCAGCCCTCTGTTGAAGGCAGGATCATCCCTGACTAAACCATCCCAATCAAATGTCTGTCTAACCTGCTTGTGGAAAAAGTTTCAATAGTAAAGTGAGGACAGGATACATCTGAGTGGAAGAGAGGAATGTTGAAGGCTAAAAGGAAGGCCAACTCTTGAAATTAGGGATATTTTAGGGAAATATGCCTCTTTGTCTTTATGTTCAGGAACTTGACCAGTGAGGCAAGGGAAAATCTGTAGAACACTAGATGTTTTCTTTGAGAAAGCCAGCAGAGGGCACAGTGGTCCTCTCTCTTTCTAAAACTAAATATTGCTAGCCAGATACTTTTTAAAAAAAACTCTAGAGAGCCAGAAAGCCAAATATCCCATATTAATTGCCCTTTCCACATTGTCACAGGTCCTGAAGACTGGACTGCTCTGGTATGTCAGGAATACATCAAGGAAACAGCCATAGTCAATTATCTCTCAAATGAGTTGGGCACTTAACACAAATTGTAAGAGAGTGATATTGTTAATTACTTATGTAGTCTCTCATTCCATAGCCGTCTGTTCCTTTTGTAACTAGTGTTGGCCCACCTGGAGCTAGAGTATCTGCACCTGCTTCATTTTAATTAAAACGAATGAAAAATAAATAGAAGCCTGCTACGGAAATTTCTTACTACAGCTTGGTCCATGCTATGCATAGCACCATGGCATGTGTACCCATTGGACAGTGTATCTTCACTGTTTGTGACCAACAGCTCTCAGCTAGGAAGCTGTGTTCTGTTGCTCACGTTAAAGAGACTTACTCTTTTAGGTCCAGAGAAGAGCCACATGCATGATCAGAGGTCAGGAAAACAGACCTTATGATGACAGGCTGAGAGCCATGGGGCTCTTTAGCCTGGAAGAGTGCAGGCTCGGGGTGATCTGTTGGCCACCTATAAGTTTATCGGGGTGACCAGCAGTATCTGGGGGAACGTTTGTTTGCCAGAGCGCCCCAAGGGATGACAAGTTCGAACGGTCATAAACTACTGTATGACCGTTTCAGGCTGGATGTAAAGAAGAATTTCTTTACTGTCCGAGCCCCCAAGGTCTGGAACAGTCTGCCAGCGGAGGTGGTTCAAGCACCTACATTGAACACCTTCAA
>NW_017728931.1:20930491-20932043 GCF_001723895.1 Crocodylus porosus | reverse complement strand
GGTTCAAGCACCTACATTGAACACCTTCAAGAGTAAATTGGATGCTTATCTTGCTGGGATCCTATGACCCCAGCTGACTTCCTGCCCTTTGAATGGGGGGCCAGACTTGATGATCTTCCAAGCTCCCTTCCAGCCCTAATGTCTATGAAATTTATGAAAACCAGGGGCACCAGACAGAACAGGCAGGTGGGCTGGGTCTCCATGGAGACCAGTCAGGACCCCTGTGGGCAGGACATGCTGAGCTACATGAATGGGATGGGGCCTCAGCTGAGCGGGAAGTAGCATCTGGGAGTGAGATGGGTAGGCGGGGCCAGGGCCCAAGGCAGAGCTGTGATCCACGCGGGGAGCAGGTTGCTGCTTTGCTGTGGGCCCTGGCCCCACTATGTAACCTGACCCTTGATCCCAGCTCTGGCCCCGGCCCCACCCACCCATTCTGCTTCTGAATGCCATTCCCTGCCTGATCCCATTCACCCATCTGAACACACCCTGCCTCTGAGGATCCTGGCTGCTCTTCCAGGAGACCCTACCCACTTGCTTCGTTTGGCGCTCCTAGCAATAGGTGTGGGTCAGATGGGCCTGGGTGGGATAGGATCGGTTGCTCCCCGGACCTGTCGCTCCAGGCCAAGTCAGCGCCCCTTTGGCTTCCAGCCTGCAACATCTTACGAAAATTCCCTGAATGCCCTCCAGCCCAAATAATTGCCCACCCTTGCTCTACTTCAGTAAATATAATTCCCATCCACGTAGCTTATAGCAACCATAATAGAACAAAGGTACCTCCCATTATATTAAAACACAATTGTTGATAACACTGTTCCTGTTGTTTGTTAAGAATAGGGCCTAATGGCTATGTAAGTGGTTGTGGATATTTCTGATGCAGTGTTAATTTTCTAGGGCCAAATTCTGCTCCTTGTTGAATTCCCTTGGGTATGGAATAAGTCTCCTGAAGTCTTTTGATTTGGATTGGTGTATTTAAAAGCAAAATTGTTTTTCTTAATTTAAGATTAGTGCTACTTTTTATGGTTCCGTTGGTCCATCAGACAACCTCAACTTCAAAAGAAATGTATACCCCTGCAGTGCAGCCTTTCTGCATCTCTCCACCTGAGAGGAAATTTTTTTTTTCTCCTTTGCTTATATTTGCATCCTATATAAATGGCAGCAAGTGCTATATGAAAAAACCTGTATGTAATCAAAAGCTGCATGGTAGACCCATGACATGGTTCTTTTGGTGTATTTTGGAGTGAACCCTGTTCCTGTGGCACTTCAAAGGTCAATCATGTACATGTAATGTGACTCAGAAGCTCATTTTGGGCCCATCTTCATTTAAAGGTTCAAACCTGTTTTAAACATGTCAGAAAACTATTGTACCATATCCAGAGCCCTGTGCATGGTAGAGTATTCAGAGGATCAGAACCCTTAGCTGTTCTCAGGTAACATACAGGATGCTGTTCAGGTTATAGCTGTCTTTCATCATCGTCTGTAACAGAGTTTTAACCCACCTTCACTTCTCCCGCCATCACTTGTCTGTCAAATGGGTAACGTTTCTTTACTGAAA
>NW_017728931.1:20915681-20930480 GCF_001723895.1 Crocodylus porosus | reverse complement strand
GGATCAGAACCCTTAGCTGTTCTCAGGTAACATACAGGATGCTGTTCAGGTTATAGCTGTCTTTCATCATCGTCTGTAACAGAGTTTTAACCCACCTTCACTTCTCCCGCCATCACTTGTCTGTCAAATGGGTAACGTTTCTTTACTGAAATGTACTGCAAACCTCTCTTCTTTTGTTCTTGCAAAGTTTTTTTTTCACCTTTCAGAACAGATTGTTGGAAACACTTGAGCAGCAGGTGTCTGACTAAGTAAACCTATTACTGTTGCTATATATAAGGCCTGTGTGGGGGAGTACGTGATAGAAATATACCAGTCTTAATCCCTAAGTGCTACTTCCTGTAATTGAAAGCTTGATTAGGGGTGAGGGAACTGTTGCAGAAAAGAGCAATTTATTATGTATAATGTAATCAATATTAATATGATGCAAAATATTTGATTAATGGAACTCTACCTGACTAATGTTAGGTTTTGATACTTACCTAGGTAGGACAGCATGCACACTAATCCAAGGGAAGTTGAGGATGAAAGACTGATGAAGGAAATGGTATAATCTGAGTCAGTAGCATTTTTTCTCCCAGCTTTCATAGAAATTAGCATCGATTCCCTGTGTTGTGTATGCTGACAGGCAAATCATCACTATTTAACCATCAACAGCAGCAGCAATAGTGGTCCTAATAATAGTATGTCATCATTTTAGTTCAAAGGGCTTTACAAAGGAGGTTAGTATCTTATTTCCATTTTACAGATATGGCAAATGAGGGACAGGAAAGTGGAAAGAATTCACAATACACCTTGTGCAGAGCTGTGGTTAGATCTGGGGTCTCCTGAGTCCCAGTCCAGTCATCTCTGGCTATATTACTGCATGAGTGCTTTATTTCTCTGAGGGGCAACGATATTTTTTTATGATAACTTTTATTGGACCAGCTCTATAGCTGGGATAGTTAGCCAAGCTTGTCTATGCAAAGCATTTTTCAGGGTTAAAATTTCTGGTCACCTAAAGAAGAATGCTTTTGAAAGCTTGTCTAAATTTAGTCCAACTATAGAGTTGGTCAAATGAAAGGTATCACCCAAAAAATCCTTTCCTCTTGCATAATTTATGGTCCATCATCATCAGAACATCATTCTTACTTCTCTGGGTAGCTTACTGTACTTTATACCTCTGGATGGCTTAGTTCTAAGACCTAAATCTTAGCCCATTCCTAATCTGAAACTCTTGGACTCATCTGGATTAAGACTCCCATTTTACTCTGATTCCTGGAGAACATTGCCAGTGGCATAGATCAGCAAAATGCAAAGTGAAAGCTAAGGTGACAGTTTATTAATCCTTTTGAAATTGGATAGGTCACCACTCTCCAGAGGGAGTGACAAGGTTCAGTATTAGGTCTGTTATGCCACCTTTCACCACATGTGCATATGCTGGGCCTGACTTTCCCTTTAAGTCAGGGGTGGGCAAAATGTAGCCTGCGGGCCAGATGTGGCCCTTCAAGCCATACTATCTGGCCTGCAGAGCCCTTAAAAAATTTAGAAAATGAATATTTATCTGCCCCTGGCTGCCTGTCATATGGTCCTCAATGGCTTGCCAAAACTCAGTAAGCGGCCCTCTGCCCAAAATAATTGCTGGCCCTTGCTTTAAGTAGTGCTACTGCAATCAAAGAGCCCTCTTGGAAAATGGTCTGCCTTTAGTTGGATAGATTAGTGGAGATTGACCATTTTGGCAGTTGTGCCAGAAATTAGCCCTGCACTCTGACAGCCAAGTGCCACTCTGATCCTTTTTCCATACCCAAAGCAGGGCTTCATGCTCCCTGCCTAAGATGCTGTTCTTTTTCCTTCTCTGTGCTCCCTGCTTGATCTGGTGCCTTGCTTTTTGCACCCTGCCCTATCTGCCTCCATGTTACCTGTCCCCTCCCTAATCTACCGCATGCCACACACATGTAGGCTGCCTATGCCATTTGTGGCACCTGTGCCACAGGTTGGCCACCCCTGGGCTATGCTGTGGAAGGTGCTCTATAAAAAGTTTCTTGTTTTTATGCTCTGTATCACATGGACTCCAACATGCTGTTGCTCCTTATGCATACAGCAAAATACTGGACTCTACCTCCCAGTGTGTTCATGTGTGAAGGCTTTGTTACTGCTATTGCCTGCAGTTGGTTAGCATTTAGAGGGCTGGAAGGATCACAGGCCACAAAATTCTTCCTAATTTCCAACCTAAATTTCCTCTGCTGCAGTTTGAGGCCATGTGTTCTAGTCCTGGCCTTTAAAGTCATGGAGAGTAATTATCTGGTACCGTCTAGACCATTTTCAAATCCCCCCTCAGTTTCTGTTTTCCAGACTAAATTATCATAGAATCATAAAAGTAGGGTCGGAAGGGACCTTACAGATCTTCAAGTCCGAGCCCCTGCCAGGGCAGGAGAAAGAACTGGGCTCAAATGATCCCAGCTAGGTAGGCATCAAGCCTCTTCTTAAAGACCCCCAGGATAGGAGCCAGCACCACTTCCGTTGGAAGTTGGTTCCAGATCCTAGCTGCCCTAACTGTGAAGTAGTTCTTACGGATGTCTAATCTAAACCTACTCTCCAACAATTTGTGGCTGTTATTCCTTGTTATGCCAGGGGGCGCTAGGGAAAACAAGGTCTCTCCCAAACTCTTCTGGTCCCTAGTGAGTTTATAGACTGTCACCAGGTTCCCCCTTAGCCTTCTCTTGTGAAGGCTGAACAGATCCAGGTCCCGCAGTCTCTCATTGTAGGGTCTGCCCTGTAGTCCCCGGATCATGCGGGTGGCCCTCCTCTGGACCCTCTCAATGTTGTCCACATCCCTCCTGAAGTGGGGCGCACAGAACTGGACACAGTACTCCAGCTGTGGCCTGACCAGCGTTGCATAGAGGGGGAGGATCACCTCCTTGTCCCTGCTAGAGATGCACCTGTGGATGCACAACGAGGTGTGGTTAGCCCTGCCGTGACCTTGCGTTGTCGGCCCATGTTCATCTTGGCGTCAATGATGACTCCAGGATCCTTTTCTGCCTCCGTGCTCTCAAGAAGGGAGTTTCCCATCTTTTAAGTGTGCTGCTGGTTACTACTGCCCAAGTGCAGCGCCCTGCACTTGTCAGTGTTGAAGCGCATCCTGTTTTTGCAAGCCCACCCCTGTAACCTATCCAAGTCTTGCTGCAGTCTTTCCCTCCCTACTAGCGTGCTCACCTCACCCCAAATTTTGTGTCATCAGCAAATTTAAACAGGTTGCTTTTCACCTCGTCGTCCAAATCGCTGATAAAGAGATTGAACAGCGTGGGCCCAAGGACCGAGCCCTGGGGGACTCCGCTGCCCACTTCCCCCCAGGTCGAATATGACCCGTCCACCACCACCCTCTGAGTGCGACCCTTCAGCCAAAAATTAACCCTAGTTCTTAGTTTCAGATAACCCTAGATGTTTATCCCAAGTTCTTGGCATCTGAATACATTACTAATATTACAGGGAACTCCCAGCTGTATTAATCTTTTCGAGATGCACTCAGCCAGCCACCTTTTTTCTGCCTTTTTTTTTGTTACAGGAACCCTTTTCGAACCCCTGTCTAAGAGATATCTTTAGTTTGTAAAGTCAACCAACTCAAGCTATTTTGCACTGGGAAAGCAGAAGGAATCAAGTTCCAGATTCTTGTAGTCCTCATGGTAGCTTTTTCTCTCAGATAGAGTTGATGCAGGCATACTGGTGGCTGCATCTCCCCAATGTGGACAAGTCCAAAATTAGGACCAAACTGATATCTCAACTCAAGTGACTTGGGGGTTGGAGCGTGTTGCTGGAGTAGTGTACAGAGCCCTATTTTCCAGATGTATGCCTGTATTTATGGTTGGAAGCAGAGGGACAGATAACTGCAGTGGGCTGGTGTCTTGTGGCATTTCTTGCCTGACAGGAAACCTCATGAGCGAATCTGTCTCTTACCTCAAACTGCATCTCTGAGATCTGTATGGTTTGACTGAACACATCTCGTGATGTTCTGATGCATTACTTTGTGTGATGTGTCTATTACTGTACATTAATGCAGAACAGTGTCAGTAAGAAAGAGTCTTATTCTGCAAGTCTCATGGTTGAAATTAACCCCATTGGAATCTGCTTGGCTGGGGAAGGGCTATAGGCCTGCAGGACTGAGCCCATAGCTGGTTAGGAGCCTGAAGACGGGGCTGTTTTTGCTTACCTGGTATGGAAGTTCAAACAAGTACCAGCAGTGGCTGCTAACGAAATCTGCCTGAGCCTATACTCCACTCTCCATGTCTAGTGGTTCTGCCTCGCTCCTTTATGGCAGGTGCACTGCCAGATCCAGGGTTGAAATTGCACTACGACTCTTTTGGGGGGTCTGCAGCAGTGGGAGCTGGAAGTAGCCACCGCTGCTGCTGCTTGAGCTGCTTAGAAAGGAGTGGGGTGGGGGCTCTGATCTCCTATGGGGGGGCTCTTGTCCTTTTGGGGGGCTCATCCCCCTTAAGCCCCATTCCCCCCCATATTTTGAATTCTGGCCAGAGCATGAAGCACCCTTGCCTCTCCAAAGGTGGTATGATCCTGCCACCAGGAAGGAGGGTCTTACTGCCATAGAGGGGCTGTGAGCATGCTTGCATGCAGAAGTTTCCTTGTAGATTCTGTAAGCAAGGCCTAAGTCTGTCCTTCAGTGATGTGTGAACTGACTTCTTTGTCAAATATGTGTGAACTGATGATTCTGGACCCCCGCCCTGCTCCTGTTCTGCAGAACCAGGCTTGTAGCAGGAAACAACTTGGAAGGTAGCTCTTCTCATATCATCCTTATCTTATTAGCAAGGTGCTCTTGTGTTCCTTTTATTCCTTGCTTTCTTGCCAGGGTATTTGTGTCTCTCCTTTTTTCTGAACCTTTCTTCTCAGTCAAAAATCTTGCCACAAGGATCTGCAATGACGATTCTGACAAATGATTATAAAGCTCCTTCCCATGGTTGGGGATCCTATTTCACAGCTGAAATACCATTGAAATGCCATTGCCCTGTGAAATGAAACTTCAAGCATAAGAACACATTGGAATAAGTCTTAATGTTTTTTCAACCAATGGGACTGCAGCATGTGTAAAGTAGAGAATATTCTAGGCATTAAATGCCATGCTTTCCTGACCATATGTATATATTAGATGGCATCTCATCTGATTGGGATGTGTCCAGGTCCATGATTTAGTTGAGAATAACAGTGGGGTGGCAGTGGGTTCCTGTGAATAGTGCATTGGGCTGGAAAATGGAAAGTCCTGGTCCTTTCCCTAATCTTCCATGTGTGCGGCATTTTCCTTATTTGACAGCTAAAAGGTGTAATGCTCAGTGCACATTGGAAACTTGCTTGAGAACTATGGTTGAAAAGGCAAGGATTGTATATTATTGCTGTATGCACAGGCAGATATTTCAGGGCCCTGCAAGAGATGTAGATGGCACTTAGTGTTGGAGTTGAAGAGAACTGCACTTGAACTGCATGTAAAGGGTGATGTGTGCGTGCGTGTGTGTGTGTGTATATATATATATACATAAAAATAAAGATGAAATGTACTCTTTTGCACGTCATCTGTTTTAATCTGTGTCTGTTATCACTGCTACTTATGTTTAGTAGAAGAAAGAATGGAGGCAAATTGCTCAATTTGGGGGTGCATAAGGTATTTATACCATATTTGTTCACACGCATCCTCTTTTTAGAAGGCCATAAGAAGGAAAAAACATCTTACCATGGAGTTCAGGTAAGTACCAGAGGTTGAGGTCTCCAGGTGTGGGGGCTGTGCACCAGGGCTGAGGCCTGTGGGCTGTGTGGCAGGGTCTGGTCTGCTCTGGCGCAGTGGGGCTGGGGCTGCAGACCATCCCTGTGTGCAGTCCTGATGTGGTGCATTTGGGGAATGGGGCTCCCCATGGGTCTGGAAATCTGGGTGGGTGGGAAGGGGGAAGGTAGATATCGGGTGTAAATATCATTTACTTGGACTTCAGGAAGGCCTTCAGTATGGTATCTCACCCCATGCTGGTGAACAAATTAAGAGGCTTGGATGATTACACAGTCCGGTGGGTGGCAAATTGGCTAGAGGGTCATACCCAGAGAGTGGTGGTGGGTGGGTTGGTATCGACCTGGAAGGACGTGAGCAGTGAGGTCCCGTAGGACTCGGTCCTTGGACCGATACTCTTCAATGTCTTCGTCAGTGACTTGGATGAGGGAGTGAAGTGTACTCTGTCCAAGTCTGCGGATGATACAAAACTGTGGGAAGAAGTGGACACACCGGAGAGCAGGAAACAACTACAGGCAGATCTGGACAGGTTGGACAAGTGGGCAGAAAACAATAGAATGCAATTTAACAAGGAGAAATGCAAAGTGCTCACCTAGGGAGGAAAAATGTCCAGCACACCTACTGCCTAGGAAATGACTTGCTCAGTAGCATGGAAGCGGAAAGAGTTCTCGGAGTTCTAGTGGACTCTGAGTTGAACATGAGTTGTCAGTGTGATGAAGTCATCGGCAAAGGTAACTGCACTTTGTCATGCATCAGCAGATGCAAGACAAACAGAACCAAGGAGGTGATACTTCCCCTCTACCAGGCACTGGTTAGACCACAGTTGGAATACTGCATGCAGTTTTGGGCGCCACACTTCAAGAGGGATGTGGATACTCTGGAGAATGTCCAGAGAAGGGCCACTCGTATGGTTAAGGGCTTGCAGGCCAAGCCCTACGAGGAGAGACTAGGTCACCTGGACCTCTTCAGCCTCTGCAAGAGAAGGTCGAGAGGCGACCTTGTGGCTGCCTATAAATTCATCATGGGGGCGCAGAAGGGAATCAGTGAGGCTCTGCTCACCAAGGCGCCTCTGGGGGTCACAAGAAATAATGGCCATAAGCTAGCAGAGAGCAGATTTAGACTGGACATTAGGAAGAACTTCACAATTAGAGTGGCCAAAATCTGGAATGGGCTCCCAAGGGAGGTGGTGTTCTTCCCTACCCTGAGGGTCTTTGAGAGATTAGATAGGCACCTGGCTGGGGTCCTATGAACCAAGCACTCTTTTCTGCCTGTGCAAGGGGTTGGACTTGATGATCTATTAGGTCCCTTCCGACCCTAACATCTATGAATCTATAAGATGCTGCTCTTGCCGCACCCTCTCCTACCCCACAAATTTTCAGAGCCATGGGGATTCCTTTTCCTTGCATATAATATGTACTACAATTTTCTTGGTTTTAGGAAAAAAAAAGTGTGGGCATGTTGCTTTTATGGACTGCTAACAGGCTGTGTGGCAATTGATACATGGTGATTCAGGCTGAGCTATTTTTTTCAGTGAGAAATCATACCTATTTATGTGCTCTTTTTATGGATTATAATGTTTCAAGGCTCTTTATTAATATAATTTTATTCAGATGATTCACCAATCAGGTATGTGGGAGTACCAATGGCTTCTTTCAGTACAGCTCTGAATTTTATGTCCCGTGAGGGGGAGTATTGTACAATTAAATGCAGCCACCTAGGCCAAACGTTGGCATGTGATTGATATTTATCTTGCTAATCTTTTCATTCTCTGCAGCAGTCTACAGCTGCTTTCATTATTCTTCAGCCCAGAGAAGTTTCTATGTTATCCTGAGTTTGTGCTTCTAGAACTTGATTAGAAGCTAGTTGGAGTCACTGGGCTTTAGATGTCTTTTACAGTCAACCCTATCAGTGGATCTAAACAGACATAAGATTGTCTAGAAGGCTATATCTGCTGGCCATCTAAACAAAGGGGTTTACAGTTTGACCCTTGGCTGCAGTCTGCCTTGGCCCTAGAAGCTGTGCTGGATTTTTGCACTGCCTTACTTAGCTAGGTTTTGCTTGCTTTTACAGTTAGCTTTTGCCTTAACGGTGCTTATCTCTGCAATGTGACTGCAATCTGTCTGCATGTTGTAGACTAGGAGTTTAGGAAGTCCACTACTGGCAATCCCACAATTCCCTGTTTTGTCTTTTGGCCCTTTTGCACCCCACTTCCTCTCTCGAAAGCCCATACGTAGAGAGAAGGCAGGACAGAGAAACAAGCTGTCCACAAGCCAAATCCTAGAAGAGGTCTGCTTTATGTGATGCAGCAGAATGTGGTGGTTTATTGTTGTTGTTTTTTGGGGGGGCAGGGGGAGGGGGTTTATGGCTATCCCTCAATATGACGATAATGTTTACCGGGGTTGGTGGGGGGTATCTTAAGATAGCTGAAGAGTCTAATCTGTGCTCTGCAAGTTTTTCCACAGATACGACAGGTCCAGAATGTTGTGTGCTTTCCTTCCTCCTTTGCCATTTTTCAGCTTCCTGATGCATCTTACTGGTATTATGTAGATGGGCAAAAGCTCCTTGTTTGGCTTTCTTTGGTTGAAGGTGCTATCAAGGTTGACTTGACAGAGTATAGACATTCCCTGTGTTTTGAGACCTGGAGGCCCAGCTGCTGAACTCCTTTCATAGATAAGATGTGAGGGATCACATGCCAAGCAACTTGAGGCAAGATCAGGCTGAGGAAGATTCTGCTGGTAACAGCCATAGCTTGCTGCTTGACCTACATACATAACTCTTCCATAATGCAGAGTGATTCCATGGTGGAGGAAGAACTGGCTGTGCATATGAACAGGCAGGTATTTATGGAGCTAATAGTATACAACAGATTTTTCCAAGCTTCTTAGGGGTATTTGTATGTCCATGTCCTTTAAAGGGGAATTGGATGCTTAAATACCTTTTAAAATCTAGGCTTGTGTGTGTATGTGTGTATTTGAATGTGTTAACTATCATGTGAAGGGGCAAAAGCCATTGAGAACACTTAATGATTACTTGTTAGGGACATCAGGCAAGTGAAAAATTATGATGCTGGCACATATAAACATGAATGTTGTATCTTTCTCAAGGGGTTCTTGATCATTTTTGCAGTTGCTGGAGCATGTAACCGGAGCTTTTTTGTTTCCCTTGCTCACTTTGTAGTCTTGTCCTACTGTTCCACATAACCAGCATTTCCACATTTGTATTTTAGTGGGTCATGCTCATATGCACAGCAGCAGAGACATCCCTCAGACCCATTGCAGTTATCTTGGTATGCCTCAGAGCCAGCAGGAAGCAGGGAGGACAAAAGCTGGTTATCCCCAGGATTTCCTTTGTGCTGACCTCAGCTCATCAAAGCAATCATGACTTAAGCATTTTTGTTCTCTCTTAAAGTATAATAACCTGCCCTGTTTAGTTAACCCAAATCCATGTCTGTTGGATGCGATTGATGTAACAGTTCTAGTTAGCTGTCATTGTATCAATTTTACAGATACTTTATTCTCCACAGACCCCTCAAAGAACTAATATGCCCTATGTTCTCAGCACCTTCTGATCATTTCATATATCCTTTATCCAGTCTTCATTGCCTTGAGGCCTGCACCGCTCAGTAATACGATCTTTTGGGCTCTTGTGTTAAGAAAGCTCTATCCATCTGTCCCATCACAGTCTTTCAGCAGACAAGGACCCCTGCTGGGAGGCAGCATTGTTTCTCTGGATGGATTTTGTCTTTGAAGTGAGTTAAATACATTAAGTAGTACTAGTAAAGCTTAGTGATTCCCTTAAAGGCAATAGAATATCAAGTGATCAAATAATCTGAATTGTATGCTATGCTTTGCAAAATATGAAAGTTTGTGCTAAAGTTTCCTCTCAGTATATGCTTGTTATTGTTTACTTTCTACCTGTTCAGTAACATGGATGTATTTGTTATTGGCCTTTGCTATCCAGCCTGCTCAGATGTACAACCAAAGGTTGAAACTTCTGGAATCTAAATATCTTAGCTGAAAAACAGTGTGTGTGGACACAAGAAAGTCCCAAAATTTCACATATTCACAGAAGTTTAGGGTTGGGAGGGACCCCATGAAATCATTGGGTCCAGGCCCCTTGCTGTGTGCTGGACAGACTGCTGGGGTCAAATAGGTCCAGCAAGGTGTGCATCCAGTCTCCTTTTGAACATCTCCAAGGTAGGTGCCCACACCACCACTGTCGGAAATCTATTCTACAGTCTGGTCACACAAACTGTAAAGAAGTTTTTCTTTATATCCAGATCATATTACTAAGTCATGCAAGCCTCACAAAACAATGAAAAATGGATAATGAATATACAAAGTGATCAGATACTGCTGAGAACATAGTGCATCAGAATTCTTTTAGAGCAGTGGTGCTCAACCTTTTGGCCTCATGACTCAGATGAGTGATATGGGGCCAGATAACACAGCCAGATTCTAGGTTCAGTGCTGCTGATCTAGCCTGCAGGACCATGTTGTTTGGTCTGTGGGGCACTCCAAGGGTCCAGAAATTTGGCAGCTGGGAAACAGCAATTAAAATTGCCATGCTCCACCACTGCCAAATTTTTGGACCCTTAGGGAGCCCTGTGGGCTGAAAGACGTGGCTCTGTGGGCTGGGGGTTGAGCAGCCTTTTTTTTAGAGGTCTGTACAGAATAAGGTATCTACAGAATTGACAGTGACAGCTGACTAGAACATAGCCTATTGCATCAGTCACATGGGAGTGGTCACAGACATTCCTAATTTGTTCCCAGTTCTGGCTCTTGCTCTAAGAATCAGGGTCACAAGTGCAGGTTTGTGGGGGTTTTTTTGTTTTTAAAGAATTGGGATAAGATGTAATAGTAGTGGAGAAAGGGAGTAGAAGTTTAGTAGCATCTTGTGACCTAGCAGGCAGGGCACTGAACATTTTTGGTTCTACCACTGGCTGGTAAAGTGACCTTAAGCTAAACCATTTTTACCTTTTGATGACTTTCTCCATCTTTAAAAAGAGCTACCTTTTGTAAAGCAGTTTGAGGTCTATGTAAGAGGTATTACTATCAAAAAAACACTTTTTGACACACAATAAATCCTATTTTAAAATGGTTACAAACCATCAAGCTCTTTTGGCTTTAATGAATTCCAGTTTCTCATTAAATGCTGCTTATTTTAAATGGATGGGTCATAATACAAATATGCAGAGAGGAAACTACATTTTTCCATTGAAGTTGCCATGTGTTAGCATTGTAAACTTTTAATTAGCTAAGAAGGTAGCGTATACCAGTTACTCAAGGTGGAGAAATAAACTGGTGTCTGAAATGTGGGAGCTGGTTGAGGAGGAGAACAATTATTGTGCATGTTGTCTGTTTCTTACCATTTTAAATAAAAACAATGTGTGATCCACACATTTTATCATGGATCCATAAAACGTATCTTCTCACTTGGTCTGTTTGACAGATGTATGCATACATATTATATAGGCAGTATTTTATTCAGTAGGATAACTAAGGGGTGATCAACTGGAGAAGCAGCCCCAGGCACTACCTTGTAGAGAGTTGCAAAAATAGCTGTGATCAGAGTGGTGGGTGATTGTACCACTGTGATCAGCATGGTGAGGTTTGGTGCTTGTTTAAAGGCTAGGCTGGGGGGTTCTGAAAAGATCTCTTTAATAATTGGGTCTTATTCTAGGGAACTTATAACACCTTTTGTAGATGAGCTCATTTGCATTTTCACAGACCTGCATGTTGTAAATTAGCTTCTTTTCTACTTTGGATACCATATCATACCAGCAGAGTCCCCCTATGCCTGACAAAGTGTGTTTGTGCCAGAAAGCTTGCAAAGAACTTTTTTCCAACTATTTAGTTGGTCTAACAAAAGATATCACATTTACCCAAAGAACCTTGCCTGCCTGTGTCCTTAGACCATGCTTTTGGTGTAAACTTGAAATAGGAAAGCTGTAACTGAAGCAGAAACACAGTAACTGTCTAATACAACTTAAAACCTTTGGTTGAGTGTTCAGGTGAAGTTTCCAGTCATCTGAAATAATTTGCCTCTCCCTATTCTGGATCACATTTGTACTTCACTGAGGTTATGCCTACTCATTTATTCAAAAACTCTACTAAATGCATTAAATATGGCATTTGCACTGCAAGCATTGGAGGCCTTTGAGAGAAAACCCAAAGGATTTCCTGGCATTTCCAGTTGATGTTTGGGCATCTGCAAGAGTCAGTGACAGTCCAGTGGGCACTTCCTTTTGTGTTTCCAGCATCTGTTATCTTCAACTTGGCCTTCCTGCAGAGTCATTTTGGTGCACCAAAAAAGCTGCTTTCCTTGAATTACAAGTCATAGCTGTAGCCTTCCTACTATATATGTGAAAACGTATATAGAACATAGCACATTTATTAACTCCCAATTCATCAGCTGGAGCGGAGAGTTCTGTTTTCCTGCTGCTATCTGGGTTTATCTGCCATTTCTCTTTTCATCAGTGAGTTCTATTTCTTGTATTTTTTTCTCAGTGCGTTCAGAAAAATATAAAAGTATTAGACATTGAATGTAAATAATTTTGACCTTTACTCATAGTATAGAATGTTGTTATTGAAACCTTTTTTAAGATAAAAGGAAGAACACAGTTAATCAGGTCAAAGCAGACGCAACTACAGACAGAATGTTTCATCTGTGTACCTGCTGAATCACATGAAGAAATAGTTATCCTCCAAGCTGGGTAGAGCAAACATCACTTATTATAGGGTTTACTGTTTGAGTGCTTGTACTGACTTTAATAGGAACTACTTATTGTAACAAGCTCCAAGGCTGGTAATCTTTTCAGGACTGGATCTTTGTTAGAGGCCAGCTTTTAAAGTCTACAAGGGCTAGCAGATTTAATTGCCAATTTATATTTTTAAATTAATGCACGGTGAAAGAGCTTTGAATTGTATGGACTGAGTCAAAACTCTGAGACCTTGGTTCTAGCTGTTGCTAACTTGTTGCAAAATGTTGGTAACTGGCTGATTCTTATTGGACAAGTCACTTTGGTGACTTAAATATTTTCAGACTTCAGTGGTCAATGTTTGACATCACAAAAGATGGCCTGATTTCTTCTGGAGGTGCTGAGCACTTAAAACCCAATGAGAGTTCTGGGTACGCAACACATGAAAATCAAGCTGCTTATTTCATTGCCTTATTTAGGTGCCCCAAATTTGCCTTCAGTCCCTCTCCATCTATTTTCCTTAAAACAGAGTTAATCTTTTACAGTTGCTAATCTTTAATAAATGTTAATTCATGATGGTCTATCTCTTGGAACATTCCTTTATGGTAGGAATATAGAACAGTCCCAAATGCTGTTATGGTCTTTATAAGACACACTGCAGGTCACTACAGGGTTTGCTGAACTGTATTTAAAGTAATGCTTATGCTTCTCAGATATACAGCATGTTGGAGATTACATGCTTTTCTGAGGAAGGGGTATGGGTATTGCCCCAAGCAAGTATTTGGAAGGATGATCTAACAAAAACATTCATTCATAAGGCAATCTGCTTGCTAGCTCAGAAAGATGGTAATTCAATGAGTAAGTTGATTTAGTGTCTTGAAGGAAAGAAGCTTTACTGTTAATTGTATTATGTTAGCACCTAGGAACCCAATCTACACGCACTACTGATTCACTTTTGTTTTCTTTTATCTTTTTTGATGTTTAAATTCTAGAAATGGACTAAAGAACTTTCCTTTTACTTGGGAAATATTCTTATTTAGTAGCAAAGAGTGAGTAAGCAAGTTGCAAATTTCCTTAGACGGTATCTAACTCTTAGAGATGGTAAGAATTCAAGACCCGCCAAGAGGTGCTGGCAAGAAGCAGGAAATCTAAAACTGAAGTTCCATATCCTGGAAGCAATTAATACAGGATATTGGGAGAACGTTTTTGACCTATATTCTCTTGTTCTTTGCCAAGCTGTAGTTTAATACATTTCTGTTGGAGGGCCCAGATATACACAAAAAAGATTAGCTGTTCTGCAGAGGATTTACTTGTAGCAGTGATCAACATCCCTAGCAAAGTGCCACAGCATACGAGAATTAAATATGTGCCAAGCCAGGCAGATGGGGGCGTGGTGACTGGTGCCTTTTCAATGAAGAAAGATCTCATTTCTCTCTCTCCTTTGTTTTGGAGAAGAGGCAGACTGTTCTGATGGAGAAACCATTCATAAATTGATGTATGCACATGGTTTTTACTATGCTATGTATTTCAGTGGTTGTTTGCTTTCTATACCTAAAAATCTGAGCACAAAGTGTTGGCCAAAAGTATAGATGAGGGGGAAATAAATGTGCTGCAAATCTGATTTTATTTGTAGATCATAAATTAATTGCTTCACACCCCCAAGATTTTTTAAAAAGTCCAACTTTTCCCCCTTGTAGAATACTTTTTTCCTTTTTGTATCCAGCTCTTATGAATTATTTTAATAATTCCTGAACCAAACAGAGTAAGACCAGAATCCATGGATAATTGCTGCTGAAGTGAATGCTGGCTTGGTCTTTTGGTAGCTGGGAGGCTTAAGGGGAATCTGAATCTGTAACAGAGGAACAAGATGCATGATTTATTTAAATACAGTCGCTCAAATCACTGTCTTTTATGCCCACACAGTTGGAGATAAGATCTTACTTTGTCTGCTATTGTAACAGGCCAGATTTATCCTTAGGGAATCTTAAATTATTTCAACAGTTATTATGCAAGGGATAGTCTTCAAGTATAACATTTGGCCAACTACAGTGTTGTGGTTATTGCTTCAGCTGTAGCTGTCAAACCAAGATAATCTATCTGCTTCTGAGTGCCAAAGGACTTAACCTTTTATTTACATTGTTTCTCTGTCATTAATTGTTTACTGCCAGTGTACCATTATAGTGAAGTTGCAAACAGCTCAGTGGTCTAAGGTAGTGGTCTCCAAACTTTTTTGATCACGTACCCCTATCAGTAAAAAATTTTTGAGCACGCACCCCCAATATATGTATTGTGCTAATATATTATGTACATTATAAAACATGCACAAAAAATAAAAATTAATAACATAAAT
>NW_017728931.1:20906663-20915173 GCF_001723895.1 Crocodylus porosus | reverse complement strand
TTCTCATTTTTTTAGATAAAAAATAAATATAAATAGACGTTCTAATATTTTCTTCCCACACCCCAATGAATCATCTTGCGCACCCCTTGGGGTGCATGCACCCCACTTGGAAACCACTGGTCTAAGGTACGCTGCTGTTCCACTACCTCTTCTTTTCTTCTCAGCCCTCTTTGCACTTCCTGTTCCATTCTGCCACCTTATTCTCCTTCCTTTAGTGAATACCATACTGCAGATGCAGTCCTGTCCTTGGTGAGCTGGGAAAGATGCAGCTGCTAAATGCACATTGGGGGTCCATCTACACTTTAGGCTTTAGCTGCCAAAAACTCATCAAAAACCAAAACATTTTCATGAAATTTTCCACTGAAGGGGGGGGGGGAGTTCTTATGGAAAATGTTGAACAGTTTCCATTAAAAAAATTAATTTTGACAGAAAACATGACTAGCACAATTAATCAACATCTCTTTCTTTAAAAACCATTATATTTTCCACTGAAGATGTTTTGTTCCTTTTGCCAGTTTTTGTTCACCACTGGTAGTTGAATAATACAAGCCTGTACAACATGTGGGATGCATTCTTTGCAAAACTTTATCAAACCTCTCTCTCCCCAAAGCAATCATTTGCATTTGTACCTTCTCATCTGTTTAAGGGACACAATGAGTCTGTCCTCTCTTCTGGCTATTCTGGTCTGTGTACTTCTGCCTATTCACCTTCACTGGGCATTTATGGATGTGCTCTGGGAGATAGAGGGTGGGTGCTAATTAAGGTGCCCAGAGTGCTATGTGTATCAGCATCCCTGTGCTGAAAAATGGCAGTGGGGGCACTTGAACTAAAGCTCGTCGAATGAGCTTTATATAAAGCACCCCACCACTACTGCACTCAAGATCTCAAAGCATATTTAGAAATGTTAACAGAAAGGTAATGTTGTAGTTTGCTTGTCAACTTCTATGTGTAGTCAGACCACTAGGCGGAGACAGTAAGTTAGCATTTAAGATTATACACATTTATATAAGAATGATTTTCTAAGAAAGCAGTTTTTGTAAAAAGTATTGACTTGGTAAAGATAGTGACAGAAACTTTTTATGTGATGGCGACAAACTTTTTATTGCAATAGTGTTACAAGCTTCAGGAAAGAGCTCTACCCTTGCAGGATTGCCAGTAGCCTGATTATTAGGGCATTACCTGGGATGAGTTTAAGAACTTGCTCCAACATGTTTAATTTGTGCAAATTAGAACACCTGCAGTAGGAGAAAGTGATGGAGACTTATCTGTGGCTAGCTAATAGCCAGGTGTTTTGAGCAGTCATTATGGGATGCTAGAGATGGGAGTTCAGGTTTTAAAATCTCTAGTATATGTCCTGATCACTGGCCTGCTGGCTGTTTTAGCATGGGTGCAGCCCTCTCTTGAAAATGCCCTGAAAGTATTTTGTTTTTTATTCCAGTGTGGGACAGGAGTAAACTGTTTCCTATTCAGCTGTAATTACAGAAGCATCACCCTCCATCCTCTCTGATGCAGGTCATATTTGAAATATGGAGAGGTGACATGATTGTCTTAAAAGGATTTGTCTGTTGTGATGCCAAGAATATACCTCAGTCCTCTGACTTCCAGATCTGGCCCTTGACTGGAAGACAGACTTTTCCCCCTAAACTTTTAATAAGTATAATTTTGGCAGCTTTTAGTGCAGGGGAACAGAGAATCAAATTAACTATTCAAATTAAGTGGAAGGCAAAGTTCCATGATTAGCATCATGACAGCTGTTGCTTAGCTGGAAGGTTCAGCACAGTCCTTGAGTCAGAAATAACTGTAACTGAAATTAAATAGCAGTTAAAATTAAATAGTGGTCACTACTCTGTCCTTTTAAGAGATGGAAGAGTTGGGATTGCCCTTTATAACCTGAATAGTGTTGGCTTAGAGATGGATGGCATGGTATCCTAATAGTGTTGCTCAATTTTTAATAATGCTGAAGTTGCTCAGGAAGAAGGTTGATGAGTACCTGTGGATGAACTGAACTTGTTCTTCCTTATGGAGACGCGAGGATTTGCAAAACTTAAATCCCCTTCGTTTTTACCAGGTTTGCACCACTTTTCAAGTTCTCTTTCATGGTACTTGAGAAATGCCTGAAAACCTCATTGCTGGTTTCATTTCCATCCTACTGAATATTTTCATTCTGTGCCCTTGTAGGCATTCCTGTGAGCTTGAAGCAGTCACCTACTTGCACTTAAGATGCTTCCAGCAACACAGCAACATTGCATAGAACCTATGTAGTATGACATGTAAACAGTGTGTATACTATATTAGTTTGCAAGGCCAGGCCAGTTCACTGCTGCCATGGTGACCATGCTGACTGCCAGTGCTCCTTGGACATTGTGGTGGATAGGATTTGAGCATGTCTTCTAGATGCCATTGCCACGAGTCCTTCACTGGTGGTTGACAGAAAGGTGTCTTAAGGAATTTTACAGGCTTGAGAATGTCTTGTGGTTCAGTGGTTTAAGGGAGTTTCCAAAGTATTTCCAGGGGTTTGAGGACTTCTCGTTGCTGCTTTTTAATGCTACCTTTGATTTTCCTTTTGTTAGGTTGTTAAGCTCCAATATGTTGTATTAGTAAGCACCAGGCTAGAAAAGGATACAATGGGCTAAACAGTTGGTGATCTTAAGTGTTGTTACCACATGATTTTATTGCAAGTCTCATGCTGTTTGGAGATCTTTTATCCCTTCTGATGGAATCAAGTGTTAGCATAGCTCAGAGGTGGCCAAGCGTGCGGCTTGCTGGTATGTGTGGCTTGCTGTAACTTGGCTGAAGACCTGCCCACTTCTCCTGGGATTGCTAGCTCAGGTGCCAGGCTGCAGCTGCGCCGCTTTCTCTGAGGAAGCTGAATTGGCTCTGGGTCGCTCAGCACCGCCCCCCCCCCCAAACTCTCCAGCTTCTGCAGAGGATAAGAGGTGGCTCCCAGGGTGAGTAACTTTGGCCACCCCGGCATAGATATTCAATTAACCATGTTAAAAAATGTTGATAGCCTTTACTGTTGCTGAGAAATGCCCGAAAATATAATTATAATATACTGAGAAGGCTCTGAAAGGAGAAGTGCTCATTATTTTGGAGCGCCTGACTCTCAGTTTTTATATGTTTGGGGTTGACAAAATTGATAATTTTCCCCTCAAAAGAAAGTGCAAGGGTTTTTTGTTTGATTTGGTCAACTCATGGCTAGGCTCTAAAAAAAAAAAAAAAGAAGGCATAAGGCCTAGTTTTGGAATTGGATCTGTACAGGTGGATCCCTGTAATTTGTGGATTGGGAGTAAATTTTCAAGGTGCTTTTGTCCCATTTTCAAAAGTGATTTAGGCAGTCTTTGAATTCCCATGGGACTCAAGGTATACCCAAGGGATGTGTGCAGGAGAGCATGCCCAGGTAGTGCAGGTATGGACCCTCACCTGTATCTGCACTGTGGGTGCTCTCTTGGTGCTTGCGCAGTGCTGAGCCTTGCCTGCTCCCACCTGGGGCCGCCTGTATCTTGCTCTCACTTGAACCCATCAGCTCCAGCCAGCACATACAGCTTCCCAGTGGGGCTGCAGCCACCTGGATACTGCTTGGTTCCACCTGCCTCCAGCAGCTCCTCCTCCTCCTCCTTCCCCTGACTCTGCTGCACCACTCTGGGCAGGGGGAAGCTACAGCTGGGAGGCTTCTGCCCCAGCATGCTGGACTCCAGCTCCTGGCCACCTTTCACCCACTTGGCCCTAGGCAACTGAGTGGGAGGAAGGCAGCTTGAACTGGAGCCTTGCATGCTGAGCAGGGGCCAACTGGCTGCAGCTTCCCTCCTGTCAGAAGTGACACAGCAAGGTCAGGAAGAGAAGGAGGTGCTGGAGGCAGGGAGAGTGGAGCAGCACCAGGGTGGCTGAAGCTGCACCAGGACCTGCCCCACTGAGAAGCTGTGCATGCTGGCTGGGGCCAGGGCTGGCAGTTGTGGGTGGGAGCACAGCATGGGCTGCCCCAGGTGAAAGTGGGGAGGGCCTGACCTCATATTAAGCACCACAGGTCATCTGTGGGCTGGATAGAGTCAACTGGCAGGATAGGTCCGGCCCACGGCCTTATTTTGCCTATGAGTACACTAACAGGTTATTGAGAGGAATACAACTGCTTTTACCACAAAGTAAATGAAAGGGAACAGAGTAGCTTATTCCACTTTTCACTTATTAGCATGGGATAAGAGCAGATACATAGGTGGTTACTATGGACCAGCTGATGCAATGCAAATCTTCTCCTTCACTAGAGACCAGGAGTGGAGTGGAGGAGGCTGCCAGGATCTCTCCACCACTCCAATATCCCCTGCCCCCCCACTCCCAGACTGGGAGGAACAGAGCAGCTACTGATCCCATGCTTTCCCCAGACCAGGATGATCCTGCTCTGGGAAAGGTACAAAGAGCAGGGGAGAGGGGATGGCAGCAAGCCTAACACCTGTACTCTTTCTGTGGGAAGGATTTCTAGTGGTAGACATTTCTGAGAACATTTTCAGTGCTAGAAATGGATGCCTGCCTTCAACCTGGGGTTTGATTCACTCTTAGGGTAAGTACAGACATTTGGGGAGGTTAAATTAAGTTCAAATGGCCGCCTGACTTAAACTTATCTTGTCCTGGTGCTGACCTTACACTTGCAGACCCAGTCTCAGGGACTGGCAGTCAGCCTGTAACTGTACAGAAGTTTCATGTACACAAACCGGTCTATAATTGGAGAACCCAGTTTAAGATAGACCTGGATCTATGTAGTATCTGACTTATTCAGTTTAGGTCAAACTGGTGCATGGAACTTCTGTCCACTTTCCTCGCTGGCCCCAGCCCTGGGCCTGCTCTTTTTACCCGTTCTGCTCCTTTCTGCATGGGGCTATTTTTGCCCCCAGCCCTTTGCTGCCCCTTGACCAGCCAGCCCTCTTAACCTCCATCCCACAAGCCTGGGTTCTATTCTGGGTGCACCTGCTTTTATCAGTGTTCACTGGAGCTGAGAAAGTAAGTTCTGGTGGGGGGAGGGGCAGGAGGGATGGGGATATAGGTTCTCTGCGGGGGGTGGAAATCCACCCCACCTGTCTGTCATGTCTGCTTCACCACCCCACCCTGGGTCATGGCCTCCCACCCCAGGTCATACCTGCTGCACCCACCTCACCCACGAGTCATGCCTACTCCCCCTTCCCATGGGTCATGCCTCCCTTACATCCCCCCAGTGGACCCCCAACCCCCCTGCTAGCCCCCAAATCTTGACTTACCTAATATCATGTAGTCATTTTGAATTGATTTAACCTCCTCCTAATACCCTCAAATGTCTGCTCTTAGCCTTAAAGTTTAGCTGAAATAGCTATGTAGTTTAGGCATACAGAAGTACCGCAGCTCTGCAGCAGGACCATGGTGTAGACTCAGTTATACTGGCAAAAAAGTCCTTTTGCTACTATGGCTAGGGGCAGACACTCAAAAAGCCTGAGTCTGAATTGTTTCAGTCTTTACAGGCTAGTCTAACCTGGCTAAGCTGAACCAGTTTCCTATCGTACAGACATCCCCTCTGGACTGAGGAAATTCAGGCACATGTCTACGGTGGCTCAGGCTAGAAGCTGCGGCGTGCTAAAACAACCCTCCCTTTCCTTCCACAATCCTGAGCTGGGGGGGTGACCCACCCTGCACTGCTTCTGACCAGGGAGGGAGCCAGGACGGCAGGGAGTTGGTAACAGAGCATTTAGCAGCCCATTAAGAAAACAAAAGCCTGTCTCACTAGTTCAAACTCTTCTTAAACAACCTTTTTCAAGGAAGGAATGGAGGGACATTACCAGCTGGTCTGTTGATTAGCTCCAAAAAGCCCTAAGCAGACACCTCTCAGCATTAGCTAGCATACCATGTGCTGGATGCTGTTTGTGCTGGGGGGGAGGAAGGGCAGGGGGAAGCTAGGCAGAGGGAGGAGCCAGCCCTGCTCTTGAGCAGACAGCTCAGGGTTGCAATGCATTTGGGATGCTGGGATGACTCTGGTTTAAGTTAAACCAGGAAGAGGTCTGGGACATTGTCTTTCGGTTGTCAACCTGTTTGAGCCAAATCAATGAAGTCTGATACTACATTCAACCATGTTTATCTCAAACCGGTTTCAGCCATTTTCAGACTGGTTTCTGTGCACTAAACGTATGTTCTGTTACAGGTTTAAACCACTTTCTGATCACTTAAACCAGTTTATGTGCAATGTCTCTCCCTACCCTATAGCTTATTCTGTTTGAGGAACTGGTACAAGTCACAATAGCAAAAGTCATCTTTTGCTAATATAAACTGCATCTCCACTGGTATAGGGAGGAGTTGAAGAGTTTACAGGATAATTATCTTGGTAAACTCTTGGAGCTGCAGGGGGGCTTGCCAGACTGTTTCAGGTAAGTCATTTTTTGTGGGCCTTTTTTAAAAAAGGTTCTTTCCAGAATTATGTATGTTGCTATACCATAATTTGTTTTCATCACTGTCTCCATTTGCACATTTATTAGTTCAGCTTAGTTTCCTGAGTGTTATGAGTTTTTTCCTCTCTTGCTTCTGTTTCTATATTTCATTAACAGAGCTGAGTGAATACAGGAGAAGAAAAAACTTACATACTCATTAGAACAAAAGCTGTGAGCACTTATTCTGTGTTCACGCAGCACTGAGAATATCCAGGCAAATGCTTGAGGATTTGCACTAGAACCGTGAATGGTCCTGCTCTGAACTTTGTAGCTTCATTTTTGTCTGCGGTCAAGGGACAGCTTCCTATTTTCAGAAGCTGTGGTATGCAGAATGTTACAATATAACTGGAGCTTAAACCTCAAAGCAATCATAGCAGCACAAGGAACTAGAAAGTCTTGCTAATAATAAGCCTTTGCCTGCAGACCTGATCAAGTGCCTTTTGAATAGGCCTCATTCCTTCTTCACTTGAGTTTTCCATTTAACAAGGCAAAATTCTCGCTTGATTGTGTTTTGGCTGGTGGGGTGAAGATGTCTTGATAGCACGTTCCAAAATGCTGCCTTTGGAAAGGCCTGTGCATCCTGTTGCCCTCTCAGCAGTCAGTGTGACCAGGCTTCTAGCTTCCCAGTTCACAGTTTAAGGCAGAAAATGATTTGAATCTGCTTATAGGAAATCATCCTTCTCAGATTTCAGGCTACCAGACAGAGACCTTGTTTTCCTCCCCCTCCTGTTTTTTTCCCCCCTCTCCCAGCACATCCACATACACAGTCCCTGCTGTTTTTACTGCCTCTCCTCGTCATCAAGACCAAATTAACCTGGGTTTGATAGCTAGGCACACCAGTTCCTTGTCCAGGCTGCCTGTCTTTAACATTTGGGCTGCAGGATTATGCTACAGACTACTGTGTGCTGGAGGGATCCAGAATGGCAGGGCTGCTTTGTCAAAAACGTAAAAAAAGAGGTAGGAAAGAATTCAAGTGCAAAATGTGTTTCTAGGTCTGGCTGTAAGCCTCTGGGTTTCTGTAACCAAGGCACTCCGTCATGGGCTTTTAAAGCCTGCTTTACTGAAAGGAGCGTTACTTCCCTCTGATTAGACTCTTGCTTGTTTCCTTTAGATATAGGGTGGAATCTTTTGCTCTTGTGGACTTGGCTTAACAAACTGGATTTTAAGAGCAAATGTGTGTTTTCAGCCCTATGTGCAATAAGGAATTTGTGCATGTGTGTTTGTGGGGAGAATAGTCTTTTTTTTTTTTTTTTTTAATTCCACCTTAACTTTTTTGAGTTAAGCAGTTCATGGATAAACAGGGAGATCTATCCATTAAAAATTCTTCTTGGGGGTTTTTGTTTAGTTTTTTTTGTTTGATTTAATGACCACTTCCTTATCTACTCGATCGGTGTTGCCTTTTAAAATTGAACTCTTGGGACTAAGCCACATTTAAAATTTATCTCGTTTTAAAATGCACATTGGTGATTAGTACTTATTAACAGAGCTCCCAGGGAAGTTCCCATTAAGCTCTCGGGGCTGATACTTTTCTGTGGTTGCACAGACCCTGCTCCTGGGAGGGGACCACTTTTCTGTGGTTCTACAGGCCCTGCTCCTGGCAGGGGACTTTTGAGCATCATTTACCATGGTGATGTAAATGCTAATAAGGAAGGTGAAATTTCAGGCACAAACAGCTAGTAAATTTGGCTTGGGTTTTTAAAAGAGATATGATTTGAATGGGAATCAGGTAGGCAGCTTTCAGAGTCTTTGCTTTTATTGTCAGAATGCCTCAAAACATTACTTGAAAGTATTGCCTTATTGCATGCATAGTCCTTACATTAAGAAGGAAGTGGGAATATTAGAGTAAGGAAGGATTAAGAGGCCTGAGGCCTAGATTGGCAGAGTTCAGATGAAGGAAGGGTGATGCCATGCTATGAAAACAAGTTCAGTATAACTAATGATGTTTCTATTCCCTGATTATGTTTAGAGGGTTTTCTAAATATATATATCCCTGGCATGGATCTTTGAAAACTCCTGGCACTCTGGTGTAGTGTCAGAAGACTGGAAGAAGGCCAATGTGGTGCCGATCTTCAA
>NW_017728931.1:20902490-20905539 GCF_001723895.1 Crocodylus porosus | reverse complement strand
GGATGCTTATCTTGCTGGGATCCTATGACCCCAGCTGACTTCCTGCCCTTTGGGCAGGGGGCTGGACTCGCTGATCTCCCGAGGTCCCTTCCAGCCCTAATGTCTATGAAATCTATGAAGAATTAATGCACATTGTTGTTTATGTATGAATATACCTATAAATCAAATAATCCTCAATATATTTTCCTTAAATTTATATAAGGTTAAAACCTAAAATGCACACATTAAATTCCATACTCAAGAAAAGCTGCAAGTCTTCTGCTGCCCCCTTTCTACACTGCATGCTTTCTGCAAGCAAGATTGACCTTAGTGGCAGGTGATGTGCTTCTAGCAAAGGGTTAGGGTACCCTTTCTGGCTGTAGGCTAAAATGGCCCACTGCAGATCAGAGGGGGCAGACAGGCAGGTGGTAGGATCCAGCCACCACTGCCATCTGTCTCCGCGGTCCATAGACAGTGCTTGTCCCACTGGTGGCATGAGGAGAGCACTTGCACCTTGCATCCCTCTGCTGCCAAAGCCTAAGGTCTGCAGGTCAGATCCAGTGGCTTTGTTGACCCCTGTATTAGCAAGTTAAATCTGGAAACCAGCTTGGGTTTGAACAACTGTACCTTTTAACCACTTTAAAAAGGAAGGAGAGCCACTGTTCAGGAGCACATCAGCTGTTGTATGGCTACAGGATTATGCAGGCAGAACAGATTACAAGTTAGCTAAATCACCCAAGAGCTGACACTCATTGAAAGGTTAAATTCGAAGCGATGTTGTTACGTTGGGATCATTAAAGAATCTTACAGTTATAACAGTTTTAACAGCTTGTATCAATATCTTTAGCTTTGGTGAAATTGTCTGTCCACCTTTTTAATGTGGTTCGTATGCCATAGGGCCTCAAAATGTGAGACAGAAATATAAGATGAATATTTTACGCTGAGGGATATTATACATGCTTGATATCCAGCTATAAACCAGAATGAGCTCATGTCTTGGAAGTATCAGGAAGAAACGTGTTAACCATTCTAAACACATTTTGGATGCCTGTAAGTTGTTGAGCAGAGGTATATTGTGTTTTTGTTTAGGGCATTAGGCTCCTTTCTTTTACTTTTCGTTATATGTAGAGAAGGGGATGTGAAGAGTGCTGAAAGTACTCTTGAGTCTGTGCAGTATGCATAGAAATAGATGGAGCATGGGTTGATTTGACTCTGTGGAAGGGGAAGAGTGATCCAATGCTGGGGAGATTAGCTTTTTTCTCAGAAAAGGACTAGCTTGGGTCATTTCCCAGTTTGTGTGGAGCTCCTTGTTTTGCTCCATGATGATTTTGGCTCTCTGTCCCTTCTTCCATATGAGCCTGAAATACCCCAAGGGCCAATTCCCGCCCCCCCCCCCTTATATTTTCTCTAGGTCTGATTGTAGCCTGTTGCATCCTTCCAGTGTGCCCACGTCCCCCCCCCTCTTAGTGTCAAATTTGAATTTTTGCACTCTGCCATGATCAGAATGTGCAGAGGGACCTGAAAACTGAAAATGACAGTAGCAAGGGAGGCTGATCAAAATTCAAGGTGTGTAAAGATACAGCTTGGGTTTTGGACCAGTTCACCAGTTCAGTCAGGGCAGGGTAATTGTGCTTCAGGGTAAGTTGTTGTGGGAGTGAGTCAGGAATTGAAACTTGCATCTCTGAATCTTGAAACCATCAGTTCTATTGCTTGAGTTAGAAGATCTAAGCATTAGCCAAGGCTGTAGCAGTCTTCTCAACTTCTGTATGTTCTGACCACTGCTGTAAGTGGACAAAACACCATGTTGAGTAGGCATAGGTTACCGAAATGACAGTTTCTCCTTTCCCTGGTACAGCTTCCCTTTTCTTCAAACATAACTCCTAAAAAAAATAAAGCAAAGGTCTGTAAATGGTACTGTCATGGACTTATAAGCACTCTGAAGTTCACAGGGATGGTAAGATCAACAACTTCAGTTAAAGGAGAGGATGTGTACAGACGCTAAAGGATTTTTCCAACTAGTATTGGGGAGAGGGAGCTCAGTATTCTGACATCAGTTCCATAATTTTGGCTAAAATTATGAGTCATTGAACAACTCGGCCAAGATCATAATACAGGTGGGGCTTGGGATTTGAGCTTCTGTTTGTAACTTCCAGATTTGCATCAAGTTGATGATACTGTGTCTCTCTTTATAACATCAGTAGAAAATCTTCTTGTTTATTTCATGAGTTTTTTTGTGCTCTTTTGAGATTTTGATTTTATAGTTACACTTGATAATCTTTGGGGCTGTATAGTTGAAAAGACAGTTATAGTTGCCACAAAAGGACATCACTGGTTTTTTGCCCATCTACTCCATGCACAGCTATATGACTAAGGAGATTCATATAAAGAATAGACCTCAGCAACAGAGAGAGGGCCTGTACTTTCTGGCCTGGTCAATGGGAATTTGGAGGTTATTTTTAGACTTTAATGTACTGCAAAATAACTTATGCAGATAGTTAGCGTTATGATTTTGCAGAATAAGGAACTAAAAAGGTGTCCAAGGAGAGTGGTCGCTCCTTAAGGAGATGATCCTCCAAGCCCATAGGAAGGTAATCCCAACGAGGATCAAAGGGAGCAGGAGGGCACACAAGCCTCCATGGCTCACCAAGAGCATCCGGGAATGTCTCCTTGCTAAAAGGGTGGCGTACACCCAATGGAAAGAAGGGGACATCACCAGGGACGACTATACTGCAGTCGCTCAGGGATGTAGGGGGGCAGTCAGGAAGGCCAAGGCTGAGATGAAATTAGGGCTAGCTTTCTAGATTAAGGACAATGAGAAGTCCTTTTTTAAATACATAGGGGGTAAAAAGAAGGTTCCGGGTAATGTGGGGCCCCTGCAGGACACGTTGGGAAATTTGGTTGTCACACCAGACGACAAAGCTAACATGTTTAACAATTTCTTTGCCTCTGTCTTCCTAAGTAGAGACCAGAACAGTCACTTCCCTGCTGGGCCCCCCTCGGGCCCCAGGGGAGGCACACCTGGGCCAAGGGTTAGTGAGGAACTAGTTAGGGAACTTCTGGAGGGACTGGA
>NW_017728931.1:20885381-20901347 GCF_001723895.1 Crocodylus porosus | reverse complement strand
CATCTTGAGCAGGTCCAAAGAGGTGATTCTTCGCCTCTATGCGGCACTGGTCAGGCCGCAGTTGGAGTACTGCGTCCAGTTCTGGGCACCATACTTCAGGAGGGATGTCGACAGCATGGAGAGGGTCCAGAGGAGGGCCACTCATATGATCAGGGGACAACAGGGCAGGCCCTATGAGAAGAGGCTACGGAACCTGAACCTGTTCAGTGTCCAAAAGAGAAGGCTGAGGGGGGATCTAGTGGCCTGTTACAAACTAGTCAGGGGGGACCAGCAGGCACTGGGGAAGTCCCTGTTCCCCCGAGCACTGCCAGGAGTGACCAGGAATAACGGTCACAAGGGTAGATTTAGGCTGGATATCAGGAGGCGCTACTTCACGGTCAGGCTGGCTAGGATCTGGAACCAACTTCCAAGAGAAGTAGTGAAGGCTTCTACCCTGGGGGTTTTTAGGAGGAGGCTAGATGAACACCTTGCTGGGGTCTTTTGACCCCAGTACTCTTTCCTGCCATGGCAGGAGGTCAGACTAGATGATCTACTCAGGTCCCTTCTGACCCTAGAAACTATGAAAAATGATTCCTGTCACAATAATAGGTTTCATATAGGGTTCATAGGAGTCTATGCTGGGTTCAGTGATGTTTTATTAGTGAATTGGATGCCAGAATTAGGTTTCCTGATCAAATTGGCAGATGACTTCATGCTTCAGCTGGAGTACGGTGCACAGTTCTGGGCCTGCATTTTAAATAAGGTGTAGTGAAACTGGAGATCCAGAGGTAAACAATGAAGTCAGTGATAAAGGGGTTGGATTGTGACTAAACATTTGAAAGGGATAATATTGGAATAGCTCAGGCTGCCTCCATGCAGGAGACTTGGACTCACTAGAGCAGTGGGGGCCAACCATTCTGGCAGGCATACCACAAATTAGCCCCTCACCCTTCCCCAAATGCCACTCTGATCCCATTTCCCTGCAGCACCTACTGATCTGTTTTCTGCTTTCTTACTGTGCTTCCTGCCCAATTTTGATGCTTTTTTTCCTGCCCTATCTGTCATTGTGCTGCCAGTCCCCTCCCCAGTCTGTCACATGCCATAGATGAGACTACTCATGTCACTTGTGACATCCGTTGCGGTCCCTTTCAGCCCTGGTATTCCATGAAAGCATACTGACTGATTTTGTTTTATTGATGTTTTTGTTTGTTTGTTTTCTGCATCTGCAATTCCTGTTTCCATAAACTATGAACTCCTTTAGAAATGGGTCTTGTAGAGATTTTCTCCTATTATTGTAGGTAAAAATTGTATAAATATACAAACTGTTTTCACTAAAGTCTGTCTGTTTTGTTCTCTTCAGTGAGCGACCTGCAGGAAGAGGGGAAAAATGCCATCAATGCCCCAATGTCTCCTAGCACCATTGACATTCATCCTGAAGATACTCTATTAGGTACAGTATTGCAACTGCTGGAGGCTAGTGTTTGAAAATAGGGGTCAGTATGACCCCAGTGGCTGCAACCAGATGAGCACAGATGTTTGGTTCCCTGGCACCTTGTGCCACAGCTACTTGTTCCTGGAAAATGCCTATGCTATGTGTGCTTAGGTGTGTGGCAAGTTACCCTAGGAGTGGTAGGGGAGGCTGAGGGCAGCACTGGGGAGGCCCCAGCAGCCTTATCTGGGGTCCTGGTGGCCTCCTGGGGCTGCAGCACTGGTGATCTTTCTGGGTGGAGCCTGGCTGGCATCCACAGTGCGGCTCTAGGTGGCCTGGCTCCGCTTTTCAGCAGCACATGCTGCTTGTGTGTACACTGATCCGTTTTTTCTTCTGTGAGTTTTTTTGACCCGTGGATATTCAGGGGTCAAAACCCACCCTGGTGCAGCACACGCATGGGCAGCACACCTTTGCAGTGCGGAGAATGCCTGACTGTGTGTTATGTGGCGCTGCAGACATGTTTGCAGCTCTACGTACTGCATGGCCGTGCTGGTCTGGGCTTGCCCAGTATGTGTATAAGTGGTGAAAAGAAATCCAGTCAATTGAACTCAGTATAAGTGAGTATGAACTGTTGCACATAGATGTAAGAGAGAAATTAGAAGTGATGACAGGAAATTTAAACAGCAATGAACTACCACACAAGGATTTTAGAAGCTTACAAGAGAGTTGACTTTTCCACTGGATTGCTAGGGAGAGAAGAACATTACTTGCTCATTTGTGCAGCTGTGGTCAATAAACAGGGATGTGTAAAGAATGAGAAAAGAGTGCCTGCCTTTTAGAATGATCTGACCCATATAACTTTAACTTCTGAAAGTTTCACAGTTTTTATTGCATTTCTTTATCCTAAAATAAAATAAAAAGAAAAGACTAGAGTAGAGATATACAAATCACAGACACCATAGAAGAGGTAAAACTGAAATATTCTGTTTATCTTAGAACATGAAGACAATGAGGCGGGCCACACATTTTAAAACTTATAAAAGTAAATTGTATTCAGCCCTCTTAACAATCTATAATTTAACCAGTGGAATGCAGTAGAAGAACACTGCTGAAGTAAATAATATTTGCTCAGTTGATGAGTTGATTATATGGAGGCTGAGAATCTACAGGGAAAGAAAACAGAGCTAAACATTTTCACTCTACTGGCAAAAGAATGAGGCATTGGCTGGGCTGACTGAAGAAGAAACTTAGCTTGTAGATAAGCTGTCCAATCATTGGCCATTTTGGAAATGTAACTCCTTCCTCAGATGATTCTAATACTAACTGTTTTGAGAGGCTGGATACTAGATTAGTAGGGGTGCACCAACAATAAAGATTTTTTTGGCTGATACTGATGGCTGATTATTAACCAGCCATATTGGCTTATACTGATCCGATAGCTGACATGCAGCCCAGCAGTTTGGAGAACATTATCTGTATAGTTAGACTGCGGGGCGCAGGGGTATGGGGAAGGGAAAGGCAGTTGGGGGGCAGGTTGAGGCCCCCCATGGTGAGGGAAGGAGTGGGGTGGGGCAGGGGAAGGCATTGCCCAACTGGGGCAGAGTGGGACACAGCTGTGGGCAGCTTGTCCACAGAGCGTGGAGGGGTTGTAGGTAGGGCAGCTCCCCTCTGCTGTGTACAGCCTGGGGGAGGCATGGGGGCATGTGCCCCTCCCCGGATTTGTGTGTAGGCAGTCTGCCTGCTGCAGACTCGGAGCCAGGGACTGTGCTCTCTTCCCGGTGGGTGGGTTGGGCTGGGGATAGGCTTGAGGTGGGACAGGCAGCAGCAGTGCTGGGGGGTGGGGGGCTATATCCCACCCTGTAGCCCCTTCCCTCCCAGCACTGCCACTGCCTGGCCTGCCCCTGCCGGCCCCACCCCAAGAGCAGCCCCCAGCCCAGCCCCCCTGCCAGAAAGAGGCCAGCACAGCCCCGGCCCTGAGCCTGAAGCAGGCAGTCCACCCTCACCCCATGCACAAAACTGTGGGGCATATGTCCCCCATGCCACCCGTGGGAGTGCTGCAGCTGTATGCATGTACACGGCATTTATCAGTTACGTTATCGTTTACACTTGCCAAAAATAGCTGATTGCTGATAATATCAATTTTCATTTTATTGGTGCAGCTCCAATATGGATTGATATATAGACAGAAGATTGGTCTGATTCTGTCTGGTTGCTCTCATGCCTTGATATCTAAAGTTTTGATCCTATCCCATGCATTCCCCCCTGAAAATAGATACTCAAGCAAACCAAGTATCCCATTAGACTTTGTATGTAGAGCCAAAACAGAGTCCTTCTCTGCACTTTTGATCAGAGGCTTGAGGAGCCACTTCATTGTGACCCTCATGGGAAAAACATGATCACTAGCTGATCTAGGTCAGGGTTCTCTGAAAAAGGGGTGGTGCACTTGCATGGGGCAGACCTCTCTACCAGATTTCAGCTTCTGAGTGTGGACTGGGTGTAATTTAGTGCTTGACTCATCCCATGAGGAAGTAGAGTGCTAAAAGGAACTGAAAAACTAAAGAATTAGAAGCTGCCTCTCTAGGTCTGTGGAAAAAAATTGCAAGAATTTTCCAATTTCAGGCGGTTTGGGTGGCTGATAGATCCTTTAAAGCCCTTAGCCAGAAGTTTAGGTAGGTTTAACCCTGAATTGATTGCACAGAGTTTCATATCTACACCAGCTGGGGGCAGCCCATTAGCATTTCTTTTTGTGATCATGATACTGCCATTCAAGTGGCCAGCTCTAAAAGCCTACTAAGTGCTGGGGGTTACTCGGTCCTCTTTCATTTGCACATCAAGGCACCCCAAACAGGCTTGGCTGCTTAAATTGACAGATTAAATCCTGTGTCCTGGATGAAAGTTATGGAAACTTCTGAACTAGATCATATCTGTCACTTGAGCAACAAAAGAGGTTAATGTGAGAAAAGGGGAGAAGCTGAGGCCTTTGTTGTGGGAACTTGAGCATTAGGATTTAAAACTCAGTGCCAGAGTTGGACCACCAAACCCCTTGTATTTCCCCATCTCTGTGTTGGTAGAATTGTGTGCATGAGCATGTCCAATGTGGACATGTATATGTCCATTTGGAGCAGATTAAAAGATAGCAACAAGCTTTGTTTGAGTTCTTTTGGTTGCTGATCTGACAAAGTGTTGGTTTGGCAGCTGAAATCTCAAATACAGGTATCCCATCTAAAATTAACTTGTTCATTCCTAATTCTCTCTCTGCTCTTACTTTTCTTTGCTTCATTTTTTATTTGCCTTTTTTCTTCCTCCTCTTTTTTTTGATTTTCCCTTTCCTTCTTTCATCTCTTTCTGCTGCCACTTTCTGTTCTTCAGGTGTTGTTGAAAAGCACAAGGTAGATCTGCCCCCACAGTCTGCTGAGAGTTTACTTTCTATTGACCCTGGAAGTTCTCCAGAGATGCACACACTGTACATACTCCCTTGCCAAGAGGCTGTGGTGCTAACGCTGCTCAGAGGGAACTAAAGCTGGTTCCCAGTTCTGATACATTGCCTTACTAGGTCTGCCCCAAGTTCTGCCTTCTGTGTTTTGCCACATTTGACTTCCCATTTTATGTCTCCCTTGTTCTCTTCAGCATGTACCATGCCACTTCCTGTTCTGTTTTCTCCTTCCTCTTTGTTTATTTTCTTTCATTTGCCCTAAGCAGCACCTGTCCTATTGGTCTTTGGAGGCAAAAAGAAAAATAGCATTTTTCAGTATTGTCTACCTTTCAGCCTCTTGGCAACAGAAGGGACACCTCTGAGAATGCCCAGGGCATTTGCCTGATTCAGATTAATTTGATTTAATTCCTAGTCCATTTCCTTAGTGATTCTGCTGGAGCTGTTGACTAAGTTTTATGGGCAGTAGAGGCAGCACAAGCACAGTTCTTACCGGTAGAAATTTTGGTACCAGAATATGAAAAATGCAGTTGGCAGGAGAATGGAGAATGATTCTAATACCACATTCCCCCTATTGATAGAAGGCAGTGCACTGAGTTTGCAGGGCTCTTCAGACTAGTTTAATCTGGCCATATTGATTCTTATTGATGACTGAAGAAAAGAGGTGGGTATTATGACGGGCTGAGCACCACTAACATCTTCAGCCCTGTAGGGAGGGAGACATGGTTACTGCCCTCAAAGACCCCACATGATGTGCCCATTACAGTCTGACACTAAGCAGTGTGACCTGTGAAAAGTCAGTTTAGGCAACTTTTGTTTAGGGAAGTTAGGGCAATGAAACAGTCAGTGTATCGCTAAAGAATGCCTCATACTTTGATCACTGGATAGTCCCCTCAGTAGGGCAATGACTAGACTATGCCATTTCTTAATCAGCTTTGAGACTGGCTTATAAATAACAGTCCTGTGGTGTTCTTGGCAGTATACACATGACATGGCTCTAACTAATGCTTCTCCTTCTAAATGGGCAGAGGAAAATGAGGAACGCACTATGATCGACCCCAACTCCAAAGAAGACCCCAAGTTCAAGGAGCTGATCAAGGTAGGATGCAGACACTTACCTTCTGTTTTTATTTTTATGTAATTATCTTTAACTTGCTCTATGTAATCTTTTGCAAAACTAGGGATTTGTTAGAGGTATGACTGAAAAGGATGTCCTGGATAGTGAAGTCACTTAAAAGGACAGGGTTGGTGGAAATGAGGCCAATAGCACTAGAGATGAGAAAAGCACCTAAGGTAGAAAAGGGGAGAAGATGAAGGTAGCAATCTTATCCTTCTTAATACTGAAGTGTAGGGGAATGTTTAGCTTGAATCTACCAGCGATGTTAATGCTCTTCCCCTCAACATAAAAGATCAAGCTCCCAGTAACTATGGTACTGGGGAAAACAATTTTGGGAAGTTTATCAGGTTTTGGGAAAAGAGACTGAAGAGATGAAAGATCAGAGACAAAGTAGGTGAGAAACAGTATTTTTCAGTTTGAAATTCTGCCATTGCTAAAGGGCTCTGCACAGACTTTCATTATGGAATCCCAGCAGTGTCCCCCCATTTCTGTAAGGCAGAGGAGGACTGCTTTTGAACTTCCATGTGGGGAAAGTGGGGTTCAGGCCAGATCTGATCATGGAAAACATAGTAATATAGGAACCGTGTGGAATGGCATGGACTGTTCAGGAGGAGGAGGGTTGCTTTCCTTTAGCAAGGGGCTTGGTCCTTTTCCTTGGATCTCTTGAGTGTATTTTTAATGGCCACTTTCTGTCTTTGCAGCAACATGGGGATTGGCAGTGCCCCCATTCCCCTGCTGTACCTGATTAGGTTGTTCTTGGTGTTTTGGGGCACTGTGCCTGGTAATTGTATGACAGGGCTGTTTGTGTAATTTTTTAGACCAGTTTAGGACTGTTCAGCTGGTAGCCCATAAGTGTTTAACTTGTAGCTCATAGGCTACAAGTCACCCATGCATTCTTGCTTTCCCTCATGGGTTTGGATGCTGATACTTTCAGCCTCCTTCCATTTCCTGCTTTTGTAGCTGTTGCCACCACCTGCCCCTACAGCCCTGGGCTATACCTGCCTCTTCCATCTTTCACTTCCTGCCGGCCTCTAGGGGTGGTATGGGGCAATGTGTCTGGCCGAGAAAGTTTCACTGATGGTCACTCATATACTGGACAACCCTGGGTTAAACAAACACTTGCACAGGGTATCTTGAATAGGGATGATGCTTCCTTGACCATGAAGTTGGACTAGATCAGTGATTCTCAATCAGGATGGCAGGGCACCTTTGGGTGCTGCAAGATCCTTTGAAGAGTGCTGCAGGAAATGTGAAGAGATAAGCAGATAAGGGCAGATGCTTGCTTTCCCTGCCTGGCTGCTTCCTTGCCCCCACTGCCTGACCCCTCTGCAAAAAGGTAAGCAGTGTAATGAATAAATGGAGTTTTTGAAATGGGATACCACTTAGTTCACAAAGGTTATGGAGGGGTGCCTTGAATCTAAAAGTTGAGAACCACTGGACTAGACCTCTTGAGGTTCCTTCCATCCCTACTTTTCTATGATTTTGTTGTAAGTGCCATGCGACAGACAGTACCTGAAGCTTCACAGAAGGGAACAAGAAATGAGTAGTAGACAGATGTGAACTAATTTTCTTTCCCATATGTTCTCATAGGATTTCATCTAGGCTTTTACATTTAGAGGTGGCTTATACTCTGAACACAAGTCTTGTTATTTCCCATCCATGAAATTCTTTTATCATAAACCTCCTACCCCTTTGTGGTTCTTGCTAAGCTCTTGGCATCAAGCACTTCCTGTGCCAAGGAGTTCAAATGGGTTCCACAGTGTAATTGTACATAGCATGAAAAGCATTTCCTTGTGTCAGTTTTGAATCCTCCACCCTGCATACCCACTCCTCCCCTTTCTTGTGCTTGTATTCATAGGAGAAGAAGAAGCAAAGCTCTTGATATACCTGTGCAGTAGGAACATCACATAGGTGGAGGACTTCCAAATTCTCTCTTAAATCTATGTGCAAGCATCTTTTTAACATCTCTTCTTGAACAAGTTTTGGATTTAAACTTTGTATTTTCATGATGGTAAATAGCCAAGCTCAGTAAGCCTTGCAAAAACTTGGGTAAAGCAGAGTAGTCATAAGAAATGAATGATGCACAGTCTCTGATGCATGCAGTCCAAGGTAAAATCAGGTGAGCTGAAGGCAATAGGAACTTGGCTGTTGAATTTAATGCCAGATGGAACATTTACAGTCTAGTCTACAGTGGCTCTTTTGAGTCTTAGTCCATTAGCTATGTTCTATTTTCAGTTTAAAATAAAATCCTATGACCAAAATAGAGAGAGGGTGAAAACTTGAACCACAGTGCCTCATAGGCACGTGGAATCCAAATGCTTAGTTTTAATTGCAGAATCAGGACTTTATTATACCTGTTTCCCTTCATGTGTCCAGCTTAATAGTTTATTACACTTGCACAATGTAGGCATAAAATGCTATTGGATAAGAGTAGGCTTATATTCAGTCTCAGGCAATGGAAAATTTGGGCCCAAAGGGTAGGGACAAACATTCAAAAAGCCTGAGCCTGAATTGGTTTAATCTTTGCATGTTAGTCTAACCTGAAACAGTTTGCAACTGAAACTGACAAACTGATGAAATGCAGGCACATGGCTGCAGTGGCTCAGGCTAGAAGGCAGGGAGCACTAGAGCAGCCTTCCCTTCCTTTCTACAGTCCTGAGCTGAGGTGGTGTAGGATGCTCTGATTAGGGAGCCCCGCCCCCACCCCCCTGCTGCTCCTTACCAGCCCAGGAGGGAGTTGATAACACAGCATTTATCAGCCCATCAGAAAACAAACGCCTCTCTTATTAGTTCAAGTTCTTCTTAAACAACCTTTTCCAAGGAAGGAATGGAGGGCCATTACCAGCTGACCTGTTAATTAGCTCCATAAAGCCCTAAGTGGACACTGTCCTGTCTGCCTTTGTCCTGTCTGCCTTACACAGACACCTCTCAGCATTAGCTTGCATACCACATGCTGGCTATGTCCAAGCTGGGTGAGATGAGAGAAGGGAATCCTTGCTTGAGCATGGAGTAGTGGGGTGGATTTGGGGGGGGAGAAGGGGGGGTCAGAAGGAAACCAAGTAAACACTGTTGTGCCTGCCGTCTCTGCCAGAGCTCCAGTCAGGGAGCAGAGGGATGGGGCCAGCTCTCCTGGCCGGAGCTCGGAGCCCCGCCCAGGGCTGCAAAGCATCTGGGATTCTGGGGGACTCTGGTTTAAGTTAAACCAGGAAGGGGTCTGGGACAGATTTTGCATAAACCGGTTTGAGCCAAATCAGTTATGTCTGATACTACATTCAACCAGGTTTATCTCAGACTGGTTTTAGCCACTTTCAGACTGGTTTCTGTGCACTGAACTTCTGTTCTTTTACAAATTTAAGCCACTTTCTGATCACTTAAACTAGTTTATGTGTAAAGTCTGTCCCTAGCCAAAGAGTATAGGAACCATGGGCTGTCCTATCAGAAAGAGAGAGAGATGAAAACCATATTTATGTTTAAACATTCATTAGTTACACACAAATGTAACTGAAGGTGGGCATTTGTACAGCAGCATAGCAGGACAAGATTTTGAGCACTACTTTGGTGTGAAACTGAGAGGCTGCTAAGGAATTAATTACCTTACATGGGAAGGTACTTCAGTAACCAAATGAAACTATGAGGCAGTTGTCTTTTTGTTCTGTATTTTGATGGTTAACTGAGCTTTTTATTACTGTTTGCTATTAAGTTGCCCAGGACCCCCCAGTCATGGACCCAGAACCCAATTGTGCTAGGTGCTGTACAAACACAGAACAGGAAGTTGGTGTTTGCCCCACAGTTCTTAGAATAAAAAATCACCAGTGAATAGCTTACAGTCAAGGTGAGATTTATAGTTCAGTGTGTGGATTTTTTTTTAAATTTACCTTATTATCCATCTATCCATCTTGATATACGTATATATGTTAGTATAATATGTTACTTCTTTCTCTGTTTTTCTTGTCTGCCAGAAAAGTAGATATGTCTAGGATACTTTCAGTCTCCCTACTCGTTCCCTCTCTTGTCACACTTGTGTGGTCTCCCACTTTTGTTAGTTGAGAGAGGTAGTTAGCTGTGTACTTGCCTTTTGCCTCATGTTAGTAGTGTAAAAACAGAGTTTGGGGGTAGGAAAGCACCTCAGAAAAGATGCTTGATATGTTTTCTTTGTCTCCACAAAAATGATTGCTTTAATCTCTCTTTGCCTGTTTCCCTAAGTTTCGGAACAAGACTGGATTAGGCATTGCAGGCTCTTGTTTGTATTTGGAAGTGATTAAAACATAACTGTCATAGCTCTGGGGGAAACGGATGGTAAAATGCTATTGTGATGTAAAAAGAAAGAAAGGGAAAAATAACTTTTCTTTCCCCTGCCTAAAATAAATATAGGGAATTTTTCATACCAAATGTCTTCTCTAAGAATACTAGGATAGATGCTGTGCTCTTGTATGTGTGAAAGGGCTCTTTAAAAATTTTGTTTATTACATATTTTAAAAATGATTTGGCACAAAGGATCAGCAGTACATCAAGCTGCAAAGAACAACAGTTCAAATTAGTTCCATCAAGGGCCATCAGCCCTCATTTTCCATTTGATTTGGAACTGTATGGAGCTAATTACAGTTCAGGTCATGGTACAATAAATAGTTCTAATTGGGGCTCTTGAAATTTACTAGATGGATCAAAGCTGGAAGCTTAAATCAGAACACCAGAGCTGAGCCAGTCATTCTTGTGAATAGTAGCTTACTCAATTCCACCTTTTTTGCTGTCTGAATATGTGAGCCCTTATCAAACTAATTTGGTCAAAATTATTTGCTGAATAATTATCAGCCAGTGGTTTATTCACACAAAATATAACCTGGACATTTGAAATTCAAACCTGAGTTACTATTTTATTGCATGTTCGTGACTCATATGTTGTTATTTCCTGATTAGAATTGGGTTTCCAGTCTGAAAGACAGTTGAAAGACATCCGTTTCAATAATTTGGGAGGTCTCTCAGCTCTGTGGAATGGTTTCTAATATTGTGAGGTTGAGACCAGTATAGCTTTGAATCCTCCTGATTTTGCTTTTACTTGTGGGTTGGATCCAAACAACGAAGTAGGCCTTTTTGGGTTCTAGTTTAAATACAAGTTTCTTGGCATTTGAGAGCCTAAACCTCACTGAATGTCTGCAGCATCTCCCCTCCTAAGTCATTTAGGTGTTATGAAAATTTCCCCTTAAATCTCATGTAAAAGGCTCCAAGATGTTCCTCCACTCAGGTTGATGGAAAGCTTGTAAAATCAGCCACTGTTTCAACCTTTCAACATGTTTTATTGCTGTCAAATATCAGATTCAGATTTGATGACTAAAAATATTGCAAGGTATTTTTGAAAAATTTCTTTTTTTTTCCCTAATGGAAGGAACCTTTGGGCACTGACAGATGTGTAGCTCCCCAGTATAACTCTTGGTACTTTACAGAAAGCAGTGTAACCTGGGTTTGGGTTACCCAAGTCTGGGCTCCCTTCTCCAGTTAGAAAGGATGGGTGGCCAGGCATGAATGCTCTGAGAGGGATTTGTGATATTGCCCAGATCCCTCTATTCTCTACAACAGGGGTGGGCAAAATATGGCCAGCAGGCTGGATCCGGCCCACCAGGCCATTCAATCTGGCCCACGGTGCCCCTAAACATTTTGAAAATTAATATTTATTTGCCCCTGGCTCTTGTCAAAGATGACAGGAACCAGGGGCAGTAGGAACCAGGGAAAGCCCCGGCAAGTTCCTGTAACAGTAGGCCCCACCCTGCCCCGCCTCGCCCCACCCCACCACCTCAGCCAGAAGCCCCTGCTTAGCAGGGGCTTCTGGCCTGGGACTGTTGGGCTGTTTGTGGTTGCGCTGGCCCAGGAAATTCAGGTAAGAACTGGGTGTGTAACTGGGAACCCTAGCCGTGTTACTAGGAGGCAGGGCTGCCCCTTTAAGACCAGAGTCTATAGGAACACTTAAGTACTGGGAGGGTAATGGCTGAAACCCCAACTGCCCAGGCTGGTCAGCTGATGGGAAGGAGATAGAGCTCTGGCCATATATAAACCCCAGGGGTGAAGGTGGCAGGGGAGGTCTCTGGCAAGCTCACGAGGGAAGGGAGCTCCTGCAGGGCAGAATTACCCAGGAATGCTGTGGCTGCTGGCCAGACTGGTGATATGGCTAATGAGGCTTCAGGAGTCTACAAGGTACCCAGCGCTGGGATGTACTCAATACTCAAGGAGCAGCTTGAGGTTTTAAAGAGCCAAAGTGAGGCTTGCAGGACTCATATTATGTTATAGCCCAGGGGCTCATGTTTATGTTGTTGTTTCATCCAGCGGACTGGCCTGAAGCTATTGGGGAGGAGGAGGCCTCATTGGGTCACACTATTGTGCAGAGCCCAAGCACCAGAGGGTAAACAATCCCAGCGCCAGAAGGTGCTGTGATGGGTTGCACAGACCCTAGCTATAGGGGGCGCCATGACAGGGGGTGAACAGACCCCAGTGCCACAGGGCACAGGTCATCATCTATATAGCATCTGCGAGGCGTGGACCACCATGTAAGGGAGGTTTGGAGTGGTGGATAGCAACTGTAGTGTTGGGGTAGTAAATGGGTAACCTGCTGCCTGAGTAACATCATAATTATTGTTTTATCAAGGCACGGCAGGTGAGAAAGGTGTGTGGGTTGCCCAGAAACAGGGTTGGGCCAGTGTTAGACAGGCCTGGGGATGGACCCTTGTCACATGGGGGGGAGGCAGAGGAGGACCACAGGGATTGCCCCAGTCCTCGGTGCTGGGTCAGCTCCTTTTGAGCCCCATGGTCTGGCCACGCAGCCAGGAACAGGTGGGCAGGAAAGCAGCGGCAGGGGGAGTGTGGGGCCTATACCTATGTCCTGGGGCCAGCGTCGGCGGGGCCCTGGAGTGGGGCATGGACTGGCAGGGGTCTGTGCAGCCAGGTTGGGCTGCGCCAGCAGGGAGAGGGGAGATGGCCTGGCTCCATAGAGCCCCTGGTGGCTGGGACCCCATGCTGCTGCTGCCCTGCTCTGGCCCCTACTGATGCTGGCTTCAGGGCACTGGTGTGGGCCCCACGTTCCTGCCCGGCTGCCGCTGGCTCCCACACACATGCTCATTCCCAGTGCCTCTGCCCCAGCCCTGTGCAGCCCTGACCCTACGTGCCCCGTGTTCACCCACGAGGAATGAGCTGGTGCTCTGTGCGGGGGAAAAGCACCACCCCCATCCCTGTGGCCGGTGCCCCTTGCTGCACCCACTTGCAGCTCGTGCGGGGCTGTCCTGCCTCTCCGCCCTGTCACTGATGCCCCACAGGGCAGTGGTGGCAATGGAGTACAGGCAGAGGCAGCCCCGCGCAGGCTCTGAGGGTCTGCAGCACAGGGCATTGGCCATGGGGAGGAGGGGAGCGGCCACTTTTTTCCCCACACTGAGCACCAATTTGTTCCCTTCACCGCAGCTAGCCTAGTTCCTGTGCTGGCTCCGGGCTTGCCTGTACAGGTTTTGCTGCGGCAGCAGCAGTTGGGCAGAAGCTGCTTCTCGGCATGGAGGAAAGCAGTCCCCCCACTCACCACCACCAGGCAGTGTTCGCTGTGGTTTCCCACCTGGAGCTCGTGCCATGCTACGCTGCAGTGTGCCTGCTTCACCGCTGCCTCTGTGCTGCTCAGCAGCTGATCCACATGGTCACTGCAGGGGGCTGCTTTTCTCCTGTGCTGAGCACCAAGTCATTCCACGCGAATGAGCAGGTGGGCAGGGGTGGGGGCTGCACGGGTCTGGGGTGGGAGCATTGGGAGTAAGCAGGGGAGTGGGAGCCAGCGACAGGTGGGTGGGAGCATGAGGCCCACACCGGTGCCCTGGAGCCAGTGTCGGCGGGGCCCAGAGCAGGGCAGCAGCATCTCAAGGTCCCAGCCAGCAGGGGCTGTATGGAGTTGGGCCGAATCCCTGCTCTCCCTGTCGCTGCAGCCGAGCCTGGCTCCATAGACCCCTGCCAGCCCACCCCTCGCGTGCCTACCAGCCTGCTCTAGGCCCCACCGGTGCTGCCCCTGGGACATTGGTGCAGGCCCCACACTCTGCTTGCTTCCCCCACCGCTTTCTGCACTTCCCTGCCTGCCCACCAGCCACTCTGCACTACATGGCTCCCATATCCACATCCATACCTTCTCACACACATCCCCACAACCCCCCCGTATGCAATCACTTTTGCATATACACCACAAACGCACACAAATCAGGACAAAAATATTTTTTAAATTAAATTAAAATATATTATTATGGGTGTTTGATTTTTAGTATGTAATTTGTTTTTTCCCCCCTAAGATGGCAAACCCTCTTCTGCAAAAGAGTACTTTTAGGAGCAAGGGGAGGGATTTCTGGTGGCAAAGGTCAGAGGGTAGGGGTGGGACTCCCAGTCCCAAGATGGCGACCAGAGGGCAGAGCACCTGTCAAAGGAAGGGGCTACCCATGCGGTCTTCGACAGCTTGCCAGAACTCGGTAAGCAGCCCTCCGCTCAAAATAATTGCCTGCCCCTGCTCTATAGAGTCAGGCCAGGACAAAAAATGGCTTAACTATATACAGATTTATTTAATATACAATGATAAATATATATACAAAATCCAAACAAAATATTGTTATTGAATATATACAATATATGCTCTACATAGGAGATTATATCCTATGATTAGTGTCCAGGAGATTATATCACCAACCCAGGGCTCAGCACAGGTAAGTAACTGGTCTAAAACAGGTAAGCACAGGTAAGTCCATAACAGTTAAAATATAGGCAACTGGCAATGAATCTTATCAAACCACAAGAAGAGTGTTAACAGGGAATTCAACAGAACAGGCACGCTCTTTGGTGAGATAGGCAGCAAGCTGCTGGGTAGAGATGGCTTCCACCGCTCTCCACTGGGGAGGAGGCTCTTCTCAGCCAGACTGGCTGACCTGCTTCACCAGGCTTTAAACTAAGCCCGCTGGGGAACGGGGGACTACTGCTACTGCTAGCCTGCTGAGCAACCCTTGCAAAGTCAGCAGGCCAAGGCACTTAAGGGAGCCCACCCCTGCCCCTGCCCTGGTACAATCTGTGGGCAAGGCAAGAGCCCCCAAGGGGACACTTGCCTGCCTGTACACAAATGCCAGGAGCTTGGGGAATAAGCAAGAGAAACTCATTCTTTTGCTTAATGCAAATAATTATGACGTCATAGGGATAACGGAGACCTGGTGGGACTCCACCCATGACTGGACCTCGGGTATAGAGGGCTATACCCTGTACAGGAGGGATCGAGTAGATAAAAGGGGCAGGGGTGTAGCTGTCTATGTTAAGGAAAGCTACGCATCCCTGCAAGCTGATGTTGGCGACCAGGGTGGGATAACTGGAGACCCTCTGGGTTAAAATCCGTGGGGAACACAGCACAGAGGACACAACAGTGGGAAGTCAAGAGGTTGACCAGGAGTTCACCCGGGAACTGGCTGAGGCTGCATGCTCCAGGACCGTGGTTGTCATGGGTGACTTCAATTACCCAGACATCTCGTGGGAGGATCGCTCAGCAAAATCCGAGCAGTCACAAAGCTTCCTATCATGCGTGGATGACATCTACCTAACTCAAGAAGTCTATGGGCCAACGAGAGGTAAAGCGCTGTTCGACCTGGTACCAGGTACTGGAGATGACCTAATCAGTGACCTAGTGATCAAAGGGAAGCTGGGTGACAGCGACCACGAGCTGATCACCTTTACGATCGACCATAAAGCTGGCAAGTTGGTCAGCAACACTGAAGTCCTTGACTTCAGGAAATCCGACTTTGACAAGCTCAGGAGGCTTGTCAGTGAGGCCCTTAATGAACGACAACCCCCGGGAGAGGGGAGTTCAAGAAGAGTGGCTGCTCCTCAAGGGAGCGATCCTCAATGCACAAGCTAATTCTATTCCATCTTGGAGGAAAAGCAGCAAGAGGGCACAGCAGCCCCCCGGCTCTCCAGGGATCTAGCAAACCTCCTGAGGCTAAAAAGAAAGGCCTACAAAGGATGGAGGATGGGATTCAC
>NW_017728931.1:20869655-20885281 GCF_001723895.1 Crocodylus porosus | reverse complement strand
GCATGATCAGAGGTCAGGAAAACAGACCTTATGATGACAGGCTGAGAGTCATAGGGCTCTTTAGCCTGGAAAAGCGCAGGCTCAGGGGTGATGTGATGGTCACCATAAGTTTACCAGGGGTGACCAGCAGTATCTGGGGGAAAGTTTGTTCACCAGAGTGCCCCAAGGGATGACAAGGTCGCACGGTCATAAACTAGTGCAAGACTGTTTCAGGCTGAACATAAGGAAGAATTTCTTTACTGTCCAAGCCCCCAAAGTCTGGAACAGCCTGCGATCGGAGGTGGTTCAAGCACCTACATTGAACGCCTTCAAGAGTAAATTGGATGCTTATCTTGCGTGATCCTATGACCTCAGCTGACTTCCTGCCCTTTGGACAGGGGGCTGGACTCGATCTTCCAAAGTCCCTTCCAGCCGGAATATCTATGAAATCTATATATACCGTATACAAGGGTTAAATAACAAATCGCATTAAAATACAAAATACGAGGCACGCACACACTGTACAGTGTCACTATCCCTGAGAGTAACAACTCCCTGGTGTCACCTTGGGAGCCTTGATACCGCTGACAAAACGGGGGGGAGGGGAAGGAGTCCTCAATGCTCCCAGCCCCTCTTGGGCCTGCCTGGATCTCTTCTTTCAGTCTGTTAGTCCCCTCCAAGGGCTGTCTCCCCTGTGGGAACCCTTTCCCCAGTAACTCACGGCGCCTCACGCAGCTCCCAGGGTCTCACCCCATGCACCGCTCTGTGCACCACCTTGGACTGATGCAGTCCACCTCTCTGGGTCCAGTGAGATGCATCTTCGAGGGGCTCTTCTGGGCAACTGGAATCACCCCGCTGGCCTGCTCACACCAGGTCTTCTTGCCCCATTCTCTTCTCCATCCCTCAACGCATCTGCCGCGTGCTGGGCACGCTGCTCCTTTTATTTGGTGCCAGACCTGCAAAGTGCAGGCTTCAGTTAGGTCTGGGGCTCTTTGCTATCCTCCACCTCCCCGCCCCCCACCCCGGGCAGGATAAGCTCCTCCCAGCAACTACCTGATTGGTGGATGTGCTCCACCAATCACAATGGGGATTCTCCAAGCCCAGGCAGGCCAGGCTTCATCAGTAAGTTCACCACAGTGCCATGAGTTAGACTGGCCCTCCTGACCCAACAGACGTTCGGTGTTGGATCAGGAGGGTGGAGGATCGAGCTCTGATTTGGAGCTGATCCACCCAAGGAGCTGAAGCATGCATCTTCTCTCTCCTAACCCACCCTCTCCCCACCTGCTCTGGTGCTGTCTGTACAATGGGAGCAGAGGAGAAGGGAGGGAGGGAGGGAGCTTTAGCTGTGTTTTTTTTCCCAGCCCACGCTAGAGCTGGGGTGGGTGGATTGCAGCCACTCATTCTCCTATAGCATAGACTGGGCAAACCCCAGCCTGAGCTCCCTCCCCTCCTCACATTGTGCAGACAGCACTGGAGCCAGACCTGAGCTGCATCAGCCCAGCCACCAGAGCAGACAGAAGTTAATGAAATCACTCCACTTCGGAGTGCCTTCATTTGAACCCTTACATATAATGAGGGTTAATTTGTTATGTGATCGGAGCGCTTAGCAATCATGTTCTTCTGTTAGGGCACGGGTATAGAACATTTTCAAGGGGATGATTGCATGACAAACGTAATTTCTGTCTGTGCCCTTTGTGAAATCAGCTGATGTTGCAAGATGTTATAGCTCTCGAACCTAGTCTTAAACTTGAGACAGATCAATTGTTGTGATCACATTTTAGCAAACATCTTTAATTTGTTATCACTCTTTCAAGATTAAATGTATAGCTTGTCTTTTTTTACTTTGTCATAGTGGCTTGAAAAAGAATTATTTGGATTTGTCAAGTTCTGAACTTTTTTTTAAGTGTTGTTCTTTGTTTGCAGCAGTTTTCTCTGGATCTTTGTAATTGATCTTTGCAAATTTGCTCTGAACATGCTTCAGTGTTGTTAGAGCAGGAAGACTATGACGAAACATGTGCAGGGGCTGGTAAAGTATAATGGGGGTGGGGAGAAAATCCTGCCTGAAAAAAATTCAAATCAGCCATGTGAACTAATTTTTTCTTACTAGGCTACTTGCACCATATTATTTCAGTTGTTTACATGGTGGCAGATTTCATTTTTTCACCCTACAGCTGGGAATACAAACATGGTTCATTTAATCAGACATACGTGTTTCCCTTAAAACAGTTTAATAAATGAATGTGCCAAGAGTTAAAGTGCCACCGGAAAGTTTTGTGCAATTTGGTATCGTTGTGCATGTCCGTGAGTCTGACACAAGTCAGGCCTTTTGCCAGATGAACATGCACAGGCCGTTTCACCTGTCTATATATACCAGGATCTCTGGAGAATCGGCTCCTCATTGGAGGCTTGGGGGCTCTCTGTTGCATCATTAGTGTCTTCACATTTTGAGGAGGAGGAGGAACTAGGAACTGTTAACTGAGGTTGATCCAAGTCCGTATCTCCTGCCAATGTCCGAGAGCTAAGTGAAAGCATAAGTAGGTCTCGTGATTACGTCGAACCATGCCCCCTTGGTCTGTCTGAACTAGATAGGACCGTGGGTGCACTACTTGTTTCACCATACCCTGCTGGTCCCATGTTCTCAACAAGTAATTCCCTAGACAGACTCTATCACCTAGCTTTAGTAGTGAAAGCTCATGAGTTCTTGTATCAAAGTAGTATTTCTGTTTCATCTTCTGATCATCTTTCATTCTCCTTATGGCTACCGTATTAGGACTTTCCAGTAAGGTGTAATGGGCAGATTTGACCGTATCTGCCGGCCCATTAACAACTGTGCTGGAGACCAGCCATTGTTCACAGGCGTGCTATGATAAGCCAGTAGTGCTTTATATAAATCCCCTCCACTGTCCAATGCTTTTTTTCATTAGGTTTTTCACCATCTGAAGGGATAGCTCTGCAAGGCCATTCGATTGGGGATAATTGGGACTTGACGTGGTGTGACTAAAATCCCAGTCCATGGCAAATTGCCTAAACTGCACTGGAGAACTGTGGCCCATTATCACTGAATACTTCATCTGAAATTCCATGCCTTGCAAATATGGCCTTCAAGCAAGCTATCACTGAGTGACTGCTGGTACACTGCAGTGTACAGATTTCCAGATACAAAAAGTAATAATCAGTAACTATTAAATACACCCTGGAATTCCATGTAAAGAGATTGGTGCCTACCTTCTCATAGGCTCTGTGTGGAACAGGGTTAGGCTTTAGTGGTTCTGCCTGCTGGCAGGGTTTGAATTTCAAGCAGGTGGAACAGTTTTCAACTGTACTAGCAATGTCCTGATTGATCCTTGGCCAATACATCACCTCTCTTGCTTGCTTCTTGCATATCTCAATACCTAAGTATCCCTCAAAGATTTTTTTTTAGCATTCCTCTTTGGAGGGTCTGTGGTATTACGACTTTACTGCCCTTGAAAATAACTCCTTCAATGGCTGAAAGTTCATGTCGGCAATTCCAGTAATCCTGCATGCGCAAGTAACTCCTGTCCTTGACCAACCCAAAATTATCATTTCTTTCAGCATTCCTAATAAGTGGTCCTTCTCACTCTCCTCCTTTATTTGTTGTAGCCTCCTGTCTGCAATCGAAAGTGAATTAACAATTAAATCGACATACACTTGCATCTCTGTCTCAGAGATCTTTTCTGCTTGTCCAGTAAAGGCTATTGCCCTGGACAGCACATCCGTTGCAAACAGAAACTTGCTGGGTTTCACAACTAAATCCTACTTCTGCAGCTTAATCATCATTCTTTGAATCCTTAAGGTGCAGTCATTCAAAGGCTTGCAAAACAGTGCTATCAAGGGCTTGTGGTCTGTTTCTGCATTCACTTTCTGCCCATAAATATATTGATTGAATTTCTGGCATGCAAACAAAATTCTTAACAACTCTTTCTCAATCTATGCATACCTGCTTTCTGCCTCATTTAGTGATTTAGATGCATACGCAACAGGTTGCCATCAGTTGTCAAAATTCTGAAGTAGCACAGCACCTAATATCAACTGCGAAACATCTGTTGATATCTTTATTGGTTTCCCAGGGTATATAATTTTTATACAGGTTCTTGTATGAATTGTTATTTCACCACCTTCCATGCTTCCTCCTGTTCTGGATTCCAGCACCATTCATTTTTACTCTCAAGAAGCATCGTTAGAAGTGCTGCTGTTGTAGACAGGTTTGGTATGAACCTTCCAAGATAATTTACCATTCCCAAAAGGCATTGCAAGGCTTCTTTTGACTGGGGGTGTGGAATCATTTCAATAGCCTAAATTTTTTTTTCTTGTCCAGTTTCACCCCTTCTCTAGAAATAAGGTCTCCCACAAATGCCAATTCTGTAGCTCCAAAAACACCTTTCTGTCTATTGAGTTTCAAATTTGCAGCCCTAGTTGCCTCCAACACCTCTTGGAGCCTACAATCATGCTTTTCCTTGGTGGAGCTACAGATATCATCCATAGAGGTGTCTACATGTGAAATATGCTCATAAATTATATGTATAGTTTTGTGATACACTTCTGGAGCTGAAGCTATACCATAAGGTAAACACAGAAACCGTTACCTTCCAAATGGAGTATTGAATGTGCCTAATGTGCCTAATTTAGAACTTTCCTCTGTTAACTTCAGCTGCCAGGGTCCTGAAGAAGCATCTGATTTACTGAAGAACTGTGCATTCACAAACTGAGCCATAATCTCTTCTCTGGTGGGCAGCTTAAAATGTTTTCTCTTTATGGCCTTGTTGAGATCTCTTGGATCCAAGCATATCTGCAGCTGTCCATTATTCTTCTCCACAGTAACAAGAAGTTACCCACTCCGTTGGCTCCTCAATTTTCTGTATTACCTGGGCTTCCTTCATCCTTTTTAGCTCTGAGTTTAGTTTACCACGGAGGGCAAAAGGCACCTTTCTGCAAGGGTGTATAACTGGGGGGACCTGCTTATTTATCTGAATTGTACATTCCCCTGGTAAGCAACCAAGGCCTGGAGACAAATCTTGGTATTCCAAAATAAGGTCCTTGAAACCTGTGCCAGAGTGTAATGCAAGCACCCGTTTAACCAAATTGAGCTTTTCACAAGCTGCTAGGCCCAAAATAGGTGTCCCTTCCTTAGGTATTACAGTGAATGCAGGATTGTACACCACATTTTTATGTTTGGTGCAGGTTAGGCACTTTCCCTTGACTCCTGAATAGGCAGTTATGGTTACTTTGGTAGGCCTCAGTTTTGGTTTACTTTTCAGCCTTTTATAATCTTGCTCCAGTAAAATGTTCACTTGAGCCTCTGTATCCAGTTTGAATGGAATCATTATCCCATGCACTTCCAGTGGCAGGATCCAGTCCTTCTCAGTAGCTCTGCTTGATTCTACTGTATGTATATAATACTCTCTCTCTGGAGTATCTTCCACTATGTACACCTAGACTTTATGGGCTTGCACTCTGCAACATTTGGCAAAATGATTATTCTTACCACAATTAAAACAGAGCTTTCCTAATGCAGCACATTGTTTGGAGCCATGCTGCATTCCACATGGGCTGCATGCTTGCCTGCACTCCATCTGCCCCATAGTAGTAGTTGTGGTAGGTGGGGCAACTTCCATTAGAAATGGCCTTTTCTGTCCGTCTTTACTGTGTATTGCATGGATAACGCCCTCAGCTACATTCATCTATTTGGCCTGAGCCTTCACAGTTTCAGGAGCTCTACAAATCTGTGTAGTTTTTTCTAGGGATAGGTCTCCTTCCCGTAGCACCTTCTGTCTTAATACATTGTCTATAATGCCAAAAATGATTCTATCCCTGATTAGAGAATCTGTTACTTTCCCAAAAACACAGGTGTTGTGGAGCCTTTTTAGCTCTGTGATACAGTGCTCTATGCTTTCATCTGGTTTTTGCATGCACATAAAAAAATGATGTCTTTCAAAAATCTCGTTGCGTTTTGGCACACAATATTCTTCAAATTTATTCAATATCTCATTTAACAGCATGTTTTGGACTGGAGCAAATGTGAAGTTGTTGTACACCTCAAGTGCTTCTTCCCCTACAACATGCAGGAAAATGGATGATTTAGGTTTATCCATTTTCTCTTCTGCTCCTATAGCAGCTAAATACAACTCAAACCTTTGTCTAAATTTTCTACAATTCTCAGCTATATTGTCTGACAATGAAAGGCCAGAAGGGGCTTGTAATGCATCCATGTTTAACTGTGTCTCTGAGGGAGCTTGCAATTCTGCCTTGCAGAGAGGATACTGTACTCATAGAGGCCTTTGTTCCTTGCTGAGTGCAGCTTCCAGGCCCTGGATTACCAGCTTTCTGACACTGATAATGTTGCAGATTCATCCAATCTTCCCCATTCACCACTGCTGATACCATGTAATGATTTAGGTCCTGCAGTGATCATGACAACTATAAATAAGGAAGAGAAGAGACCTTTAATGATAACACAGCACAGGGTTCCTCCAGCACAGACCATGTGGCTACCTCCATCTTGATTTCCTCTTATTCCCCAGGGATCATGTTCAAATTTCTCACCTGATAAGACATTCCCTTGTAAGGGACTGTCTCCAAAGTCTAACCCTTATCACTACACAAGCTGGATCTGGCCTACAGACCTGCTCTATCCAGCCAGCTGGACTGCCAGTATGGGCAGGGTAAATGGCCTGCTGTAGAATCTAGGGCTCTCAGGCCCTAGTGGATATGGTAATAGGCAGGAGGAGAGTGAGCAAGGGCTAATGTAGCCTATGTATCTCTCTGGCCATTTTGCCTATCCTCCCTGCCATAGACCCAGCTTCTTGGCCACCAGCATGGGGTATATAGTGGGGGTGGGGCTGGAGCTGGCATGGGACATGTGGCAACAGCAACTCAGGCTCTGGCACAGAACATGTAGCAAGCCCAGGTCTGAGCTGGAGACTTTGCTACCATCTGCTCCAGGTCACTGCCCATGCCACAGCTTCCTAAGCTGGATCTGACCCGCAAGGGGCCAAAGGGTCAATATCCAGCCAAGGGCACGGAATGAGTTTGACCCCTGTGCTGTAAAAGACTGAAGAGAAGAGTTACCCTTTGAGAAGACACTGATGCAGGAAGGCAATTTAAGCATACGTGTAATTTTGAGCACATAAATAATTCTGCTGATCATAGTTTTATAATCACTTACACACCATCCTCTCTGCCATGGACCTAACAGGTTGTTTAAATAGGTTGTTAAAATAACCACTTATACCCCATCCTCCCTGCTAACAACCTAAGAGGTTGTTTAAATATTTATAACTAAAGCTAAAGTAATTGGGAAGCCTTGCTCTTGCTGCTGGAGAAATGAAAGACATAGAAGTAGGGAGTCCATATGGAGAATAATTGGCATACATTTCTGTATTTGTTGTACATTTAAATTAAAACCAAATTACTTGTTTTGCATCTTGTGCAAGGGTTAAAAGCATCCAACACAGCAGTTTTCCAAGCGTCCTCACTGAGGCATCAGCATTTGCAATCTGGAAATCAAGAGATGGTGCTGTTCATGTTCCCCCCCCCCCCCAAAAAAAAAAAACCAAACAAAAACTGCAGCTCTTCTCATTCTTTGAGGACTTTTAAAATATAAATTATATATTCACTTCCTTTAGCAGGAGAGAAGTTATGGGTTGCATATTAAATAAATTGTATAATTCTTTGCTATTCTTTTCCTTTTCAGATGCCAGGTTTCAGGGGAAAAAAAAAAAAAAAAGGCTGCCACTGTCACCGTTTCATTTTTCTTTATGAGGTCTTGCCACAGTGTTAAATTCCACTAAAAAGTTTAAAGAGTGGATACACTAAAACAACTTTTTTCTTTCTTTCTTTTCCCCCAAAGAATGCTAAGCGATGCAGGAGCCTAAATTCTATAGACTTGCATTTGACTTTAGCCGGGGAGGGGAGACGCGGGAGGAGGGGGGCCCCTCAGCGTGCTGCCCAGCAGACCCAGAAGTGGACCAGAAGTGCTTTATTAAGTTACATTATGTTCTGGGCCTGCTGCCGAGTATAATGGGGAGTCCTCCATGCTTCTGTGGGGTGCTCCATGTGCCCCAGCATTGCAGCATTCACAAGCCCCTGCTACCTAGAGGTATGTAGAAAAAACATTTAAAACTGTCTCACAGCCCTACTGTTATCCAGTGGTAAATGAGATCTGCAAGTTTACCATGCAGTGAAAAATAGGCTTTCTCTTTTGGTGAACTGCAGGATAAAAGTATGCATGTAGACACTTACTGCAGAGCAGATGGCATCTGGTAAATTGTCTCCTCCCTCATTGACCTTACACAAACTGTACAAACTCTCTCAGTTCCCTGGGGGCTTGGGTCAGGAACTGAAACTCCCTAATGTGGATGGATTAGTCAAGTACAGTACTCTGTAAAATCAGAACTGCCAAAATGCCTAATTTCCCCACTTATGTTAAATCTTATGAATTTTAGCAGTAGTCTCATTTTCTTTTTTGAAGACTTTAGCTCCTGGAGTCATGGGATTATAAAAGGATTTTAGCTCTCATATAAAGGACAAACAAATTTCTAGTCCTCAGAATTGAAGGAAGAAAGTACAACAAATCTTCTGCAACAGATACAAATAATAGGGTTTTAAGTTATGGTCTCCTTTGTGGTGATGTAATTCATTTTGTGAACACTTGTGAGCTTAGTCCTGCTGCCCTTAGCACCCAGCAGGGTTGCAGCATCAGAGCATTCATGCAAAAGCACATTTATACATTATGTTCTGAATACTGAACTGGAATGGAACAAGTGATGATATATGGTTTCCCTGTACTGTTACCAGTTAAAAAAAGCCAGCACTGCTTTGGCCTTAAGAATGTATAATTCTGGTAATTTAATGTGGGAACTATTGCACACATTGTCAATTGCCTGGTCAGCCAAGCTGGCTCTGACGGAACTTTAGTTTCACATTTCTCTGACTATCCTGTGCCAGCAGCTGCAGTCCACTTAACCTCTAGTAGAATTGAGTGCCTATTGTCATTAAGAAACACTCATCCCTTTCTGGCCAATGAGCAAACAAGTAAATACTGTACTACTTGGCATGTGTACTACTCTTCTCTGTTGAATGTGGTGGCAGCTATGCTCAGATCTTTGTGACTGTTGCCCTCTGCTGTCTGGCCTAATGATCTGTTATAACAGGTTGCAGAGATTTAAAATAAGAGCGTTCATGTTTTGAGGAGCACAAGTCCCAAAATGGAATAATAGATGTCAACGAATCATGTCACTGTAGAGCCTACCTAGCTTTTAGAGTTTCAAAGATAAGGCATTTTAGAGGGGCATCAAGTCCCTTGGCTGGTGTTAGATCTGGGTGAGTCATTTCTTCACCTTTTGATCTCTCCACTGTTTAGAACAAAGTAAAATATGATTATTCATGCCATTGACTCTGTTTGTCATCTTTCCTCTAGCCACTATCTGTGATGAAAGTGACTTTTTTCAGTATTTTGATTTTTGCGTTCTGTCTCTCTTCTCCCAGGTTCTAATTGACTGGATTAATGATGTCTTGGTGGAAGAGCGAATCATTGTCAAACAACTTGAAGAGGACCTCTATGATGGACAGGTGCTGCAGAAGCTCTTGGGTGAGTTGATGCTACAGCAAGGGGCTTTGCTAATGTTCAGAATTAAGCTGAAAGCTGAGAGTCATCTTGCCCAAAGGGCTGGTTTCTTGTTTGGTTTTTCTGATCATGTGAGCATGTAGTTTCTAAAAAATATTTTTAAGTGCCTACTTTCTGCTGATACCTAACCAGCTTCTAAGGACAGCTCAGACACACAAACAAAGGAGACATGGCATCACACTTGTAAATTAAAGCAAGCTAGGTAGGGAGCCTTACTTTAGGTTGGTTGTGCCCAGTTCTTGAAAGTTTTTGGGCCATTTTGTAAATTCTAAATGACTTGTCTTTTCAGTTTGGTATTGTTATTTTAAAAATGTTTTTTGGAAAATGTGTGACATTGAGTAGGATGGCTTTGTTACATGCCTTGGGCTGAGAGAGAGGGTAGGAAGAGGGATGCCTTCAGTTATTTGTGGCAATTAGTAGAGTAATTTGCAGCAACTCCCTTCTACCTTCATTTTCCCATTGGCAACCAATAACTTCACCCATGAATCCTTCCAGAGTTCTTCAAAGGATGAACTACAGGAAATGGTGCAGTGGTTCATGGGATGCATCTCTGAAGCCATGAAAAGACCTTGAACTGGCAAATGATTAGGCAAATCTACTACAGAAGAACATTAGAGATGTGAATGGGAGTTGCAGGCCTGTTTCCTTAGTCCTTGGGACCTGCGAATTGAAAACAGCTCCCCATGGGTTGTTCTCTGAGCAAGCTAGATAGAGTCAAGGAGTTCAGTCATGCCAGTTTCATTAGCCTTAATGGATGCTGCTTGCTGTGTACCCTCACATGCCACTTAGAAAGTGCCCCCTCCAGTATTCTAATGAGCATTTGCAAGCTTTTAAGCATTGATTAACAATAATGGCTTTATTGTGCAATTAAAACTCCTCAGAACACAGCCTGAGGGAGCTTAATAAAATGGGAAAGCTTTAACAGGGGTTGTTTTGACTGTAACGAGGAAGGTGTTACCAGATTTGCCCATCACTTTGCAGTGTGCTCATTTATTAGGGATATGTTTCTAGGGTCTTTGTAATTCTATCAATGTGCTGCTTGTGTTACTTGTGTTTCTATATGGAGCTGTATCTCTCCCTTCTGCAAGTCCTCACCCCTAATGGAGCTATTTTGCAGGACTCAGTTTTAGTCAAATCAGTCAAATGCACGCATGCATGTGCGCATGCGCGCGCGCACACACACACGTACACACACACTCTAACGTGACACACCTGACCTGGCCGGGTTGATCAGCTTGTACAGGCTGACACCCTCATATGCCAGGAATCAGTTCATTAAGGTAACAATAAAATGCAGTCAGACACGAGTACAGAGGTGAACAGAATACCTCTGAATCTGGCCGGATGTCCACTTGACACCCTCATGGGCCAGCATTCAGTTCATTAGGGCACGTCTGAGCCAAACTTGGTCAATCAGCCTATACAAGCTGATCCCCTTATGTGTCTCAAACTCAGCATGTCCCAATCTTTTGCCCTAACTGTCTTAGTAGTGGTAACCTCTTGATGAACAGACCCCACAGTATTTTTGGGCTTCACAGGGATCTTTGGCTTAGGTAAAAGAAACATTGCTGCAGAGTAAGTGGAGAAGGAGAAGCAGAGAAGGAAAAATATGCCCGGTTACCACCAGTTTGACTATAAAAGTTATTTATTGCTCAGTATATGAAATGTATAATGGTACTAGTAATAATAGACATGCAAGGAAAAACAAACAAAACAATTACAATAGTACCCTAGTTTAATTGAGTATTTGGGGAAACCTAGCTCAAGCTTAACTAATACAATTTAGGTTCAGAAAGCTATGCCTAGAGAGAAAAAGAAAAAGAGAGAGAGGAAGAGGGAGAAAAACAAAGAGAGAGAGAGAGCGAGAACTGCCATTTCACCGTTGGAAGGCACTCGGGTGATTTGTTGACAAGCAGAGTTTCTAACACAATCGTGGAAGGGAGAAAATCTGTTTTTTCCAGCTTCTCTAGAACAACAGCGGATGGTGTCAGAGAGTTTTCTCTCTCTTGAAGCACACTGTTTGCTGTTTTAAAGCTTGCTTATACCTTTAGTCTAGCCTCTTCAAAGCATTCTTTTAATTGTGTAAATCAAGAGGGTCCCAAGCTATAATTGACAGGGAAAATCCTGTTATATAAACAGTTTAAATTTAAATGAATTACCTTTTTCAGTGACAAGGGTTTATCTGGCTTGGAACATCTCAAAAAACTGATTAACAACCAGGAAAAACATTAGGTTTTAAGGAGTAACTAGACACCTAGGAGCCAGCTTGAAATTATTACGAATATAGAAGATATACTGGAAGGGATACCACATTGTTTCTTCTCAGATGGCTTGTACTGTGAAGTCACCATCAGTGTTTTGTATTTTACCTGTTGTAAATTAGCCTCAGCTTAGCATGACTTTCAGATTTTACTGTAGTCTTTTAGTAGGCTTAAGGGGATTACTTGGAGTATTCATAAACTTTATGGGGAGGACTTCCACCAGTCATCCTGGGAAAAGTATGACAGCATTTGTGGTCAAGGCTAGACACTGTGATGAACCTTTAACCATTGTTCAAATGTTGCCCATACCCCTTCTGACTTTGTCTTTTGCCTCAGCATTCCCTAACCCAACAACCAAATTTTAGTCAATCAAGTTTAAATAGGCCTCCCATACTGGGACTGGGGAATGTATGGCCCAAGATGCCTACTAAACTTTTCTTCTGCTTAGTTTTGGGTAGATGAGGTGTGTGTGTGGGTGGGGAATAGAAAAGTTCTTAGTCCAGCAAGCTGGGTGCCAGGGCTCCCTCAGGAACACAGCTGACAGGTAACAAAGGGTGCAAGAAGCAGAGAAGAGACATCTTCTTTGAGACTGTCTGTATGAACAAAGTTTTGGCTGTGAATCTATGGATTCATTGATTGGATTGCCTGTCTGGCATTCCCTTCTGGTTGTGGTCCCACAGTTCCATCCATATCTGACATGAATTTCCTCTCTCTGTTAGTATCAGTCAGAAGCTTTTGGCTAGGTGTTTTCTGTGTAGGAGACACTAGGAAACTATCCTTGTATCCAGGTGCTTTATCTTCAGTGGCTGCTTCATGAGCCCTTCAGAATGGGTACTTTGTGCTGCCAGTGCTCTACAAGTCAAGTCTGATGTGGCAGGGAAGTGGCACAGGTAAATGCTGAGAACCTGGGACATCTCTGCTTAGGGAGGAATGCATGGAGTATGACTGCAGATTAAGAGCAAAAGATAGGTAAGGGGAAGATGTGCAGTGCCTGGGCTGGGTATTCCACAAGGGGGGCAGCTGTTATAACAGGTCAGTTACTTTCTGTTGAGGGGGTGGTAAAATACTTAGGAACTGACCTTATGAACACTTAAAATATGCATTTAACTTCATATACATGTATATCCCTGCTGAAGTCAATGGAATTTCTCATGTAAGTATAATTAGGCAGGTCTGTAAGCATTTGCAGAATCAGAGCTAAGCTGCCTTCGCATTCCCCTCCCTCTGCCCCTCCCCTTCCCCCAGCTTTCTTTGCCATGATAGAACTGTGATTTTATTGCAAATGCTTCTCAAGGGATCATAGTCATTGACCGTGGGTCCCAATCCCATCACTCAGTGGTTTCCAGATAGCTTCAACAATACAACCATGGCTGAAGTAATCTGGCTTCTTGCTGTATAATTTAACACAAGATGCAATGAAGTGCATTGTGCTGGGATGTCACCTTTACTTGGGTTGCACAGTATTTGAGTAAAGTTGGCCATTTATTTAATCTGTGTGGGCACTGTAGCCTTGTTCCCTTCTGTGTGCAAGAGAAATCAGTACATTCACCCTCATTCACTTTGATTGTAATTGTTCCATGGATGTGAGACATTTTCCAAGGAGGTTTCATAACACCATTAAAGTTTTTTAAAAAAAATGTGACAGGTGAAATTTGTTATCTGGCTAATTTTGAAACTGCTCAGAGTAACAGATTAGCAGGTGACTGACAGATTGAGTGAACAGATGAGTACCATTTGCAAAATTTTATCAAGAGAATGAGTAGTACCATTGGGAGGAGCTGAGATTCCACCAGCTCCATGGTATCAGCATGAAAGAGGAGCAGAGTCTTTGCTGGACTAGCAGTATATCTACTCCTGAACGTGTGTATTTGGTATCTCGGAAGCAGTGAGTTGTGAGTGTGTAAAGCTACTTCCCCACCAAAAAGTCTATTTTGATGAAGTGGTATTTTCTGATGAAAAATACTAATGGAAAAAAATGCTTCCTATCTCAATAGCACAGTGAATTGACCATCCTTTCCTTGGCTTGGGAAAGAGGAGGGAAGGTACCAGCTCTTTACCTGGATCTTAGAGGAGCAGCCTGAGTTGGTGGTTCCTTCTAGGATCCCAAACAACAACTGGCTGAAATGGTCATGATTCTGGTCAGTTTAACTGATTTTATTGCTGTCCATTGCTGATTAGCAGCTGCCAAGTCATCCAACTGACTCCCCACCCTCCAGTACTTATAGTACTACCTCAGGGCTGCTTGGCCTGAGAATCTGGAAACTCATGCCTGACTATGAGGCATTCCTTCAAGTGGGCATGGAGGTGTCAGGAAATCAGTCAGGTTTCCAGTGAAAGATCCAAAACCTGTCTAGTGGGCTCCATAACAGCATTGTTTCAAAACATAACCTGAAATGTGTGTTTGTTTTTTGACAGTCATTTTCTGAGGGATACCATCCTGTCAGAAAATTTCAGACCAGTTCTAAGCCTGAATTGCTTTTTTCCTTCATGTCTTGTCTGATATGTCCTTCTTTTCTGTCTGTTTCCTTAAATATAGAAAAGCTAGCTGACCGCAAGTTGAATGTGGCAGAGGTGACACAGTCAGAAATTGGCCAAAAACAGAAGCTTCAGACGGTTCTGGAGGCTGTCCATGATCTACTCCGACCCCATGGCTGGACGATCAAGTGGAATGTCGACTGTAAGCTCCCTCTGGGAAGCATCTGCTTCAGTGTGATTACTTCAGGTTTACGGATGCAAATGCAAATGATTGCCCCTTGGTTTGGGCTGCATATTTCAGAAATGCATCATCTATCCTGATAAACAGTAACTTGATCTGACTTTGCACATTTGAATGCACCTGAGCCAGTTTGAGGAGATGTGCTGATTCATTTATATGACCAGTTTAATTTTACATTTCTATGAACATGCCTTTCATGCCAGTGCTATCTAAATCACTTTCCTGTTTTTGTTGATATGCTTGTGTGTATATATGTGTGTTCATGAAGCAAAACTTAGTCACATTGGTGCATATCTTATGTTCTCCTAAGACCCCTTACCTTTTCCCTGAGGAAATTTATGATTGTGTTGCAAAGGGGCTAGTGAATGGGGAATTGGCAGGTCTGGAGTAAGCTCTTGGCTCTGCCTCTGAATTGTGTTATGGACTGCTGCTCCCCCTTCCTTTGTCTCTATTTCCATGTTTTTAAATTTAGGTAATATTTATCTATATGTCCAGTGTATTAGAGTTCCTTAATATTTGTAAAATTCTTGTGTGACCATTATTGGAAAGGCCCTGAAGGGGTATTGTTGTGCTAACCAGTTAAGGTTTTTCAATTTTTCCTTCTCCCCCTCCACCCTCGCTCTCACCTCTAATTCTAGTTGCTTTTGGTTACTGTTTGGAAAGTGTTAGTGTAACAGGGTTCATGGGACAGGTCTCAGACCCAGGAGGCCCTTTCCAGTCCTCTGCCCGTAATGCTGATTTCAACTCTCTTCAATTTAGCGATCCATGGGAAGAATCTCATTTCCATCCTCCACCTACTGGTAGCATTGGCCATGCACTTCCGGGCACCCATTCGACTCCCTGAGCATGTTTCTGTGCAAGTGGTGGTTGTAAGGGTAAGTGGGAATTATGAACACGGTCTTTGCTAACCCTCTCTGATTACTGTGTATATGCTGCAACACTATCTTCCCTCACCCCAACTCTGTCTGTCTTGATTATTTACCTAATCTATGTTCTGAAGCTCTCATATGATTTTTTTTTTTTTTTT
>NW_017728931.1:20845840-20869555 GCF_001723895.1 Crocodylus porosus | reverse complement strand
TTTTTTTTTTTTTTTTTAACCTGGCAGCTGGAACAGGTGATCAGCACTTCCGGTGACTGTAGTAGTAAAAAAAAAAAAAAAAAAGTCTGCAATGAAATTTATGGGCTTTGGGTCTTCTGTATACAATTTTAACCTCCAGTTCACTGAAGAGGAATTGATTCAGTTAACTTGCTCCAAATCTCTACTGTGGATTCATTTAAACTGGTTCAACCCATGAATTAATTGATATGTCTATATTATGGATACTATTATTATTAATTGATATGTCCATATTATTAGACCCTGACTCCACGCGGCACCCAACAGCCAGGGAGACGACAATCCAATTGCCCATTAGCCAGAGCAAGCAGGGAGCAAACACCAGCACACATTGCTTGCAACAGCTTTATTCATAATGGAGACAGCTTCGGACTAACTTGCAAAAAACCAGAAAACCAGGGAGCTGCACTGAACAATGGTTTTTTCCCCACATTTGTACACTTTGGTTTATACTCATTAACATTCATTCCACCATGTCCCTCCTTCTGTTCCACCCATTTTTGCTCCCATCTCAAGCTCCACTTCTGTTTTACTGTTTGCTTCATTAGCATGGAATTGCCTATGCATTTTATTCATTTACATGTCTTTGCTATAAACACATATCTAAGACCTTGGCTCCTGCTATTCGGTGAATGGGCAGACTTTGACCAAAACCTGGAGGCTTCTTCACCCATCACCATTCACCTTTTTGCATTTTTTCAACTTGGATTTTGTTACCAATTAAGTGTTGTTTTTCACATTCCAATCTGTTTTTTAGTCTCAGGTTGTACCATCTTCCACCTTTTTTGGGCTGCTGTATCTTATCTCATTCCTCACTGTAGCTGGTTCATAGCACACAGACTTATTTGCTGCTTTTTTCAGAAAAATGGCTAACACAATTAAGATGGTTACTTAGCATAAGCAATGGCTGGCTTAGCTATCATTCTGCCTTGTGGTCAGCAGTTTTGCTAGGCCACAGGTAAAGCCTTCATTCAGCTGCAAATCCAGTGCTCCCAAGATCCAAATATTGTCACCCTAACACATATTGTGGGTTTTTATCATAGTTGAATTGTTTTAAGTTAAATTGGAGATATAATCTTTTAAAGTTGCACAAACCAACTAGCTAACCCTGAGGTTAATGACACTAAAAATGTTTTGCACTAGCAATATCATCATTTTAAAGCTAAAATTTGTGGAGGGAGGGGAGGGGGAGGCAGGAGGTAGGTTATAATTTGGGGTCTTCATGTTCCTGTCTGAAAGTCATCCACCTGTTATGGATTCTGTAAGGATGAAGCACTGCCAAGTGAATAAAGTATGGGAGCAATAGTCAGAAAATCTGGTTCAGTTGCTTTTTTGATGTGTGACTTCGATTTCTTGTCAGTGATGCCAAATGTCCATAATTCTGACTGAGGACAAGTAATCACTCAACTTCCCCAACTGTTAAATGGGAGTAAGATAAGCCATTGTGGTCTCCAATGAGAGAGATGTTAGTGCTTTTTATGCTTAGCAAATAACACCTTGAGTAGTCATTTAGTGTTCCAGTTGCTCATTTCATTTTCTACTTTCTATGATTCTACTGAGTAAAATTTAAACGTAATGATAACAACTTGCTGTAGGTTAGAGCAAGAAATGTATCGAGCTCTTGAGAGAAGTAATACAAACTGTCCTGTGCCTTTGAAATCTGGATTGTGTTTGATAGCTGAGACCTGTGTAATTTCATCTGGGTTCATCATCCCTCTTTTGTGTGTGCACTGCAGAGTCTTGCAAGCTTAGGTTTTAGAGGGGTCTTTCTCTGCTTTACTTGTCTTAGCATAGAGAGCTTTCATCTCTGCTGTACACATATATTCTGTGAAATATAATATATTCCACAGAAAATGGAAGAGAATAGCCCTGAGGAAACCTGGTTTTTGCTTAATCGCTATTTTATGATTGGTACCACCAGATGATGCTGAGCCTAAGTTCCGGGGCTGGGAGATTTAACACTAAGGATTAAGCACTGCTTCATATTGACTGTCAGGATGATTGTTTCTTGGTCTTCACTATTACTTTGCTTTGATTGTGAAATAAGCCAGCAATCTGACCTCCAAAGCCATGTTCATAGTCCCCCAGAGCAACAAGTGTTCATATTAGTCTGTTGGTTGTTATGAACCTTTAAGTAGCTGCCTCAGGTGCTGGTTTAGCAAGGCTATAGGGGCACTTTCAGAGTTTCTTTAATGTTTGCGTCACTAAACGCTCTCTACAAAAGGCAAGGGAACTCTGAGGTACCTGCCTGTGATAGGGAACAGAGCATCCTGAGCTTTCCCTCCCTGCTAACTTCCAGCTCCTGGATTTTCATTGTCACTTAGAACATGAATTCCCATCCATCAGGTTTTTATCATGAAGAAGTTTAAAGCAGGAAAATAGAAAGGGACTTATTAGGAAGTCAACATAAAGGTAGTTCTTAAGTCCTGCTCTTGTTGGTTATTTTTTGTGTGGCTCAAGCATTGTCATCTTCCAGGCTTACCTGAACAGGGCCCTTTTTGCCCCTCTCTATTTTAGCAGTTCTCCAGTAGGTGGACTTACAGGTCAGAGATAGGGCTGTGTGAAACAGCACCATTTCTTTTCGACTTCTGTTTCACTGTTTTGGCAGGACAGTGTTTTGTTTCATCAAAACTGTTTTGACGTTTTGCCCATAGGCTATAATGGGGAAGGACGAAGCTGCCTATAACTTTGTTATTTCTTGCCTGATTCAGATTAAACTTGCAGGGGTGGTAGTCCCTTCTGAGGTCATGTTTCTATGAGATGGGTGCCTGGGTTTCTGGGAAACTGCACCTCAAACTCTTCAGAGAAAAACTTGTGTCACTTGTAAGTGTGAAGGCACAGAGAAAGCTCAGTTCAAGCTGTGCTTTTTATGATGTTTTTCCATCCATCCCCCAGAGCACTGGGATTGGAAGGGACCTCAGGGAAGGATCACAGTCACTGGCTAGCTACATAGTCAATATCAGAGCAGTCCTTCACCCCTCTTCTCCTCCCTCTCCTTAGTTTCTCTTTAGTTACTGGCAAGCCCAGCTTCGAAACTCGAAATGTTTCAAAACTTTGAAATGTTTTAACTGCCCTTGTTTTGTTTCAAGGCTGTTTTGAAGCCTTTCATTTAGTTTTCTTTAGATTTCGCTATTTCGAGCTTGAAACGAGTCAAAACAGCTTCGAAATGAAGCAGCTGGCAAAATTTTGCACAGCTCTAGTCAGAAGCTGGTATTGAAGTCCTTTTGGAGATCATTTTAACAACTATTTGTTGCCCAGTATTTGGAGTTCAGTTAGCAAAACTCATTCAGAGGCCAAGGAATATTTAGGAAGGGTTTTAGCCTTGTGATGCTTTGTCTTGAAAACTAAAGCTAGTAGCAGCCTTAATTAACTTAGTCATGAGTCATTTGACAAACCTTCCTGTGTTGTCCGCTTTTGGGAACTGAATTCTTCTAGGCAGCTCAAAGCTTTGAGTGAAGAAAAAAGAAACATTCCATTTTGAATGAAATAGGGAGTCCTTTAGTTTTGCAGGGTACCCACATACTCAGTGGAAGGACATGCTAGGAAGTGTTTTAGTATGTGAAAGCACTAGTTCAGTACTTGGTCAGGAAAATACCAGACCAGTAGATTCAATAGTAGCAACAAACTATGTTCACAGCTAATTTGGATTTTTCCAGGACCTGCTGTGATAGTGTGATAGAGTCTGCATCATAAGGCCGTATTTCAGTTAAGTCTGTCTTAAAACCACTTTGTACCTACATCTCACCCCACGCTGACTCTCTGTAAATTGAGGAAATCCTTCTGAGGAATCCAGTAAAGGAGAATAGCTTCCATTATAAAACAGTCAGCCCTTTTTCCCTTATGGTTTCTTGGTAGATTTTGTTGTCATGACATTAAGATACTGACTCATAGGCTCAGTTAGAGTCTTATACTGTGCAAACTTCCCACGCATACTGATAGCTGAACTCTGACCTGAGTTAATCATCAAGACTCAGACCTCCCTGGAGACTGAAGCTGCCAATTGTGTGAAATTGTTGGTTGATTTTTGTGTTGTGAACAAATACCCATAGGGGACTTAGGATGGAACTGGCAAACTCACTCTCTCCCTTGTGTTTCAGGCAAAAATGAGGTTCTGGTCTCCTGAGGGCAACTGCTAGTGTGTTGAATGTAATTATATATATGCCTCCTAAATATTTATTTGGCTGTCAGTCTGATAGGTAGCACTCTTCTTAGGGTTAACTTCTCTGTCAGATAACTTGCTCCCTACTCCTACAAAAACCTTATTTTACAAGCTACATAAAATGCACGTGTCCTTTGGGACTCGGAAAAGAGATGGCTGCTGCAGATCACTTAATGAGCTTGCCTTTCATTACAGTTCTAGTTTCTGATTTATATCTTGGTTTCCAGAAACGGGAAGGCCTTCTCCAGACAGCTCATGTTACAGAGGAGCTGACAACCACAACAGAGTAAGCATGTGTGTGTATGTTGGGGGGGGGGCATGTATTTGTGAGTGACAGAGAGGAGGAGAAAGGTTTGATTTTTCTACGTTGAAGATGGCTACAGATTTCCTTGATTGGATTAAACAACTGTGAAAACCTTGATATGTAGTCTCTTTCATATGGAAACTGGTTTATCATTGGAAATCAGTTATGAAGGAGAAATGTTGCACTTCCAAGCTAAGGGGCCAGTGTAGGTGTTTGAGAGAGGGTCAACAGGTTGATACTTTGGGAATCAAAGAGAATAATGCTATCATGAAACTTGTGGAATGGGTTTCTCCAACCTTATATTTCACACTGAGAGCCCAAAAGAATATTTTTTTTACTCCTCGCAGTGGCTTACATTGCTTTGTTTTACTGGCTTTTCACAAGAAAAAGGGCTCAAAATGTATGCTGGCTACAGATGAAGGAAATTTTGTTAACAAGGGGCTAACACAAGCTTCTTCCATCTCATCTAGGCTCCCTGTAGAGTTGGTTCAGCCTTTTATCCCTTTAAAGCTAAATGGAGTGCCATGTGGTTTACTCTGTGCGGGCGGGGCCTGTCCTTCAGTTGAAACCTTCAAAAATCAGATTATAGCTGCCATGGTGACATTAAAGAACTTACTGAGCTTCACATAGGAGCACAGTTGCCCTGATATCCTTCCCCAAAATTAATCTCACCCTTTAAACCTTGTCCTCTTCCTTAGAGGTGGTTGGGTTTCTGAGGCATTGTACATTGTTGAATGCTTTCGAGATTTTTTTTTTTTTTAGAGCCAAAGGTGTGAATGTGTCTGTGTGTATGTAGTTTTTTTGTATATTTCAATAAGTTTTTTTCGGGGGGGCAATGTTAAACACTATCTATTTAAAACATAAGTGGCTGGATGTGAGATATAAGTACAAAAATTCCTCACAGACAACAAAATTAAGCCCTAGTCAGAATTTTCTCCAAACTCCTTTATGCAGCCGGTATAAATCTGCATATCTCCTGTGACTTCCTCAGCTGTTAGTTCAGACCTAGTTAAGGATTACCTGGAGGGCTTAGATGTATCCAAGTCGGTGGGCCCAGATGACCTTCATCCGCGGGTGCTGAGGGAATTGGCTGGTGTCATTTTGGAGCCATTGGCACGGCTGTTTGAGGACTCCTGGTGCTCAGGGCAAGTCCCTAAGAGCTGGAAAAGGGCCAGTGTGGTCCCTATTTTCAGGAAGGGGAGGAAGGAAGAGCCTGGCAACTACAGGCCAGTCAGCCTCACTTCTATCCTGGGGAAGGTCTTTGAAAAAATTATCAAAGGCCACATTTGTGAGAGCCCTGCAGGGGAAGTGATGTTGAGGGGTAACCAACATGGGTTCGTGCCAGGCCGATCCTGCCTGACTAACCTGGTCTCTTTCTATGACCAGGTAACAAAGAGCTTAGATGTGAAGGAGGAAGTCGATGTCATCTTCTTGGACTTCCAGAAGGCCTTCGACACAGTGTCCCACCCAATTCTGGTGGGCAAGCTGAGGGAGACACCAGGAACAATGGCCACAAGCTGAGGGAGGATAGGTTTAGGTTAGATATTAGGAAGAACTACTTCACTGTAAGGGTGGCCAGAGCCTGGAATAGGCTTCCCAGAGAGGTGGTGCTCTCACCTTCCCTGGATGTCTTCAAGAGGAGACTGGAGAGGCACTTGGCTGGGTTCTTATGACCCCTGCCACCCCCAGTGCTGCCCATGGCAGGGGGTCGGATTCGATGATCTGTCTAGGTCCCTTCTGACTCATTGATTCTATGATTCTATAAAGCCATATCAGATAATTGACAGTGGCAGTGCTTATTTTGAACTGGGTGCTATAAGCTATGCTATACATTTATGCAGGAATTTCATATATAATAATAGAAAAGGGTAGTAGTGCCTACTATGGCAACAATACCAAGTACAAATACAATGTCAGCATAGGTTTTTACTTTCCACATGTCCAGTTCTTTGAGCTACACTGCCTTCTGGTATAACTCATTAACACTGGTTGTCATACTCTGGGAATAAGTTTGGCCCATTGGCTTTTATTTTAGCCTGATCGTATGAGATGCTGAGCCTCATAACTCAGTGGGGTTCCTTAGCACCTAATGGGATCAGGTCTATGGGCCTGATTTGGAAGGGAATATTTATGAACTAGCTAAATATTTTCTCGTGTTCTAACTTGCAGGATGATGATGGGAAGATTTGGTAAGTAATATTTTAACACTAGAGAACTGCCTTATCAAATACAAAGAGGAAGCCCTAGTCTGTAATTTTTGCACATTTGTCATGCCTAACAAATCTTCTGCTCTGCCCACTGAACACTGTGGCACCCTCCATTATTTTCTCTGCATTAGATACTTGTACATAATGGCAAAAATTACAAAAAGAGCAAGAATTTTTCACTGAAGGACTCCTGAGGCTTTTAGCAAATGCATCAGGTTTAGAATTAACACCCCAGCTACATAACGTCACCATCTTTAATTAATTTAGAACAATGTAAATTGCCCTAAATAATATGTGTTTAGGACTTTGAAAATGTAAAGTGTTAAGTCCTTATCAGCAGTATTAAGTAATAGGGTGGAGGGTGGGGAGAAATCAGATCTTCCTTTAGGCCCTGATTCAGTAAACTTCTTACTCCTGGACCTAATACTGCATTGAAGTCAATGCGGAATTACAAGTGAGCTTAATGGTAAACATTTGAGGTGTGCAATGGGCCTGAGCATATGTGTGAGAAGCACAAACATCTGCTGATATTTAGTGGCCATTTGTTAGACCTAAAACTTGGTGGAAGTACACCTTTGCTTTTCTTTCTGTTCAAATATTCTTTTTCACAGACAAGTTTTTGGTATTAAGCATAAATTGCATCAGTGAAAACTCTTGCTGACCTATGTGACCACTTTCAGTTACTCTCAAGATTCCCAGTGTGCCTGACTAACCCAGTGATTCTCAACCAGGGTGCCATGAGATCCTTTCAGGGGTGTTGCAGGGTGTCACACGTTGTTAGCACTATTAGGTGTGCAAACATGATTCACAATATTAAACCAGAGATTTCATTGGTTCAGTGTTAAAATCATTCCTACCCATTGTGGGCTTTCTGAGTTTTCTGCAACAGAAGAATTGCTCTAGTATTTTTCTGTAGTAAAAAATTGAGTGAAAATTAAAAGTTGATATTTTCTATGGGGTGCCTTGAGTCAAAAAGTTTGAGATCCACGCTGTAGCCTTTAGATGGGTACTGACCGTGAGTGACCAATTTCTTTGAAGTCTGTTTTGCAGTTTTTTTATGGATATGGGTGGATATTCATTCACAGCAGTACAAATGCTTCAACATATTGTAGCACTACAAAAATAGAGTACTGTGGGGCATAGAGATGTTCAATGTCTCTGGTTGATGAGCTGCAAAAGTAGCAATAGCTACTCTGCAAAAGGGCAGTAGCAGGCTGCTCTTTTTCTCCTCTCATCCCCCTGGGGGAGCCTGTCACTGAGCCTCATCACTGATAGCTTGCTGTCTCCAACAGGCTGTCCATGACCAGCAGCTCTTCCTGGCATTCCTGTTCTGGTAATGCCAGCTCTTCTTGTGCCATCACCACCACAGGAACAGGGGTTCTTCCTGGTGTCTCTGCTGGGGCCCGTGGCAGGTGGAAGAGCTGCCCTGGCCCCTGTGGGAAGAGTGGCTCTTTCCAGTGTTCCTGCACTGGCAGTAGCAACTCTGCTTACTGCTGCTACCACAGGAACATAAAATCTTCCAGCTGTTCCTGTAGAGGCTGTGGCAGATGAAAGCAAATGACCACCTCTTCCCTCTGACACCACCATCAGAACACTAACAATAGCTAATACTTTCACAGCAGTGGCACCTGTTCCCTCTGGCTCTGCCACCAGACCACTGGCAGCAGCTGACGCACTCTTAGGAGTGATGGTAGTAGTAGCTGTTCTCACCAGGATTGCCACCTCTGGAGCAAAAGCAACAGGTGATCTGGGCTTTTTGATAGCTTGTCTTGATGGGCTGTCAGGTAGCCATTCACTATCCCTCCCATTTGGAGGAGGGGAGAGGTAGAGTGGAGAACTGTTGGATGCTGGGGAGGTTTGTAACAATACATGTAAATAGACATTCATTACATGTGGCACTACAAAACTCCAGTACAAAAAAGTTTCTTTCCAAAAGAGGAATGTTTTAGTGGTAGATCTGTCACTTCTGTTGTGCTACAGACAGTGTGCATATCTGTATGCTAGCTTTCATAGCACTATGAAGGTATCAGTACTGCTACAAATGTAAAGCTTGTTCAGGGCCTAAGGCTGGTGTTAATGAGAATCACCATCATAGCATTCTTTGCTCTCTGACTCTCAGCAGAAGTGATTTTGCTAACGCTGCTTTCATTTCTTTTAAAACTAGAGCGAGATGCCTTTGACACTTTGTTTGATCATGCTCCGGACAAACTCAATGTAGTGAAAAAGGTAAAAGATTTTCTACTTCAGTTTTCTATTGTGACATTTCTATGGTGACATTATTTACTCTGGTTTGTAAGCAGAACTTTTCCAGCAAAAGTCTTCAAAACTAGAAAATAATTGTAGACTGCATCAGAGAAACATGCCCTCCAAACCTTTCCCTTCAAAATCATACCCTAAGGCTAGGGACAGAAATTATACATAATCTGGTATAAGTGATCAGAAACTGGTTCAAATCTCGAACACAACAGAACTTCAATGCATATAAACTGCTTTCAAAATGACTGAAACTGGTATAAAATAAACCTGGATGGATGTAGTATCAGACTTAACTGTTATAGGTTTATTGAGCTGTCCCAGATCCTTTTTGGATTCAAGTTAACTCTCAGTTCCCCAGCATCCCAGGATGCTTTGCATCTCCCCCTGGGTGAGCAGGCTAGCTTTGGCCCAAGGTGTCTGCTCCAGGTGACCCTGCAAGCATGCTCTAGAACCCCCTAGCTTCTGGCCTGAGCCACTGCAGGCATGTGGCTGCACTTTTGGAATCAAAAGTGAATGTCTGTTTGCTTGCTTATCAGTTCAATCTATGCAGCTTAAACTAACCTGTGAAGATTGAATTGATTCAGCCTTGGGCTTTTTTAATGCCTATACTTAGCCTAAGTGCCTCTTTTGAACCTTTGACTTAATCAGTTGTTCACTGAAATCAAATTGACTCCCTCTAGCTTCACATGAGCTTGGATCATACCCTTGTTTCAACGTTCACTTTTCCATGTGGTGCTACTAGGTAAGCATAAATGGTGGTAGTCCCCTGGATAAGTATCAAGTGTCTGATCTTAGCTTCAAAGCAGTGAGGCTCTTTCATTGTTGGAGAAATGTTCTCCATGTTTGCTGTGGCTGTCAGAAGTAGATATGCATGCTGATATTCACTAACTGTGTCAGCAAGCAGTGTGTACATGCATGCGCAGTTAAACAGAATTAAAAAAAAGTTTCTGATATCTTTGCCTTAGTTTGCTTTCATCAGACTATCAACAGTGCTGTTCTGATTAAAGTCAATTGCCGTAATCTCTTGAGTCCAGTCTCTGTCTGGGGTCTTCAGATCACAATATAGCACTGTCCATTGACCTTTTTGTCCAGCCCTTCACATGTTCTTTTGTGACAGGCTCAGGAAAGAGGTAAGGAAACCACTAATCTAGGCCAGCCTTTGTTAGTATTCCCTTCCAGAAGAGAACTGGCAAAGAAAATACTTTTAATTATTTCTATACCACTGTTAACCTATTTTAGCAAAATAGATAGAGATCACAACTGAAATTTGCTGCTTTACTTATGTTTACTTATAAAACAGAGTATGTGTGTTCCAGCACAGAATAATATTTTTAAAGCAAGCAACAAAAGAGATGGCCTTTTTTACTAGTTTAAAACTACTTTGAAAGCATTTTTTTAAACTGCTTGTTCCATGTAGAAATATTTTAAGGAAATCATTAGATGGTTAATACATATTTACAGTATTAATATTCATCTGCCAGTGGACAGAAGTTCAAGATCTTACTGGTCAGTGCCTCTCACAATAGAAATCCAAGTCTGAGTATTGTAATGTGCTTATTTACTTGGATATACCCTTTGTGGAATTGAGATGGATGCAAACAGCCCACAGAGAATCTCTTCTTATGCATAGGAATTAAAAAAAAACAAACAGTGTTCTTTTCCATGTAGCATTTCAGGAGCTGACTCTAATTAAAGAGATTAACACAGAAGGCAAATTTTGCTACTACTTTTCACAGCTTCCCCAGAGAATTGTGCAAAAAAAAAATTCATGATAACAGCACTTCTTCCAAAACGAAAAGGAGTAACTTATACAATGTAGATTAGTGCCATAATAGCATCTTGGAATGGTGGTGGTAAATTACACTGTTACATACCTTTTAATTTATACATATTTTATTGTTGCACATGAGTAAATTATATATTGTAAGAGTTAGACTGAAAAAGGTTAAAATGCTGTATTTTTGATAGCTTGGCAAGCTTGTCACTACCACAAAATCATCAGCTCTAATTTCTAACCTGATTGATCTTTGTGTTCTCTTCCTTCACAGTCTCTGATCACCTTTGTGAACAAACACCTAAATAAGCTGAATTTGGAAGTGACAGAATTAGAAACACAGGTAGGAGGAGCTTTGTACCAGGAAATACATTGCATGATAAAAATTACAAACTTGAGCCCTGATTCAGCAAACTCTTATGCGTGTGCTTAACTATGCATATGAGTGTACTTTCAAATGAACTACCTGCATGCACAAAGTCCTGCATGTGTGAAATGGGTTGTTTGGAGCATCAGGGCCTTATCTTATAGATAATTTTAATTTGCAGCAGTATTTGCTCCCTTTACCCATAGTTACACGCAAGACTTATAACAAATACTTCTGGTACTTTATAACCCAATTTGAGAAGAGGTGGTCTTCAATATTAAATGCATTTGTGCTAGTAATGTGGTTAGACTTCTGACCAGTTTTTTTCTGAAAGATCATGAAAAACATCTCTAGAACATCATTTCATGTACATGAAATTATGGCTGGTGTCTGTGTTGTCTCTTGTGAGTGTGTGTGAATTAAGGGTGTTGCTCTGGACCAGAATAAGATTCCAGTTGAGTCAGTAACTGTGACATATGGCCATCTCTAGGTTGGTGTGCACTGTAGACTGTAGTGCAGTGTATAGTACTTAGGCTAACTCAGGTACTGGAAGAAATCTAGCTACAGCAGAACAGCACTCTGTAGGCTAATGTTGGTTGCAGTTTTGTCTGCATATGTGCCTTTCAGTAGGATAAATTAGCCAATGGCTAGATTTCTGTCAGTACATGAGCTAGCCCAGGTACTCATAGTGTCTCTTTTTGCATTGTAGAGCCCTATGTGTTTAACCCACATAAGACACGGGGTTCCTTGGAAACACTGTTACCTAGCCCAGGCAAGCATGAGTTTTATGAGCATGGGAATATGCTTTGTTCACTCACCTTGCATAATTCTAACTGCAGCTTTCTAGTGATAGAAAAAGATTCTGTACAAAACTGTGTTTGCTGACTTTTTGAAAGCCTTGAAGCAAGGCAAGGGAGTAAACTTACTTTCTTTCATAAATGTTTGACAGAAGGGTGGTGCTGCATGGTTTGGTTCCTAGGATGTGAGCATGCAAATTGCAGCTGCTGACCACTGCCAATTTTCCTCCCTGCCATTAACTGCTGCCAGTTCCCCTTGCCAGTGGGCAATGGAGGCTGAAATAGGGGGAAAGAGAGGGTGCAAAAGTTGCAGAACCTGCTACAGTGGGGTGTAAACCCATAAAGCTTGGAAAACACTGGCCTAGGGAACTGATTATGGGGCATGGAATGTTTCATCTGGGCTTATGTTAATATTGATCATTTGCTGATTAATTAATATTCTGTGGCCTTCGTGAAGTGAATTAGTTGGGTATCTGCATGCACCAGTGATTAATGAGGTGATGAATACTCAAACAACCCTTTTCCCACAAAGAGACAGGGAAGTTTTCCTGATTGCTTTGTATGCAAGATCATATTTATAAATATAGCTCTTTGATCTCCAGGGGATATTATATCCAGTTCTGAAAGGTACAGAGAAATAGAAACTATACAAGAAAGTAGGCCAGAAAAGGTTAGAATATGTGGAAGTATTGATCATCTGGAACACCCTGCTATTTTAGGAATTAATCTCGAGTCTTGGAACTCTTACCATTGTATTTAGTTAAGTCAGTTGCTTCAAAGGCATCTGCTGTACAAGGTGGTCAGGGTTCAGTAGGATTTTTATGCTTTGGAAGGTAGGTATGACACTATTATGTATGAAAAGTTTACTAAATCACACAGAATTTTGATCCCTTTGAACTACTGTTCACTGTGATCTATGGGATGCCTTTCTAAAAAGGCCTATATGAGTGAAATGTGTTTAGATTCTGTGGTAACCTGGTATATATCTATACTACTGTATATCTACACTATATTTATGTCAGAGGATGGACTAGATTACCTTTGAGGTCATTTTCAATTCTGTGATTCTACTGCCCCTTACTTGGGGGAACTAGTCTTGTTCAAAATATAAAGGAACAAATGGTAATGAGAAGTTTGTTGATTTTCATCCCCTGCCCCTCACTCTGGGAAGTTTGACACCTTGCTGGCATATGTGCCATAAACCTGGGACAACTATTAGGAGGTTCTCTTTCTGCTCTAGTAGTAGAGTCCCATCCCATAGCATACCACGTTTTTTGGTGCTGGTGATAGTCAGGGGTTCTGTAGTGAATTACTACATTGCTTTGCCAGGCCATATTATTTCTGATCAAAAGTTTGGGATAGGTCCCAGAGGTTGTTTATTTTGAGAATGGGAATGTCCAGTACAGTGTATTTTGAAATATACAGTAGACTAAACAAAGACAAGCAGGAATAGTTTTGCTGTTCTGTGACATTTTTCAAGACACTGGAAATTGTTCTTTTTCACTGGAACAAACTCAAGGCCTTTTAGAGATTTTTCTATGAGAAAGAGAGCAGGAGAGACCTCCACCACCAAATAGCCAGTAACCCACTCAAATTATTGCCTTGAGCCTCAGCCTTGCACATCCTAAGTGAATAGTATTTGCTGGAATTTCCATTTATGATCAGAGATGGTGACAAATTACTTTTTTGTCCTCTGGATTGTGAGGGTCCCCCCAACCACGCTTGTTTCATATTGGGATGAATCCACTGAGAAAACTTAGAGACAGGCCTTGCCTTGCCCCACTGTGGGATAGCCCCAGGTTGCCCAGCGAGTAGCATGCTCACACACTGTATGGGAGAACAATTTCCAGTTCAAGGCTCTGCCTGCTCCAGAATAGGGACTCAAGACTCAGACAGATGTATGTCTTCAGCAGCAGGGTGTTGGCTATTCAGTCTGTCTTAGCTTCTCTTGTTGAAGCTGTGCCACTTCGCAGAAATAATGCAAGGCTGGCGCTCCCATGTACCTGAGTGGTGCAACCACTGGGGTGCAGTTTTAGACTCACTGGCTCAGTGGACACTTTTTAAAATACTTTAATATTCATTGAATCAGATTCTGATTCAGACCAGGAACATAAACCTTGATTTCTTACATCCCTGATCAACTGGGTATTGGCTTCTCAGGTGAATCAGAATGAATTTTTCCTGTTAGACCCAGTCTACCTTATATAAATGAAGTATAGTATTAGTTGGAGCAGGTACTTGAATGTCATTCTCTATATGTCATTCTCTGTATATCCCTATGCACAAGAACATATAGTAGGATGTAAAACAAGGAAAATGCTAAGAGTACAAAGAGTTTTGGATTTTTGGGGGGTATAATTTCCTTTTTAAATTGCATTTTACAATTGCATTTCCTATTATGAATGTAGCAGATAGTTTAAGTCTTTAGGTGGCTCAAAAGGTCTCTGTGGAGGGACAAAGGGACTTCTCCCAGGTCCAAGATCACCACTTGCATGATTTTTAAATAAAATAACTAACTGGATCCAAAGAACAAGCACTTAGTTGTCCTCAGCGGAAATGACAACAGCCATGAAATATAAGCATGATGGTTGAACGAGAAGAAAAAGGAAAATGGTGAGGGATCTAAAGGTTTCTGAGGCATATGCAATAAATCCCTCCACTCTTCTGAAAGGGGTAAAAAGCAGATGGTCAGATGTCTCTAAACTAATCTGTGTAGTGGTGCTAGTAGCAGTAAACTGCTTGGGGTTAGTTAAGGCCTTGTTACATGATTCTTGTGGGTGGCTCCTGGAGCTCTTAACCCCTGGATTTTCCACACATTAACACTTGAAACTAGCTTGAAGCACTTCTTAGGCAGCTCAAAATTATGCCATTCCAGGGTAAGATTATGTCCGATCGTGTTATCCAGCTCATGTTACGCTATGGTATTGCTACTCTAGGCTACACCTTAGTGTAAACACACCATCTGCCCCCCATCTTCCGCACTGGCCCAGAGAGGGTTCATTGCCTTCCCTAGCACCCTAAATCCCTGCTTACTGCCCCTCCCTTTCGATCCCCCAGCTTACTTGTGGCTGTGTCTGCTGTCTGTCCTGAGTGAGCAGGCAAGGAGGGGTGAAACTGTTGCTGCCATTGCTGCTGTCTGGGCTGGGCTCAGTCCAGAGAAGAGCAGCAGTGGGAGTGGGGCAGGCAGGTTCATTTTTCCTTGGCTGCTCCCCTGGGACAGACAGTGGGGGCAATAAGGGGGAGTGCTGGGGTGGGGGGTGGGGGAACTAGGAGGGACAGGGGTGAGACCAGAATGGGAGGGAGAGTATTCTTAACTTTAAGTTCTCAAGGCCCCAGCTGGGCTGAATGTGTGACTGCTCCAAGCTTGAGCTAGCACTAATACCCATCAACATCTGTGTGGCTCACAGTGTAAGGTGCAGCAACACCCTTATTCTTTGTTTTGGTTTCCCTCCTTGCTTGCAAATCCTTGTTCAAAACCAGATGCCTCCATTTGAAAATATCAACAGAATTTCTATTTTAGTTTGCAGATGGTGTTTATTTGGTATTGCTTATGGGCCTCCTGGAAGACTATTTTGTTCCACTCCACAACTTCTATTTAACGCCTGAAAGTTTTGATCAGAAGGTGAGTAGAAATTCTAATTTGTGCTCTTTCCACATCCTGTGTTTCATCCATTGGCTCTTATCTTTTCATGCCCAATTAAGCCAGACCTCAGCAGTATCCTTCTTTCAAAAGCTATAATGAGTGCATCTTTGGTATAACATTTGATGGTTACTAAAAGCTGCACTTTCAAGGTTGTCTGCAAAAATGGGGTGTAAAGCCTGGTAACTGAATGACCCCAGTAGTGTAGCTAAGATTGAGATTCAGCAGACTATCACCTAAATACTTATTTTAGAAGATAAAAATAGAAACGGTGATGCTCAGTACAACTGCAGTAACATGATGTCTAACAATGGAATATCCCAAAGAGTATTGAATAATAAACCTTTGTATTTTTATACAAAAAATACCCAGGTCCTTTAATTCCCAGGTCCTTATTTCTGGTTCCTGGTTCCTTTTTCAAAGCTTCTTATTAATGAATTACACATTCTATTGAGAGAATTTCATTGGCTATGAATATTTACCAAATAATATGTAAATTAATATCCTGCATCCACCATGCCTGTCTGTGTACCACCAGGGGACTCTCCTCTGACCAGAGTCTTGTGCAGTTCAAAGCGTGGCCTGATTGACAGCCCCCCATGCACACTGTAATAAGTATATGGACTTGAATAAGGAATTCTTTTCAGCTGGAATTAGAGATAGAAACCTTTCTTAGCTCCCCTTCCCCCCTCCACACCATGACTCTTTGCCACTGGGGCCTCTCCCAGACATCTCTGACTAGAATCTTGCCTGGCCCAAAGTGCTGTTTGTTCATCCCAGGCTGCCAATTCACAGCTCCCCATGCACACTATACTAAGTATATGGGCTTGAATAAGGAACTGGTTTTTGGGCTGGGATGACAGCTAGAAATCCTTCCTGGGCCAGCCCACATGGTCAGGGGTGTCCAGGTGAGTCCCCAGTGCCAGAGGTATGGCATAGGGTGGCCCTAGCTATGGAATGTAAGAGCCATATATATCAGTGCATGGGGAGGGCAGAGTTGCACCCAGCTCTGGGGTGTAATGACTACATATAACAGTGTATGGGAAGAGCTGAGATACACCCCAGAGCTGGGTGCAACGGCTACATATAACATTTCATTACAGCCCTCACCATACACTGTTATACATGGCCATTACACTCCAGAGCTGGGCCATCTTGCACATAGCCTCTGTGGCATTGGAGGACTCTCCTGGACATCTCTGACCAGAGAATTGCCTGGCCCAAAGTCCAGTGTGTTCATGCGAGGCTGCCAACTGACAGCCCCTCTATGCCTGCTGTACTAAGTATATGGGCTTGAATAAGGAACTGGCTTTTGGGTTTAGAATACAGATTGAAATCCTTTTTGGGTCATCTGACACCATGCCTGTGTGCCACTGGGAGACTCTCCTGGACGCTCCTGACCAGAGTCTTGCTTGGCCCAAAACACAGCTTGGCCATGCCAGGCTGTCAACTGACAGCACCACAGCCACGGTGCTAGGTATATGGACCCAAATAAGGAACTGGATTTAGGACTGGCAGTATGGCTAGAAATCATTCTTGGGCCACCCCATGGCATACCTCTGTGGCACTGGAGGACTCTCCTGGACACCTCTGGCCAGAGTCTTGCCCAGCTGAAACCGCAGTTTGTGCTTGCCAGGCTGCCAACTGACAGTCCCCCCATGCCCACTGTAGTAAGTATATGGGCTCAAATAAGCAATTTCTTTTGGGCTAGTATTAGAGATGGAAATCCTTCTTGGACTACCCCATGCCATGCCTCTGGTTTTTCTGGTTTTCCTGAAATTGGGCTGTTTTTTGGGCTGGGATTACAGCTGGAAATTCTCCCTGCTCAAGCCCATATGGTCAGGGGTGTCCAAGAGAGTCCCTCAGTGCCACAGAGGCATGGCATGGGGTAGCCCTAGCTCTCTGTTGTAATAGCCACATATAACAGTGCATGGGAATGGCAGATATGCACCCAGCTGTGAGATGTAACAGCTACATATAAGCATGTATGGGGAGGGCTGAGATACACCCCAGAGCTGGGTGCAACGGCCCCATATAACAGTTTAGCACAGTACAGGCCCTTCACTCCTGATCTGCAGCCCCTTACCCTCCTAGGAGCAGCATGAGGTGGGTCCCAGAGGGACCAAAGGCCAGAATTACAGGTGGCAGCTCAGGTTCTTTATGACCTCCCTGTGGCACGAAGCCAGGCAATTTGGTGTGCTGACAGCACATGGAGGATCCCAGAGTCACTAGAGCCTGGAACTGTAGGTAGCAGCCCAGGTATTGATAGTTCCGTGGTACAGCTTTTGCCTGCCACATAGGAGACCTGGGTTTGATTCCCAGCTAGGGCACCAGAGGATTGAGTTGCCTGTAAAAAGGAATCCCCACTGGGGAGGGGGGTTCCCCTCACCTTGTTTACCCTGCCCCACTGGGGTGCCTGCACCTCAAATTTTGTGGGATCTGTGCCTCATATTTTGGGAAACTCTGCATCTTACATTTTGTGAACCCTGCACTTCAAGTCTATTGATTTGTCTCTGTTATATGTGTATGTTCACCTAAAATCCCTTTGACTCCCCTCTGCTCCCCTGGTCCTCCCCACCACCCCCAGGTGCCTGGACCATGGTTCCATTACCTCCCAGGGCCCCCTTGCCTCCCGCATATATGTTATATTTCACCCTGTTCTTTCCCTATTAAACCCGTATATGGTTAAGTTCCAATTGGTCTTGGCTTTACTTTATTGGGGATAGGAGGAAAGCTGCTCCCCCATAAGTGGCTACCCCTCCAATAGCACACTAACACCTGCTAAATCCCTTCAACTGGAGAGGGGAGTACCTCATCTGAGTACCACCTGGGTTACATTTACCACCTAGATTACATTTACCACCTGGGTTACATTTACCCTCCGAGCCCTGCCAGTCCCCCTCTCTCCTGACCTGCCCCACTGGCTCATGTGGTGCCTCTCACTTGCAACCCACAGTCCCCTTCCCACCCAGCCCTGCCAGTTCCCCTCCTGAACTGCCCCCCACCCTTCAGTCCAGCTGGTGGCCCTCACTCCTGACCCACAGCTCCTGAACCACAGGGGAACAAAAACCGCACCAAGTTTAAAAACCCAGGGAACTGCCTATGTCCTTAGACCAATACTGCTACAACCAAAAACCCAGTCCAACAAAAAGTAATTTTAATTAACCTGAGTCTTGAACTGCCTGACCCATAACAATTTCATCTTTTACACGGGGAACAATTTTTCAGGAATCCAAAAAAGTTGTATTTTTCATTGATCTAAACCTTGAACTAAATCACCAGTAAAAATTTGCAAGATTAACCCTGGAGTCTTGTTGCAGCATTGCAATAAAAAGTCAGTGGATTTCCATGGCTTACCGAGTGAACTCAAGTGGGCCCTGGTGGTGAAAGTGTTGCAAAGCAGGGCAAATTCCATTTTCAGTCTTAAGCCAGATCCATGCTGAAATTTTAAAATGATAAAAAACCTCATGAAAGAAATTCAGGAGGTAAAAATAAAACATGTCAGAGGTATTTTAGATTACCCCCCTTGGATGATAAAATCAGCTGATAATGTAGATACATAGACTCAATTGAGCTAGCTTAATGTTGATTTTTGTCAGGTGGATACAGGAAAAGTATAACATGTTAACAGGAGAGGTGTAGCGTGAACGAGTGCCCATAAAATGTAGGCCCCATCCTGCATCAAGCTCCATGTGGGCAGTGTAGAGGACAAAGCCCTGTTTGAAGTAAGATGGCCCAGAGACCTGCAAGGGACTATGGCTGAGCAGAATCATGACAGTCATGTCCTGAAGAGTGGTGATTGATTGAAGTGGAAAGACAGTGCTCTGGGAGACCCAGGGGAAGGGTCTAACCTGGCATTTTCAGACATTTTTGTTTGGGAAGGTGAAAATTAGGGTAAGTTGTTATATATCAGGGCTGCTCAACTGGTATGCCACAGACTGCATGCACGGGGTTAATTTTGTGGTTCCCAGACCTCCACTCAACCACTACTCCCACCACTGCCCTGTCTTCCACAGCAGCTGGGGTCTCTGGGTCCCACTCCCAGGGGGCAGCACAGTGTAGCTCATGGTGCAGTGAGGGAGTGTTATACAAACTGCCAATTGCTTAAATCACAAGCGAGACTTTATAAAGGGGGAAAAGGCAGAATGCCACGTTTATTGATTACATGAGTTAGACATAGAGGTTCTGGCACACCATCCATACAAACGCACACAAATCATCATGCACATCATCACACACAGGCATACATACACACAAAACAATCATTCCATGCATGCAAACAGACACCAGATATAGTTACCATCAATAGTTGCTCAATGTTAACACGGGGTGGCCAACCCCATGATCACTGAGTAGCTGAGGAGTTGAAACTGATGACAATGGTGAAGAGATAGTAGCTGGAGTGAGGTGAGATGCAGACACATCTGTGCTCTGGAAGGAAGACAGAAGATTTCTCGCCTAAATTGGCATAATTTGTGTTCTCTTTATATATGATTTTTAGTCTCTGTTTTCACTTCTTGTGGTTTTTCCATGCTTAATCTGTGTTCTTAGCAGCTGCTTCACATCCGTCTTCTTATCTTACATTGAGGTCACTTTAGTTGTAAAGATGGGTCTCAGCCTTGAAGTTTTCTTGTTGCTCACATGGCAGCATTTCTTCTGCTGTCTCCTTTGTGCCCTCAAGCTTCAAAGGGATTCTTCAGTTGTTTATTAGTTAGTTACTGGCTGGTAGTTTACACCTCTGGGGCCTTGTTGCTTACTTAAACAATTACATCTTCTTTTCTCATGCAAACTCCCATTCACTCTTCACTCACCCCTTGCCCATATCTCTCTCATGCCCAGGACATACAAAGTTCATTCACTTGTGTCAAGCTGGAAGCATTATAGAATAGAGTCAAGCAGCTACTTTTTAAAAGACAGAAATTAAATCATGCTACATGATTAAATCATACATTCATGCTAGATTTAACTATACTATATAAAAAAAGGTTAACTAAATGCTACAAATGTTATAGGAACCTATGACCAGGTAGCTGATATTATTGTAGGCTAGATACCAGAGAAGGGGGAGCCTGTGTAGCATGTGGTTCCTAGTTGCTTAGAAGTTGAACCACCTTGTTATACATGAAAATCCCAGATGAGCTGAGATGTAAGGATAGGGTGATATTTGCCATCCAGCTCTGAGGAGCCTATTCCAGATATAAGGGGTGGCTTGCACTTCCTGGCTCAGTGCTAGGCCCGCATGCATTCCTGTGTACTTTGGCATCTTCCAGAGTTGGTGATGACATAAGATGCTTGCAGCAAAAGAAGATGCACATGGTACAGGATGACCATTACTATGATGCAGAAAATTGACTAACCCTATTATAGCAAACATCCTCTTTCAGTTAACTTTACTTGTGATCCCTTGGCAGTTTGCTATAAAGAGGTTGTACTATATTTACACTCTGTCTCATCTCTGAGTGTTCTGTGCCTAGCACCTTGGGTTCCATCCTAGTCATGCTGCATTTGGAAGATCAACTGTAAATAATAAAAACTCCCTTTCCCCCCTCAGGGAGCTTTCATATGGGAACATAGTGCATGCTGGCATATTGAATTGGAGCAGGAGCTTGCTGCAGCATGGAATGACACATTAGTAAAGGTACAGGAACTGAGTACTTTTAAAGACGTGATACTGAATACGTTTACTTCCTGCTGACTTAATTGGGTTTTAATGCTGCTCAGCACCCACCAGGAGGAATACAGCTCTTTAAAGGATGGGCTATAGCTTTGTGACTTGTCTTTGATAGATATTGTTCAATTTCACTAGATTTGATGATATTAACTTAACAAGGGGAAGAGTATGTAACAGCAGGCTCTGATTGTGTTTGTCTAAACCACCCTGGCTTGTGTAGTCAGTGTTGATCCTGCCGTGAACAGTTATGTGGGTTTTGCTGACTCACTTGGGTAAGTGACTATGGGTAGTTGCTGTATGTAGATGTGTGGGAGGTTGGAGTGGCTCCCTGAAGAGAGAGGATCAGGATGTGGCCAGAACAATCTAACAGGAACCCCAGTGAGGCACCAAGAATAGGGATAAGATTAGAGAAAATCTGTTACTTTATTAACGCAGCTGAGAAATGCTAGATATTGGACTCTTTATCCTGTTGTTTCATATGTACAGCAGTTGGGAGAAGAGGTGTGTTTTACTGCTTCATAGCAGCCCTTCATAGTATGGTTTATCGTCCCATGTTTTTTCCTTCTTGTGGCTTAAATCTTCCTAAATAAAGCTATAGGATGCCTGCCTATGTTACCATACCTAGCATTTCACAGCTGCAGAAGATGCCTCTAATGATGGAGTCATAGGCTAGGGTTTATTACACATAAACCAGTTTAAGAGATCAGAAACTGATTTAAACCTGTAACAGAACATCAGAACATAAGTTCAGTGTGCATAAACTAGTTTCACAATGGCTGAAACTGGTTTAGAATATACCTGGTTGAATGTAGCATCAGACGTAACTGATTTGGATCAAACTGGTTTATGTAAAGTCTGTCCCAGACCCCTTCCTGGTTCAAGATAAACCAGTGTACCCCAGCATCCCAGATGCTTTGCAGCGCTGGGCTATGCCGTCTACTCCAGAGAACAGGGATAGTTCCACCCCTCTGCTTCCTAGCCTGACCTCTGGCAGAGATTGCATGCATAGCAGGGTCTGCTTGGCTTCCCTCTACCCCATCACCCCTCGCTGCTTGCTGCTGAAGCAGGGATCTCCCCATCCCTCTCTCCCTCCCTCCCGTCTCCCACAGCATGGATCCCAGCCCCATGGACCCTAGGCATGTGGTATGCTAGGTAATGCTGAGAGGTGTGTGTGTGTGTGTGTGTGTGAGTCTCCAGTTTTGCTGGGACAGGACAAAAGCAGACAGGACAATGTCCACTTAGGGCTTTTTGGAGCTAATCAGCAGGTCAGCTGGTAATGTCCATCTGTTCCTTCCTTGGAAGAAACTGTTTAAGAAGACCTTAAACTAATAAGAGAAACTTCTGTTTTGTTGATGGGCTGATTAACACAGTGTTTATCAGCTCCCTGCTGGCTCTCTCACCTTTCAGGTTTGCAGACAGTATGAAGAAGCAGGGAGAGGGAGATTGAAAAGCTCAATATCATCAACAGATGCATGCACTGCACACCCCCCCTCTTTGCCTCAGAGTGCTAGCCTGGTGCTGGGGTCTGGCAATACTCCCACCCCTTGAGCAACAAGCAGGGAAAAGCCTGGGACAGTGCAGGTGGGGTGGGGGTTTACACCCCTCCTTAAACAGAGCCTCCTGCTGGGGCCTGGTCATGCCCCTCTCAGCACGATAGAAGGGAAGGGAGGGCTGCTCTCATGCTCCCTGACTTCTACCCTGAGCTGCTGCTGGCATGTGCCTGCATTTGCTCAGTCCAGAGAGAACGTCTGTGCAGTTGCAAACTAGTTCAACCTAGGCAGGTTAGACTAACCTGCAAAGGTTGAATCAATTCAGGCTCAGGCTTCTTGAATGTCTGTCCCTAGCCATAATGTTGTTTTCAGTAATCAGAAGGAAGCATGAGCATGGGGAAGGATTAGCATCTTTTTTGTTCTTTTGTTTCATTTCCTTTTCTTTCCATTTTGTTTTGGTTTCTTTCCATTTCTTTCTACCTTCTGAAATAGTTTTTTTGTCTAAACAAATGAAGGGCAGCTGGAACAGGAGGAAAGAGATTAAAACTTTGAGGAGTAACCCAAATGAAGGGGGGCTTTTGTCCTCTTGATGCAAAGAAGTTTTGCATGTGCAATTCCCCAACTTGTGGAATGAGCTGTTTTAATTAAATGTCTCCCATCCTGCCACATAATATATCCAGAGTCAGTCACTTATCGTGACAACAGATACAGAGAATTCTTTATCCAAATTACTTTCTTAAACTTCAGTAGGCATGCAGATGAAGATTTTCTCATATTAAATCTTTTCAAGCCTTCCTCACCAGCTTTCTCTTTTAATTGGTTGTCCTTTTACAGTTTTTTTTACCTTTCCTGAGTGTTTCCTGTTTTATACTCTCCCTTCATGTTAATAAATAGTGGTTGTAGCTTTTCTGCTAACATGTCTGTCTCTTTTTATGTGTACGGAACTTAGAGAAGTCTTGGCGCTCTGGTGAAATGCCTGAAGATTGGAAGAAAGCCATTGTGGTGCCTATG
>NW_017728931.1:20834168-20844640 GCF_001723895.1 Crocodylus porosus | reverse complement strand
CTCTTTACTGTCTGAGCCCCCAAGGTCTGGAATAGACTGCCACTGGAAGTGGTTCAAGCACCTACTTTGAATGCCTTCAAGAGAAATTTGGATGCTTATCTTGCTGGGATCCTATGACCCCTGCTGACTTCCTGCCCCTCGGGCAGGGCGCTGCACTCGATGATCTTCCGAGGTCCCTTCCAGCCCTAATGTCTATGAAATATGTGGTCTGCTTTGCAATTCCAGTGCGCTGTCCAGTTATAAGCAAGCCCTCATGTATCTAGTGCCTATGGAATCTTCACTTCATATTTTATCCTAAGTTTAAAGATGAGGAATCTGGGGCTCAAAGAGAAATTAAGTGATTTGCCTTGCATCACAGCAAGGCAGACACAGAACCTGTGAGCCCTAGTTCCCAATCCATGCTGGACAGTTCCATTATTACTGCACGTGCACCTCAGGGGTGAGCAGCAGGGTAGTGCAGCCTGCCCCAGGGTGCACACACAATCCCCTGCCAGCATGGAGCTGTTGCCGGAGCTGTGGAGTCCAGCACAGCTGTTTGCATCCTGCCTGCTGCTTGCTGCAGCTGCCCAGAGCCCGGGGGGTGGCTGCAAACAGCTGCTCCGGGCTCCAGAAGCCTGCCATCAGTGCTGTGTTGGAAGCAGAGGAGAGACCGGGGCTCCGCTGCCTCAGGCCCCTGTCCCGCTGCCCGCTCCCACATGCGCCTGCATGCGCTGGTGCAGAGCTGATGCCAGACCCCAGAGCCCTGCGCAGATATTTGGAGCTTCTCGGCCAGCTCTGGGGAGCTGCTGCTAGCCAAGAGCCCAGGCTGCTCCCAGCAGGTAGCTGGGATGCTGCCAGCCCTGCTGGGAGCAGCTTGGGCTCCATCGCTGGCAGCAGCTGCCCAGAGCCGGGGCTGGCCATGGCGTGCCGAGCAAAATTGCCTCACGTGCCATGCTTGGCACACATGCCAGGGGTTGCTGACCCCTGCTCTGTAGATTCTCTGGGGGATCCTCCTTCATTCCCCCCTCTCCTCTTCCTTCTCCGCTTTTTGACCTCGTGTCCTGCCACTCTGCTCCCCTCTTGGAGCTTCTATCCTAATAAAAGAACACTGCTTCCAGAGCTGTTACCTGTTTTTTCCCGTTGTGCCCACGCTCACTCCTCCACACCCTTCCTAACATAAAAACACCTCATTCTGTCATTAGTTTTCTGCGAACTCCTGTTCAGTTCCTAACTGCTAGGAGGGGAAGTGATCCATTTCTTCGAAGATTGAAACACTATTATGGAATACTATTACTTATCTTAAGCATACAGGCAGGAAGAACTTGTCAGAAATGCAGATATTCAACTTCTCTCTTAGAGGCTGCAACATCTCAAGGCACACCAGTGTCAAGAAGACTTCATTATTTTGCTAAGCTTTTACAGGCTTTTCCCTCAGTCAGTATCCATATCTCATTTTTGACCCTTTACCTAAAAATTTGGAAATCTTCAATGATTTCCTTTCCTCCTGCATTGAGCACCTAACCTACAGTGATGTCATCTTTCATTTGTAAGTAATTTGGTTTAGAATCCCTGTAACAGGTACTTTCTGACACACACATAAATAGAGCTTACTGATTTTTAAAACAAAATACATACCAGAGTTGTGTTTTGCATCTCAAGAGAAGGGAAAAGAAAATAACTTGTTTGTTTTATTGATTTGGTGCCATGTGGGAATCTAAATGAATATTTCTTTTTCAGGTCCATAACGTTTCCTTTGCTTTTGAGCTGATGCAAGATGGAGGACTCAAGAAACCAAAGGCTCGTCCTGAAGGTAATATACACTCCACAGAGTATGCTTTTGAACATACAGCTATATTGGCAGTGAGATCTTGAGTGTGGCTCTTTTTAAATTCATAGAGTTATATCAAGTAGTAGTATAGTTATGGGCGTATATCTTACCCAAAGGGTCCTTGCCCACATCTGGACATTTCCTAATATGAATGGCACAGGGAATGGGTTTGCAGTTTCATGCCCAACCCATGTTTTTGGTAAGGGGATAGCATAATCTGCGAGTTGTTCAGCAGCGTACGTTAGATCTGTTGCTGGTCTTAGTTCCGTTTCTAGCTGAAAATGTTCTATATCCATGTAAACTGTCATTATAATTAGTACTAATTGTTCCATTTGTTAACAATCTGATCAGAGGGTTAATAAGCTGGGGAAAAAAATTGCTCTCATGGAAGTCAGTGACAGAACCTCCCAGTGACTTCTGCAGGTCCTAGGCTAAGCTCTGAACGACAGTGAAGTCTGAATTAACCTCTGACATTTAGCAGTTGAACCTCTGAATGGTGAAACCAGTTAATGGAGCAACATGCAGTAGTTTGCATGGCATCCTCAAGGCCTAAAAAAAAAAGAGTAAATATACCTTACTATTGCTGTGCCAAAAACTTGTTAGATGCTTACACAGAGCAAATAGAAAGACAAAGAAACTCTAGGTAGCTTACAGGCTAACTTTTAAATGAGCTGTAATGAGCATAAGAAATAATAGAGAAGAAATGATCCAGGAAGGACAAAAGAGAATAGCATCTCATTGGTACACTGAGTCTGAGCCATTGAGATGGCTCAGTTGTGTTTTTATGATGATAATAGATGATTGATTGATTTGTTGCCTGTGGACATTATGATAAAAACACATCTTAAGTAAAGATCTGAATGAAGATGAAGATTCTATCTTGGAAGGCTAAAATTGGAAAGACATTTCATGCACTGGAGATGGTTAATATATGTATTACAATATGAAAACTGGAGAAGATTGTGGGTTAAGTAGGAACAGCAGCAGCAGTAGCATCAGAGATGAAATGGAAAGGGGGTAAACGTGTTCTAAGAATAGACCAGGTCAGCCTAATTGCTAATGGAGGAAAACTGTTAAAAATTTTACTATGTCACTATGTCCATCGTAGATGCTAGAGTTGGAAAGGACCTCAAAGGATCATCGAGTCCAACCCCCTGCCAGTGGCAGAAAAAAGTGCTGGGATCATGTGATCCCAGCTAGGTGCTTGTCCAGTCTCCTCTTGAAGACCCCCAAGGTAGGGAGAGCACCACATCCCTTGGAAGTCTGTTCCAGATTCTGGCAACCCTAACTGTGAAGAAGTTCTTTCTGATGTTCCACCTAAACCTACTCTCCATCAGCTAGTGGCCGTTGTTTTGGGTTATTCCAAAGGGTGCTCTGGTAAACAGAGCATCACCTATTCCCTGCTGCCCCCGCAGTTAATTTATATACTGCCACAAGATCCCCCCTCAGCCTTCTCTTGCACAGGCTGAAAAGGTCCAGGTTCCTCAGCCTTTCCTCATAAGGGCTGCCCCGCAGGCCTCTAACCATACTAGTGGCCCTCCTCTGGACCCTGTCAAGGTTGTCCACATGCTTCTTGAATTGCGGTACCCAGAATTAGATGCAGTACTCTAGCTGTATCCTAACGAGTGCCGCATAGATGGGAAGCATCACCTCTCTGGACCTGTTTGTGATGTACCTGCTAATGCATGACAAAGTGTGGTTAGCTCTGCTAATTGCTTCGTCACATTGATGACTCCTATTCATTGTGGAGTTGACAATGACTCCAAGATCTCTTTCTGCCACTGTGCTGCTGAGAAGGTCATCCCCCACCTTATAGGTATGCTGGTGATTCCCTCTCCCTAGGTGAAGCACCTTGCACTTGTCCTTGCTGAACTGCATCCTGTTGTTCTCTGCCCACTTCTCTAACCTGTCCAGGCCCACTTGGATTCATAGATTTCATAGACATTAGGGCTGGAAGGGACCTCGGAAGATCGAGTCCAGTCCCCTGTCCCAGGGACAGGAAGTCAGCTGGGGTCATAGGATCTCTGCAACAAAAACATCCAGGTTTCTCTTGAAGGCATTCAAAGTAGGTGCTTGAACCACCTCTGGTGGCAGGCCATTCCAGACCTTGGGGGCTCGGACAGTAAAGAAGTTCTTCCTTATGTCCAGCCTGAAATGGTCTTACAGGAGTTTATAACCATTTGACCTCATCATCCCTTGGGGCGCTCTGGTGAAGAAATGTTCCCCCAGATCCTGTTGAACACTCCTGATAAACTTATAGGTGGCCATCAGATCATCGCTGAGCCTGCGCTTTTCCAGGCTGAAGAGTCCCATAGCTCTCAGTCTCTCATCATAAGGTCTGTTTTCCTGACCTCTGATCATGTGCGTGGCTCTCCTCTGGACTCTCTCAAGCTTCTCCACATCCTTTTAGAATTGTGGAGCCCAAAACTGGACGCAGTACTCCAGCTGCAGTCTCATCAAGGCTGAGTACAATGGGAGAATGATGTCCTGGGATTTGTTTGAGAAGCATCTATGGATGTAAGCCAGCGTTTTGCTCGCTTTACTAGCCACAGCATCACATTGAAGGCTCATGTTCATCTTGTCAATCATGACCCTCAAAGTCCCTTTCATCCGCAGTGCTAGCCAGCGTAGTGCTGCTGAGCCTATAAGGATGCTGCAGGTTTTCCTTTCCAAGGTGGAGAACCTTCCATTTTTTGGTGTTAAACACCATCAGGTTCTCGTCTGCACATTTCCTGAGCCTGTCAAGGTCAGCCTGGATCACCCTCCAGTCCTCAGATGTGGATGCTTTACCCCAAAGTTTGTTGTCATCTCTGCACTTGAACAAAGTGTTTTTCATGCCCTCACCCTGGTTACTGATGAAGATATTGAACAGCACCAACCTAAGGACCGAGCCTTGGGAGGACCCCACTACCCACATCTTTCCAGGTCATTACCAACCCATCCACCACTCTCTAAGTATGACCCTTAAGCCAGTTTGCCACCCACATTATTGTGTAATCATCTGTGGCATAACTGTTCAGTTTGTTTATAAGAATAGGATGGGATACTCTGTCAAAGGCTTTTTTAAAGTCCAAGTAGATGACATCTACCTTGACACCTGCATCTAAGCTTTTAGTGACCTGGTCATAGAAAGAAACAGTGTTAGTCAGGCAAGATCTACCTGCTATGAACCCCGTGCTGGTTGCCCTTCAGCATTGTATTATCCATTGGACTCCTACAGATGTGAGCCTTGATAATTTTTTCAAGGGTTTTCCCAAGGATAGAGGTGAGACTAACTGGTCTATAGTTACCTGGATCCTCTTTCCTCCCCTTCTTGAAAATAGGGACTACATTGGCCCTTTTCCAGTCCTCAGGGACCTCACCTGAGCACCGGGAGTGCTCAAACAGTTATGCCAGTGGCTCTATTATGACACTGACTAATTTTTTCAGCACCCTTAGGTTGAGGTCATCCGGTCCTGCTGATTTAAACACATTCAGCCCCTCCAAGTGTTAACTTTATTAGGTCAGCGCTGACAGTTGGTGGGCTGGTGTTTCTTCTGCTTCTGTCTAATGCATTTTGGAGATTTGTCTAGATCAGAGTTCAAGAATACAGAGGGAAAAACCTCATTGAAGAGCTCTGCTTTGTCCCTTCTATCTGTCACCAGCTGCCCTTGTTTATCCTGTAGGGGTCCTATGCTGCCTTACGCCTTCTTTTTGCTCTCTATATTCCTGAAGAAGGACTTGTTGTCCTTAATTTTTCTTGCTAGCCTGAGTTCTAAGGCTGCTTTGGCCTTCCTGATTCCCTGACATTGCGAGCCAAGGAGGTATATTCCTCCTTGGTAGCTACTTCCTGCCTCCACAGCCTGTACACCCCTTTTTTCCTGGATTTGCCTGCTGAGCCAGGAGGATTTCTTAGCCCCTTTGTCCCCTTTTTTACACAGTGGGATTGCTTCCTTGAAAAAATCCACCTTTCCTGGACCTCCATTTTGTCAATGCTCTTGAGCTTTAATGCACCACTAACTAATCGCCTAAACACCCTGAAGTTAGCTTTTCTGAAGCCTAGCACTGCTGCCCTGCTGGTTATTTTTCCCACCCTTTGCCAAACAGTGAATTCAGTCAATTAATTGATGGTCACTATCCCCTATGTTGCCTTGTACCTGCAGATCCCCCACCAAGTCTTTCCCCATAGCTAGCACCAAGTTCAGCAAGGTGTTACCCCTAGTGGGATCGTATACCTCCTGCATCAGGTGGAAGTCCTGTATGCAGGTTAAGAACTTACATGAGCTATTAGTTCTGGCTGACTGATCCTCCCAGCAGATGTCGGGATAGTTTAGGTAATCCATAATAACGATATCTCTTGACCATATGGCCTCTAAGAGCTGCCTGGAGAATTCCAGGTCTAGTTCAGTCTCTGGGTGTGGTCGTCTATAGTAGACCCCAACCTACCAAATCCCTTTCCCTTCAACCCCCTTGTATGTTAACCCGCAGTACCTCAGTTTGGTTCTCCTCTGATCCCATCTTGATTACAGAAGACGTATATTGCTCCTTAACATAGAGAGCAACACCCCCCCACCCTTTTCCCCCCACTCTATCCTGCCTGTGCAACCAATAACTTTCAATGCCCACTGCCCCATTGTGAGTAGAGTCCCACCAGATTTCAGTTAACCCAGCTGGGTCAAAGTTGTTTTTTGCAAGCAGGAGTGCAAGTTCCTCCTGTTTGTTCCCCATGCTCCTAGCATTAGCGGTAGAGACATTTAAGCCCCCCAGTGGGTGCCCTTTATACACCCTTGTCCTGATGTCTATCAGGCCCCTTAGTGCTTACCTTGGCTGATCCATTGCATGGCTTGTGGTTCTCTGAACATAGGTTCTTGTTATCCACTGCATCCCCATTCCCCAACCAACCTAGTTTAAAGCCCTTCAAAGGAGATCAGAGAACCTGTAAGAGAACAGACTCTTATCTTTAGAAGAAAGATGACGACCATCTTGTTCCAGGATACCTCTCTCATGGAAGTGCGGATTGTGGTTGTAGAAGCCAAAATCCACAGGATGGCACCAGCTCCGTAGTCACAGGTTGACTTCTGTAATGCAGGTGTCTTGGTGTTGACGGCAACCGCTGACTGGGAGGATTGATGAGAAGACCACCTGTGCATCCCACTTCCTAAGCCTGGCCCCCAGAGCCTTGTAGTCACTCATGATGTGGTCTGGACTACTCCTGGCTGCATCATTCATGCCCACATGGATGAGGACCATTGGACAGTAATCAGAGGGCCTGGTGAGGTTGGGAATCCTCACAGTGATGTCTTGGATCCTGGCACCAGGCAGGCAGTAAACCCCGCTCCAGGCTCGCCCTGCCCCTGGCCCCCCCCAAGCCACCGTGACACAGGGCAGTGCCACTGCCCGGGCAGGCCTGTGGGAGCCAGGGGAAGAGCCAACCGCAGGCGGGGGTGGGGGTGCCACCCAAGCAGCCAGAGACAAGTGGGCACTGGGGCCCTGCAGTTTCTGGCCGAGCCATGTTCCCAGGCCGGCTCGGTGCCCGCTCTCCCGTGGCTCCTGCCTGGGGGCCTGGCCGGGTTGAGCCGTGTGGGGCACGGCCTTGGCCAGAGGGCCCACACAGGCCCCTGGGGCCAGTCGATGCTGCCATCGACTCGGGGGCAGAGCGGGGTGCTGGGTGCAGCGTAGAAGAGGAGCTTGTCCCTGGCAGCCCGGCTTCCTCGCCAGACACAGGGCCAGGGCTGGGTGGCGATGGGATGGCGGAGCGTCCCTGGGTGCAGGAGGCAGTGGGCCCCATGCTGGGTGCAGCCCATCGCTGCGGCTGCCCAGAGCTGCTTGGTCTGGGAGCTTCGGCATCTGTCGGTTAGGCCACTCCGCTTCGCTCTGATGTGGCCAGGGGGAGCTAGGAGCACCTATGTGCTGGAGCACACATGTGGCTGCTTCAGTATCCAGGCCCAAAACAGACTCTGAGGTTTGGCTTCTGACTCAGTGCACATTAGATTTTTTTTTTCCTTGATGACTAAGACTTAATGATAGGCTTGAAGATGCACAAACCCTTGAATATCTTTTTAAATTCAGTTTATGGATAAAAGTAGGATGGCATGATAATTTTATACAGGTTAGCTAACATGGTTGTCTACCCCTTAGGAATGTCAGGTGGGACTTGTACACATTCTTTCATTCTGGCAGAAGTTCACATTTATTATGTACTTATATAACATACGAAGCTGGCATTTCTAGTAGAGGAAACACTGTTACTCTTGAAGAGCTGCTTTGTGGAGGGAATAGAAACATCTTAGACTATGCTTGCTGCAGTTCTTTCATTTTACCTTTCTGTGCAAACCTGAGAGACAGACCCTCACTATAATTGTGCTTTGAGTAGAAATTTGCAGTTTCTCCTGCTCCACAGAGTTTGTGTATGGGAGTTTCTATGTATGCCATACTATGCTGCTGCCTTTCCTCCCCCCCCCCTTCTGAAGAGTCTCGCCCTTGAAATCCCCCTTATTTGAGTTAAGATTTTCACATCAAACATGGGGCACTGTAACGTTGCTTTCTAGTGTGAATACCTTCTGAAGAGATAGGTCTAATATACAGTTTGCTATTATAATATCCCTTTCTCCGAAAAAGATATAAAAACAATTTGGTATGATGTGGCAGGATGACCTAGGGGTGCTGTGACCTCCCCTAGTGCCCCTACCTACCGTGTCAAATTGGGTCTTGAATGCACCCTCTAGCTCGCCCGGCACATCTTGCTGGATTATTAATGGGAGGCTGCCTTCCTTGGCACGGTGCCTACCTTGCTGTACCAGGACTGTCTTACTCCCCGCCCCCACCCACCCACACTGGGGCTTCCCTGAATTGGGGCTCAGGCAGCCTTAGCCTTAGCTGGCCCCCAGACCCACCTTCTTGGGCCTATGCCCCACCGGGGCCTGTCCCAATAGTCACCCACACTGGGGCCAGGGTCAGGACACCCCAAAGTGCAGCGCCGCCTGCGGCACTAGGAACACCCCCACCTTACTGGGGAGCTCCTGATGAGGCCTCCTCCACCCCTACAGCCTCTCCCGGTCCTCCGGTCATAACAATAACCAAAACAGAAACTCCCCCTCCTGGGTTACAACGTAAACTTCCAAGCCAACCTGGCTCCCTCTCACATATCTCCTTGTTATCATGGTTTCCTCCATCCAGTACTGTCAAGCAGGCGCTCTCCAGCCATCGGTCTGGTCTGGTCTGGTGTCTTCAACAGAGCTCCCTCTTAGGCTGCCAGCAGGGGAACTGACTCTGACCTTAGCCTTCTCTTTATAAAGGCCAGGCCCTGCCCCCTGGCAGTCAGCTGACCCAATCAGTTGCCATAGCAACTCCCACCTGCTGCTGTGGTGAGTGGCAGCTGAGCTCATTTACTGCTATTCAGTAGCAGGCACCCAAGTGCCCTGCTACAGATGGGAGTATAGAACACTGCACAAATTAGAAGCCTGCTCCTGTCCTCTTCTCAATCCAGTAAACACAATAGATGCCACTAAAGGCAGAATTTGATTCTAAGTTAGCAAAGTGGGCTTTAGTGGTGTTTTAGCTTCCAAAGGGATTCTGATAACTTGTAAAAATTTAATGAAATGTTTTAAAGGTATTTTTATTTTAAGATTGTGGTTATGATTTATTGCCACTTTTGTTGGCATTTTATCAGATAGCATTGGCTGGGTTTTGACCACAAAACCTTCCTCTTAAAAGACAAAAGAAAACATTTGGGATATGCTTTCTTCCTTCTGTGTGACTGGGGTCCCTCTCTTTTAATGCTTCTCAGTTTTTGAGCACAGTCTCTAGTTACCTACACAGGGGTGATGCATCTTTGACTGAAGTATTCTTTAATCTAGAAAATAAAGTTTTAATCAAATCGGATACCAAGGGGTTAGTTGAAAATGAAAAAAATGAAACTATAAATAAGGTGCGTTATTATATGCCTGACAGTTAAATAAAAATAGAGTGCTTTTCTTAAAGATAGAGGTAATAGCTTTTATTAGACCAATTAGATTTTTGAAAAAGAAAATTTGCAAAAATCTACTTTATCTAATGAAAGTTGTTGCCTCTACCGTGAGTTCTGATTCCTTTTGCCTCTAGACCAATACAACTACAACTTAGATATCTTTCTTAAAGGTATACATTTCAGATGTACATTAGGCACTATCCAGGAATGGCAAGGTAACATTCTGTAGCACATGAGGTCCAAGTATAAATCATAATAGTCCTTTCCACTAGAGGTGCACTAATACATCGGTCTGATACTGGATTCACACCAATATAAAGAAAATCTAGTGTATCAGGAATTGGCCTGATGTAGCTGACAAATGGCCCATACATGTGAGTAGCCACAGCACAGCATGTGGCAGCAAGGAGCACAGCCCCACAGCTTGAAGAGCTGTGTGGAGCTGGTAAGTCTGTTGTGGTGGAGGGGGAAGGGAAGGGAAGGGGTGGGGGAGCAGATCAAGGCTCCTGTGATGAGGGAGGGGGTGGGGCTGGAGCAGGCACTGCCCCTCTGGGGTGGTGCAGGTGCGGGACAGAACTGTGGTTCATCTGGGGGTCAAAGAGGGGGCGTGGGAGGTCCTGCCACTGCACGCACCCCGGGAGAACATGGGGGGGGGCATGTGCCCTGGATTTGGGTGGGGTGGGACAGGTTGGGGCTGTGCCAGGCTTTTCCTGGCGTGTG
>NW_017728931.1:20777144-20833873 GCF_001723895.1 Crocodylus porosus | reverse complement strand
CCCCTTCCTTCCCCCTGCGCCTCTTCCACCACAACAGACTTACCAGCTGCATGCAGCTCTCCAAGCTTTATCGGAAATTAGACTGGCTAATATGCCTCCTTAAAAATTGGCTATCTGTATTGGCCCCCAGAATCTCTATCGGTGCACCTTTAAATCTAAATCACGGCACCAGCCAGAGGAGTGAGCAACATGTTTTGACCTGCTTCCCTCAACCTCTCCCAGCAGTTGGGTTAACAGTGGCTCAGAAAGGAGATGGATCAAGTCTTCATAAGCAGTTTTTAGGGTGCAGGAGCTTGTGGCATAAACCAGTGAAAAAAGGGAGATGGCATTGACATTCTCAGAATCCCTAAAGGCAGGATACCAGCTGTTGTCTTCAATAAATAATCTTTGCCTTTGTTGTTTCATCTGTGAAGTAATGGCAGATAAACTGTAGTGTTCGTTGATCTCGCAGACTGGACACGATAAAGAACTAGAACAATTTATTTAAGTGTTGTGCACCCTAGAGATAGGGCTTAGCTCAGTGGTGCTCTCCCAGTGAGGGATGCTGGAAGCTATTCTGTCTTTTGTTGGAGGGCAGAGCAATCACAGTGTGTTTCCAACTTTACAGCTGACTGTAATCAACGTAAAGGTGGTTGCTGAGATGACCAGGGAACTGTGTGCTCTTTCCTCCTTTGGAGCATTCCATTTGAGTGATGCAGAATTGGCTATGCCAATGCCAGCTTGGGGACTTCCTCGTGCCAGGATATCCTTAGCTGAGCACTAGGCCAGTTTTAAAGCTATTTTACCCTGCTAGCATAATAGTTGGTTTTAGCATCTAAAAGAATGGCTGCCAGCACCAGCAGGTTAAATCTGCCTGTAGAAGTCCCTGGCCCACACTAAACATTTGCCTTGACTTGCCAATTGTGGAGGTGGCTGAGCAAAAGCATTGCTCTCCAAGGTGAACTCCACATTTAAATGTGTCTCTAGAGGCAACTAGATGCATTGCACCTAATGTACTAATACATTCACAAGACTTTTGGGACTGTTGCGCTACTAGGGATGGAGTCTAGTTATTTTGCTGCAAACAGGATATTTGTTTTTAGGGGTTCATCTGCTTCTTTGTTTTTTTTAATTGTGCATTAGGCAGGTCATGGAGAGGATAAAATGAAAGGTATTCCATGGTTGAGAGAATTTGCTGTTGGAGACCCAAAGAGAAAATGCAAAACTCAAGAACTCTCAGTTCAGAGATGATACCTTTTATTAGACCAACTAATAAATTTCAAAAAAAATATATCTTTTTCTGCAAGCTTTCAGGCACATGTGCAATGCATAGGGAGGGGGACTGGGGGTGCCCCCACCCTGAGATTGGCCACCTCTGAAGCTGCCCGCTTCTGCAGGTGGTTGCCAGCTCCCCTTCCCCTGCTGTCGACGCAGCCACCAATGGCTGCAGGTGGTCCGTGCCTGCTGCTTGCCACTCTTCCCCGCCACGGGCAACACCATGGGTGGTGGCAGCAGCTGGTCACTGCTCGCCACCATGGTACCCCACCCAGTCATGGGAGGCACCAGTCGTTCATGCTTCCTCTGGCTCAGCTTTTCACTTCTAAGTTGCCTGTTTAAATCTAGCTGAGGCTAGTAGTGACTGCAAGTCACTTGAATAATATTTGTGGCTACCTAGAGCAGGGGGGGGCAATTATTTTGGGCAGAGGGCCACTTACTGAGTTTCGGCAAGCCATTGAGGGCTGCGTGCCAAGCAGCCCAGGGCAGACTAATATTAATTTTCTAAAATTTTTAGGGGCCCTGCGGGGCCAGGTAGAATAGCCTAATGGACCTCATCCAGTCCCTGGGCCACAGTTTGCCCACCCCTGATCTAGAGACTTGTGTGAAATGGTTAAATTTTAGCAAACCTGTTTGCACATTCCATCTCTCCCCTCAAGCGGTGCTAATTGAAAGCCTGTCAGCCCTCTCATCCTTGAGGCTGAGTAAGGGTATATTTACAGAGAATAAAATTCCCTTCCACTCTAAGGAGGGACATTTTTAGGCCAGACATGATTTTAATCAAGGAAACCTGAACCGTATTCTTTTTAGGGCTTAACAAGCTAATTATGGTCTTCAGAGAGAGCGGGGAGAGGAGCAGTCTTGGTGTTCTTTATCCAAGATTTTTACACTTTTCAAATAGTCCTAAATCTATGCACTAAAAAAGAAAGATGGAGTGATAAGGAACCTCATTTTTAGGCAAATGTCCAGGATAATAGGAACAAGAAGAATGGACACATGAGAGGCAACTGAAAGAATTATGTAAAGTGCAGGAGCTTCTGACCTACCATATACTAAAAAAGAATCAGGTGGAAAGGAGAATATCATGAAAATATTTCTTCCAGATAGGCTGTAGGAGTTTTTATTGGAACTCATATTGATTTCACTGGCTCCTATAGCTGTTTTCCATCATCTTTCCTTGTTAGTATTCTTCTTCACATGTCCTTCGATCTTGCTACTGCTCTCTGCCTCCAGTTTTCATCTGTAGTTTCATATGCTTGGGTTTGTTCTGTGAGGGCCTTTGCTCTCTCTGTCTTCCTGTGCCTTAACCTTGTAGCTGTTGGCGCGTGATTCTCTGTCAACACTTCCTGTATTTTACCGCAGCAGAAGGGCAGGAAGTTCTAACAGAGAAGCTTGCTGCTGTGAGTGGGAGGTGGGAAAAGACTGAGCCCAGGAGCATTAACCTTACAGCCTGTGAAGCTTGAATGATGATTTGTGATTGTAAAGGAAAGAATTTAAGCATTTTTTGTTGCATAGCTAATCACTACTTGGTAGGGTTCAGGACCATATATGAAATATAAAAAATGTATTTTAATGCCTTGCTAGGAACATCACTAGTGGAAATTCACTAGAAATTGTCAAATTAGTGACATTTTTTAGAAAAATAATCAATTTAAAAAACTTTCCATGAGATGTCATCAGGTCTCAAGCAGGCTTTTTCTGTAACAAATTTTAGGTCAGGAAAGGGTTGCGGCACCTTTTTTTTTTCCTTCCCAGAGAGAAGTTCAAAAATAGCTGTGATTAAAGTAATGCTAAGATTTCTTGAAGTGAATGATATTATTTTATCCAGCTGCGGAAATTCAGCCTGTTTGCATTTATTATTATTGCAAGTTTACAGACCAGAAGAAGCTTTGTTTTGTTCAGAGAAAATAAGAAGGCAGTGTGAAGGCAATCTAAGCATTTCTCCCTTTCTTCCACAGATGTTGTCAATCTGGATCTGAAATCTACCCTAAGGGTTTTATACAACCTGTTCACAAAATACAAGAATGTGGAGTGAGTCTAGAAGCTGCCAAGATGCTAACCCTCCTAACTTCCTTAGGAGAAAAAAAGAATAAGGACACCTCCCACGCCCCTCTGTGCCTTACACTATGTTTCATGCTGCTTGATGGAAGCTCCTTCTTTTGTTATCAGTCTCTCCATGTAACTCCTTGCATGACAAGCATACTGATAATATTGTTTGTGGTTTTTTTAGGTGGTTTGCTTATGAAATATCAGAATTTTTACATCCTTGCTCTGAGATGCTGTTGGCTCTATTGTTTGCTATGATCAACTCCTGTTCTTGTTTTGATAAAGTACTGGCTACTTTGATAGGCAGGGAATACTTGAAACTCTTTTGATGGGTCAGTGCCATAGTGTACCTTCTTATGAAACCTGCTTGGTTATTGCACTGGTGTCAACAGGCTGACTAGGCTTGAGTGTTAGAAATACAAAAGCAGGCCCTTGCATTCTAATTTGTGTAGAAATTGCATTTTTCCTTAAATAAGGTTTTGTGTATGCTATAGCATGTATTTGTTTTCAAGGACATGTTTGGAAGGGTACAGAAGAATCTGGCATTTCTCTACCCTTTGTGTGTTAACCTCATACTACGCAGTATTATTTTTCACTTGATGTTTACACACAGTGAGCCTAGAAATGGGATGACTGTTTGCTTTGGTGCCTTTTTCCCTCTCCTCTTTTTGTATAGAGGAGCTGTTTGTTTGCTTACATGCTTTCTGGATGAATGCAGGGAGAGCTGGTCAAGTTTGGCTAGATTGGATGAATGCATCTTGATATACTTTTATTATAAATCTTTTTCTAGAATATATAGGAGGAATAACAGCTTGAGAACTTCAAGGCTGACACTTATTTACATGTGGAAAAGTTTTAAGGGCCTCATCCTGCTCCCATTGGAGTCCATGGCAACTATAAAATTACAGGGCCCAAAGGCTTTGAACAGATCTACTGTACTAATCTTAAAAATAAAATGGATCAAGGTCACTTTTCAATAAGGCCTTCCTTTTTCCTTCCTGAGTTATACCAGACTACTTGAAAGAGTGTACATTAGTATTTAAATGCAGCCTTTCACTGAATTTGAAACAGTTTAGAGATGAGATCATTGGACTGAACATGACATATGTTTCCTTTCAGTCCTGGTGTGATTGGATGGGTTCATTCAGTTATGCAGTCCTACCCCTGAAGACAGTCTGCTGCTGTTACAAGCTCTGGGCCCAGTCCTTGATCAAAAGTTGCATTGACATCAACAGGAGTTTGGCTTGGGTAATGACTGCTAGATTTGATCCTAAAGAATATCTCTGTCCCTTCCCAGGATACCTTGTATTAGGTGGATCTTCCCTGATTATACACCCATAAATCTGTTTCTAACAGTGCGTAAGATGTAGCTTAACAAAGGTTATGCTATATGATTTGTGTGAGTGGTGTTTGGGAAGGGCAATTAAAAGGAAATTGGGTTATTGAACCAAAGTAGGTTACCTGTGGGTTACCTATTTTATAACATTCTTTCCTCACAGTACCTAGAAGAATGATGAACTACCATTTGAGCCATCAACGAAACATTGCTTTATATTTATCCCATTAGTCATGCTTTATGGGCTGCTACGTTTTCTGTAAAATATTTAACAGAATAGCCTGTAAAGGAAAAAGAAAGTGTTGTGGGACTCTGGGGGCCCAATTCTGTACAGCTGTCAAGAGGCTCACCTCTCACAGATGGAAATCAAAATCTGTGCTTTCACCAGTGCTAAATTTAGCCTTCAGAGTTCAAGCCCAAGTTCAAGATACATGTGTGTCCCTTACTATGCTATTTGAACTGTGGTGTAATGGTACTATAGAGATGGTCTTCTACATGGTTTTTAGGGGTTTTTGTGCTTTTTTTTTTTTTGGTATCTCAGCTGAGTTCTTTAAAGTAGGGGTCAGTAATGTGTTGGAGCTGGGAATCTCTTTAACACCACTTATCTCCAGCTGTGGGTTGCTTCCAACAAGTCCTGTACTACTACAGATACCACTGGTGCCATCACTGCTTGTCCTACCCCCTGGCCATTATGTGGGTCAAACTTTCACCAAAACATCACAAATGGCCCCTAACTCTGTGGTTCAGATAAAATTGGTCCACTGCTGGCCACAGCTTTATACTGTGAGAAGGGAAGGCAAAATAAGCTTGTGGCCTATTTTTTTGCTGCTTGGTGATGGATTAAAAATGGTCATTTATTTCTCTAAGAAATTCAAGTCATGTCTGCCCTGGAAAGTTCTAGGTGACTGAAAAACTATCATTTCTATTTGCTTTAGGGGACATATAATCCTTTAATAGATTTTTATGCAGTGCCTAGGGCAGTAAGGCCCCAGTTTTAATTGGGATCTTTATATGCTCTCATAGGATGAGTCTTAGTAACTTCAAAGGGGATTTTAAAAGGGCTAGCAATAAGGTGGGCCCCACAAGACTAGAAGTTGAGCATCTCTGCTTTTAAAAAGCTGATCCCTATGATATGACAGAGTAAAAGCTGATCATCTGAGGGGAGGTGATTGTTAGAGTCCTTCAGCTTTTTGTTTGGTATTCTATAGCTAACTCCAGTGCCTAGTAAATCCTTGGGAAATAGGCAGTTGGTGAAAGATTAATCATATCCTCTTTTTCAAGATCAATCATACCCTCTGTCCTTTTCAGGTGAGTGAGAGCGCCAAAGTTGTATGTTTTCTGAGATGTTCAAGAAGTCCTTTCTAAAACATGTTAATACAACAAGCAATGGGCATGATTGAGGTCCTTGGGAGGAGGGGGAGACCAGGAACGAATAAGAGTAAGGATGGACTGACTTCATTATAAAGAAAGGGAATGACCTTCCTCATAAAGAAGGAATGTGGGGCACAATATCCAATTAGTATAGGTCAGCTTTAAAAGAGGGGCAGCAAACTTTGGCCAATAACTTGCAATGCTGACTGCTTGCTACGAGCATGAGGGCATGCAGTCCTTTTATCAATACCTCTGTGAGTCCAGAATAGGACACTTAGCTTGTATGCCATGTTTGGTTGAGGCAGATGGCACATCCTGTGGAATTTTTAAATTTTTACGCAAATGAACGTTACTTGGGGAAAAATTCTGTGCTGGCTTCCTATACCTTTTTACCCTCTGGCTTTCTAACCAGCTGAGAATCTTCTTGCAGATACTGTTGCTAGCCAGCATTGTAGATGGAATGCTTTTAGCCTAAGTAGAGCTCCCCCCAAAGCAAGCCATTTTAAAACAGGATCTAACTCCACTTTAGAACAGGTATATATAATACTCCCCCCAACTAGTAGTTATTTCATGCTTATCTATCACATATATAACATATGAGTTATAATGAGCAAATATGTTTTGGTTTGAAAGCTTAAAGATACTGACACCTTCTTCCCTCTCAATTGTGTGTTAAAGAATATTATGGATAGTATTTAATTTGTGCTATTGGATTTCTGTAATTCTGTTAGAGTAAAGTTGGGTAGGAAAGGCAATGTATGTTGCAGCATTCCAGACTGACACGCACACAACATTCAAACTTCCACACTCTTACATGCTCAATGAAATGCCCACTTTTACAGTGCGTATAATGTGCCTCTAAGGGCATTTTACATATGCAAGTGCTGCACCGCCAGGTACTTTGAAAAGCACCTGGTGCTGCAACGCTTGCAGCTGTATAAGCAGTGAAATGCATGTCAGTGCTGAGAAAATGGTGGTAGTACGCTTTTGAACTAAAACATCTTGGAGGTGCTTTGGTTCAAAAATGCACCGCCAGCATTTTTTGTGCACTGATGCGCATTGTGCCGCTTATACAACTGCACGCTGCACAGTCCGGTGTGCGTCAGCTTGTGTGCAGAGCAGATTCGATTAATTAAGTCTGCTTAGAAGTGGCAGATTTCTGGCACGTCCCCCAAATGAAAAAGTATGTGTATAAATGCCCTAAAATTCTATCCAGAAAAACTTAGTACACTGGTTGTGCTACAGCTGGCTTGGTAGTTAAGAAGGTGTTTGACTACTCAGAGCTGTGTCAGCACACAACAGCATGGCTGCCTATACATGTACTCAGGGCGCAGGGTAGGTATTTTAATTAGAGCAGTTCTTGGACAGCTCCTCTAATTAAATGGCTCACCATCACATGTATTAAGCCCCTGCATGTTTCAAAACAGCTGTGGGACACTTTACCTAAAGCTCATTTGACAAGGGTTAGATAAAGTGCCCTGATGGCCGTTTTGAAATGTATGGGGGCTTAACACAGGTGACAGTGAAGCAACACTGGAGCATTCTAATTAGAAAGTGGAGGAGACTTGATTAATTGAGTCAGCTCCAGTGCATTATACTTGGAACATAAATAAGTCTGTCTATAGACAACCCAAAGGCAGAATTTATCAGTGTAAAGCCTTATAGAGCTCTTTTCACCCTAATAGAAACCTACTGCTTTGCATATTATTGTATTGTAAGGATCTTACTCTACTGTTTTTTCACAATGTTTGTTCTGGATTTCTAGTTACTAAAACAGAACAGATCTTTGCAGGTAAAATACTGGACTTGTCATTAGGGCTGCGTGAGGCTTTGGACTGTGCTTCGGATCTGGAGAAGCTTTGGACGCTTATATGTCCCAAGCAGCATGTCTGGACCAAAGCACTCACTTTAGGCTTTCTGAAGTGGTTCAGAGCTTCTGAAGCGCTTCGGAGCCACATTAAAGATCTGGCCATAGGGTATAATGGGGAATCAATTAAATATCTATAACTTTGTTTTTTGTCTGATTTGGATGAAACTTGCAGGGATGGTAGCCTCTTTCAAGAATTTGGGGTACAGTTCACCCCAAACCCCTGCACCGATCTTCTTGAAACGTGGCAGACTTCATGCTTTCAGCAGAGGCTACCACCCCGGCAAGTTTCATCAAAATTAGACAAAAAACAAAGATTCCCCATTATACCCTATGGCCGGATTTCCAAGGTGGCTCCAAAGCTTTGGAGCCGCTTCAGCAGATCAAAGTGGGAACCCAATCCAGAGCTCTGGATCAGATCCCTGGCATCTGAAACAGCTGGATCTGAAGCCGGATCGAAGAGCTGCCTGCTCGCACAGGCCTACTTGTCATATCTGAGACATGTCTGGCTTATTGAGTGTAAAAGTGGTTACTCTTTGTGTACTGTAAGCAAATTACAATGCAATCCTGTGGTTCCTAAAGCCACAGCAGGAGTGTTGTGGAAAATAATGCATGATTTATGACTGTACTATTTATTCTGATAAACACATGATAATCAAGTTGATTTCTATTTTTTTCCCCTTAAATGGATTGACATTGGGATGAAGAATATTTGAAGGGAAGGATCCAGGCTTCTTCTATACCAGCATGCCAATGAGATAGAAGCCTGCTTAGACCTTATGAACAAAGTGAAATCTCTCTCTGGCTACCAGGGAGCACACTGAGACCCTGGACATCTTGTTATTAGAAAAATTAGTAGGAAACTTTTTGAACTTTTTTTTTTAAGTTGTGAATGCAGAAATTGATAAAAGATTTAATAGTCAAAATAGTCAATTTGATCAAAGGCTGAACAGTGATCACCTACAATTATCTGAAGGGAAAAAAGCTAGTGAAGTAGAGGGACAAAGCATTGGCTGGGATGATCTAGTTGGGGAGGGTCCTGCTTTGAGCAGGCGGTTGGACTAGATGACCTCCTGAGGTCCCTTCCAACCCTAATTTTCTATGATTCTATGGGACTTGATCTGGCCCACAAACTTCCCCACACCATTCATCTGGCCCATGGGGCCAAAAGGTTGAGCATCACTGTTCTATAAAATATGGGGACACTACCCACAACATGGCTGTAAAGAAGAATCCCAGCCCATGTTGGGCTTTTGTGTTTAAAGTTATTGTATATCTGTGTTTGGCTGTAAGGTCGACAGGATCTTCAGGGAAGAAGTTACTGTTTCTTCTCTGACCTGTTTTGCGAGTGATTGCAGACACATTTTCCTCTTCTAACACTCCCTATCTCTCACCCTGCACCCACTGATATGAGTCCATTCAGATGAAGGACCCAAACAGAATCTCCTAATATCCCAGTCTTTTCCTCCCTTTGCTATCCATGTAACCTCTCAACATTTTCTTCTTTATACCTCCAGCTGACTGAGTGCATAGTTCACAGCATGCACTTCCAGGAGGGCAAAATGTACACCCTTGTTTTCAGTTTTTGATTTGACATTTCTTCTTCTACGCAGTTTGCAAGGGGAACAAGCCTGGTTTTATCCTTTGATGCAAAGATCAAGGATCTTATGTTGAATTGCCAATATATAATAATGCACTGGCTAGCAATCTTGATTTTCTGACTTGGTAATGCTATACCATTTAGGTCACTAAAATTCTCTGTAGAATAGACACTTAGGGCACATCCACAGATGCAGGCATGTGCACTTACAGCAGCAAAAATAGTAGTGCAAATTTGAGCTGGGGCTTTTTGTCTCAGTGCATGTGCCTAGACATGTACTTTGTGCAAGTTGTGCTCGTTGGGGCAAAATAACCCTGCCTGGCTCCTCCCAGATCTGTAGCCAGGGGAGCTAGAGCCTGGCCCCAGCAGTATAAAAAGCTGCCCTAGCAAACAGCTTAGGGCTACTTGCTCTTAAGAGCTTTTGAGGGAGGAGCCTCTGGGAGGAAGTTGGCCATGTACCTTCCTGTCCCAGGCTGCTTATGTGGCTGGTTGTTGCAAGCTTGGTCTTAGGAGCTTCTGGGGAGAAGATGGCCAGGCCCTTTTCTGCCTCTGGCTACTATTAGCTGCTGGCTTGGTCTCAGAGCTTTTGGAGTAAGTTCAACCCCTTCCTGCCTTGGGCTGTTGCTGCCTCCCCCTCCTCGGGGAGGGGCCCACTGCACTGCATCCCAGCTTTTGCACCCCTGTTCCTGCCTGCTGCCCAGCTTGCTACCAAGCTGCAGTTGGGGACAGCCTGGGGAGGGAGTCTGTGCTGCCTGTGGTCCCCTTCCCCACCATCACTGCTGGAACCTAAAGGAACCTTGCCTACACCTCCACTTTCACCAGAAGCACACCCTGAGTGGCTGAATGGGATGGCTCCTATTATCACTGCTGCTGTTGCTGCTCCCCTCAGGAGAAAGGGAGATTCCCTGCTGCACCACCTGACACCATACCTGCATTAGATCACTTCTTAATTGACTGACTGCTACCCCCCACCCCCACAGCTACTTCACTGCATCTGATCCTGATTTGTCTTCCTGCCTACTGTTCTGCTGCTGAGTGACAGGCTGGAGGCCTGAGGGGCTTCTGGAAAAACTTCCACAAACAAAGTCCCTCCACTGCTCCAGCCATCTTTTTACACCTGGCTCAGCAGCCTTCCCTGTGTGTTTTTTGCATTTGTGGTAAGTCCTGTGGTCCACTCCCCCGACCTTGTGTTTTGTTGTGGGGCTGAGTAAGCCAGCTTGAGTTTCCCCAGCCTGTGTGTGTGTGCATGTGTGCGTGTGTGTGTGTTTCCCCCCCGCCCCATTCTCAAAGCATAGGCCTCCCATTTCTTTCTTTTTTTTTTTCCCTGTGGGGCTTCAGCCTCCTTCCTCCCTATCTCCCTTCTTCCCCACAACCCTAGCCCACCCCTACTAGATTCACCGCCTTCTGGGATATTTTGTTTTTCTTGATTGTCTTCCTTGCCCTCGTGAAACGACAGCAGGGTAGGAACCTTTGGGGGGGGGGGAGATCACCACAGAGCTTCCTGTAGCCCCCACTATGGGGGTGGATCCCACCCAAGGCCCTAAGGGGATGCATGCCTCTGCAGCCTCCACCCCAGAGGCAAAGTTCAACCAACCTCCTTCTGGGGTAGAGAAACCTGCAACCTCCAGTGCAGGGGCACGTGGGACTCCAGTAGGGAGCCAACAGGGCCAGGGGGTTGCCCCTGGCCAGGCTCCCCCCCCCCACGGAGGGGTTCCCAAGCCCCGTCTCCCATCACTGGGGACAAAGGGGAAGGGCAGTGGGAAGGGCTCATCTTCAGTCTCCTCCACAGCAGGGGGTGGGAAGGGCAAGGGCCCTACCCCCAAGTCTAGGTCATCAGTGCTTGAGGGGACCAGGTGCACTACACCAGCTAGCACACTCACTCAGCCTGTCCCTGGCCCTAGCTCTGGCCCCACCAACATGGCTCCTCAGGGGGAAATGGCAACTATGCACAGGCAGCTGCGGATAGATCTGGAGCCAGGGGGCCTGGAACCTCCACCACTGGCCCTTCCAGCTTGGGCAGCGGGGCCCCCTTTCTGGCACTTACCCGCAGGCATGGGATAAAATGCCAACTGCCCAAGTGGGAGAACCTGCCCCGGCAGCAACCTGCACTTTGAGACCTGGGTGCAGGCCCTGGCTCAGGTAGTGGGGGCTCCCAAGATCGTGGCAGCCTCCTGCTTTCATGGCAAGGGGGCCTTTTTCCTTGCCTTGGAGGCCGCTGCACAAAAGATGGTGGAGAGGGATCTCGTGGTGAAGGGTGAATACATCCCCCTCGAGCCTCTAAAAGAGCTGGGGACCAGGGTTGTTCTTGGCTCCATCCTTCCCTATATTCCCAATTGGGCCCTGCTGTCCTAGCTCCAAACCCTAGGGAGAGTTATATCCGTGGTGGTGGTCCTCTCACTTGGGTGCCAAGACCCTGGCCTCCGCCACATGCACGCTGTCTCCAAGTCATGATCAAGCTGGCGGCGGGAGTGTGGCTGGAGGCTGAGGGGTGCCTGGTAATTCCTTATCAGGGGCCTTGGTGAGGACTGTCTATACACTGGGGGACCTTCAGTGCTTCTGGTGCTGTACCTTGGGGCCCCGTGGGCCAGGTGGGGAGGGCATTTATGGGTCCCACTGGAAAGGGGTGCCCCTACCACTGGTGCCCCCCCAGGCTCCCCTGACACCCCAGCCACAACTACAAGCCCACCCATAAGCTCAAGGGACCCCACCCACCCACACAAGTCTAGTGAAGTCCTAGGGAGAGCACCAGCAACCAGGGGGAGAGAGGGAGATGGGCACCCCTGCCCCTAGTCGTGCACCCATTGTGGCTTCTCCACCCCCCCCCCAACCCTTACATTCTCTTGCTGGAGCCTGTCCACCTGACGACCACCCCCTGGCTGAGTGGGTGCAGGTCCACTCTGGGCGTAAAAGCAAGAGGAAGGCCCTGGCACAGCTGGAGCCCTCTGATATGGAGGAATCCTCCCCCTCCCAAGACAACCACATAGGGGAGGGGGGAGTGGTCCTGCCTCCAGGGGCTTCCCCAGGTCTGCCTGACACCCAACCCTGGGAAAGATCAAACAGGTGATCCCCATGGAGGAGGTTTTGGGGCTTCTGGATAGTCCCAAACAAGCCCATGGGGGAAGCCCTTCATTCTGCTGACAAAGGCCTACCCCCTGAAACCACAAGTGCCAAGGCTGAGGCCTACCCAAAGGAAGGCCTGGCAACAGAGCCTCCTCCCTCTGATCTAGGGGCTACAGAGGCCCTGGGGCTCACCGCAGTGAGTCCTGAAAGGGGACCTTTTCCCTCTCAGGACCCCAAGGCAGATGCCAGAACCATTTTGGTGCCCGGCGGGTCTCTTCCCTCCCCCTCCCAGGAAAACCACCTCCAGCCTGCCCCATAATCCTGCACCAGAGGAGGTCACAGTGGGGTCCCCTAATCTTTGGGCTGATCTCATCGGGGACCCTGCACAGACCCCCCCAGGGCTCCAGCTTTACCCCACCATTTTGTGAAGGAGCCCACCCGCACCCCTGTCCCAGGGAGCTGCAGAGCTCTCCCAATTCCTACCAGAGTTTGGCAACCTAGCGGACTGGGAGGTTCAGACTATGCTGAAGGAGCCCTCTGGGCTCCAGGACCAGGAGAAGGATGCCCAAGAACCAACAGGTTCCATGGAGGTTCCTCTTTGTCCCATTGGTTCCCAGGGATGAGCTACTTGCACTTCTTGACCATGATTACACCCGCTGGTTCACCAGAAAGGTACAGCTAGCCTTGAACTGCTGGGGAGATTTTGACAGCATCTTCACCACTGCAAGGGCACTGCCAGGGGAAGACAAGGGGCCTAAAAGCTGCAACACCCGGATCTATAGGTGGCCCCCTGCTGAACTGTCTATTCCACCTCCTGAGCCATGAGGTTGTTTAAGATGGCAACCCTCAATGTCCACGGCTGCAGGAAGGGTCTCTGGAGGTCCCGGGTGCTCTCCTTCCTTCAGGAGGAAGGGTACCCCATGGTATTCTCGCAGGAGATCCTAGTGACTCCGGCCAATGAACCAAATTGGTGGCTGGAGTGGGGAGGCAGGGTCTTTTTTAGTTACCTCTCAGCCACCTAATGTTGGGAGAACAGGGTAGTTACCCCAGGCCTGCAGCTGCAGGTTCTCCAAGACATTGAGGTGGTGCTGAGCCACCTGCTGCATTTCCAGGTCCAGGTGTGGGGGCTGCTCCTGAACCTTCTGAAAGTGTATGCCCTTGTGAAGGACCCAAAGGAGGTGGATTTCTTACACCAGGCGGTCACCTATATCAGCACCCTCAACCCTCGTGAGTGCCTGGTCCTTGGCGGGAACTTTAACGTCACCCTAGATGCGCGACACCAGTCAGGCAAGGAGTGGAACGAGGCTTCTGTGGGTGTCCATGGGGAGATCCTGATGGACTACTCCCTGGTGGATGTATGGCATGCCTGTTACCTCACTGAACCCCCTACCTACACTTATGTCAGTGTGGGGGAGGAGCAGGCATGCCACTCCTGGTTAGACCGGGTTTATATCTCTTTGTTGCACTTTGCCTGGGTCCATTCTGGCATCCGGCCAACTGTTGTCAGTGATCACCACCTTGTCTGGGCCCGGGCCACTCTAGGGCCTGGGCTTCCAGGGTCAGCCTACTGGCATTTCAATGCCAGCCTGCTGGAGGATGTGGGTTTCAGGGAGGCTTTTTGGGAGTTCTGGCTGGCCTGGAGGGAGCAACGGGTGACTTTCCCCTCAGCTCGGAGATGGTGGGATGTGGGGAAGGTGCACATCTGGCTTTTTTGCTGCGGCTATACTTGGGGGGTGGGGGGGACACACCTGACAGAGTCTGGAAGCAGTTCAAGTGGAAAGTGCTAGAGCTGGAGAGGTGCCTGGCCACCAACTCAACCAACCCATCCCTCTGTGGAGAGTGTTGGGAGAGGTAGGAAGAGCTTCAGGCTCTGGACGACCACAGTGCCCGTGCTGCGGTTGTCCGCTCTCATGTCCAGCTCCTTTGGGAGATGGACCATGGCTCCCGCTTCCTCTTTTCCCTGGAGAGGAGGCGGGGGGCCAAGAAGTACATCACCTGCCTTCTGGCCAATGACAGTACCCCCTCACGGATCCAGGCAAGATGTGCTAGCGCGCACGGGCCTTCTATGAAGAGCTCTTCTCCCTGGATCCTACCGACGCTGAAGCCTGTTGGACCTTGTGGATGACTGGGACCAACTGGAAGCTCCTCTCACTCTTGGTGAGTTTTGAGCCACCCTGCCTGATGCCTGGCAACAAGGCGCTGGGCTTCAACAGGCTGACTGCGGAGTTCTACCAGGCCTTCTGGGACTTCCTCAGGCCAGACCTTGCCACAGTCTGGGCTGAATCTGAGGGAAGTGGAGAACTCCCCCTGTTGTACTGGGGGGCTGTGCTGAACCTCCTGCCAAAGAAGGGCTCCCCATGACCTGAAGACCTGGCATCTTGTGTCCCTCTTCTGCATGGACTACAAGGTGGTAGCGAAGGCCATCTTGGTGTGCCTGCAGTCCATGCTGACAGACGTGATCCATCCCGACCAGATGGAACGTCCAGGCAGCATGTACATCTCCAACAACCTGTACCTGGTTTCGGACCTCCTGGAGCTAGCATGCCAGGAGGGCCTATCTTTTGCCCTCCTGTCCCTGGACCAAGAGAAGGCATTTGACAGAGTGGATCATGGGTACCTCACAGGCATGCTGCTTGCCTTTGGCTTTGGGCCCCACTTCATGTGGCCTCTCCAGGTGCTGTACACCTCTGCAAAACGTTTGGTCAAGCTCAACTGGATCCTGATGGAACCCATCCCATTCAGGAGAGGGGTGCGTCCACTGGCTTCTTGGGTGCCTTTGAGGACCAGTGGATGCGGGTCGGGGGGCTCTGCTTAGTGTCCCTCTCTGGCAAACTTCTTTTCTCATTTTTAACCTGTAACTCCCATGTCACTCCTATCCTTTTTTTTTTTCTTCCATTAGTTGTCCCAAGTATTTTGTTGTTCCATTTGTCCATTAGCCCCCATAAAAAGGGGCTACTAGTTAGCCAGGTGGGCCTTGCCTGTGGTAATCGGATGGACAAATAGGAGCTTCTGGGGAGAAGATGGCCAGATCCCTTGCTGCCTCTGGCTATTGCTGGCTTGGTCTCAGAGCTTTTGGGTGTAAGTTGGCAGCAGCCCTTTCTGCCTTGGGCTGCTGTTGCTGCTTCCCCCATAAGGGGGTCCTCTGCTGCATGCTGTTGCCCCCTCAGGGAGGGGCCCACCAGACTGCACCACACCCCTGTTCTGTCCTGCTGCCCATCCTACCACCAAGCTGTGGTTGGGGGACAGCCTTGGGAGGGAGCCTGCGCTGCCTGTGGGCCCCTCCCCCACCATCACTGCCAAAACCTAAAGGTGCCTTTCCTGTATTAGCAGGCCAGCTCCTGCCTTGATCTCCACTTTTACCTGAAGCACACCTGAAGTGGCTGAACTGCATAGCTACTACCATCACTATTGCTGCTGCCCAATCTCAGGAGAGAGGGAGATTCCCTGCTGCACCACCTGACACCACACCTGCACTGGATTACTCCCTAATTGACTAATTGTTCTTGCCCTCCTCCACGACTGCCTTACTGCATCTTATCTTGCTTTGTTTTTCCTACCTATTCCTCTGTTGCTGAGAGCCTGGCTAGAGGCCTGAGGGGCTCCTGGACTGATCTTCAACAAGTAAAGTCCCTCCACTGGTCCAGCCATCTTTTTACATCTGCTTCAGCAGCCTCCCTTTGTGTGGTAAGTCCTGTGGTCCACTCCCTGTCCTTGTGTTTATTGTGTGGCTGGGTAAGCCTGCTTGAGTCTCCTCGCTCCATGTGTGTGTCTGTGTGTTTTGCTCCCTTCCCAACATTCCCCTAGCATAGCCCTCCCAGCTTTTTTTTCCTGTGGGGCTGTAGCTCAGCTTCAGTCCCCAGCCTGCCCCCAGTAGATTTACTAGCCCCACTGCATATCTTTATTTTCTTTATTGTCTTCTGCTCCTTTATGTAAAACTATGGCAGGGCAGAAACATTCTGTGGGGTGGAATATGCCCCCACAGAACTTCCTGCACTATAGGGGCAGATCCCAGCCAAGCCCCCAAGGGGATGCATACCCCTATAGCCCTCATCCCAGAGGTGGAGTCTGACAAACCTCCTCTGGGGGTAGAGAAGCCTGCAGCCTCTGCTGCAGGGGCAGGTGGGACTCTGGCAGGGAGCCAACAGGGCCAGGGAGTCTCCCCTGGCCAGCCCCACCCTCCCACCAGAGCGGTTCCCAAGCCCCCTCTCCTGCCATCAGGAACCAAGGGCAAAGGTGGTGGGAAGGGCTCCTCTTCAGCATCCTCCACAGCTGGGGGTGGGAAGGGCAGGGGCCCTGTCCCCAAGCCTAGCAGCTGCCTGAGAGGACCAGGTGTGCTACACCAGTGAGTACACCCACTTGGCCTGTCTCTGGCCCTAGCTGCGGCCCCCCAGCAGGAGAACCACAGCTATGTACAGGTAGCTGCGGGGTGACCTGAAGCCAGGGGGCCTGGACCCTCCGCTGGCTCAGGTGGTGGGGCTCCCTTTCTGGCACTCATCTGCAGGCATGAAGTGAGTGCCAATTGCCCAAGTGGGAGAAACTGCACTTTGAGACATTGGTGCAGGCCCTGGCTTGGATAGTGAGGGGCACCCAAAATCATGGCAGCCTCCCACTTACATGGCAAAAGGATCTTTTTTCCTTGCCTCAGAGGCTGCTGCACAAAAGGAGATGGAGAAGGGGTTTGTGTTGGATGTATGGTGTGCCTGTCACCCTGTTGGCCCCCCTGCCTTCACCTATGTGAGGGTGGGGGAGGAGCAGGCATGCCACTCCCGGTTGGACGGGATTTATATCTGTTTGCTGCACTTTGCCCAGGCCCACTCTTCTGGCATCCAGCCGATCCCTTTCAGCAATCGCTACCTAGTCTGGGCCCAGGCCATGCCGGGGCTAGCTTGAGTGTTTGGGGTTGGCCTAGTGCCCATGGAGCTCTGTTCTATGTCCTACAGAGCACTTACTTTCATGTTTTGACCCTTTGACCCCCATGTCCCTCCTATCCTGTTTTTTTCTTTAGTTGTCCCATGAAATCAGTTGTTCCATTTATGCATTCGCCCCCATATAATGGCTACTAGTTTACCAGGTGGACCTTGAAGCCCACAGCAATTTTGAATGAACAAATAAACAGGAACTTTTGGGGCCTGTCCAATTGGTACCTACCCCTCATGCCAGCTGGACTGCTGAAACAGACCTGACTTGCCTGCATCCTCTACCCATTGCAGTCGGGGCTGCTGCTTGGCAGGTGCACAACAGGTCACAACCAGACCCAGATGGGGACTGTACAGCCAGTAGAGGCATCTGGGGCCGGCTGGGGCCCCCATGGTCCCCTCTGCCAGTCCCCAGTCCCTGCCCACCCCCGCTACTTACCAGCACGGACCCCAGATCCAGCTTTCTGTGGCAGGCAGTGTGCTTCAGCACTTGGGTAATGGCCTACCATAGAGATGCTCTGGCTCATTACCAGAGTGTCTCTGTGGAGGGCCTGAGCCTCCAGTTGTCCTGCTTTTTTCCCCATGGGTATTTTTTTTGACCCCTGGATATCCAGGTGTCTAATTTTGCCCCTGTGCTACAAATTTGCAGTGCGGGGAACATTTTTTTGTTGTTGTTCCCACACATGCCTCTTGCAGCATTTAAAAGGGCTTTGAGATGCTGCAAGAGGCATGTGCATCTAGTCATGCCCTTAAATGCCTGTTTGGAACTGACATTAGCACCACAACTCCTGTGGATTTCAGTAAGCGGTAGGAGCTTAGATAAAGTTGAGGGTCAGCAGGGGTGGGTCCAGGAAGGATGCACTGGTGCACTTGCACTCCCTTTGATTCCTGCTCCACCCCAAGTTTAGAACCAACTGCATAGCAGTAGCAGCAGCATTTCTAGTGCAGCAGTGCTGAGGGAGTCAATTGACTTCATGGCTGATTATAACCTACCTGGCCCCTTCTAAACTTTTCATCCCAGAGGTGTTAATGACCCTCTCTCTTTAATGATCTTGATGTTCAACTGTTCAAGTTATCATTTGTTCTACAGTTCTGCTGTCTGTTAGCTGTTCCTGGTAATGAAGCTCCTATTTCACAGCCCTACAGACTGTTTTTAACTCATTGCAATGAAATTATATATATAATTTTTGCTTCAATTTAAACTAAATGAGACAATCCTAGGCTCTGAGCATATTAGTAAAGGTTCTACTTTATTTTTAACTGGAGGAAAATAAGCGTTGTTTTATATGTGATTATGCACCTCCCCATCTGCACCCCACTTCTCAAAATTCTAGATCTGCCCATGAGGGTCAGTGACTTATTTGCTAAGATATGGAACTAAACATCCAGGTGGAAGGGTCAGTTCTTTCACGTTACTGAAACAGACCAAGTTGATTAGTGAATGAGCATGGCAGCTACTGGCTGTTACCATTATGGGGATTCCAAGAGGTGTGTAAGTGCGTTACTGTAGTGGAAATTAATGAAAATATATACTTTGCTACTTGAAAGAAGTGCTCAGAAAAAATGAGTAGTCCAAATAATGCCACCTCCCTGCTGTTAGTTAAAAAATTACCTTGTGGATAGAGCACTAACCTAGGACTTGAGAGACCTGGGATTTTGTCCTGGTATGGACGCTGGGTTACCTTGGTAATCTTAGACAAATAATATAATCTGTGTGCCTCAGTTTCCCAATCTGTATATTATATGGATATGATGATGCTGATTTTCTTTAGGAGATGCTTTGAGGAGTATTAATGAAAATGTAATAATAATAATGAGTTAGGTGATGGTGGTAGTAGTGGTAGTCCATCATAGTAGTAATAATAACAATAACAATCATTGTATTGTTGTTGTTGTTGTTCAGCATGGAAAACTTACACGCACTGTGTCTACACAAAATGCTACTGTGCAGTAGCAATGAACTACTGTGCAGTAGTGTTGGGGGACACTAACCATGGCACGACACTACTATACGTTAATAATGAGCTACTATGCAGCAGCATCAGAAAAAAAACAGTGCAGGACATTACTGTGCAGTAACATTGGTTACTCTTATGTAGATGTGGTGACTAAGTTGGAATTGAAGGTATCATGGTGTGCACAAGGGGAGGCCAACCTGTAGCATGAATGCCAAAAATGGCACACGCAGCCTTTGCATGGCATGCAGCAGATCTAGGAGGGGACAGAAAGCACAGCTGCCAATAGGAAAGGAAGCAGAAGATGGAGCAGGAACTTTGGCAGGAATACAGAATAGGGAGCAGAAATTAGATCAGCAGACTGGGCAGAGGAAGAGGATTGGCGTGGCACTTGGGGAGAGTGCAGGATTAATCTGTGGCATGCCAGCTGAAAAGGTTTGCCCCCATTGCAGTCTACCATCACAAGAGAATGTCAACAATTTCTTCATATTTACTGGATATTTTTGAAGTGGGTTGACATAGTATGAGAATGAGATACAGGGGCAGTGTAAAACCTAGATTTTTGGATAAGCCTTTGGTGCTGTTAAATTTTATTTCAGGGTCTACAAGTGCTGAGACATACCATCTCTAGGGTTCTCGGTCCTGGGACTGTGCTTTCATTTTCCAAATGTAAGTAGTCCTATGTGTAACCTCCTTTATGTATAATATTCAACCTGCTTTCAATGGAAGGCAACAATTTCAATTGCAAATCTGTGGAAAGCTTTCCTAATAGGCTGCATGCTCCTTTCTCATAAATTGTGCCTTGAAAAGACCATAGGGGAACACTAAAAGAACTGTTAAAGGAGACTTTTTTGCAAGTGATTTTACATAAAACAGTGTTCATGCACAAACTCCTTGTGCCTGCTAAAACGACAGGACAACGTCATCACTGAAAACCATAGTACACAATGAGGAAGTAAAAGGTTGTTTTAAACTGAGTGCAAAATACCTAGTCTTTTTTCATTCTCGTTTTGTTTTCTAACTGGTGCGTTCCAGCACCAGCACTATAAAATTAGGTGTATTCCCTATGTCTCAGCTTTCTCTTTCAAAATATTTTGATGACTATTTCTTTATTAATCTTTTGAGCTTACCAGCAGCACTTTTGTTTTTTTCAAACCGGAAATTACGAAGTTTAAACTTCACAGTGATATTGCCTGCAAAAGTAAGTGTTTTGTATATATTCTCTACTAGATTTATATATAAGGTGGTACCGTTACTAGCATAATGTTATATATAAATGATTTGGGGGAATAAGATAGTAAAGACATTGTAGAGGAAGGTTGAAGTAATTTGACTTTCTCACAGAAATATTTGTTTTGCTAGCAGAACAATGTCTTGGCTCTTTCCATCAATAAAGGCAGTCTTGCATTACAGCACACAACGTTTCACCAACTCTTGACCCAGCAAAGCCTGATTCAATGGCTATCCCATCAGAAAGAGATAAGTAAAAAGGCTGCTGTTTTGATCAGGATCTAAATTTCTGATGCTGTCTCAGTAACAGAGACCAGTAGACAAAACTATATAATTTTGCTAGAAGAGTCGATAATAGGCCCAAAATTATTTAAACACTCCAACAGCAAATCCAGTTATGAACAATAGTCACATAATTGTCTCAGTGTGAAACCTGTTTCCATGTACTAATAAATATTACTTACATGAATGTGTGGCTAAATCAAACAGTATATTAATAAAAAGCAATGAAGAAAAAAATAAAAGGATGTGTTGCAGAAATTTATAGGAGTAAATGCACAGTCCTGCTTGTATGAGACCTAAATTTTAACCCTTTTCCCATTCCTTATAGGAAATAGAAATAGGACAGAAATAGGAAAAGTTGAAACACTTTCCTACTGCATTATTTTCTTAGTGCAATGCATAACTATTTAGAAGGCAGCTGTCTGTGATGTACACGAGTGTTGTGAGTTGTTCCTTGGAGGTGAAATGTAATGTATCAATTTTTTAATGCAGTAGGGCCCAATTCAAAATATAAGTTATTACTAAATAATGTTCCTATGAAATACCAGGACCCCTGAGTTCTCAAGATGCTGAGCAGGACAAAGTTCCTTTTATAGCTATAGCCCACAGCATTCTGAACCTTGGCTAGCTTGGGAACTGAGACCAGGAATAATAGCATAGATATTTATTGTAAGGGTGAATAAGGACCCAACAAAAATTGGAGTCTGTTTCATAAGTTGAGTAGAAAATAGTTTTGCCTGAAGAGCTTGAGTCTAAATCAGGGGACAAAATGGCGGGTCTGGCTGGTGGCCAGACTCCATTTCCTAGCAGCCTCTGCTTGCATTGCTGCAGCCAATTTCCATGGAGACCCCAGTAGTGGTGGTGCTGTGACAGCATGGGGCCAGGTTTTCTATGGAGACCAGCCCCAGCAGCACTGGCAGGGCAGGGAGTTGCTCCAGGGTCAGGGCTGGGATCTTGAAGTGGTGACAGTGTGGTCTGGAGCTGGGGCAGAACTGATCCACTGTCTGCATGTCTCTTCCCAGGGTGGAGTAGAGCTGGGCAGGATACAGCTCCCCACCCAGCTACATGCCCTTCCAGCACTCCTGGGACCAGTCTCCATGGCCCCACTCTGCCACAGCCCCACTGCTTCTGGGGTCTCTGTGGAAACCAGCTGCTGTGATGCAGGCTGGGGCTGCTGAGAAATTGAGTCCTTCATGGGCCAATCTAGCCCATGGACCAGATTTTGCCCACCCCTGGTCTAAATGGACAAAATATCCATGATGTTGGGGTACAAGTAGAACACAGAAGCTGAGTAAACAGTGTGATGGCCACAAATGTGATGGCAGCCCTATGATAATTTCTACTCCCATTACCAGTTTTTGGAAGCCAGGGGGAGGCATGAGGAAGGAAATAGCCAAATGGAAAGAAATTTCAAGGGGAAAGACTGAAGGACAGAACATGAGTAAAAGGGATAGGCATGGATTAAAGATGAGGTGTAGAAACTTGGAGGATGGGAAATGATTGGCACATAATTTAATCTTATTATCTTCCAGCAGGCCAGATCTGCAGGGCCTGGTCACTTCACAGAGATCACCTAGCAGCTCACTTTTACCTTAAAAGTAAGGGTTACCAAGAATGCATTTATTTTTAATAGTGTTCATAGCTGTACATTTAATGACATACTGTAATTTAATGCCCACTTTCCCTTTATGTATTTCATACTTCAAGGACAATTAGGACAAAGGTCTATGCAGGAGTTTAAAGGCCTGTAGGGCACCTCCTTATTCCTCTTTGGGCATGTCTACATGAGATGTTTACTGCTCCATTGCCTAATTAACTTCTCAGTAAACATATCAGTGTCTACATATGTGCCCCTATTAGAGGACACAAAGCTAATAAATTACCCTGCTGTGGAGTTTTTTTGGACACATTATCATGTGTAGATTCTGAGTTGGCTGGCTGGGGCATGAGGGTGGTTTAGTGCAGGAACCTCCAGCACCGCCCACTTTGAGGCGTGCCTGCATGCGCGGGTGCGGAGCTGATGCCAGAGCCCAGCACAGCTGTTTGGAGCCTCCCGGCTGCAGCTGGCCCCAGCTCTGGGGAGCCGCTGTCAGCTGGGAGATGCTGCAAGCCCTGCTGGAAGCAGCCCAGACTCCGTCACTGGCAACAGCTACCCAGAGCCAGGGCTGGCCACAGTGTGCCAAGCAAAATGGCCTCGCGTGCCATGTTTGGCACGCGTCCCAGGGGTTGCTGACCCCTGCTATAAGCAATTGCTTTATAAACCTTATAAGCAATTCCTTATAATCAATAAGCTCCACAGTTTATTGCTGCCAGTTAATGGCATGTGTAACCATGCCTTTTGTAGATGGTTTGTATTGGAGATCAGGGCACATCAGGGATAGAAATCTCTACAGAGCTACTACTGCAGGGAAGGGCTTTGATGGGGTGTGTGTGTGTGTAAGAAAGGGGCAAGGAGGGAAGATGATTTCCTCAGGCTATTTCACATACCCGAAGGTGTGGGGAGATTTGCAACCCATACCAGTGACTGTAGCTGCTACTGAGCCACAATTCAGTCTGTAGTCGGAGCATGGGCTAGCACAGCTACATGCTGCCCATTGCTACACAGGAGAAACTTCAGTCTAGTCTTCTAACAAATGAATGATTTCAGATTCCCTGTGCAGTAGTGTACTCTGTTTACTTTGCAGATGGAGAAAATGAGATGCCAAAGGCTCAAATATTCAAAGGTGGCTCTGATTTTTTTTTTGGGGTGTTTCAACCAGACACAACCTGCAAAGAATGACACCCCCAAATTAACACTTCCTAGGCCTGTGAATGGTGGAAGCTGTAAGGGAAGAGGTGAAGGAGACAGATCAGTTTGGATAGGCCCTACATAAATAGTCGTTCCTTTTTAGTATCTGCTTGGTGCCGCTATGAGATCCAGAATACTGGGCTAGATGGACCTGTGGTCTGGCCCACTGGAATTTATGTTTTTATATTTTAGTTACCATTGTTGTATTAAATGTAAGCAGTGGTGTTGAATAGGATAAGTTACTTTAATGTAAGTATTAAAAGGAAATGTGGGATATAAAAAGTAAGCAAAATTGAAAGAATCTAACTTTTGAGTTCTAATAAGTGTGTGTGTTTTAGAAGTGATGAGGGAGATTTTCAAAGCCACAAGTGGCTACTAGGCCTGTGTGAAACGACAAGTATTCAATTCAGATTTGGCCAATTCAGAGGGACAGTAATTTGATTCAATGATTTGAATCACTGTTCCAATTCGATATGGCTGATTTTGGGATCCAAAGATTCAACGCTAATTCAGAGATTCAGCCATAGAGTAAACAGGCAGCATTCCTTGACCATGCTGGACATGGCTGCCTCCAGCTGGTAAGTCTGTTATGGTGGGTGGAGAGGGGAGAGAAGGGCTGTGGCAGGAGCAGATCAACACCACCACAGTGAGGGAGGTATTGGGGCTGGGGCTTGGACAAGCTGCCCAGCTAGGGTGGGGAGGTGCAGGATTCGGGGAGGGGGGCTCCCATCAGTGCACTCCACCATGTGCCACTGGTCTGGGAGGGCATGAGAGCAGGCATGTGCCCCCAGATCTGTGCAGGGTGGGCTGGGCTGGGCTGTGCTTTGGATGGGCGGTGGAAGGTGCTGGGAGTGGAGGGTCTGCCCTGCCACTGCTTGTCCGGCTAGGTGGGGGGGCATGAGATGCAAGCACAGCAGAGCTGGGAGTGGGGGATATACCCTGCTGCTGCTTGTCCAGCGGGGGGGGCAAGGGATGCGGGAGCAGCAGGTCTGGGAGTGGGGGCTCTGTTCTCCCGGTGCTTGTCCAGCTGGGGTGCGGGAGTGCAGGATGCAGGTATGGCAGCGCTGGGAGTGGGGACTCTGCGCTGCCACTGCTTGTCCAGCCAGGCCAGAGGGGTATGCAATATGGGTACGGCATCATTGGGAGTGGGGGCTCTGCCCTGTCACCACTTGTGCAACTGGGGTGGGGAGGTGGGGAATACAGGTGCGGCAGCTCTAGGAGCAGGGGCTGTGCCCTGCTGTGCTTGCCCAGTGGGGGGAGGAGGGGGTGTGAATCAAGCACAGTTTGCTCTGGGCAGAAGGCACAGGGAGCAGGGGTTATGTCCTCCTGCCACTTGCCCAGCTGGGGAAGTGAGGCATGAGACTGTGCTAGTGCACTGCCTTGGACAAGCTGCATGCAGTGGTGGAAGCTGTTCCAGGAACTCCATGCCTCCCAGACAAGCTGCAGCTTCATCCCAGCTGTGCGAGTAGTGGCAGGGAATGGGAGTGGGCATGTGCACCTGGATTGGGGTGAGGCTGGCAGCAGGGGCTGTGGGAAATTTTAGAGTGACTGCAGCCCCTCCATAGCCCCCACTCCACTGATCTGCGGGGCGGGTGGAGCCAGGGCTGCACTCTGGGCTGCAGCTGGGGCTAGCCGTTCAGAGCACAGCCCTGTCTCCGCCTGCCCCACGGAACACAGCTCAGCAGTGAGATTCTGGGGCTAGTCTCCCGAAGTGCAGCCCGGCCCAGCCTGCCCCATGCAGATCCAGAGGCACAAACCTGCTCCCATGCCCTCCTGGACCAGCGGCATGCAGTAGTGGGAGCCCCCCTCCCTGAGTCCCACACCCTCCCACCCTGGCTGGGCAACTTGTCCCAGCCCCAATCCCTCCCTCACTGTGGAGGCATTGATTTGCCCCCCACAACGTCTCTTCCCTCCCCCCTCTGCCTACCACAACAGGCTTACCAGCTGGAGGCAGCTGTGTCTAGCATGGTTGAGGACTGCTGCCTGTTTGGTCTACAGCTGAATCTCCAAATCAGTACCAAATCTCTCTCTGAATCAATTCAGAGGCTTCCAATTTGATTTGGACCTTTTAATAGGTCTCCCAATTTGATTCAGAGATTTGGCCGCTGAATCTCCTCCAAATCGAATTGGCTACCGAAGCTTCACACAGCCCTACCTCCTGTTAAGGATTTCAATCGCAACCTCCTTCCTTTTCCCCTCGTGCCAGCTTTTTTCCCCTTTCTCTCTCTTTCAAACTTGATTTTTCACCTTTCTATCCTTCTAGTGGCTAAGCAGCATACTGAAGTAAGTGAAGTGACCTGTGTGCCTGGCTTCACACACATGGGTGGGGGCTTAAACTCCCTATTGTTCTAAGTAATGACATCATGAATGGAGGGGGTAGAGATCCTGCCAGTCTACCTGGCAACCAGTGATGCATTTCAAATTGGTTGGCTGGCAGCCAACAACTTCTGGCCTTCATTGGATCAGGTAAATGAGTTTATAAGTTCATAAGTTAAAGACTGCCCTGGAGAAGAGGTGGCAGCCATGATGAAGACTCTGAGAGCAGCTGTCTCTGTCTCTTGAAATGAATGGACACACTACAAACTGCCTGCCTCCAGAGGAAAGCTCTGTCAGTCTCTGGATGATACCTGTGAGTGAGCTACTTGAGATCTAACTAGATATATAGCTTGTAGTTACTCAGATGCATGATCAAAAGCTACCATGCCACTGTTTGCTCTGAGGGTTATTCTTTGATATTGCTCTACCCTGTACCGTATTCCAAACCTACTACTTGTAATCAATAACTTTCTCCTATGTACCTAGTGTGGGAGACTTATTGGGAAAAGGTCTAGATTATGCCTTAGGGTCCTCTTGGTCTGGCTTACTAAAGAAGACCACCATTTGTGCTTCAGACTAAGGGAAGCACCCCAGGTTCTTGCAGTGGGTTGAGTCCCTCTAGGACTACCAGGCCTGTGTACCCTAGGGGGCATAGGGCCTAGAAACAATCCAGACCCTGGGTGGTGGCAGTGTCACCCCCCAGGCTTGCGGGTGTGCTCCAGGAAGGAGTCTGGCTAAAGATGAGGTGCCCCCAGGGAGGCACTCGGAGCCTGGAAGGTGATCGGGTGCAGTGAGGTGGGTGGCTTAGTGCAGAAGCATCCCCTACTGGCCTACCATACCACCTACCTTAATATCAGCTGGAGTTAGGTACCTGACACAGAGGCATTTGAAAGTGTCCTTTTATATTACGTGCATTTTTTTCTTTCAGTTCATTTCCTCAGTCAAGTACATAATTGTCTATATTAGAGGAAAAAATGAATGGCTCCATCTTCTAATTTATTTTATTTTTCCTGCCCCATTTCTTCAGCAAGCAGTAGTTTGGTTTTTTTTAATTGTTGTGGCATTTTGTTGTGAAGTTTGTGGTTTTTCTTTTGCAAGGTCCATGTGTGGAAAATATCTAATCAGAATTTCCCTATAGTGTTCTCTTTCTCTCTAAGCATATTTTAAAAATAAACTATCATAGGCTGTACACGCGTTCTTAATGCACTGTATGTTTACTAGAACTCAAGGGAGAGATGCTGGGAACAGCTCTGTGATACAAAGATACTTAGGGCATCAAAGCAGGAATGTGACATCAGAGGTCTTCCATGTACTGTGTGTAGTAGTATTTGCTGCAGTGCTGTTGCCTATGAATTATTCTATACCCCTGTGCTCACAGGTGAGCATTTAAAAAGGGGAGCTCTGCTTCCTTTTAAATATACTGTTCCCCTTCTTGGTCTGAAACTTAAAAGATACTTTTTAATAAGAAGGAAATGTGTTTCCCTTCTGTAGCAGAGAATCATTTGTAGTACCTGCGTTAGACTATTTTTCCATCACATCTGGTATTCTGCTGCACCTCACTGGGGGTCAAGAGATGACAACTCAGAGGAAGCCCTTACCTCTACGTTGTACCTTGTTTAGTCCTTCAGTGCTGTTTCCATTCCTAACCCTTTTCTGTTTGCACTGTACAGTTGCTGAAGCAGATATCATCTCAGAGTATGTGTTTGTATTGAGCCTTGCATGATGCAGCTATGGTACTGCAATACAAAAAATAAACAATAATGATTATGTATGGCTGGCAGCAAAGATAATTGTAATTCCTTTCTGACCCCTGCAGATGACTAGCTTGTATGCTGAAGCACAAGATTATATTGCCCATATTTTAGCTAATTACACAGTTATCTAATCTCTTTTATAAATTCAGTTATCACATGCAACTCTGATTTCCTGCCAAAATACATGTAAATGTATCCTATCTTTATTTTAATAAGGTAATACCTTCTTTATGCATTATAAAACAGCATAAAGAAAGATGAGCTGCTTTTTAATTATCCCTCAAAAATTTTAAAATACTGTTAAGCATCTTTTAACTCTTTAATCTTGACAGGCTAAACTAACAGCTTTCCCTGACTGTCATACTCCTTTTGCTTTTCCTCCTTCCTCCAAGAAAAGTTGCAATTTTTTTTAATGTCAAGCACTTGAGAGTTAGGAAATCTGCCAATTTAAGGCTGTTTTGACCTTTTCCCTTTTGTGTGATAGCATTATGATACAAATTTAACCGCACTGATAGTGCAGTCACTAGGGCTAGGGACAGACACTGAAAAAGCCTAGGCCTGAATAGATTCAATCTTTGCAAGTTAGTTTAACCTGGCTAGGCTGAACTGGTTTCTAACTGGACAGACATTCTCTTTGAACTGAGGAAATTCAGGCACATACCTGCAGTGGCTCAGGTTAGAAGCTGAGGGGTGCTAGAGCAGCCCTTCCTTCCCTTGCACAGTGCTGAGCTGAGCTGAGCTGAGTGTGTATGTGTGGGGCGGGGAGAGGTTGTGACCAGACCCCAGCAGGATGTCCTGATTAAGGAGGTCTGCCTGCACCATCCCAGGCTTTTCCCCACTCACTGCTCAAGGAGCAGGAGTGTTGCCAGACCCCAGGCCCCTGCTAGCACTCTGAGTCAAGGGGGAAGGGTGTAGTGCATGCCTCTGTTGATGATATGGAGCTTTTCAATCTCTCCCTGCTTCTTTGTACTGTCTGCAGTGAACTGACAGGTGAGCAAGCCAGCAGGGGGGTGATAACAGTGTTTATCACCTGATCAGCAAAACAGTAGTCTCTCTCCATTACTTCAAACTCCTCTTAAACAGCTTACCAACTGATCTGTTGCTTAGCTCCAACCAGCCCTAAGTGGTCACTGTTCTGTCTGCCTGTCCCAGTGAAATTGGAGACACGCACATCTGTGTTAGCTAGCATACCACATGCCTATGGTCCATTAGGCGGGGATCCCTGGTGTGGGAGATGGGGGAAGGGGGGGTTTCCTGCTTGAACAGAGAACAGCGAGGGGAGGGCAGGGGGAAGCCAGGCAGACCATGCTGTGCCTGCAAGTCTCTGCTGGAGCTCCAGCCAGAGATCAGAGGGGAGGGGCAGCCCTGCTGTGGAGCAGAGAGCCCCACCCAGCCCAGAGAGCATGGGGTCTGGGACATACATTGCATAAACTGGTTTGAACCAAATCAGTTAAGTATGATACTACATTCAACCAGGTTTATCTCAAACCAGTTTCAGCCATTTTTAAACTGGTTTATGTGCACTGAACATCTGTTCTGTTTTAGGTTTAAACCAGTTTCTGATCAATTAAACTGGTTTATGTGTAATGTCTGTCCCTAGCTGAGAAGAACAGAAGTGGGACAAATTGGTGGAAGGAGTTCACAAATACTTGCTGGCAGCAGAGAAATTTAGAGACTCGAGTAGTCCTGGGATCAGTTCCAGAGTGTGCAGGAGACTGTCCCTATCCTCTCTGCACCTCTTCCGAATTCATTGTGGCTGCTGCTGCTCTCTTACACTGTTCCCATCTATTTTGAAAATCCTATCTGCAGTTGTCAAGCTATTATGATGAATTGTCATGGGGGAAGCAACAGTGGTTTGGAAAGGAAATAACTTTAAAGTCTGCCTTTTTAAAAAATTTCCTTTTGAAATGCATGCAGTCTAAGCTACCTAACATGCTCATGATTTATTTATTTCAATCAGTTAAGTCATCTGATCCCAGCAGTCTTTCCTGCTCAAGTGCAGGGGGCGGGACCTGATGATCTGTAAGGTCCTTTCCCACCCCTAACATCTATCTAAGTTCTAACTGTTTTTATGATTTATACCTGCTCATGTCTCAGATCATAGGATATTTTTTTTTTTCTGAGTTAAAATAGGCTTTTGCTAATCTAATTCAGATGAAGCAGAACTGACTGGAGTTAAGAGATTCTTGTATACTGTAGTGGTTTTCTTCTATGTTTTGATGATAAAAAGAAAGGAGGAGAAAAACCTGATTAACTTTTATTTTTCTTAAAAGTTGCTTCAATATATTTATTCTGCAGCGTGTTTAAAAGTGGGTCATGCACAAACACTCCAAAGGAACTTGAAAGAACTCATTTCACTGGATACTGATTTCCTCTTCAGGATGCATTTTGGTTCTACCATGGTTTATAATGTTTTTTCCATTCAATTTTCTAGGAGTGAAAAATAATACAATGGAGCCAGACTTTCTCAATGCTTTTGCACAGCCTACTGCATTTAATCAATTGCCATTTGAGAATGACATTGTTCAAGGTATGTGTTTTATGAACCAGGACTAAAGAAACAGAGGTGGGACCCAGGGAATCGGACAGAAGTCCTCTGTACAATTGAATTTCATGTGTTTTTCAGCAGTATTCTCAGGTTTAATCAAGTGAAAGTAAACCTCTTGCATATAATTTGGTCTCCAGCTCTCCTGAGGCAGGTCATGAGGAAGCAATGCAAGTTCTGGCAAATCCTTTTAACTGAGGCTTATATTTTATGCACAGCAATCAAGCCAAATGCGGCTTTTCTCTTTATTTTTAGAAAGTATCACTTAGGTCTCATTGATTTTGAATTCCCTGAAAAGGTGATATATAATGGCAATTGTAATGATCTGATATGCCATTTTCTTCCTCAGAGGGAATCTGTTAACATTACAAATGACTGCACTTTTTCATGTTGCAATCAGGGAAATGGGGTAATATCAAACTGATGGTATTTGGTATAGAAAAACTGCATTAGTCACAGCAGATGAGTATAATGAATACATTTTTGTTCTATTTATAGGAGAAAAGAAAAAAGTCATAAAACCAGCCTCACGCAATGACCCCAAACTGGAAGGACTACAAGTGGTACCCTGTCTTTTATTCCTTACCTATAAATCCTTGCTGTTTTTACATTCTATAGACTTGCGTTTTACAAATCTATGAATACATGTGCCTGTTTCTATATTATATTTTGCTTAAAGTACTCTTTGCATGAAGATTTCTGTTACAATATTTGAAAGTGGTATAGAGCAGTGGTCTCCAAAGTGGTGTGCGCGCACCCCAGGGGGTGCGCAAGACGATCCATTGGGGTGTGGCAAGAAAATATTAGAACTTCTGTTTATATGTATATTTATATACATACATTGGGGATGCATACTCAAAATTTTTTACTGATAGGGGTGCGCAATCAAAAAAGTTTGGAGATAACTGGTATAGAGGAAGGATTCATATACCCTATAAGAGACATTGAGCTCATCCTTGCCAAAACTGCCAAAATAAAGGATTTCTTCAGTGTTTGAAGATTTTTATGAGCTTTACTGTTTAACCTATTTTTAGGGGTTTGTGAAGCAAGCTATATTTGATCGCATTTGGATTTGGCCCGAATCGGGGACAGTGATTAAATTCATTGATTTGGATCACTGTCCCTGATCCGATTTCAGCTGACTCCACATCTGAAGATTTGATGCTGATTGGGAGAATCAGTGATTTGGCCATAGAGACAGCTTTAAATGTTTTTTTCTATATACCTCAAGGTACCAGGCATGGCTCGTGAATGCTGCAATGTTGGGGCAGATGAAGTGACCCACAGGATTGCGGGGAGCCCCCCCATGTGCTTGGAAGTGGACCAGAAGTACTTCCAATCCACTCCCATGTCCACCAGGGAGCACACTGGGGGGGTCCCCCCATTCCCCTCCCCAGCTTAGTGATCGGCCACAGGGGGAACCCAGGTGGTCCCCAGACCCAGAAAGCACCAGTTGCCAAGCCGGGGGGGTGAAGGGGGACCCCCAGTGTGCTCCCTGGCAGACCCAGAAGTGGACTGGAAGTGCTTCTGGGCCTGCTGCTGAGTGTGCTGGGGAGTCCCCCACACTCCTATGGGATGCTCCGTGCAACCCAGCATCGCAGCATTCATGAGCCACCTGCTACCTTGAGGTATGTAGAAAAAACATTTAAAGCTGTGTCTATCTCCGAATTGATTCGGAGGGTTCTGATTCGATTCAGAGAGATTAACGGGTCTCTTGATTCAATTCAGATTCAGAGATTCGGCCACCAAATCGGGCCAAATCTCTGCCGAATCAAATCGGGGACCGAAGCGTTGCACAGCCCTACTATTTTCTCTTACAGAAGCTTAAACTGCAGATGTGACTGATTTATCTGTTTTCCTTCTGTCTGAGGAAGAGGGATTGTTTTGCATTGCTCATCGGTGCTGCCATCTGGCACATCAAGGAGTAGTAAGGATTGTTCTTGTTCAGAAAGGTCATAGCTCTGACCCTTTAAGGAAGAGATTTAAAAAAAAGAGAGAGAGAGATGGGGTTATTGTCTCTGCCTGCCTTAGAGAAGCAAAGAAACACATTTGGGGGTACTATTTAGTTTCCTGATCCTACTGGATGATGTTATCAGGGTGGCTTTTGAAGCATCAAATTGGGTCACTTTTGCCATGAATATTAAACTACAGGTAAAACACAATTTGAGGATAACGCATCTATTTATTCCTCTTCCTTTTCCCTGCCTGTTCTTTCTGCCTAAATTTTCAGATATGCTTCTTTTGTTCTGCCACCCAGCAAGACTGAAGTAGCTGGAGGTAAAGTGGAGTTACCTGAGTTTGTAGGCTGGGGAGATGGCTGTTAAAAGAATATTTTAAGGCAGGTGAATAAGGGAGCTCATAACTTTTGTCTCAGCAATGCAGTTCATCTGTTTATGCCACTGCTCTAGGCTTCTTAGTCTGAACTGCAGAAGTTTGATGCATCATCAAATCTTAGAGTTTAAGTATTAGCTGAAGACGACAGGTTTAGTCTGGGAAAATTCTGGTTCTCTTGATTTTTAATGTTATGTACACTTTTTCAGAGTTTGTCAGTACTGAACAGCATTTGTTTGTTACTTTCTTTTGAAGGTTTCAAACATCTCAGAGCTTTTTTTATTATTATTATTCTTTTTGATGCTGTTCTTTGAGCAATTAAACTTCAGAGTAGTGATATATAATAGTTTGCAAAAGGGTCTAATAAAATAAAAATAATAGTTCATTCAAGATTGCTTTCATTTCTGTGCAAAGAGCCAGTACAAGGCTAATATGCCACCTATTTTCTCAGAATAGGTTTTCATTAGGACGGGTATGAGTATGGACCATAGAACCAGGGACCATAGAACCAGCTAAAGAATCAAAGCTCATCAGTGTAACATCTCATATTTCTGCAGGTTGAGCACCAAGGGGGAGGAGGTCTGTTACATACATACATACATACATACGTACATACGTACATACATACCTAGGGTTCCTTGATCCACAGAGATAAGAGAGTTCCTTTCCAGTTCAGAGCCTTGGGTCTTTAGCTCAGCCTGTAATTGCTATTGCTTTTAGCAAATGTGTCAGTGTGGGGCCCTAGTTCTGTGCCCCATGTACATTTTTTGCCTTTCTACATAGACAGAATAGCATTCCATCATCTGAGCATTAAATATTATGAAATGCTGAAATGCATCCTAGCCACCAGAGAGAGAACACCCACCATTTAAGATGTCATTTTCACCCACAAAAGGAGATGCATTATCTTAATGTGTATCTGCCAAATAGATTGGCATCATCAGAAAAAGCACCAAAATGCTGAGAAGCTACGAGTACAGTTGATGCTTGCATGCTACAACTCTTAATAGGGAAGGTTTTGAAACTGCTACTTTCTCCTTTGATGTAAACAAATATTCTGATACTATAAAAGCCTAAGCCTGCCTGCCTGCCTGCCTGCCTGCCATGCTTTATTTGCACTCTGGCTGACAGAAGCAGCCAATCAGAGTGCTCCAAGCATGGGGGAGCACAGCCATGATTCTGAAGCTGCAGCAAGGACTGGACAGAGGGTAAGGGAGCCAAGGCCAGCAGCGCTGCCCTTGGGTCTCCCAGCCCGCTCCCTGCAAGAGGCAGAACAGCGGCAGCGTTAGGTAGTAGCCCTCCATCCCAGATCCTCCCCGCCTCCCCCCCCGTCATACGTGATGGGCAATTGGCTAGTTAATTCAATAACAACTGTGTGTAAGTACAAATGGTGTTTAATGATGAAGGTAGTTTATACAGCAACCAACAAGGGAAATACAATGCTTACAAGCACAGACTTTGATTCTGTAAGGGTATGCCTCAGTTGATGGATCCCCTGGAGGATCAGAGCATAATTTAAGGTAGAGTAGGCAACTTATTTGGGCTGGAGTAAGCTCCAGAGTTTTATTCACATGAATTTAATATGCACACATAGATGCACCCACTATATAGCAGAGTATATTATCCACAAAACACACTCAATCTACCTTTTTATAATAAAAATAATCATTTTCTGGAGTTTGGTATTTGCAGCTAGCTGTGGTTAGAGGCTTTTAGCACCACTTTACCCCACCAATGTCTTGGAACTGATTCCAAGAGAGCTTTATTATTACTCCCTACTTAAAGATCTTATAGCTGTAGAGTGTTTCAAACAAAATGTTGTAATAGCAGTCTACCAGTAGCATTGGATTGGTCTTCCCACTGCATCATTCATGCTTGAGACTAATATTTATGCAGACAGTTAAGAGGTTGCACTGGAGTTTAATTCCTAGATAACACCGTAGGCAATGTTATCCCTCTGCTGTTGTGTGTTACATATTGTCAGCAAAGACTAAAAGACAGGCATGGACATGCTTCTGGGTACTGAGGCTCAGCTCCTAGATTTAGTGTCCAGGAAAATTAATCCTAGTTTGTTGTCCTTTGCAGCAGGCTCTCTGGATAAAAAAAATTTGCTGAGTGAAATGAATTTGAAATATTTGGTTTCTCACCCCAAGAGACCCCCACACATCAGGCACTGACTGAAAAGGAACTGTGATATGCACAGAAACATACTTACTTTTTTTCAGTCAGCTCATGAATTCCTGATCCATTTCTTCTGGCAAAAGAAGGAAGAATCATGAAAGCAGAAATAAGAAATTGTGAAGTTACCTCAAAATGTCACAGAAGGAATGGGTGGGGGATAGATTACGGAGCTGGACAGTGACCCGGGATAGAAAAGGGAAATAGTGTGGGAACTATAAGAGAGAAGACCAGGATATGAACCAGGTAAAATAGGCAGGACAGGAGAAACTAGGAGGAAGATGCACCCTGTTGCTGCTAAAGCATGGCTGTCCATTTTCTTGCATCAGTACCTGCCAACTTTCTTATTTTCCCTACAGTTACTGATTGACTGGATTAATTCAACCCTGAAACAGGAACACATAATAATAAAAAGACTGGAGGAAGATCTATTTGATGGCCTGATACTTCATCATCTTTTGGGTAAGCTGCCTCTTTGATCTTAGTTCTCAAGAAAGTCTTGTAGGCTTTTCCATTCAGGAACTTGCAGATAAAAGTGCACAACCTGTAGTAACAATTGTTATGTTTGCTGGCACCATCCTGACTGCTAATGCCTCTCTCTAATTCAAACAAAGAAAAGCACGACACTATGAACATTTTGTTACAATTGCAATTTAGAGAAAATATTTGATTGTTTTTATTTTTCATTTTGGAAAGTCATTTTGTTCCATCCTTAATTCAAAAAATAAAATGGTTGTCTTTGAAGTGTGAGGTCACAATACCTCTGAAAGGAGTCAAGGGCATCATAAACCAGAAGCTTGATTCTGATTTGCAATATTGTTGCCCTGTGGGGTCAGGCCAACTCTCAGGATCTCAATAGTCTGCTATTAGACAGGAGGATGTGACACAATTACACACATAGAAACACATAAATCAATGGGGGGCGGGGTGCACGCACCCCGTCCTTCCCCCCAACTCGGGCACTTGTATACCTATCACCAATTCAAGCACCTACACATTATACACACCAAAAGTTGGACAAAAATCAGTTGTCAATACCCATATACTCAGTATGCATACACAGATTACTAATTCGTATATCATACACACAATTTGTGTATATATGTGTACACTTGTGTACACACACACACACACACACACACACGCATTCCTAGCTTGGATGGTACAGTATGTATGTGTGTACTTGGGGTACCTGGGATACTTGGGGAAAGGTTAAGGTGAGAGAGAGAGAGAGTGTTAAAGTGTAGGGAGTGAAAGTTGTCAGAACCAGGATTAGAACCGGTGGTCTAGAGAGAAGCTGGCGGAGGAACTGAGGTTTGGGTTTACATAAGATCAAGTGGCCCCAGGGTTACTCAGGGTCACTAGTGCAAGGGAAAAAGCCCAGTGGCAAGGAGGAGACAGCCAGGAAAGAAACTGAGGCAGAAACCTGGGAGCTCAGGGGAAAGGCATCGGAGACAAAGCAATAGCAGTGGCAGAGATCCAGGGAAAAGGCAGTGGGATTAAGACGGTGGCAAAGAAACAGGGGGTTTGCAGGCAGAGAGGAGCTCAGGACAGGTGTTGGAGGTGGCAGCAAGCCAGGAGCAGGAGAAGGAGAAATGAGACGGAAGTTAGAGGGAGGAGGAGCAGGATTGGAGCACAGCAAGAACTGTAGTAAAGCAAAACCCAACTTAAGGGTTCAAATAACAGTTTTATTAAATGGACAACATGCTACACAGTCCCATGAAGTTATTGGTACACACACACACACATTTCTCTCTCTCTCTCTCTCTCTTTCTCAATGGCAGAAGGAGAAAGAGACTCAGTGAAAGGGTTGGAGTCCAGGTAGAGAGGAGAAACAGAGTCCAAGTCCTTGGTTGAAGAGGGGGTACAGGGTGATAGCTACTTATCCAGGCTGGAAAGAGGTCTTTGTCCAGTAGGTGTTGTCCGGGGGGGGGGGTTGCTGGCAGGGCCTCTGGATGGAGAGGTAGTGTAGTATGGTGCTGGTGCAGATGGAGAGGGTGTCCCAAGGAGTCAGTCTTCACTACCTCTTTTATGGGGCAGACTACCTGTGATCTTCTATGGGAAAGCCTGTTCAGGCAAGGTCAGCCCTGTTCAAGAGGGTTCCGTGTGTTCTTACTGGGCATATGCAGCCTTGGCACAATGGTGGATTGCCTCATCTTTTGTTTCTTGAATGCTGAGGGTGGTTCCAATGGCTGGGTAGTTGGTCCAGGTATTGGTGTTGATGGTTCAGTCACTCAGAAGGAGCTATTTTAGATATATTGCCATTGTCTCTCAAGCACCCGCATTCATCCCCATTCATCTAGGAGCCAAGTTGCATAGGAAGGATCGGTCTGAGTCATAGGTTACACAACAGAGCACAGGGAAAAGATGAAGACTTGGCAAACAAAATGGAAACTTGACATGACTTATGCTAACTTACATATGTAGGCCTAAATCATATAGTACCAGTAAAACAGTAATATAGAACAGTAAAAATCAATATAAACATAATAATGATACAATATAAAGAAGGAGAAAAAAACAAAACAAATACAACTTGCTACCAAAATAAAATGCTGAAGCTTATCCTATGTCTTAGCTCACTTATACTTACCTATAGGGAATAGAGAGGGAGAGAAAAAGTCAGAAATGGTTGGGGAAGGAGAGGGAATGCATTTAAAAAAAAAAGAAAAAAAAAGAGAGAGAGAGAAAAGAAAAACTGGGGGTTTTGCTACAATATTACCAAAAACCTCAGATGGAAATAAGATTGCAACTACACATTTTTATCTGTGGGTGATGGTGGTGTTATTTAAAAGGAAAAAACAACAAACAAAACATTTAAAGTCTTGCTCAAGCTGTAACCTCAGCTGGTATAAATCAGTGTAACTATTCACTTCAATGAACCGACATTTCTTTCTTATACCTGAGGATGTAGGGTCTCTAAAAAGTGCCTACTCTGGGCCTAGGGGCCTATCACTCCCTCTATAATGTTACTGCTGTCATTACCTTGTCTTTCACTCTCTTTTGTCTGCACTGGGGCTTGTGCAGCTGCTGACTGCTAACATCTCCTAAAAAGGTCTGTCTCAATAGAATGAGTTTTCTTTTGTGATTTGGAAAGGTGATACTATATCCATGGCCAACATTTCTCCCTGCATATAAGGAGCTACAGGCTTAGCAAAGAAATTGGCAGGAAAAAAATGCTCCCTGGAATACTCCAGCTACTCTTGGCAAATCTGAAGGTGGAGCTGCTGTAAGTCACGTGGCAGTCTGTGGCTATACTCTTGAAATCAGACTCCTGGGCAAAGTGTAGTGACCTAAGTGAGGCTGTGCATGAGTGAAGATTGTATCTGTGCAAAAACCATTATAGCAAGCAATTCTATAGCTATGTGTGTTTAGTTTTGCTGATTGCTTAAATCAAATGCCTGGACACATGATCCATTTGCAGTGGTGTACATGAATGACACATGGGACAAAATCCTATTCTGCTTTGAGCCCCTAGGGTAGGTACTTTAAAAAGCCCAAGGTGGAAACCATCCAAGTTATGTGGTTTTCTGTAAGTGGCATAGTTTCAATTGGTAGTGAACAGAACGCACATTTGCCCTTTGGTGGTCAGGGGGAGGCAAATTTTAGAACGGGTTCCGACATGTTTTTAAACAAGACTATGTATGCCAAACTTATATTCTGTTATGGGTATAGACTGGTTTCCGATCACTTATACTGGTAAAAGTGTAATGTCTATACCTAGTCCTACATGGTATGCATGCAGCTGTGTAACTGGAGCTTGCAGCACTTACATACAGTTTGGGATTTTATTCCCCCAGTGGTTAAATAGCACTGTCCGCATTCATACATGCTGAAAGTAAGACAGAGGAGAAGTACCCTCTTACCCCAAGCCAGCTTCCAAAGGTAGTCTGGAAAAGTTTTGGAGTAATGCCTAGCTTGTGGCCTGGTTTTTAGATTCATTTACTGGGAAGCAAGAGAGCATGGTTCAAACACCCTCTAAATGAGGGATTCTGGGATTCCTGTCTTTAATTTTTACCAACCAGCCGGGACCAGCCTTTGAAATCCAGGACTGTCCTGGGCAAACTGGAACATACGGTCACCCTAAAGTTATCTATCTGCAGCATATCCCAGAATAGCTGTTTGCTTATTCAAACTGGATTTTTCTCTGTTCTCCTGCTACCTAGCAGTATATTTGAAGGGAGGTACCCAGGGCAGTAGCCCACATGCTGCCTTTGTGTGGGGCACAAACATAGCTGTAGGCAGCTGCTGTGAAGGTCTTTGAGCCACCCTGTTATGCCTTTGTTGCTACCTACCCAACAGTGAAGTCTTCTAATAGCTACTTACTGCTTGTAGTTGCCCTAAGTTAGTTGCACACCTGCCCACTGAGGATTCTGATGTAATTCCATTGGTGTAGAAAACACATAGGTTACTACATCAGCATAAGAATGTTTGCATGTCCAGGCTGTAAGCTCTTTTGGTACATCTGTTGTGATATTTGCATTGTTTTCAGGCTGTTGTTAAAACACAATCTTCCTCTTCTTTCCTCTATCTCACACAGAAAAGCTAGGATCTCTCAGCCTAGACGTTGAGAAGATTGCACTGACAGAAAGCAAGCAGAGACAGAAACTTACTGTGATTCTAGAAGCTGTGACCAAGTGTTTGCAACTAGAGGAGAGCCAGCTGAAATGGAGTACTGATTGTATGTATGGATGTAAAATGGAAGGAAATTCTCTCACAAGATTATTCTGTGTTCTGTGATCTTACTGAACTAGGAAGGTGCTGCTAAAGGAAAGATGCTGGAATTGGAGTCAGGAGAATTGGGTTCAGGTCCTAGCTGAGGTGCAGATTTGACACGGGGCAGGTCACCCATCTTTCACTTCCCAAGCTATAAAATGGGACTAATACACCTGCTTCGTGACAGTATGTGGAGGCTCAGTATCTGGAACACTTGTATGTTCTCAGGCAGTGGGCACAACAAGGATGTAAAGTATTGCTGTGAGGTGGTAATGAGCTTGCATATTACTTATGAGATCATCTTCTCTTTATATGAATAGCAATTTTGAAGAAGGACTTACTGAGCACATTACATCTTCTGATTGCCATAGCAAAGCACTTTCAGCCTGATCTGGCTATCCCTCCAAATATTCATGTGGAAGTAGTAACAATTGAGGTAACTTTGTCTTTTATATTTGCTACTGTAGGCCACAGAGACCCCTTGCAAGATTAAGCTTATTTAAAAAAATATAACTACATGTAGAGCAGCCATCTCCACCTCCCTCACAAAGGCATTCTGCTGGGACTGTTGTCGTCATCATCATCCCCCATCCCCTCCTTCAGTTACACTACTGGGAAAAGATGCAAAAACTGCAAGTAGCTTAACAGGTTGCAAGCATTCCAAAGCTTCAACAAAGAGGATGACAAAAGTGCCATTCATTACTGATCAGTTTAGAACCCAGAATCTGAATGAAGCAAGACAGCTCTTAGTGATGCCTCTGAGTGATTTCTGAATTTACAGACCCATCCCCTTCACCTGTGTAGGATTTGGAATTTTAGGGGTAACAGTTCAAATGTTCTTGAGTGACTTAGCATCCAAATCTGTTTGAAAGTAAGTTGACGTGTCTACACGTGCACTTTTATGTGCAGAAGCCTATTTTACTGTGCATTAAAATGTCATGTAAAGAACTGTGCAATTACACTAATGCACAGTAAAATAAGCTACTGTGTAGTAAGCATAATTTTAAAAATGTGCATTTTTTGGTACTGCACATTAGGGCAGCCTCATGCACATTTTAGTACCTCACATTGGAGGTACTCCATTTAATGCACATTAGGAAAAGTGTATTTATGCATGTGTAGATGCACCCAGTGTCATATTTGAAAATGGAGCTTAGGCTCCTAAGTCAGGATGACATTTGTGAATATTTTACACACTTCACTGATGACGATCAGCCTTTCATGGAAGTCATCAAGGTCAGGTTTCCTTGCTTCACCACGGTGGTTAAATATAATTCTTCTGTATTTGCTTTTGTTTAACAGCGTACAGCGAAAGGCCTAAAGATGGAAAATGCTGTGGAATATATCACAGATTGCAAGTAAGCAGGGATGTACAATTAGGAAGGGTTTACATGATTTCTTCATTTATTGCCAAAAGCATCATGGAGGTTATTTAAAAACATAACATCTTAACCAATCAGAAAAAACCTAAATATTAAACTGAAGTTATCCAAAAGAATAACAGTAGTACTTGTCTGATTGCTGTTCAGTTACAATCTGTAAAATAATTTGTATCAGTATTTGTTAGGCTTAGGAAACTCTATTCTGACAGAATTATTGCATGAAGCAAAAGCACTTATTCATTTTGTAGAGTCCTTACTAGGTTTTAATTGATCTTAGAAAGATCTAAAAAATGTCATCATATTTGTAAGCCAAGCTTTTTAGGTTTATACAGCCAAGATTAAAACTGCAACAGCATAAACCAAACCTGGTTTACTTCTATTATGAATTTATTAGCATTATTATTACATTACCAACATTAGGCATTTTTTCATGTGGAATTAAAGAAAATAATTTTTAAGTTTTGCCTAGTTTGTGAGATTCTTTGATTTATTACCTAAGCTTACAATGGGATACAATTTTAATATTAAGAAAATGTGGAGAATTTTCCAAGAACTGGAAACAGTTTTCCCTCTTATAGTTCCATCAAACTATTATTATTTTTCATGTCAGTACATCTTTCTTTAAATTCTAATATCAGGACCAGCTTGTTGGAGAAGTGTATTATGATTTGTGCTTATAAAATAAATGTTTATTGCTCTGTGTGCCAAATAAAACCTTATATTCTTCCAAGAACACACATACACGGTGTACTTTAAAAATGCCTATTGGAAAGCTATCTCTGGCATACAGCTGGTGAGGTTTTGTACTGTATCTGCTACTTCACAGGATGCCTTGTGGCACAGATATGCTTTGCTTATGAATAGGATTAGCTTTGCTGCATGTCTTATCTTCCCCCCCCTCATGCTCTCGTTTTATTTTATCTTTAGGGAGACTTTAGAAGATCAGTCAAGTAAGTTTTCTTATGACAAAATTTAGTGGTTCTCTAGTACATTCTATAGACATTCGATTCTGATTGCTGTTGTCCTGATGTATCGTGATACTAATCCCAGTGGATTTTAATGACTGCGATGTTAATATTAGCAGGAGACCAAAGTTGGGCCCAATGTGGTTCAACTTGATTTATGCCACAGAAGAACCTAATCCATTTTGGCTATTAGAAGTTTCAACAAAGGAGACGAAGCATTGGTGAGATAAAAGGAAATGAATACCATTCATCACTCTGAACTATGGGTGCCTGTAGCCGTACTGTTGGGCTGCTCCAACGTGCTATAATTACCTGGTAATTACTGCGTGGTAATTACCACAGAGCAGCCAGCTTCCATGTCTCATGGATTAGCATCTCCACACTTCAAAATGGCAGCAGGGGTGCTTGAACTAAAGCTCATTAAACAAACTTTATTTCAAGCACCCCCATTGCCATTTTGAATCATGGGGACACTAATACACAAGACACTACAATGCTCTACTTAGAGCAGCTCTCAGAGCCACTCTAAAGCTCCCCTCCCCCCAACTCTTACCCCTGGAGCATGTGTAAAAGTGCCGTATGTGTCTGCATCAGGGCTGCAGAACTGAGCCTCTGACTTGGTGCCAGATGCATTCAGGTCTCATTTCTATAGTTTGCAAAGCAGTGATCTGAAATTTTGCTAGTGCCTGACAACCTACCTTTTAAAAAGCAAGTCAATCCAAAACAGATTGCACCAGCAGAACGCTTCAGTTTAAATTTAACCTATCTGCAGAGAGCAAAAAAAGGCCTAGGCACCCTGTTAGCTCTATTTTGAGGACGCATTTGATGTGCTGGCCTGGTCCTCTGTAAAATGGGTACATTTCCTTCCCAAAGAAAAGATTAGGTTGTTTCAACACTTGTGCTCAGCTCTTATTAATGCTTATATATTGGATGAAGCAGTTCCCGTGATGCATCTATATTTATTTATCACTTACTCCATTAAGTGATCTTCAGTCTAAACAGAAGCATTAGCCAAAAGTGAGAAATTATCTGTTTCCATGGGTTAATCTGTCATAGGAATAAACCTTGAAATCACTCTGGAAGATAATGCCTTTGTTTTTTAATGCATCTTGCTTAAATAAGGAAAGAACTGTATTATTGCAAAGGTTTGCTTCAGAAGAGTGTACTCTAGCTTGCAAGAATGTTGCAGGCTTTAGATGTAGCCATACAATTGATTTGCTGTAGTTTTTATTGGTTTCATAATAATACTGCACCAACAACAGGGAAAATGAAACCCAATGGAGCTCATTCAACACTGGAGCCATTTGATCTAGCAGAGCTGGTAATTCTAACTGGTATTCTTTCCTAAACAAAGCTGGACTTGCTTCCCATACCACGGAAGCCAGACATTCCTTGTAGTTATGCTGGCATAATGCCCTTGGCTTTGTTCATCTTGGATCAAATTAATGTTGTTGTAAGGTCATGAAGGGAAGACGTACAAGATTCCCATTAGACCTGGTCAGAAAACGAGGGTAAGAATTCACTAGCATTTAAAAGCATTTCCATTTTCCCCTGTGTAACAGGGAGTCTACCTAGGGCTGGTCAGAAGTTAGCCTGCCCACCTGTTTCTGGACTAACTGCCTACATCTCTTTCCTGCCACACCTTGTTGTTTAATAATTGGTGTCTTAATTAGGTGGGAGGCTGCCCTTTGGCTCTGTTCTCCTGGACCTATATATGCAGCTCCAACCAAGCCTCACAGATGACACGCACACAAATGATGTTTCCTCACACTACAACCGGTGCTCCTATGTCTCACAGGGACTCTCCCTCCCTCCCTGGAGCAGGAAGTCATTGTGCTCTCCCTTGCTGTAATTTTGGACCCACACTCAGCCTCCTCTCAGCTGAGGATTTACCAGAATCAGGATTCACCCCTAGCTTCCTGGCTGAGCCCCCTATTCGGCCTTAGCCCCAGCTATGGTCTCAGGCATCTGAAAACATACCTTGGCCTACTCCCCACACAGGGGGTTCCTGCTATGCCCACTCTAGGGCCTCTATACCACCCCCCCACCCTGGGGTCTTCTCATCATCCTCACACTCAACTACCCACGGGGCTGGCCTTTGCGCTGCCCTTCAGGCTTACTCCCAATTTGGCCCTTCAGGTCTACTCCCATTCAACCCTACTCTGTGTGGAGCCACCTACATCCCTGCCCTCTCAGGGCCTTCACAATTGCCCTCTCTCTCCAGGGATAGTTATATGGACCTGACGAGGGGCCTCTGGGAACTTCCTCTCCTGCAGGTTCAGGTGGCTGCAGCCATGCCTGGCCCCACTCCTCTTCTGGGGTCTTCCACCCCCTAGGGCTCAGGTGGCCATAGCTGTGCCTGGCCCTTGTACCCACTGAATTGTGGGGGCTGGGGTTAAGGTCCCCCAACCTGCCTTTTCACTGGGGTGGAAACTGGCCTAGCATTTCTTGGGGGCTCCCACACCACCAGGAGCCCCACCAGGCCACCCATCCATGGCAGAATGCAGTTTTAGGTCATGTCCAGAACTAGGAGCCTCCTAGCCATCTCCATAAGCTCTTGCCCTTACCTCTATGTGTTCCTGCTGCAGCTCAGCCAAGCAATATTTGTGCTGCAAACCCAGAAATGATGCAGTGAAGTCAGCTTGGGGGCTCCTCTCACTACAGCTTTAAAGCACAATGGAGAATGAGACCTTGACATTGATGGTGAGGAGGTCTTCTCAAGGCCTTATTTCTAGGTTTGGCATGGATGGGCATGGCCACACTGCTTGGTGAAGCTCTCAAGAGTTTTACAGAAACAGTATAGACATACCTGCTGGTCTTTTTGTACTGTAAAATTGATTAATCTTCATCTACAGGCAGATATTTTTAACGCTCAAGTTGGGGCCATTCTCTCCCCTCAGTTTTTGTAGGAAGTCTCATTGATGGCAATCAAAATTTGAGGTAGGGAAGAGCCCAGTGATGTAGAGTTTTCTTCGCTGATTTTTTTTTTTTTTTGGTCACACTTGTTCATGGGTATGAAGCTCAGAAGAACCATAAAAACCACAGAATTTCCTTCACCTTTCCTACTGCCTCAGGCTGGTGACAGACAAATCACAACAGCCTATGCATTTTAAAATTAGGGGAGATGACTAAAACAAACTACTTTTTTGACATAAGATTCCAAGCACAGAGAAGTGAAGATCCATCTTCTCTACTGAATGCAGAGGCAAGGTGCTTTTTCCTTTTAGTAGCGTGAAGCAACTGCTTCAACCTCCCTTAACCACTCAACTGGTAGCTATTCCAAATAATCTCTAATAACGTTTGTGAAATATTTTGCCTAGATACTGATGCTTTTGATGAATTATTCACCCATGCTCCTGACAAATTGGAAGCTGTAAAGGAGGTAACTTGTATTTTAAATGGACGCTCGCATTTACACTGTAAGATATAATTTATGACTTCACTGACATTTTTTTTCTCTCTTCCCTTTCCTTCTTTAGGTATTTTTGCAATTTGTCAACAAGCATGTTGGAAAATTAGGATTAAATGTGAAGGATTTTGAAAATCAGGTAACGTACTTTTTGCTGTATGTTAACTTGTCTGTCAGTTATGTTAGTATTTCCCTTCACCTCCAAAATTCCTGTATTTTTAACCTTGCCAAAAAATACATAAAATTATTCCTAGCCTGAGGTAAAGCATATCAAACTTCAGTCTTGTAGCATTTTTTACAGCCCATATGCTAAGCAATTGAAAACGAGTGTATGGTATTGAATACAGTACACTTGTTTCAGGGATACAGGGTCTGCTTTTCAAAGTTGTTTGAACCCCTGCAGCTTCTATTGACTTACTTTGGAAATGACAGGCATCTTTCTATGTGTTCCTTGGGGGAGGAGGGTGCTTTAATTACAGCAGCTCTTCGGAGCCACTCTAATTAAAGTGCCTGCAGCATCTTGTGTATTCAGCATCCCATGCTTCAAAATGGTGGCAGAGGTGCTTTAACTAAAGCTCAGTGAAAAAGCATTAGTCAAAGTACCCTTGCTGCCATTTTGAAGCCTGGGGCTCCTGAATACATGTGACACTGAGGCTGCTGAAGCATCCTAATTAGCAGGCTTCAGAAGATTCAGTTAACTCTGACGCATTCTAATTCTGATTAGCAGGCATTGGGCACATGTATAGGTGCCCAATAAGCCTATTGTCAATAGTGACTAGGGATTTAGGGGTGCCCTACTTGAGATGTGGTAAGGAGGTTTATATCTTATAGAGGGTTGATCAACCGTAATCTGAAAATCAGGCTTCTTTAAAGTACCTGAGGTTGAGCCCCCACAATTTAACCTATCCAAAACTACTAGCCATTTATTCAATTCTAGGCCACGGTTTTTAGAAATTCATATGTGAGAAGTTTACATTACACTATCAGTGTGGATGGGTCCAGTGTGCTTGTGTCAGTGAAAAGAGATGGAATTGTAGCTGTGCCTCCTTTACCCCATTTCCTTTGGTGTGACTAGCTATGTTGGGTGCACATAGAAGGAACAGGCTTGTGCTCTCTGGAGTACAGAATTGATACACTGAGATAAATTAAGGGGATTCATTTATCCCCTTAAATTGGGGGGATTTCTTGTGTTGTTTGTTTTTCTTCCTCTGTATGCACATGCAAAGATTTTAGAGCAGTGTAGGCCACAACTAGCATTTTGTTTATTTAATTAAACACACTGATGTGATGATAATTCCAGTGATTTGTGCTGATGGCTGAAGACTGAAGCATAAGCCATTATAATTCTGTTGACTTTTCCTGATGGGGATGAGTTATAGGAATGGAAGTTCTGGAAGGATTACTGTCAAGTAAAAATAAGGGCTCTAATACTGTATAAATAAGGGCTCTGAGAACTAAATTATGATATTTTTAATTACTAATCTATATTAGTGTTTTTCTATAGAATAGCATTTACCTTATTTATCAAATACGAGGCAAGGTTTTTTTCTTCCACTCAGTATGGCGGGGGGGAAAAGGCCTTTGTCTTGGATCTGAGTACAAGCATGGGGAGGGGAAGGGGAAGGACAAGCAGCAGCTGCAGCTCCAACTCCACCCCTAGGCTCAGAGTCCGAGTTCGAGCCATAGCCCCTGCTTCCCCCGCTGTAGCTTCTGCTCCTCCCACCACCTCTTGTCACCACCAACCCACTCCTGTCTCTGCCTCACTGCCACATACCATCCATCTTGGCTCTAGCTTCAGTCTGTTCTGGCACAGGGCACACAGCACATGCTGGCTCTGCTGTCTACCCAACCAGGTAGAAATAGTTGCATCAGCAGTGGCTCTTGCCCCAGTCCTGGCCTCGGCTCTGGCTTTAGCTCTGAATCCAACGGAGCAGTGGCAGAGGAGCAGGCAATGCAGGAGACAGACAGCAGGTTGGGCCAACTGGGAGGTGGGGCAGGTGGCAGCTGGGGTAGCCAGTTGGGATGCAGGTGGAGTAGGTGGCAGCCAGGGTAGCCAATAGGGGATGCAGACACAGGGGTGGGAACCCACATGGGGGGGAAGTGATGGAGTGGCAGGGTTCAGGTCACCTGATGCCCCTACCACCTGTTCCCTCACTTCCTGCCCCACTGCTGCTGGTTGCCCCACTGTGGTGTTAGTGGGGGGGGGACAAATTTAAGATGACCCTCCAATAATTAGATTCTATTCATAGAAAAATTATAACATTTATAAATTTTCTGTGTATAGAGTCTCATTATTGGGGGTTGTCTTAAATTTGAAGTTGTCTTGGACTCAGGTATATACAGTATCTTTTAATTCAGGAACTGTTAAAGGCCAGTTTAATATAACATACATCTTTATGTATTATTTATTATAGTTTGCAGATGGTGTCATCTTACTCTTGTTAATTGGACAACTTCAAGGTTTTTTCTTGAATTTAAGGGATTTCTTCCTAAACCCAAGTTCTGAAACAGAAATGGTAGGTTATTTTTATGTACTTAACCTGCAAACACCTTATGCACTTGCTTCTTTATGCTAGTGAAGAGAATAATTGAAAATACTGGTTCTACTGATGTGTATATAATGTTATACATGCTTAGAAATGTTTTCTGGATAGCAGGCTTGTCAACAAACAGGAGATTCATGCTATATAAATTGCTTTGAAAGCTGACAGAGAGACCCTTCTTAAAGGCTGTACTGAAACCAGCTATGACCACAAAATGCAAGCTATTGTAAGATTAACAGGGCAAATACAAAGATGTGTCCTGTGTGAATATGAAAGCAATGTTAGATTGACAGCCCTAGAAACTGAATCTCTCACTTACTCACAGAACTGACACAATAGTGCTGAGCCTATACAAAGCCTATTGCATCTTCCAGAGCTGTGCTATAGATATGAGCTGAAATCATATCCCTGTCTGCACTAAGTGAACCGGTTAGCCAAGCTGAGAACCCTGGTCTGGGATAGATGATGTGTTTACATTGAGTGTAAACCAAAAATGGACACATAGCATAAACATCTATACCAGTGTAACTTACTCAAGTCCAGTGGGAGAAAATGGGTAAAATTGTGCTGGTTTGTTACCCCAGTGTAGGTGCCATCTGTACAAGCATGCAGCACACGCTCTCCTGCCTTCTGTGATAGCTCCTCTCATGAGCATCTTTCCTGAAATATCTGCTTTTTATTAGATGTGTACCAATACATTGGTCTGATATTGGATTGGCAACAATATGAAGACAATAGAGTGTATTGGAAATTGGCCTGAGGTGGCCAGTAATTTGGCTGATAAATGCCCCATGCATGTGTGCAGCTGCAATGCAGCATGTAGGCAGCAAGGAAAGGGACAGGGGTGGAAGGCAGATCAAGGTGGTGAGGGAGGGAGTGGGGCTGGGGTAGGGGCTGGTGCAGGCACTGCCCAGCTGAGGCAGGTTGGGCATGGGATGGAGCTGTGGTTCATCTGGGGGTGCAAGCTCAGGTTGCTGTGTACACCTCAGGAGGGCATGGGTACGTGTGCCCCTGGATCAGTGTGGGGCACGGGCAGGGTGGGCTGCAGCAGTGGGCTGGGGCTCACTGTGGACTGGGACTCAGTGCTGTGCCAGGCTCTTCCCAGCACATAGCAGGTGAGTAGTTGGGTTGGGGCTGCACTCAAGGCAGGTGGTGGCAGTGCTGGGAGGAGTTGGGGGGGCTACAGCAAATTTTGGGGTGGTTGCAGCCCCACCACAATCCCTCTCCCAATGCTGCCACCACCTACCCCGAGCAGCACAGCCTGGCTCAGCCTCCCACCAGGAAGAGCCTGGCACAGCCCTGGCCCCAGTCCACAGCTGCAGCCCCCCCCGCCTTGCCCCATGCAGACCTGTGCAGACGCATGCCCCCCACCATGCCCTCCCAGGGTGTGCACAGTGTTGGGAGCCACCCCCTACTCCCTGCATATCAGCCACAGCTCCATCCTGCACGTGCCCTGCTCTGACTGGGCAGCACTTGTTGGGACAAGTCCCACTCCTCCCTCACCACAGGAGCCTTGATTTGCCCTCCCACACCCCTTCCCCCCTCCCTCCCCTCCCACAAGCAGCTCATCTTGGGGTTGCAGGGACTGGGGGAAGGTGACTTCTGCTGCTGCGTGCACTCCGAGGCAAGCATGGGGTGGGTGTACCCCTGGGACCTGTGTGCAGGGCGAGGGCAGGCTGCTGCTGCAGGCTTGCCCCAAGTGTCAAACTTAGTTGCTACGGTACTAATTCCAGTGCAGTGTTCACTGGTGTACAATGCTGCTGAATTGCCCGTTACTATTAGTTTGTTGGTTGGTGGGTTTTGTATGTGGAAGTCTTCCCACTGTAAACTAAACTGAGGTTGTTAAACTATTTCATATGAGCCTCTGAATAGTTCTGACATTGGGTCACTTCTGACTCAGGCTATATTCAAGCCAGGTACCTAAAAATAAGCATCAATTAATTTTATGCATACAGCAAAGGAAGCCTCTTTTGGCTACAGCTTAAAAGTAAGGTTTTCCCAAAAAAGATCCATTTCCACACTGCAAATATAACCACTCTTTGCTTTCCCCCAGGATTGCATATTTATAATGAAAATGTCCAAAAGATTATTACAACAGAAGAAATACTCACGAACAACCTTTTGACCCAAACATCTCTAAATGAATTTGCATTTATTGAATTTTTTTGTCCAAATTTTCTCAATGAAAAATAGCTTTTTGAGAAATTGGGGGGGGGGAAATGTACCACTTGTTAGATCTTCTGATGCTTTGACAAATATTCAAAACAAACCATTTTCTTTCAAATTAGTTCAAACACAGCTTTTTAATTTGAATGAAATTGATAATCCCCCCAATTCAATATTCTCCTCCTCCTGTGAAAATTGTTCATCCAGTTCTATTCAGTCAGAAATTAAACATTTTAATTTCAAATAATTTAATTAAAAAATGAGTGCCTCATGAAAACAACTGAACAAATGAATATTTTTTTATTCAAAATATTTTAAAAGATTTTTTTAAATTGTCCCTTTTAATTAATAACATCACACAAATATTATGTAAGAGGCTTCTTCCCCCACTTTACAGTGATAAATCATATAGTAATTGAGTGGCAGAGTTAGAATTAGAACCCAGAAATATTGCCTCTTATTTCTAGCCTCGGACCATTGTAGCTTACTAGGGTAGTAAGAGTTCTTTTTATCATTGTGTGATTTTTAATATCATTTCATGTACAAGAAATGAAAGAGTAAATAATGCTTTGACTAACAATTCAAAAGTAAGCCTAGTAGATCACTTAGCCCGAGATCAGCATTATTGAAATGAAATTTCTTTAGAGGGTGAGACTGATTCTACTACCATACCATATGTCTAAAGAAATTTCATTTCAATAATGTTGATCTCAGGCTAAGTGATCTACTCAAAACAGTGTGGGACAGCTCCATCTAGGGCTGCGCTGCGCCACAGGGTTGTCAGCCTGTTGACATGAAGGGGTCTGTCAACTAAGATCCCTCATGAAGCCAGCATTAGGCCAGGGAGCCTGCCACATGTTCATTTTAAGGCATGATTTGACATATTTTGTGGAATAATTTGGTGACTTGTTTCCCAATTTTGTCATGTCATTAATTGCCTGAACATATGGCCAGGTCACTTCTTAAGACACAGTTAACTGGTCAATCTTGTCTTAAGTGTAATGGTTGCCAGGGTCCTCAGGAACTGGGTGAGAAGGGAAGAAAACATCTTCCTCTTTACTTGGTGATTTCACTAAGTAATCTTTTTTTTTTTTTTTTTTTTAATTCATTCTAGTTTAAGCAGTTTGTAGCTTTACAATTCTCTAGCTCTCTAATCCTTTAATGTTTGCTATCTGATTGGTGAACACTTCAAATCTAGGTTTAGACTGTTTTTTCTGCTTCTAATCACAAAACCAGGTGGCAACCCAAAGGTGTTGCATCTGTCTGGAATGAAATACAACTCTTGCTTGGCTTATATAGAGTGTCATTTCAGCATGAATTATAGAGAGATAATAAGGAACATTATGTCAGTGCTGTACAATGTACCTCCTGAAGGACAGATTGATCAGTAGCCAGTGAAATGAATGAGGAAGCAAGGAGTTGTTAAAAGGTGTGGGTGTCACTCCTGGCTTCTGCTGTTTTCCAAGGATAATTTTTTGAGGCCTTTGCTTTTTGTACTATAGGCCTCCTATACACGGATATCAAAGCTGCTTCAATGCGCTGTAATTGCAGCATGTCAGAGCAGATTCCAGCACCACTTGTATTAGTGTCTCTGCCCTGAAAAATGGTGGTGGAGGTATGTTAACTAAAGCTTGTTCGATGAACTTTAATTAAAGTGCCCAATGCCATTTTCCAGCACAGGGATGCTGATACATGTGATGCTCCAGTTGCTTCAATTAGAGAGACTCTGGGAGTCGCTCCAATTAAAGTGCCCCCACCCCTGCCTCCCAGAGCATTTTATTTAAAGGAATAGGATCTTTTAATGTAAAAATGTAAATACCCAACCTACATTACAATGATTCAAAGTTGGGAGTAGAATCTGGGTTTTAGATCTAACTAATCAAAAATCTACTGTTCTGTTGGGTTTTTTTTTTTAATGCCAATAGATAAATGCATGCTCCCACATAGTTGTTCTGATGGAAAGAGATGGCTAACCAAGAGGGGAGTACATGGGAACTGTAAATGCTTGATTCCCAGTTATGCATTTAATCTCTTACAGATAACATGAGGTAGCATCAACAATATAATACTTAATACTGTCTAGACACTTTTAAGGCCAAAAATTTCAAACCTTTATGATTTTACACAGAAAATGAGAAACTTTACTGCAAACTATATTTTCTTAGAATTACCCCATATATGTTACCAATATATTAAATTGGGGCAGGCAGGGGAAGACACAACTAGAAAAAAATACTTTGTTAGCCATACATTTAGCATATTTTCAGAGGCTTCTAAATGAAAGATTCCTATTAAATAAAACATTTCTTCTTCTTTCTCTAATCAGCAAGGGAGGGAGCTCCTTGTGATGACTGTAGGTGTTGTAGGGCTTGCTGCCACTGCCCTTAGCTCGCTTTCCTACAGGCGGTGACAGGGTGGACCTTGGCTTTGGATTACCTGGTTTGCCAGGAAGTCTATCGTATGTTTTCTCACCTGCCATGACTTTGATGTTATTATATTGCTAGGAGGCAATGCCCGAGGTGATCCTACCAGTCTCAATCCCTGTTTCCTTCTGTGGGGCTCCAAAACCTCCCCTTTACCCCACCCTAGCCTCTCCAGATGACACTTGTAGTTCTCTGCTGCTAGATCATAATATTGCCTGTCAGCCTATTATTCCGCACTTAGCCACCAGGGTGACTGTCAACTTTCCTGTCTGTTATTGCCGGCTGCTTTTTTTTCTCCTGACCTCCCGTGCCCAGCATATAAGGCAACTCGGGGCTTTTGTTTGCTCTTTCTCACTCCTTCACACTCCTCATCTCACAAATACACATAAGAAAACCTAATTAAATGCATTGCTTATCATTAAACTGCTGTCAAAAGCAGCATGTACTCAGTAATGGAAACTGACTATGAATTTGATTAAATGTAGCCAACGCTGAGCATGACTTTAAAACACATGGCCCATGTGCTGACGGGAACCTACCACAAGAATAGGTTGGTACAAGCCATCTGAATAAGATACATGGTAGTGTCCATTAGCACAGTCCACCTCAGTGCTGAATCTTTTTTTCAAGTCAAGGTGAGCTACTACAATGAATACATTTTTTACTTCCCCCTTTGCTCCCACAGTTGATCTGTGTCTTTCTTTCCCATGTCCAATGATTCCTGTTTCTACATTAGCTTTAAATGCCTGGCAAACAATATCAAATAGCCCCCAAAGAATTCACCGAGAATCCCTCTATTGCCTCCTCTCTCCAGCTGTTGTATACAATTAGTGTGGCCCTGCCCTCCGAGGTGAAGCCAGACCAGGTTGTCTTGTGCCTCATCTGCATACAAAATTATAGAGGATCCCAGGACTTGTGACAGGAACACCCAGTCATGAGTGGGGAGTTAATTAGCACGTGGATCCTTTTGTAGGGGAGGGGGATATCTGGGGAACACACATGCTGAGCTGTGCGTCACCATGGCCCAACCCAATGAACTATATGGTAAAACGTAACCCTTTTGGCTGGACTAGTATCATGCATATTTGTATTATATAAAAGTAGATGCCAAAGTGTTACTTAAAAGTATGTTCATGGAGTGTTAAAACCTGCACAGTTTCAAAAACACTGAAATACGTTAATTCTGGATTAACTAAATCTATGGGTACTTTATGCAAATTACTACAGCTGTGTTTATTTCAAAGTTTGTTTGTTTTTTTTAATTTACTCCTCATTTTCTTATGCTCAGGGAAAGCAGGGTCTGACAAAGGTGGGAGGAAGGAGCTGCAAGGGAAAGAAGTTGGAGGGGGGGAGCAGAGGGTAAAGGGGCTACCTAATCCCCCAGATTTATTTCTCCTGCTGTAGTAGTGGGAAGGGGGAAAATTCCAGACAAACCTCCAATAATTAGATTCTATACCTGGAACATTTATATCAAATTTATAATTTTTCCATATAGAGTCTCATTATTGGGGGTAATCTTATAATTGGGGTCATCTTTTATATTTGAGTAAATAAGGTCATTTCTTACTGGAAACTTGGTTTTACTTTTTTCATTTGGTAAAAGAGACAGCAGGCATGCCATCAGAACCAAAAACAGCATGAAAAAATATTTGAGAACCAATCCCAACTATCATTTCAATTATTTAAGACGGTGATTCTCAACCAGGGTAGCATGGCACCATAGGTTGCCTTAAGATCTTTTTAAAGATGCTGCAGGGTGCCATGAAATGTTAGCACAGTTAGGTGTGCAGACCTGATTCTCGAGGTAAATTCAGATATTTCAAATAAGAATCCATTGTACAGCACTGAAAAGTTTCTGACCTGTTGTGGTCTTCCTGAGTTCTTTGCAACAAATGAATTGCTCTATTATATTTCTACAGTCAAAAATGAGTGAAAACTAAAAATGGGCATTTTGTAAGGGGTGCCTTAAGTCCAAAAAGGTTCAGAAATACTGATTTAAGAACTGAAGTGCTCCCTGTATACCTGTAGTTAAAGTTGTTTTTCTGTTCCATTGATCTCACCTTTCCCTATCAACAGCTTCACAATGTTAACCTTGTTGTGGACTTGCTGACAGATGAAGGAGTTCTAAATGTTCCCCTCAACCCTGAAGGTGAGTGATAACAAAGATCTTGTTCTGGAAGAGAAATGGTAGTTCATTAAATCAATTGCAAAAGCTTCTTCAACACGATGCCCATGCACTATACAATATTTCCTTTTCTGCACATTGCCTCACTTGCAGTTGATATTAAGAATGTCACATTTAGTTTAACTTTCTTCCTGTCTACACTAGCAACAGTTCTACTGATGTAATACCTCCTGGTTAGTAAGCTGCCAGTTTTTAAAACCAGACTGAAATGATCTAAAATACATTAGTCATTGTTGAAATTACATTTAGGAATAGAGCCAGGTGGGAAACAATTTTTCTGTCTCTCAAAAAGATTTGATATTTGAATTTGCTGTCTGTGTGTGCATGTTCTGTGTTGGGCTAATAACCTTCTAAATGCCTTGGGGGTTTCATGAAGAATCAGGGAGAGACCCACCCTGAAACAGCCAAAAGGTCAATGAGTGGTGCAGTCATGTGGGCTGTGGACCATGCTTGATTCAGAGCTGAGATACTGCAATCAGTTTCCCATGGCTCTGGTGCTCTAATCTCCAGTATTGGATATTCTCAACTGGTCTCTCTTCCTGTCATTTTGACTGGTATATTTGTTCCCTGAAGGGTCCAGTTTGGAAAAAAATCAATGTTTTTTGATGAAAAAACATGTAAAAATTCCAACCACATTTACTTGGTAATAAGAGGATCTGTTGTGGGGCCCTATTTCCAGAATCATGACATAAAAGTATTCATAGATTTTTAAAGCCAGGAGAGACTATGAAGGTAATCCTTCTTGACATCTTGCATAATATGGACCATCTAATTTTAGCTAATCATATCAGAATAAAGTACAATAACTAGTTGATGAACTGGAGCATGCCTATTAGAAAGACATCAGGTCTTCATTTAAAGATGTAAAGTTTTTGGTATTTCATGTTTTCCCTCAGTACACAGTTCCAGAGTTTAAAAAAATGACATTTTTCTAGTTGGATGGTTCATTCACAGATAGTCATTGTGTGTGTGTGTGGGGGGGGGCATGCATGCCCAAATGAAAATACAGACAAGCATGTACACATCTGTCACATGAGGGTCTTCCATTTGTAAATGCATTTGTTGGGAAGTCCTGGTCAAAAATGGATGTAGAAGAATGTAACAGGAAACCCTAGCCCTGTTACCAGAAAGTAGGCCGGGCCCTCTAGAGCCAGAACTTTCTGGGCACAGCCTGCTGGCAGAGTAGGAGTTAAAACCTGAGCCTTACCAGCTGGTCAGGTAACCAGAAGGTGGAAGGCCAGAACTATCAAAACCCTGGGCTGAGCTAAAGTGGCAGAAGGTGAACTCCTGATGACTCCCAGAGAAGCTGTGGCAGCCCCACAAGAAGGAGCATAGGGAAGCAGAAGCACAAAGCCATGGAAAACATGAGCTGGCATACTGCCTTCCTTAATTTCATTTTTTTTTTTGGTTATTGCCCATGGACTTACTGTTTGTGTTTGGCTAGTAACCGGGTGGTTTGTGGTCGAGGCTGTAGGAGAGGAGGAGGCCTCGTTAGTGCCTTGGGGCACAGTCATAAAAGGCCAAAAGGCCTGGTGCCCTAGTAGGTGTAGCCATATAGGGCCGGTGGCCCAGAGCTGGCTGCAGGACTTTGAAACCAGGTCCCAGTGGGTGGATCTTGGCTAGTAGCCTGAGCTATAAAAAAAAAAAGGGGCCAAGCCTGAGGAGGCAGAAGACCCAACAGCTTGGCACCCAGGGACACAGCGTGAAAGGGGGACAGAAGGCCTGTTGCCATAGTGAGCACAAAAGGAGGGCCATGGGCCCAGAGAGTATTAAGGAGCTAGAGCCTCGGAGTCGAACCCTACCTTGTGGATTTAGGTTGACAGGTCTAGCTAGAGAAAGATGGGGTGGGGGAAAGTCCATGGTGGCTGAGAACCCTAACATAGAAGTACAACAGGCAGTCTCCTGCTTGTAAAAATATCTAAGCAATATTAACATCAAGATGTGGAGGATGAATAAAGATGGGTTACAAGACAAAATACAGGAGTGAAGTATTAAGCCATTTCAAGGGTGCCCCTCATAGGTCACTAGAATGCTGCTGGGGAGGGCAACCTGTGTGGCGGGTGCAGGGATCCCACCTAGGTAAAACAGCTGGGTATTCGTATCCCACCGCT
>NW_017728931.1:20775251-20777044 GCF_001723895.1 Crocodylus porosus | reverse complement strand
TTCGGAAAAGAGGGGGTGCTATAACTGCGGGGAGCCGGGCCACATCAAGCCCAACTGTGCAAAGTTAAGCAACAATCCCAAGCCCGTCAGACATGCAACAGCTGTACGCAGTGAGGGAGAAGGCCCGAGCCTCTCTGAGGGGGCGTGCCTGTTGCCACAGGATCACAAACCCGGAGGAGGTGATGGCCCCCCACAGGACCAAGATAACGGTCAATGGGAGAACCCTTATTGGGGAACTGGACACGGGGTCCAGCATGACATTAATCGATGCCAACCTAGTTTCACCTGCAGATATAATCCCCGGGAAGACCCTTACCATTCAAGGGGTGGGGTCTCCACCATTTGAGATACCGGTAACCCGGTCACTCATTGAGTGGAGAGGCTGCTCTATGCATGTAGAAATGGGTGTGATGGAAGGGGCTCCAGCTCCCATCCTGGTGGGACGGGATATACTTACTCGAGAACTTCTGCACAGAGAGATGGACCAGGCCCTAGAGCTAGAGCCCTACCGCATTAACGCGGTGACACATCTGCAGAGCAAAAAGGCTAGGCGGGGAGGGTTAGAAACTCCCCAAGAGACAGCCATGCCATTGGCTGCACTGGGAGAGTCCCCAGTGGAGAGTAAAAGCCCACCAGTTCTTGAGGGAACTAGCAACCCCGAGGGTGGGTTAAGTAACAGTCCCAGGGAAGTGTCTGTTCCGTCAGCGGCAGAGGAAGGAGAGACTCTCAGGGAGGAGTCCAGCGAAGTCCCTGAGGGTGAAGATACACTTCCTGCAGGAGCCCCCGAACTCTCTGCAGACAGCTTAGCTGGGCAAGAGGAGTTCAAGCAGGAGGTTCTGGTGGACCCCAGCTTGGAGGACCTCCGGCAGATAGCTCAGGAGCAGGAGAGTGAGTTTACCCCAGAGAAGAGGGAACAGGTGGTCTGGGATAAGGGACTTCTCTACCGGTTGTGGGTGCCGAAGAACTGCACCCAGACCTGGGAACCCCATCACCAGATCATAGTACGTCGCAAATACAGACAACGAATACTCTCCATGGCTCACGATTTACTGTGTGCTGGTCACATGGGCAGGGAACGGACATGCCAGCGGCTGCAGGCAAACTTTTATTGGCCCCGGATTGCCCAGAATGTGACGGACTACTGCAGATCTTGTGAGAGATGCCAGCGGAGGGGCAAAAGTGGGGACAAGAGAAAGGCTCCCCTATAGTCCCTCCCTGCTCCCTTGTGGGACAAGATTGAGGCCATTAAAAACTGGCCACCTCCACAAACCAAGAAGCAGGTCAGAGCCTTCCTTGGCCTGGCCGGATATTACAGATGGTTTGTCCCGGGATTCGGAGCGACGGCGGCACCCCTCCATGAGCTGACCAAGAAGGGAAGCCCTGATCCAGTGGTCTGGAGGCCAGGGTGCCAAGAAGCATTCGACACCCTAAAGGCCGTCCTGGTCAAACAACCGATCCTGAAGGCACCGCTCTTTGATGAACCCTTCTACGTCACCACGGACGCCTCCGACGCAGGACTAGGAGCCGTATTCCTACAAGAGCACCAAGGGACACGGCACCCCGTGGTGTACCTCAGCCGGAAGTTAATCCCTCGGAAGCGAAACCTGTCGTCTATCGAGAAGGAGTGTCTGGCAATCGTCTGGGCACTGAACAAGCTGAGGCCCTATCTGTGGGGGCAGCAGTTCACTGTCCTAACGGACCCTGCCCCACTGCAGTGGCTGCAGATGATGCAAAACTCCAATGCCAAGCTGCAGCGATGGGCCTGGCAGCTTCAGGAGTTCAACTTCACCGTC
>NW_017728931.1:20766304-20774481 GCF_001723895.1 Crocodylus porosus | reverse complement strand
TCGGCCAAGCATAAGGCGCCCCTAGGGAGGCATTCGGAGTCTGGAAGGTGGTCAGGCGCAGGGAGGTGGGCGGCTCAATGCAGGAGCGCCCCCTACTGGCCCGCCACACCTGTTACAAAGAAATACAAGAAATTTTGTTCAACTGTTTTAGGTTTAGATTTTTTTTGTATTTTTTCCAAACAGCTCTACTGGTAGGGCATGGTCATTCTTTTCAATGAACAAAAATTGTGTGCATGCAAAGAAGAGTTCAGTGGCTTTATATCATGTGAAATCTGGAATTTTGTGAACCATTCTAGTTAAATTGTGAAAGCATTCATCTTCAGTACATATTTTTGTGAGTAGGTCAAAAGCAATAGACATCCATTTCTCTAAACATGTAGGATGACTTCAGACACGATGTCTTCTGATGATTACTGGAGGAAATTTAACTCCAGCATCTGTATGTCATTTATGTATGGCATGGGCTAAATCATCAGCCAACTTTAGAATTTAATGGAATCAAATGGTATTTAATGAAGCCAGGCTGTTTCTACCAGGTTCAGTCAGTCTGAATACTGATCCACCTTCAATGTAAGAAGAGCATCAAGGTCTCTAGGTATCTCCACATTTGGAAAAGTAGCAGTTTGTGTTGCAAGATAATTTCCTTAGCTGGTGGAAACCTTTTATTAAATTGAATTTAAATTATGACTGGATAGCAGTATCTTATACCCTTCCAGAATGTGGGAGCTGAGAATTGCATTGTTCAAAAACCAAAAAAATAAAGTGCAAACATTTGAAAAACAGGGAATAAAGAGTTAATGTAATACCTGCTATCACTCATACCATGGTACACTCATAATAAAACTATAGGTGTAAAGTCCTATTAAATTTCTGGTGTCTTTTCTGCCAGTGTAGTTATTTCTTACTATATAATGTATGTCCTTTCTCCAGTGATGTCTCTCTAATTGAGTTCAGAAATCATGAAAACCCAAAAATCCTATGGTTCCTCTTTTGCTTCTCACTCAATTGCTTTGTCTAAATTTACTTTATAATTTGAGAACAGTGGAAGATGGTGCGCATTGCTTTGACAGTTGGCATCTATCTATTTCAAGGATTTTTAATGTTTCCCATCTGGTTTGTTACTTATGTATCCACAGATATCATGCACAGAGATGTGAAGACTGTACTGAAGATTTTATATTGCTTATATTCCAAATACAAGACCAAAAAAAGTGAAGACTGAAAGCAAGACAGATTTTTGTCCTAGTGCATTACAGGATCAATTTTTTTGTTTCCAGTTGTGTTTGCCACTTTGCATGTATATCCACCTGTGCTTGATTTGCCTGCAAACTTGTTAATGAAACATGTATGAGTGGAAAGTTGCACTTATGTAACTTGCGCTGCTAGCAATAGAAATAGGCTTGGTAGATTTTGATTTTGATTTTTTAAAAAATAATTTTGAAATAAATGCTTTAAAATAAACATTAATATTATCCATCGATTTTTTTTCATCAATTTAAGTTAAATTAACAATATAGAGATCTTCTGCCCCTGGGATGGCAAAAAACCCAAGAACTCTAAAAACAAAACAAAAAAAAAGACAATGAAAAAGCCATGACAACACCAAAACCTGTATCTTTTTAAATTGGAGTCTTTCTCTTCACATACCAGTTTCACCAGTAGGCTGCTTTGCTTCTTTTTACAGTCTCTCCTCCATTCTCGGCAGCTGAGTTAGAATCATAGAATCGATGGACCAGAAAGGACCTGTAAGATCATCAAGTCTGGTCCCCTGTCATGGGGTTACTGGGTTCAAATAGCTCAACAAGGTACTTATGCAGTCTCACCTCCAAGGATGCCAACTGCACCACCTCTGCTGTGCTCCAGATGATGGTAACCCTTATGTGGAAAAAAGTTTTGTTTTTTTTTTTTTGGGGGGGGAGGTATGTCCAGCCTAAATTTTCCCTCTATTTGCTTGTGCCCAGGTCCTCATCCTCCCCTGAAGTGCTTTCCTGAAGAGTTGCTCCCCTAGATCTTGATGCTCACCCCTTACATATGTGTAGGCAGCTATCAAGTCACCTCTCAGTCTTCTCTTACTCAGACTGAATGGGCCTAGTTCCCAGAGTCTCTCCTTAACGGGCCTATCCTCTAGGCCCCTGATCATATGGGTGGCCCTTCTTTGTACCCTCTCAAGCCTACCTTCATCCTTTCTTAAGTGTGGTGCCCAGAACTGGACACAATACTCCAGCTGTGTTGTCCCACTCGGGTGTCAGGAACTCCCTGTTGCTGCTTCCGGTGGCTTCCTCCACAGCTGCTGCTTCTGTTTCTGTTCCTGCTAGAATCCACTTTCCCCCCTCCCCCTCCCCCATCTGATCTTTGGGTAGGGGTTTAGGTAGCTTGGCATTGCCCTCCAGCACCTTGTGAACAAGCAGCTAATTGATTAATTGACAAGTCATTAGGTTGCCCCCTCTTCCTCTTTAAAGACACTAGCCTGCTATACTCTGGCCTGTGACTCCCTTCTGTTCTTCCCCTCTGTTTTTGATTATTAATAATGGAAGTATTTTTTCATTGGTCTGTGAGAGTGAGGTGAAATCACCATTTATTGCTATTTATTGATAAAAATCAATTCCTGCCAAATCTAAATATAATTTTGTCTGTGTGTATTCAGGGGCCATCTTATTCAGCAGTACTATGGCTGTGAATTTTACCACAGAATCCATCCTTTGATCCATCATAGCCTCTGAAGCTGCTCTGAGCAAATGCTCATTCTAGTCCCCTCCTTTGCCTTGCTCCTCAGCCTGCTGCCAGCAGGAGCGTACCCAAAGAAATCCCCCTCTTGCTATAAAGCCCCCGTCCCTGCAAAGCAGAGGCAGGCCGTGCTGGAACAGTGGGGGAAAGGTGGACAGGAAGGTGGTGGTGGGGGTGTTGCAAAAGCAAGCAAGCTCATCCAGAGTATTGGGGAGATGCTTGCTGTCAATGGCCATCCCTTCTAGAGTCAGAAGGAGCAGGGAGATATTTTCATAATTTTCTGTCTGTCTTTCTACTAAGCTTACTGCAAAAGCATAGAGGTGGCTGCCACCTCCACCATGATGACAATCACAACCAGCAGCACAGCAGTCTACTCCACCCTTATGTCACTTCCCATGCTGAGCTTTCCAGTGCCGGAAGAAGAGCTGCTGCTGGTTCTGGATCTCAGTGCCCTAGCAAGGGAAATTCTGGGGAAGGAGGGGGAATCAGGTGAGTTTGTGCTTGAGCTAGCAGATGATCCCATGTACGCTATCTGCCTGCACTGTTGAGCCAAAACCAGGGAAGGAACAAAACACATGAGCACCATGGGGATGCTGATGCATCTCCACCCCTGCAAAGCAGAGGCAGGCCATGCTGGAACAGTGGGGGGAAAGGTAGACAGGAAGGTGGGGGGGGTGTTGCAAAAGCAAGCAAGCTCATCCAGAGTATTGGAGAGATGCTTGCTGTCAGTGGCCATCCCTTCTCCTTCATTGAGCCACCAGGGTGCAGGCAGCTCGTGGCACTTCTGTGGTCCCATCATACCAACTTTCTGCACACACCACCTTCAGTACGACAGTGGTGCCATCCCTGTGTGAAGCATGCATGGTGTACTTGAGGGAAGAGCTGCAAAAGGCAGGTCTGCAGGTGGCCTTACACTTCACTTCAGACATCTGGAGCAGCTGGGGTGGAGATCATGCCTACCTCTCCCTCACCGTGCATGGGTGTGACCAGGCAGGCCCTGGTGGGCTCTCCTTCAAGCCGAGGTGATGGATGACTCCCACACAGCAACAGAGATCATGGGGGCCATGAACTGATTGGTGCAGGGGTGGCTTGCTGGGCAGGGCGAGCTCTCCCACAGGTTCATGGTCACTGACAATGGGGCCAATATGGTCAAGGTGGTATGTGATGCCAAGTTTGGCATCTCCTGTAAGTTGCACCTTGTCAGGGACACTTTCAAGGGGGAAAGGGCTGCCGGTGATAGTGCTGCTGCTACCAGCAAGCTAATTTAAAAATGCAGGAAGGTGGCAGGCTACTTCCACCGGACCATCAAGGGGAGCAAGATGCTGTGAGATAAACAAAAGGATCTGAACATCCTACAGCACAAAATCATGCGGGATATGGAGACTCAGTGGAACTCCACATACCTGATACTTGAGAGGCTGGTGGGGCAACAGAAGAACGTCCATGAGATGGCCTTGCTCAGCGACATCGGGATCAGCAGCCCCCTGAACAAAGCTGAGTGGTACACCATCTCCCATATCTTGGTGGTCCCCAAGCCCTTCCTTGAGGCCACCGAGAGCCTCAATGCTCCTGATCCACATAGTGAGGGAACTTCAGAGCCAAATGGAGAGCTTGCAGGGGATCAGTGTTCCTGGCTGTGGCAGGCCACTGTCACCAGATGTGCAGGCACTGGTGAGACGGCTGAAGGAGGGCATAAGGAAACGGCTTGATCCCTTGCAGTCTGGTACAGTCCATGTGCTGGCCACCATGTGTGACCCAAGGGTGAAGGGCACTGTATGTGACAGCCAAATATTGAATCAGTGGACAGAGGTGTTGGTAAAGAAAGTCAGGGAGGCAGAATGGCGGAGGCAGTGGGACATGGGACAGGGGGATCCACTATCTCATGCTAGCATGCCATCCACAAGCCAGTTTTGTTCTCCACCACAGGTGCTGCCAATATGGGCTAAGGGCATGGATTCTATGGTGGGGTCCAGAGCCACCAGACTCCAGCTTATGCGTTGGTGGGTGCCTATCTCACCGAGGATGTGGCGCCACTGCTGTGTGACCCCTTGGCCTACTGAGCAAGCCGCAGCCCTGTGTGGCCAGATCCGGCCGCAGTTGCCCATGAACACCTGTCCTGTCCACCGACCAGTGTTCCAAGTGAGACGGTGTTCAGCATTGCTGGGGATGTTGTGACACCCCACCACACCTGCTTGGATGCTGGTTTGGTGGAGCAGCTGGTGTTCCTGAAGGTGAACCTCCCGCTGCTAGTGTTCCCCAAGAGCCAGGTGCAGATGGATTGAATGCCACCCTCCTTACTCTGTACATATCTATTTCCTTTTTTGACTTTTTTAAAAAACCAGGTAATGTCCTGCTCTCAGCAGGAGTGGGCACTAACTGCATCACCAGCCATCAAAGGAAGAACATGTCCCTACTGAACTTCTTCCCCTGCCAGGATGAACTTGGAGGTATGGGATGGGGCTATGGGGAAGGACGAGGCCCCAAGTCCTGGCCATGACCACTAAAACTGCACCCTACTTGGGTAGGGAGGCCTGGTGGGACTGCTGGTAGCATGGCAGCCCTGTAAATGCCAGGACCAATGATCTCTCGGTGAAAGGCAGGTAGGAGGTGCCATAACCTCCAACTAATACATGCACGCATACAGTCTTGGCTGGGGAAAGCCCAGACCTATCATGCCTTTGACAGGCCTGATGCTTGCTGGTTATAGTGCAGTTGTGAGTCTCCTGTTGTGCTCAACTTAACTGCCTGGGATGCTAGCTGTTGGGTTGAAAAACCTTTTGTCAAGCTGAGGAAGTACCTGCAGTTTGTGTCTCCTGGTCCTAGGTGGAAGGAATAGTAAAGAAGCCAGAGGCTGGCCTGGCATGCAATGCAAGCAAGAAAGCCAGTCAGTGAAAATGGAAATGGAGGCATTAGGGGGTGACGGACAGGTTGGGGTGGGGGTTGCGGAGCGGAGAAGGGGGATGTAGCAGTGCAGATAAAAGTGCAGAGGTACCTGGGGAGCCAGATGTCTGGCAGGTTGCAGCGTGTCAGAATTCCACTATCTAATCTATATAGAGTCCGTGTATCTAGTTTCTGTACCTAAGAGACAGATGAAGTGAAGTTCATAGGCCCAGCTGTGAAAAGTGGTTCGTAATTTGTTCCCTCTCAGGATCAGACCCGAGAGACTGGAGGCATAGTTTTTTTTTGGTGAGGAATGTGCCCCCACAAGTAAGTATTCTTGTGTTTGATGGATTCTGGTGTGCAGTTTGTTAGGGTACTGGAGCTAGTAGGCAGGTTTTGCGTTTTGAGCTGTAGAAAGTTGGTGATGAGGTTAGGTGCTTGTTTGAATGTACAAACCACTTTTCAGAGCTGGGCTTGTGAGCTTCATCAGCCTCCTAGGTAGTAGGTACAGAAAATCATGGACTCAATATAGACAGTGGAATTCTGGCACACTGCGACCTGCCAGACTTCTGACACCCCAGGCACTGCTGCAGTTCTACCTGCGCTGTTGCATCCTCCTTTCCTCCCCCTCCCCACCCCAGCCTTTCCCTCAGCCCCTTGACACCTCCATTTCCACTTTCATTGATTGGCTTTCTTGCATGCAGTGCGTGCCTCTGGCTTCTTTACTATTCAGGACTAGGAGACACACCCACTGCAGGTACTTCCTCAGCCTGACAAAGGGTTTTTCAACCTGAAAGCTTCCTAAGAGATTTCTCTAACTGATTTGTTTTTTTTAATAATTAACATACAAATGTAAAAACACAGGATAAGCCATCATACACACCATGAGTAACATATATCAAATACACCATCTTTACTTGCTGTCAATTCCTTTAAAACAAGAAAGGCTCTGTGACAGTTCAGTTTGGCTACCTTAGATGCTGCTGGTGCTATTGCTGTTGAGCCAGCTACGTTATTTTCACCTGCTGTCATTTACAGTGCTGGACTGAAATGAGGCTGTAGGGGAGGAGGAGACCTCACTGGGGCACACTGCCATGTTGTGCAGAGGCCCCAGCACCAGGAAGGGTGCACCTGAACACACAGAGTGTCACCTACGCATGTCACGAGTTTTACCTGTCAACAGTGTTACCTCGCAGCTCCATGTTTTGGGGATTCCTGACACAGGACGCAGACTGTCTGACTCGCAAAGAATTCCTCCCCCTCACCTAAACAGAAACTGATTAAGATGCAGTGAGAGACGCACCTAAAACCCTCCAGATAAGGGTGACAAGAGTGAAACAACTGCCCTAGGTCACATTTGCATCCGAGATGGAACCAGATGACCATTCATTTACATGAGAGATGGAGAACAGAAAGCCTGAAGAAGAGATGGCAGCTAATTCTGGGATCAGAGAAGCAGGGGAGCACTGCATGATGGGGAATCTGTGTTCCAAATGCTAATCAACCCACACACCCAGCTCAACATTTATCAGACCAGTTCTAATCTGGATTTACAAAGGACTTTCCTCCCCACACACGCATCTGTAAGCGGAAGTGAAGTTTAATAGGCATCTCAGGCCATACATTCCCCGGTCCCACTATGGGAGGCCTATTTAAACTTAATTGGCTAAAACTCGGTTGCTGGGTTAGGGAATGCTGAGGCAAGACACCGAGTCGGGGGGTATGGGCAACATTTGCACAATGGTAAAAGGGTTCATCACAGCGTCCAGCCCACTGAAGCCTTGAGCACAAGTGTTGTAATACTTTTCCCAGAATGACTGGTGGAAGTCCTCTCCACAAAAGGTTATGAACACTCCAATAAGTGCCTTAAGTCTGGTAAAAGACTATAGTAAGATCTGGAAAAGTCATGCTAAGCTGAGGCTTGTTCACAACAAGTAAAAATCCAAAACCCTGATGCTGCAAGCTATCTATTGTTTCTGAAGACACCAGGAGATATTCCATCAGTATATCTGCTATCCGTAGGAATGTCAAGCTGGCTCCTAAGTATGTGTTTCCTGAGTGTCAATCAGTTTCCTGAGATGTTCCAACCTGATAACGCCTTGTCAATAGAAAAGACAATTTGATTTACACTATTGAGAATGCTTGAAAGAAGCTGAACTGATGGTATAAAAATCTGTAAAAGAAGCAGCAGTGTGTGTGCTGACACCACCTGCTTTCTTCTCCAGAGGCTGAAGGAGACGGATCGTCTCCCTTCAAGGATCGTGCTGAGAACTTTAACCTGTCAGCTTTGCAACCCGAGTGCATTGGACTGGCGAGATTCCAGCTCTCTCTTCCTAAGCTTAGATTTCTGAACACTGAACTGTGTGCTTGTGTCTGACTGTAGTTATTGTTGCTCTGATGAACTGATTCTTGGCATATGAGGGTGTCAGCCTGTCCATGCTGATCAACCTGTAAAAATCACGGTTCGTTTCTTTGGAGGCTCATGAATATTAATGATCCTTTAGGCACACGTTGGTAATACAAAAGGTATATATTTGCAAATAGGGTCAGAGAGAGAAGACAAAAGACCAAAC
>NW_017728931.1:20752118-20765729 GCF_001723895.1 Crocodylus porosus | reverse complement strand
TGGCCAGGTCAGGCATATCACATTAATCTGTGTGTGTTTGTGTGTATGACTGATTTGGGGACTGGAGGAACCCACCTCCACTGAACTGAGTCCTGCAAGATAGCTCCACTGGGGGGTGAGGGCTTGCAGAAGGGAGAGAGCTCCATATAGAAACACAAGTAACACAAGCAGCACATTAATAGAATTACCAAGACCCTGGAAATGTATCCCTAATAAATGAGCACACCCCAAAGTAGTGGGCAGATCTGGTAACAACAGTCAGAGGTGCAGGGCCCCAGAACCCAGAGTCCCATTGCACCTATCTCACTGAGACCTTGAAGGCTTTGTGGCAGCAGCAGGGCCCAGCAACCAGGCCTGCAATGGTTCCCCAGCCCCAGTCCTTGTCCCAAGACAGACACATTTGCACAGGCACCCATGTCACAAGTTTTGCCTGTCAACAGCCAGAGGTGCAGGGCCCCAAAAGCCAGAGTCCTGCTGCACCTATCTCGTTGAGACCTAGCAGGCTTTATGGCCTCAGCAGGGGTAGCAGGCCTGCAGTTTTGACCTCGCTGTAGCTTCACACGTACAAGTGACAGCAGTTTTGCTCTCAAGACTTTGGGGTGCAGTTTCTCCAAACCCCCTTCACCTATCTCCTGGAAACTTGGCAGGCTTTGTTGCCCTCAAAAGGGGCTACCATTCCTGCAAGCTTCATCAAAATCAGGCCAGAAATGACAAAGTTATAGCCTGTTTTGACCTTCCCCATTATATCCTATGGGCAAAACGTCGAAAGAGGGTCAAAACGCAAAAATGTTTTGACAAAACGATACGGAGCAGCTGTTTCATCTCGAAACAAAAGTTGAAATAAAATGCTGTTCTTTCAAACTGTTGAAACACTGGTCGAAATGGAATGCTTCTATTTCACACAGCCCTAGTGGCTAGCTGTTTGGAATTTAGCAGAACATACAATTTTAAATAAAATCTGATTGCTTTCTTTTTTAAATGCAAATCTTGATGGTATCCTGGATTTTCCTGTCATCTGCATTTCTAGAAAATCTTATTTTTCCCTCTTTTGTACCACCAGTTTAAGTCTAGTTTTAGGCCTTTTCTCCCTGAACCTTTGTGCATCTGCATAGAATCAGTCAAAATGTGGTCCCTGAGAAAATGGTGGCTGGCGTGACTCCATCTTCCAGTCCTGGCAGGGGAGGTTGGTGGTGAAGCTCATTCTACAAGGGGTAGAATTCAGAAGCGAGCACTGAAAATTCATGGGGAAGCCTTTTAGTACACTACTAGCAGCCATGAATGTGCTTTTTTGGTGCCCCTGGGGATATCCTGCCTGCTTTGGGACTCTATGGGTTGAATACATCCAACAGCTGCCCCAAGCATAGTGAATCCCTGCAGCCCCTGTTGTTAGGGGGCTTCTCAGATGAGTCCTATACCCTACTACAGTTGTAGGAAAAACTACAATCTAATCCTTCAACTGCTGTTCTTAAGGTCTCACATCACTTCAGTTCAAACTCTCAAGTCCCTTTTGAGACTTTTATCAATTTATTTGACCTTAAAGTTATTTTCTATTTTTATTTCATATGTATTTGCATAACATAATGATTTCTCAGATGAGGGGAAAATGAGTTATTTTGATTTTATTTTGGTGTCTTTTTTACCCATGTAATTTCCAAAGTCACTGACTGACATTTGATATCTGAGCAGGTTGGCGCTCTGGGTATTTAACAAGGAAGAACCAAGGCACTTCAAGTTAGAGTGCTGACATTTAAATGTTGAGGGCTTGTTGTGTCTAGCTCTTGATCTTGCAGCCTGAAAAAAGGGTCCTTGGATGGCAACATTGATATGTCTACAAGTTCTGGCTTTGAGGAATTGCAATAATGCAAACCTATGAAAATAGAGAATTCTTCAAACTGCTGCAAACATTATCCCCTTCGCCCTTATAATCACCCAGATATATTTTACAAAGGAAAGTCCAATGCCTGATGCCAATGAGCTACAACAAAATCATCTTGCTTCTCTAGCAAAAGTAAATTAAATCATCTCTTTCAAACAATTTAAAGCTGAAGTATTTGCTTATGACTATTTCATGGCTGAGTCCCTGTGGATATTTTGTTTTATTCTTTTAATGGGCTTCAGAGCATTGATGGCAGGATCTGAGCAGTTTGTGTTCTTTATTAATTTTTTGCTGCTATTTTTTGCAGTAACAGTCCATGAAAATAAATTAACAGGTTAGTACATATTTGGAACAGAACACCCATCAGAGGTGCATGTGATGACAAAAGGGATTGGTAATGACCCATAGCTTTTTTGCATCTAGGTTATTAATTTATATCAAGCTCATGTTGCTTATAAGCGGAAGGCATTACCACAAGATGCCTAATTAGTAATCTATGGGTGGCTCTACTCTACAGGTATACCAATAAGTTAAATTAACCTACTTTGAACACCAGGACACTATAGCTAGAATGCTATTTGTCACTAAGTTATCTTATTTAAAGCCAGGTTAGCATCTTTACAATACAGTACAGTGAATGCAGTGTAGAGATACCCTATGCAAAATGAATTGGTGATCTTAGTCCAGTTACTAGCCAGAAAGTAGTTCATGTCACAGAAAGGACCTTTTCTAATTTCAACAGTAAAATACTATTGGATATCCATATTTTAGACATGGTGAAACTAAGATTCAGAGACTTTAACTAGTCAGTAAAGAACCAAGAATATGTTCTATGGCTGCTGCTTCACAATTCCCAGAAAGTATGCCCTCAAATTATCTCATTGCCTAACTCCAAAACACATCCATCTATTAACTCTACCCTGTCATCACCAGGCTAAGGACCACATTCCTGCATGTGATCAATAACATAACTAGGGCAGGGTGACCAGAGTTGCTGCCCTGGGCATTGATTTGTGAGGGAGGGGTGGATCGATATCAGTTGCACCAGCTACACAAGGGCAGCTGGAAGTTGCTTTTGCTTTGGGGACCTAACTGCTTTGCTGTGCCTCTGCATGTGATTGTATAAAAAGCTCCTTAATTACATTACCCTAAAATGTTACTCTGCAGGATCATCCTGATTTGGGGATATCCTGCACTTAAGTAGAAAAGAGGAAGTTCCAATAAATAATTTAATGGCTCAGGAGAGAGAGAAACCTGGACTAATTTTCATATTTCAGTTCAGAACACCTGAAATCTTGTGGCCTTCTTCTCAGCTGGTGCTCTCGAAAACAATGGGGCTACACTGATTTACAGTAGATGAGGGACTGGCCTTGATTTTCAGGTGAAAGTTATTTTGTGCTCTCCTTCCCAGCTCCAGCTTTCATAAGCCATTTAGTGCTGCTGATTTTTTATTATATTATATTTTATTTTTGCTGTATGTTTTCAAAAGGATGGCAAATCCTGAAGTTGAATTAGCAGTTTTATTAGGTAGACTGAAAATACATACTTTAATGTGCTGTCCACCCTGAGCCAATTTAGAATGTACTCAATACCTTGGAACATTTTGATAAGCATGTGTCTGATAATAAAAAGTGTATATCTTAGTCCACAAACATACTTGAAAAATATTATTTATCTATCATATAGCCACAAACAAGTACAAAATTTATGGACAGGATATGGTCACAGATTTGGCACAGGTTGCATTTACAAATGACAGAACTGAAGAGGATGTTCCATTGGGATGGGACCAGGGAGAGAAAGTATATATATTTTTATTCTAAGCTGCTCCTTGTGCCTGGCAAAGTCAGTGACAGACTTCTTTTCTTTCATTCTTATTGATGTTAGTAATAAAAATCAAGCTTGTGTGTTCTATATTTACTGCCAAATCTATCATGAAATTTTAAGTAACCCAAGATATCTCTATATTGGGATATTCAATTTGCTTTGCCATATAATTAGACATATAAATTAAACTCCTGTATAATTTTTAAATCTTTGAAATTAAGCTTTTCCTAATGGTGGTACTGGGTGTGCTATCTAAATTCTAGTCTAATTTTTTCATTACCTTGTATCATTAGGTATGTAAATTGGATTGTGATGGGATGAAGCCTGTTGAGTATTCTGAAGGAGTCAATGACTCTGAGTGACAGATACTTTTAGAAAAAAAAAATAGTCTCTTCTATTAAATAACCAACAAATCATCATAGTTGCTGGATGGTCATGAAACAAGCTAGGAATTCACCCATCCACAATTTTATCTGCATACATCATTGTCCTTATTTTATAGGCTGGGAGCATCTACACATAGACATATGATACCATTGCTACAGTGCTGGGAATGCTGTAGCAATGTACTTTTGGAAGTACGAGAGCGCAGTATGCATGGTTACTGAGCTTTGCTCATGGCATACGGTTAAATTTCACTACTGCATTGCTGTACCCAGGGAGCGCACTGCTTCAGCAACGTAGTGATTGCTACACAAAAAGCCACATGTATCTGAAAGCAGCTAGATTTTTCTCATAGAATCAAAAGATAAAAAATAGAAGCAATCCAAACACACCAGGATTCCTGATCCTTTGAAAGAGGAATTCAGCCTTCTCTTCTAGGAATGAAGTTCTATGTGATTACCAAATGACTTCTGAACTCCTCACTCTTCAATAGAAAGTTTTCCCAGAATGCTTTCCTCGTAGCTGGCCATTTATATTTAGGAGAGAGAACATCAACAAACCTATGACGCATTTGATTGCTGCAGGTAGTCTTTCTATGTGGTCACTATTCTTAGTGTCTATTATGCTTTTTATTCTTCTAATTCTTGAAGAAGTGGGACATCCCCACTATTTCCTGCCACTTCCCTTCTTAGCAGTTAGGTTTTATATCCTAGAAATCGGTTAAATTTAAGTTCTACCTCAATCTGAACTCAGAAAGAAAAAAAAGAGAAAAAATAAGGCATAAACAACAACCCAAACCAGACCAAAACAAAACAAAAACCCCTTCACCATTTTTTCTTCTTTCAAGTTTCTCAGATTGCTAAGGACAAAAGCCATCCTACATTTTTGCATACTTTATTTTTCAAGACATTTGTTTTCTAGAATTATATTTTGTGATATGATTATGGAGGGCACAAGACAGAGAGTAGAAGAAAGGCCAACCAGCATTTTCCTTTTTATTGATGCAAAGGCTGATGGGTTTTTTGGCATGCAAAATTCCAGAGAAACAAAGAGGGAGAGTCTAGTTTTGAAACGAAAATCAGGACTTAGGAAGCTTTGCTGAAGGGTAAATCCTAATGAGGTCTTTTCAGGCAGCAGGATACCCAGTCTGAAATGTAGAAGAAAATCTCATTGATTTCTTCAACCATTTGCCTTAAAAAACATTAGAACTTATTTGGTCACCGATTTTTTTTTTCACAGTTCAGTGGCAGCAGGCTCTCATATTGTCCCCTCCTCCCCACCCTGTTGAAAAGATGTGTGTTCTGAATCCTCCAATTCCCATAGATAAACCAAAACAAAGATTTTCAGGATTTTATCCATTGCCATTTCTAGTGGTTCTCAAATTTTGGCCTTTCAAGTCTCGCCTATGCAGATGGAAAGAATCTATTGCCTGTAAAATTATATAAACCAAGGTACCAGTTGAGTGAAGTAGAGTTGAAAATTACTTCTTTGTCTTATGCAACCTTAACAATCAAGGGAGTTTCATTTTGAAATGCTACTATGGAGTCTCTAGGAGAGTAGCTCAGGTGTTTTGGGCTAGCCATCTCTTCTATAACACAGGATCCTTAATTAGACTTCATCTCATATAATGCCACAGTCATCTCCCCTCTTGCTGAGGGGACGAGATGCATAAGAGTAATCACATAACAGTGTTAGGGAAGATGAAATGTAGGTGGGGAGCTTGGCCCAGAGTAGACACTGAGATTCTGAGGCAGGTAAGCTAAAATTTCTGAGAGGCACTGTAGTGGCATTTGGAAATTATTTTTGGCGTGGTCAGGTTTCTTTAATGATAAACAGAAGCTTTCAGGGAAAGTAGAAACTTTTGTGAGAACTGTGGGTTAGTAGAAAACCCACGTCTTCATTTAAAAAGAAGAATGACATCTCTCAACCCGTCCTACTGCTGAAGCTGCAAAATGTCTGCACTGCAAGGTGTTTATGTCCCAGTACAATGCATGATTTTAAACATTCTGCAGGACTGATTATTCCATAATCCATTATGTGTTAGCCCACGCTATAGAACTTTGCAAATGTTTTACAACCCACCTGAATGCAGCAGACATAAGTTGTGTCATTCAGATGATATGCTTGTAAATCATGTAGTCAAGCTAACAGGTTCTTTGGCTCAATCTGCTATCTTTTATTAAACCAACTCAAATTGTTAGAAAAATTTTTCTTAGCAGGCTTTCAGGCAAGATGAGGAAACATCTGCATATGGTCTGTGCTCTTTCTGGATGGAGTGGTTGCTTTACCCTTTCATCCAGGAAGAGCACAGCCCATTTGCAGATACTTCCTCAGCCTGATGAAGGGTGTTTGTTTCTGAAAGCTTGCTAAGAAGAATTTTTCCAACTATTTCAGTTGGTCTAATAAAAGATATCGGATTTAACCAAAGAGCCTTGTTTGCCTGTGTCCTTAGACCAACATAGCTAACACATACACCCCCGTAGTCAAGCTAACACACTCCACTTCAGTCTTACCTTGTGATTCAATGTAGCTAACACTTTAGCTCTCAAGCACATTTATCTCTATTTGTCAACTTATGTGATAGTCTTAATGTGACTTCAGTAGTAATGAATGTGGTCACTGTTTTAATCTGAAATTTACAACTGAAGCAGTTACAGCACAGTTAAACGCAATCTCCAGCATGTCAGATTACTGTACCTCAAACAAGGTTTGGGGAATCTAACTGTGTAATCTGCTTGCTTACTTGAACAACTCCCACCAGAGCAATATCTCAGTAACTTGAAGCCCCAATTGGAAGGGTGCAATGCTTTCTCAGTCATTAGCATCTCCAATGAGATCATCAACAGGGTATGTTGCAACAAGTCATCTGCTCTTCTGAAGGTATAGAAAGGAATAGGGTTGATACAGAAGAGGATTGGCGACTGGTTTTTTCTATGAAGCTAGAAGATTAGGGATTGCTGATTAAAACTCCTTTAACTGCTTTAGGGGATCCCCATGGCAGAAATATTGACTCTGGCCCATCCCTAATTTACAAATCATGTAAAATATGTACCGTGCATTTTACATTGAGCACATGGTGGAACAGGCTCTACCAACTTAAATTAGTAAAATAACAGATTGTATAGAAAGGTTTATTCATGTCTGGAAGATGGCTGAATTCAGCACACAGTAATTTTTTTACATGCTTGAGCAAAAATGGGCAACAAGTGAGAGTTGTGTTATTAGCTTTCCTGAACGCTCCTTAAACTAAAAAATAGATGTTACAAGTTGATGTGTGCTCAAACCTGTGGCATATACTGGTCCTCCCCTTGGAGAGTGCTGTGGGAGTGTACATACAAAAAGGCGTTTTAATGTCTGTGATACAAATTTGCATTACAGACTTAAAAAGTAGAATGAAACAACTTACCCTCCACATGTGACAAGTTTAAGGCATACTTTGTTTCCAGTGATGCATATGTGATACTACCATGCTCCAGCAGACTTGATTAATTGAGTGTGCTCTGACCCATTGTAATTACAATGCATTGAGGCAGCCTTTCTGCACATGTATAGGCACCAATGTACATTAAATCTTTTGTCACGGTAGTAATATTTCATTTTTTATAGGAAATTTTAGGTAACTTGAATTCAGTATGGAACTACTTTTTGTACTGGCAGTTTAAAAATCATGTTAAATGTTTGTAGTTCTGTGTATAGGACTATAACAGCTACAGGCCATGTGCTGTAGGCACAAGAAGTTTTATTGGTCTTATGAATCCCAGGTATCTGCTGTGTAGTCTTAAGTGCCACTTATTTGGAGATGATCCATTGATTGGCTATTTGGGAGATGTTGGTTACAACTTTGAGTCAGAATTGTTTAATTTCACAGGAGCTTTAAACTTTATTGTGGAAGAGCTCACAAAAATGGCAAACACCAAAAGAAAGAATATGCACCCTTTAAATTTTTTCACGGCAAGTTCATGAAAAAAAGAATTGATATATATAGAGAATGACTGGAGTTGAAAAATTGCCAGTTCTGGTAATATTTCACTGGTTTGTCTCCTTGTTTGCATGGCTTCATCCTTTCTCCACATTATTCTATCTTTTGCTCTGGTTACTTCAACAACAGTTTTACATTGGTAATATTCATCTACAGAGCACTTCACAACCATTTAGCTATGACTGAAAATTCATGTGACAAGCTGAACTTGCTAAACTGGATGACAAAACTGCTATGGTGTAAACAGAAAGTGACTGACAGACTGATCTTTTCGTGAAATAGTCCTGTAGCCAGGAGGTAATTCTTTGGACGTGGGAAGGGGAAAGGAAACAAGTTCAAAATCCAAGAGTATTTTAAAATTTTTTACTCTTCTATTTGTGGTTTAAATTTTCATGCAATATATTACTTTAATTGTTGACTAAGATTGTGATTCCTACCCCAGATGCAGTTGGAAAGGGATGGCTGAAGTCTTCCCCGCCACTTTTTTTTTTTTTTAGATAAATCAGTAGAGAGCTTGTGCAGTTACTTCAAACTTAAAACCCAAATCTCTAACAATCTCACCCAATACATCCCACTGTCTTTTAGAGAGGAAACTAGAGTGACCAGAGACGCTTTCTAAGTGTAAGAATAATAACAAGAACAAAACGCATCATAAAAGTGAAAAAAGGGGATTTGAAAACAAAAGGCCTACATGACTACCCATTCTTTGTGAAGTGAGCCTAGGAAGGCTTGGTTTCCCGAGCCCCTCCAGTACGTCTGTTTGTGTCATGTTCTTTCCAAAGAGAACCTAATAACTCTCTCCCTGCCTAGAAAGAGTTACTTTTTATCAGGGTGTAATTACTTTATTGGCTCATTTTCTTGGATTTGGATCTTCTTTCCTTGGCTTGGAAGTAGAAAGCCAATCAAATGAAATTGCTTTTTCACTGTCCCTTAAAGTATTGGTGAATGGGTGGCAATCCCAAACTATTGTCCTGCTTGTTTTTCCAGCATCCTAGTTTAAACAAATGTCATTTAACAATAGAGCAAATACCCCAATAACCAGGTCAGAACACTGTAGTCGTAAATGATAGTGGATTGGTCTAATATGTTACACTTGCCTGTGATTCATGCAGTGAAACAGTCTCTTTTAAAACAGATTTTCTATTTAAAAACAATGATAGTGTGAGTTGCTGTATGGATGTTTCACATTTCACTCATTTGTTATGCATTTTGTGTGTGAAATTCATTGGTCAGGGGACTGGAGGAGATGAAAGGCAACTGGAGGAGACGTGAGCATCACAGGAAGAGACTGGGGGTTGACAGCTGGAGGCGGAATGGGGTTGGATTGACTTTTTAGTCCTTCAACCCAGTGTAGGGATGGAAGACAATGTCACTAACCTTCATGAAATAACCGTCACAGGATTTTGGTGCCTTCAGCTTTCTAGAGTCTTCAAGAAATCCCTTTATTTCTGTGATTTGAAATGTGTGATGCCAAAACAAAGTTATTTTAAAGTGAAACCAAAGAGGAAAATTAAACAGACTGGAAAATGTGTGATTGTCTACTTTGCTAAGTGTTGCAACAATGAGAAGTTAGCAACAGCAGCAGCAATATGTTGTCTCTGACACCCTTAAAATAAACACATGCCAGGAGGGTGGATTTGATTCCAGTAGGTGATGGAGTTACCTTGGCCCCAGATAAACCACTAATGAATTGAGAAATTGCACATCAAACTGCTAGACCTTTAGGAATGCCACTCACCATAAAGGAGGAGTGGATCCTCTGTATTAGCCCCACCTGGCTCCTCTGGCTTCACCTGGGACTGCTGCCTAAAGGAAGGGTTAGGAGAACAGGTGGCGATGGAAAGGTGCTCTTTTTCTCTCTGAATGGACCTCTGGAGCAAATATGCATTAGCCATCTTTATGAGCCAGAGTGAACAATCCCCCTCCCAAGAATTCACGAATCTCAAGGAAAGAAGGGATCTTTTCCTGGGGATCCTCCTGTATCTCAGGCTCTCTGTAACAGGGGGCCTGCTCTGGGCTGATCTCCATGTGGCCCGCCCACCTGTTCCTGGGCTAAATGCCCGCCTTCTCGCCCACAATGCCTTGATCTTAATTAATTAATAGAGGTGTTAATTAAGTGGCAGGCTGCCCATTTTCTGCCCTGCTGCTAAGGGGTGCTATCTGCAGCTCCATTCTTCCCCTACACCACAGCCCAAACCTCGCAGATGACATCATGATGTGCTCATAAGCACCCATCCCACACGATGGGCCCCAGAATTCTACTGTAGGACCCCACCCGGGTTCCTCTCTTCAGGTGGACTCTGCCGCCGTCATACTGGGCCACTTATCTACCTACCACTGGTTCCCCTTTGGGTGTGGTCCCCTCACTGGGACCTTCAGCTCCTCTATCCCAGCCCACCCCCAGGCCAGTCGGGACCCTTGGCTCTTGGGTGACCCTCTCGGTGGGCCCCCTAGCCCTTCTGACCCTCGTGGTCCTGGCCCCCACCTGGGCCAGTCAGGGGAAACTCTGACAGGCCTCGATGTATGACCCATACTCTTTTCCCAGGATCCCCCTCTGTGGATCCTCCTTCATGGATGTAGGGACCTGGGGTGCCTCACACCACAACTGGTGCCTCAGGGTCTCACAGGGGACTCTCACTCCTCCTCTGGGCAGCAGGTTGTGGTGCTACTACCGGTGTTATTTTTGACCCACACTCTGCCTCCCAATAATGGAGGACTTACTGGGGTCAGGACTCAGCTCTTTCACTGTCTGGCTGAACCCCCATTCTTCCCTCACTGGGCTCCACATTACCCTCTCGTTGGGGCTTCTCAGCATGGCCCCCTCTTGCTAGGGCTTCTCATTGCTCAAAATGCCCCCTCTACTTGGGGTTTCGGGGCTTCCATCCTCAGGTGGGTGCAGCTATGCATGGCTCCAACTCTCCCCTTTGGAGTCTCACACCCACAGGGCTCAGGCAGCTGCAGTCACACCTGGCCTCCAACTCTCCCTCTCAGGGTCTCAAACCCCCACAGGGCTCAGGCGGCCTTGGCTGCACCTGGCCCTGGCTCCCTACTCTCCTCCTTAGGGCTTGCACCCCCACAACTACCTCCGATAGAATGAAAACCCACCTGAAGGTGATGGCTAGGGGTTAAGGCACTCCAACCCGCCTATCACCGGGGTGGTAACTGGCCTGGCATTTCCTGGGGGCTCCCACACCACTGGGAGCCCCACCAGGCCACCCACTCCCAGCAGGTGCAGTTTTAGATCATACCCAGGACCAGGAGCCTCCTTACCAAGCTTCCTTGTTTATATGGGCAGCCCTGAACCTAAAATGGCTGCCTTCATTAGGCACCTGGCGGTTGCCAGCTCCAGGGCCTTAAAGTGGCAGGCACACACAGTGTCCTGCCACAGTCTCCACAGGACAGATCCGGTGACTTATCTCTGAAGACCATCTCTGGGAGCACACTAGGTTTTGAGCTGGCTTGGGGCTCCATAATAAATGACTCCCCAGCTCCTTTCCTTTACCTCCAAGGGAGAGAAGTCCCAGAGACTGTATTGCATTGATTACCTTGACCAAGTGTATGTATTGGGGTCCCAATTAGGGGACTACAGTGGAAAATCCTTCTCTCATTACTCTGCAGCCCATCTAGGGGCTTAAGGTCAAAATTAGTTGGGTCCCTTCCAATTGTACTTTTCTTTGAGGTGCACTTGAGTTGTGTGTGCCACTTTCTCAATTAGGCTCCTTAGCAGAAAAACTGTGTATAGCTGTATGGATACTGCAAGGAGAGGGAGAGCTGTGGGCCAGGGCCATGAACCCATGGTACAGTTGGAAGTGTTAACTCTAGTGAGTCCCTGATCACAGATCCTGGACTCTCAGCTAGCAGGATCATACTGTTAATTCCTACTTATACATAGATCTTCAATCTTTGCCCTTAATGGCATGTTCCCAGGGCCTGACATCAGTGAGGTACAGTGGGTCTCTGGCACCTAGGGGCCAATGCTATTTGTGTCCTTCTCTCCACCCCCCCCCCCCCCCCTCCAGTCCTTCTTGTAGCAATACTTAGTCATGTCATGTGGTAAGAACTCTGAAGGGCCCAGCTGATGTCCTGCCCAGTCTGGCACCTGGGGGCCATGGCTCTCTCCTGCCCTGCCCCATTGGTTCACCACAGTCTGACATGCTGTAGGTCATGGAACAGCCAAGGTGTTCTTAAAGGGAACTAATCTCCAGGGCAGAGTCTAGTCCCTAAAATACAGAATGTGAATGCAGAAAAGAAAGGATTTCTCCAGTGAGAGGTAATATCATTTTCTATAAAAAGAAATATTATTTCCACCCTTTCATCCAGCCCATTCCTATCTCTGGCAATCCTTCCCCATCTTAGCAGCTCCGGCTAACAAAGGAGGGAGCACCTCTGCTGTTTGATTGAGGAGGTCATGATGATCCATCTGGATGTAGTTGCTGCCCTTTGCCCTCTGCTATGTTCATAATGAACACACTGTGTAGGCCAGACCAAGAGAGGTAAGCCTGTATGGGACTTTACTGTGTGGGACTAGAGCTAGAACGAATATAGAGGTGCAATAAAACAAGCACAGGTGGGCTGAAGGACACCAGAGGCCTAGGTCTAGGAAACAGGCCAGAGGGTCTAAGGATCAAACTGGCTCTGGGGTCATATCCACCCTAATAGAGACCAATTTCCTAGAAGTCAGAATATCCTCAGTCAGCCACTGGGACTAGGTCTCTTGGGGGAGAGGAACCCTGGGTACCATGGTACAAATACTTGAGAAGAGAATTTGAATTCTATCTTGTAGATTTGTACAGACAGCATAGGACCAATAACCTGTAGTCTGGTATGGCTCAGATTGTGTAGAATAGGTGCTGTGTCTGGGGAGGCCAGATAATGTGGGACAAACATGTGACAAGGGTTTGGGTAGAAATGTCTTAGAATGGGAATCCTGGGTTGGATGAGTGGTGTGTCCTCAGAGAACTGGGATGGTTTGAGGGGAAGAATGGACATGGCTCCAGCTCAGCTGGAAATATTTGCTTTTTCCTTGCCCTAGAGATATTCCAGGATGGTGCATGCATGTGTTAGGGCTCAGCAGAGAAAGGTTGAAAATCAACAGATCAGAAAAACCCAGAAGGCTCTTAAATTTTGTGATTCCTGTTAGTCTTAGCTACCCAAACAATTAGGGCTTTTCCTTCAGCTCCATGAAGTAATGATTGGCCTGAGGAACTGGAGACTCAACTTCGACTCCTGTCATTGGTTACTCCATGTAAACAGATTTGTTTCTAAGCAGGAAAGTTGTTGGTGGAGGGGAGTGATTAATCTGTTTGGTCTGCTTGTACAGAAATGTCACACTCAGCCCACCATGTTGTGACACCTTCCTACACCAGAGGAATATCTAAACTGCTTCCTGGTGCTAAAATAAAACATAATTGAAAACTATTTTTAAAGATTGATTTTAAGGACATTAAAGGGAATAGACATGAAGAATGTAAAGCTTATCCAATCTTTCTCTCTCTCTTTCTTGGGTAGAAGAAATCAAACTTTGCGTTGTGGTTGAATCAGAACT
>NW_017728931.1:20745247-20750980 GCF_001723895.1 Crocodylus porosus | reverse complement strand
TACAAAAACATTAGAACATCACATTCACATTCACACAGACACGCACACAAACAATTCTCCAGATGCTAAGATGTTACCAGTGTTCTGTTGTTTGAGTCAGCTTAGTGGCCAGGAAAGTTGGGCAGGAGGAAGGAGCTGGGCTTCTGTTGGATGTGTACTTTGTTGTTGTGCAGAACAGACCCAACTTCTTGCTCCTAAATCTCCCCTTTTTATAGGGGGCATCAATTCTTTGTTCAGCTTGTAGTAGTTTTCCATTCTGACCAGGCTTGTCTATTGTAGTCCCAGCTGCTGATTTACAAGCTTGTTTACCACATTCCTTCATTATTTCTGGAGCAGGCTGTGTCCAGTGCAGATAGGCCTCTGTCATTGAAGGATTACAGGCTAAGTCTTCACTCTTGTTTCTTGTTTCTGTTTCTAGGGTCAGACTTTGCTGCATTTGCAATCTGCAGTCATGGAGGCAAGAGGTCATGGTGATCCTTGGCTGTTAAGATAGGTTTCCCTTCACATACACACCACATTCAAACAAAATAGCATTACACTTATGCTAGGTTACATAGAAACTAAATAATATGGAAATACAAAAGGGATATAAGATAAATATAAGTAGCTATAAAAAAATAAAATTAACTTTAATTTGACAGTGGGAGAGTCTGAAATCAGCTAATTCCTAACCATTCTTGACTATGTTTATTGTTTTTTAAACTGATCTCAAATCTTGGCATCAGTGATATGGCAACAAGTCTCACAGACTAACTATGCATTGTGTAATCAGTCATGGATCTTGTTTCCAGTTTGAGAAGTAGACATTATCTAGCAGGCCTTCCCTTTCAGGTAACACTGAATGATAAGTTATTTTTTTCCAGTTCTCCACAGATTTTTACCATTGGTCTTACTAGGCAGTCTCCCAATTTCCTACATGGTTGTTGTTCAAATAACTATACATTTTTCAAATAGGTAGCAGGGGAGGTTGATGTATTTTTCTACTGCTCATCTAGAGTTCATGCGAATTCCTTTGATAAGAATTTTATAGAATGTTGCTGAAGTTTGCATAAAGACCTGAACTTTGTAGCTGGGGCCCATGTCTATTGGTTATACTATTGGTAATGAGCACTCTCACCTGTGGATTGAGCCAAGTTGCATACAGAAACAACTTAGATGCCCTGTAAACAAGAAATTAGAACAGCACAACTTCAAGCAATAGAAGCATAAACTGAAAGCTCTACATCTTGCTGAGATAAATACTCTAAACCTTAGGAAATACATGAGATGGAAATATTTTGAATTCTAAATAAGCTGATTGATAGTGTTAAGACATGATTTTTTTAAGAGCATGGTTATTGCACTTCTCTACTTATGTCTGTTTTCAAAAGTTCCAGTGATTGAAGAGAGATTCCCTGCATTTAAAATATGGAATATCATTGGAATTGTAGAATTTCTAGAAAAAAGAGAAGAAGCTCTTTAAGTGGTAATGAAGTATAAAACAATAATTTTAGTGCCTCAAGTAAAAAAAAATAAAATCTCAGATATGAGTCTAGGAAAAAACCCTGCATGGGCAGATTGTTTTGCAGTAGAAGTTTTCCAGACTTATTATTTTTCAAACATTATTACTTTTCAAACATTATTACTTTATTTGAGTAGCTTTAAACATGATGACAGTAGCATACCCCAAAACCTAATGTAATATGTTGCTGAAAGAAAAATCTATATCCAGAAAATGATTTTGGCATTTTTTTTGTTTGCTTTTTTTTTCTAATCTCCAAATTACCATACCACACACCCATAAATGAGACACACACTTTGTTTTGGGAAGAGAGAATGAATAAAAAGACTTTTCCAGAGTCATGGTTAAATCCTGACCATAGGGGATCCTGACCATTTATGTTTAGCTAAAAACTACAGTTTTAACCTTCTCTCTGCTAGTGAATTGGCAGCAGCTTTTGGAACTCAAGACTATATTCCACTCCTCTCTCCCTGGGCTGGGAGAGAAGAACAGTTCCAGCAGCTGTTACAGCATTCATGTGCACCCATAATGGTGTACCTATGCTTCAATTCTGGAATAGAAATCAGCTTCCCCATTTACTTTAAGATATACACCCCGATTTTGGAGGGCTGAATTTTTGGGGAAAAGTTACCTGCAGTTTGTAGGGAAATATGGCATGTATGGGCATGAGTACATGAGATGCTGATTCCACATTAGCTGAAAAATACTGAATAGTAGTGTGTCACAGTATGGATAGTGCTAATATATTATTGCACAGTATTATTAGGCTACTTACTGTGCAGTAGTATCACCTAAAAGATGTTTGGCGGTGCTATTGCACAGTAACTCCAGTTACTGTACATTTATTTAGTACTTGCTAATAGAAGTACTAAAGAAATGCACAGTAATGACTGTGCAGTAGTGTCTCATGTAGATGAGCCCTACATGTCTAATGGCACCAGCCATACTAAACAACAGATAATGGTCTAGAATTTTACCTATTTCAGCTACTTTTACTGAAATCTAGTCTTTGTCTGCTCATCAAATATTGTCTCAGTGGAGCCCTCCTACTCAAAAAAGCAGAGACTTTTATAACTTGCTTTGCCACTCAAGTTTGAACTCAAGACTAGGGAAGATCAGAGAAGAAGGATGAGTCAGTGGTTGGGTCACCAGTCTAAAATAAGCCATAAACTTGCTTGGCCTTGAGAAAGCCTCTGTGTTTCAGTATCTGTATGTTAAAATGGGGGAAAATATTACTATGTTAAAGGCTGTGAAATATTCACTTACTATAGTAACACAGACCATGTAAGAGAGTTCACAAACTCTGACTTTCCAAAGACATTATAATTGATCCATGATGTGTATCTAAAGCTTTTGATTTTTGTCACATATCTGTCAAGAGATCCTAAAATAGAATGGATATTTCTTCCTCCTTTTCTCTTTTCCTGCCTTTTTTGCTTGTGCTTCAGTTGGAGAAAATGACTTGATGAAACAGAGATGTTATAAAGAACATTTGCTTCAATCAGAATATTTTAATCATTTAAGAAAAGGATTAAGAAATAAAAGATGGGTTGGTAATCTGTGATTTTTCTCAGAACACCTTAATAAGCAAAGAACAGAAGGCTTAGTGTGGTTATCAAAGTTAAGATTTAAGACTGTGAAACAGCACTGGCTTTTAGAATGAGCAAAAATAAAATAATCTTTAAATCATAAAAGACATTAAGGATATTAAGAAGTGTTCTTTGTGAGCTAAAACCCCAGCTTGATATATTCAGTTCAGCTGACAGAGGCTAAGGGATTTCTTTACTCCCAAATCTCAGTGTAGTAATTCAAAGTGGCCGGTAATCTATGACATCAGAGAGTTTAGCTGATGGTAGGATGTGGATGAGAAGTGACTGCAGAAGGCAGGAAAAGCCTATTTAGGGGATTTTTTACTATTTTCAAATGACATTCCTCAGCTGGACCTACATAAAATAATTTAATGGGACTGATCTTGTGATAATGTTATCTGTGCTAGACAGAGGGTACCAGCTCAAATCCTGAGTTTATATAGATCTGTGGCTTCCTTTGTGGACATCCATACCCCTTGGCTTCCTTTGCACTGTTCCCTTAAAGTTTCGCATTTGTTGTGTGTTATCTATAATGGATATTCTTTTGTGCTCTGGTCACCTCAATACTTGGCTTTAGCAATTCATCTGGAATTGGATTCTTTGGATTGGGATGATCCTGCCTTGAGAAAAATTGGACTATACAATCTTCTGAGGTCCTGTCTAGCCTAAATTATTATTCTCTGACTCATAGGACCTACTCCAGGTTTGCCTGAAGCCAAAAGGAATTAAAAGAGGCCCTTAGAATGATTTTTTCAAAGCCTGTCACATTTTATAGGGGAAGCAAGATTGGTTTGGAAATATTTTTATTGGATTATTTTTATATTTGAGAGGTGTATTGGACAAAATGCTGGATAAGCCTTTGGGCACAAAATGCTCTTTCTTGGTCTGAAAAGGCACATCTCCATGAGCAACTAACATATAGAAATAAACTCCAGCACAGTTCACCGGAGTTTATTGTTCCCAGGCACCGTATTTACATGTCCACCTGGGATGGCAGCACATTGAGCCGAGGCAGCACTGCTCTGTTTGGTAGGGGCCAGTGTGTCAGCCTGGGGTTGCTTCAACCTGGCTCAATGTGCTGTGGAGGGGCTGACTGGGGCACAAGGGTGCTACAGTGTGGGGTTAGCCAGCAGGCAGCCCCCACACTGTAGGACCCTTGTGTCCCAGCCAGCCCTAGCCACTGTCTAGATATGCATTGCCTGCTTTAGGAAAGTACTTGTGTTGGGGAGTACTATCCTATGGTGGAGTTAGCTAGTGTACTCCAGCCTAATAGCACCACATGTGTAGGTGGTGGTGCTTTACTATGGAGCTAATTAGTCAACTTGGCCATAAAAGGCACGTGCAGATGAACCCAGAGAGAAGCAGATCCATACTAAAGTATATGCCAGTCAGAACAGCTAAAGCAAAAGTAAATTGTAAACTTGGTTCAGTAAAATACATCATCAAACAAATCTTGCTTCTTACACATTCCCTGGAGCATCCCAGCTACAACAACACTACAGCCCTTCTGCAACTCTTTATATAAATATAGTCACGGAAAGAGTCCACCTGCGTGACAAAGGCCAGTCCACTGTGATTGCAAACAACGCTACAGTAGAAGTTTCAGGCCAAGCAGGTCCATGAGAACATCTATTTGGCCCCTCCCTCACATTACAAGGTATCCCCCAATACCCAGTGGCAAACTGTGGCCTTCAGTTTTTGCCAGTGATAATGCTGTAATTCAGGAGTGTAAAAGACATGGCCTGTGGGCTGGATCCAGCCTGCAGAGCCCTATCATCTAGCCTTTGGTGCTGCCTCTGGGTCTTCATTTGAACCTATGTGTCACTGTGACACAGGCTGGAACAATACTGTACGCTGCATGGGGAGTAGGGGCCCTATCTGGTACATGTTGTTGGTGGCATGCAGGGCATTGTAGGGCAGGAACAAGCCCAGCACCCCTGCTGTAAGTCATTGTAACTTGACAATCAGATCCCAAGGTAATATACGGTTCAACAAGGCCCTTATTTGATGGCAGTGACATTTATAACCTTGACAGCTCTTTTCCCCATGGCTCCCCAAGCAAAGGCATCCTAATCAACAACAGTACAATCCTAAAACTGCTTGTGGGATAAAATCCCCTAAGTATTTTAATTAAATTGAAAAAAATCCTGTCCTCAAGGGGAAAAAAAAAGAACCTGACCAAAAACTCCATGATTTTTTCCTGCTATTGATTTTATGTGGAAGGTCCTCTGATATTGCTGTCATGTGAAGCAAAATAAAAGCCCACAGATGGATAGATAAATGGATCAAAGCTGTCTTGTGGCTCCACTGTCTGATCATGTAAGAGGAAATGATGTTAGAGAAGTCATTTAGAAAAAGAGACTTTAATATGAGAAACTTCAATAGTAGCAAGAGAAATATAGAAAGGTATTGACTGTGTATAGCTCTCCATTCAAAAATGGTTGTTTTTCAAGTTTCCTTCCTTGCCTTCTTTTTAAAATAGCTAAGAGTGATGTTTATGTGATAGATTTTAGATGTGGACTGACTTCGCAATAATTTATCAGAAGAATTTCTAATTTCATAGATTTCATAGACATTAGGGCTGGAAGGGACCTCGGGAGATCATCGAGTCCAGCCCCCTGCCCAAAGGGCAGGAAGTCAGCT
>NW_017728931.1:20728585-20745236 GCF_001723895.1 Crocodylus porosus | reverse complement strand
GGTCAAGCAGCGCTTTGCCTCTCGTTGGCCCATAGACTTCTTGAGTCAGGTAGAGGTCATCCACGCACAAGAGAAAGCTTTGTGCCCCCTCAGATTTAGCTGAGTGATCTTCCCACGAGATGTCCAGGTAATTCCTGCTTGTTTACACGTAAGAATGCCAATCATGAATGCTGCATGCCCCTGGAGGTTGTGGGGGCACAGTGAGCCTCTGCAGGTGGCAGCAGCGCTGTTGGCAGTTGGTGGCGGGGGCAGCAAGCATTGACCAGTGGTTGGCAACCACCCACAAACACTGCTGGCAGCTTTGTTGGTGGTCAGTGGTGATCGCGGACCACCTGCAGATGCTGCTAGTGGTGTCGGGGGTGGGCAGGGGTATGTGGCAAGTGGCAACAACCTACAGGTGTTGCTAACAAGCACTGCCTTTTCACAGGGGGTGCACTGCCATGCTTGGGGGGTGCACATGCACCTGAGTTCACCCAGTACACATCGCCAATGATGCCAAGAGATCTGAAAGATGACTTATATATATGCATCTCCCTTATGAAAAGATCACATAATTATGCTGAAAACTCACTCTTGGGACTGAACTGAGGTTTCTGAATTAGAAAAGCAATGCTCTGCCAGAGGTTTGGTGTATAAATGAATGTGTCAGGAGAAAAAAGAAATCACAGTGCCTGTTTTTAACAGTAGTTTGAAGGAAGGGGAGGCTTGGTTATAAAATGTATCTTTCATTGTCAATAGAAGGTATTGCAGAATGGTTTCACATTGCATTAGAGAAAAAGGGAATAGTCTTCGGGTAATTTGGATTGGATACAGTTTTCACATCTTATTTTTGGTTCACCATGGGTGTGTCTACACATGCATTAAATCTGGGAGTAGTTTACTTGTGAGTAAACTACTCATGAGTAAATGCTTCCGGGCAGGCATCTACAAGTGTAGGGAAGCAGGAGCAGATTTGCTGTTAATGGCATCAAACTGCTTCTGCTTTGTGGGGCCCTGCAGTGGGCACGTACTGCCACCAGGGGTGTTCTAGGCTTCCCCTAGGTCGCGGCAAGCAAAGTCTGGCCTGCGGGCCAGATCCAGCAGCAGTAGACTCCATTTCTCAGCAGCCCCTACCCACATGGCTGGGGTCAGGCTCCATGGAGACCCCAGCTGCAGCTGCATTGTAATAGCACAAGGCTGGGGATGACATGGCAACTGGCCCCAGCGATGCTGGCAGGGCATGGAGAAGAGCATGGCTGGGGGCTGCTCCAGAGCCACTGGGAACTTGTGGCAGGGGCAGCCTGGCTGCCACGGCAGAGCTGCGATCTGCAGCCTGCACACTCTGGGCAGGGGTGCGCAGGCAGTGGAAGCAGCTTTGCCCCTGCCCCAGACCAGGCTGTCATCATTGCAAGGAGCCAGACCAGAGCTGCAATCCACTGCCTGCACATCCCTGCCTGGCTCTGCCCTAGCCCTGGACCAAGCTTTCCCCACCGCAAGATTGCAGCAGTGGCTGTGGCTGGGGTCTCCATGAAGTGGGCAGGGTCTGCTGGGAAATGGAGTCTGGCTGCTAACTGGATCTGCTATTTTGTCCACCCCTGCCCTATTTGCTAGCTCAGGGCCTGGCAGGGAGTACTGGGCCAGGAGACAGTGGGGACAATGTCCCCCTGCCCTGGCAACAGGGACCTCCTGGTCCCAGCTCCATGATCAGGGCAAGGAACTTGGAAAGAACTGCAGGGGAGGGGCAGGCTCCAGACCCCTGCCCAGATCACTTGCCTATACCCAGACTTGAACTGTCAAAATTTTTGTTCCCAGATGGGGCAGAGGGCTGAGACCTGCTCCACTCCTGCAGCTTTTTCCAAGCCCCGTGTCTCAATTGCCAATTGGGCCATGGAGTTGGGACCTTTCTGTGCCCAGAACAGTTCCCAGCCCATGCTTCATGATCACAGGATAGGGGCTAGAGAGCCTGTTCTCTGTTCAGATCCATAATCACACAGCTGGGTGGGGAACATGCTCCCAGCCCCCACCAGCAGGGAGCTCCATCAATAAGAGGCCAGTGCTAGGAGATCCGTATCTCCCACTGTCATGGAGCTGGCACTGAGAGATAAGTGTTAGGTAACACCATGTGGATTTTTGGGGAGCATTGAATCTGCAGCTGGAACAAGGCTTTAACCTGTGGCCTAATAGAGCTGCTAACCACAAGGCAGAATGATATCTTAGCCAGCCATTTGTTTATGCTAAGTAACTATCTTAACTGTGTCAACCATTTTCTGAGGAAAAAGCAGCAAGTGAATCTGTGTGCTGTGAATGAGGTGACCTTTTAGGAATGTGGAAGATGGTACAACATGAGACAGAAAAACAGACTGGAATGTGAAAAACAACATGTAATTGGTAACAGAATCTGAGAAGAACATCTGCAAAAAGGTAAATGGTGATTGGTGAAGAAGCCTCCAGAAGCTTCCAGGTTTTGGTCAAAGTCTGCCCATTGACCGAAGAAGAGAAGTCAAGGTCTTAGACACGTGCTCATAGCAAAAAGGCTTGTAAATGAATGAAATGCACAGGCAAGTCCATGCTAATGAAGCAAACAGTAAACAAAGGCAGAGCTTGAGATAGGAGGAGAAATGGGTGGAACAAAGGTGGGGCAAGGATAGAATGAATGGTAATGAGCATAAACCAAAGTGTATAAATGTGGGAAAAAACTACTATTCAGTGTGGCTCCCTGGTTTGTTGGTTTTTTGGGACCTGGCCCAAAGCTGTCTCCATTCTGAATAAAGCTGTAGTGAGCAATGTGTGCTGGTGTTTGCTCCCTGCTTGCTCTGGCTAATGAGTATCAGGATCCATGGGCAATTGGACCGTTGTCTCTCTAGTCATTGGACGCTGCATGGAGTCGGGGTCTAACAATAAGGATTTCCCAGCATCAGCCCCATCACCATGAAGCTGACACTGGGAGATAAGAATCTCCTGGGCCCCTACTCCCCAATAGTAATGGCAAACTGGGGGCTGGGAGATGGGGACCTTCCAGCCCCTGCTCCCCAACCATAATCTTGGAGTGGGGGGCTTTGAACTCCTTGCTACAGGAGCAGGGGGATATAGTCCCTGCCTAAGCTCTGGTGGTGAAGCCTATCCCAGGAGCAGGCAGCTCCTGAGGGTAGGCTCCTGCCCTCTGATGGCTGGCTGACTAGGAACAGATTTGCTTCCCATCAGGCCTCTACATGAACACTACTGTGCAGTAACTAATTGCAAGTAAATATGCTACTTGCATTTCCAGGTAGCAAATTTACTCATGATTAGCAGTTTACTGCTCAGTAAGCATGTGCACGTGTAGACGTACATGCTTACTGTACAGTAAAGTATGCTACTGTGCAGTAAAGTGTCTTGTTTAGATGTACCCACTGGGCTCCTTTTGCCCTCAAATTGTACATAATACTCATTCTCAAATTATAAAAACTGAAAGAACCAAGCCACAAACCAATATATTTGAAAATAACAAATGAAGCTAGTATATTGCAAAAAAGAAATCACTATAAAAGCTGGATAAATATGTGTAAAGCCAGGTATTACAGTAATGCTCTGGCTACCTAAAACAGGTCTGGGAATAAACCTACTTTTCCATACTTTCTTCCTGGATTACAGTTTTTTCACATTTCACACTGAAGTAGTGTGAGAAGTGTTTTATATTCCCACTGGACAAAATGAAGACAAAGAAATAAAGAAAAGAGAACCCCCCCAAAATCTGGAAACCGATAAAGGAACTGAAACTTTATTTTTTTGAAACATGAAGAGATATTTTAATTTTAAAGAAAACAAGTCTTCATTTTGGTTTTGAAGCTCACAAAAACTGCTAAACTTTTGGTCAAAACAAAAGTGTATTTGGTAGTATAAAATTGGGGTGACAGGAAATTGCATAGAACTTTTTTTTTCTTCTCTGACAATAGAGGAGAATTTAATGCTGCTGTACTGTGGAGAGGATGATGGGCAGATTTTCCAGAGGCACTGGGAAAGAGCTGTTTGTGAATTGAGTGGTCTATTTTGGTGCATTATTGCTCTATAACAGGGGTGTGCATAATACAGCCCATGGGCTGGATCCATCCCACAGAGGGACTTTGTCCAGCCTGTGGCAGGTCCCTCAGTCCTGCCTGGTCCAGACACTATGCAGCACATCCTGATGACCCCTTGGCAAGCAATGGTGCTGCTGCTGAACCACCTTTTTAGGCAGCCCAGGCAGTGGCAGCTCTTTTCAGCTGCTGCTGCTGCTGCTGGCCTCAGCCCCATGGTACTGCCATGTGCACAGCCCCAACCCTCGCTCAACCTGCTCCCACTCTGGACTTGGTCCAGTGGAATGGACCAGCTCCACACCATCTGGAACCCATGTGCACATCCTTGGCCCTGGCCCACCCTGCACCTGCTCTGGACTCAGTTGCCTGCCCATACTGAGAAGCAGCAGCAGCTGGGCAGAAGTTGCTGCTTGGCATGGGGGAAAAGCGGCTCCTCCCCCTTGTTGCTGCTGGGCCAATCTTGCTGCAACCACCCGGAGCCTGTGACCAGGCTGCCCTGTGGCTCCTTTGCACTTCCACTGCTCAGAGGTGGTGGGGATGGCAGCAGAGAGCAGCTGCAAGACAGCCTGGGCACAAGCTCCAGACAGCTGCAGCAAGATGGGCTTGGGGTGGTGAGGGGGAGAGGCTGCTTTTCCCTTGCACTGAGCAGCAGCTTCTGCCTGGCCACTGCTGCTGCTCAGTGTGGGTGGGTGGTTGAGAGGAGGCACAGGGTAGGCCAACTTTGGGGCTGTGCACATGGGTTCTGGCTGGTGCTCTCTGGCTGGGGTGAGTCCAGAGTGGGTGGACCGGGGTCAGGGCTGGGACTGTGTGCTGTTGGTGGTGGCACATGGGCTCTGGGCTGTTGCAGAGTGGGGGTGGTGTAGTAGTGACCAGCTCGTGCCAATTCCCCAGAACTGCCTATGTGGCCCATATAGCCCAAATAACTGCTTGTCCCTGCTCTATAGAATAATACTTGGGGAAGGGAGAAGAACTGAAGGACCTGGCTTGCATGAGGAATCTTTGCTTGTTTTGGACTTTCATGGCGTGGTGATGGGAAGCAAATGCAGCATTAGGAAATGAAGGCTTCTAGGAAAATAAAAGATAGGGAAACTGGACAACACCGGCAGTGCTGTGTCCTCCTTTGTTGTCAAGGAATGCATGTTTGTTGAACTATGGGCAAGTAACATGTCAGTGTGCCAGTGGCAACTGAATAGTGCAAGAACCTGGGGGCAAAATGAGGCATCCCCTGTGCCTTTTATTACCATCTTAATATTACATGGAACTGAGCTATAAGAAACTATTGTATCCTGAAGCCTAGAACCCCTTCCTGATCTGAGCCGCAGTAGTTTTACAAGGGTAGAATCCCTTAGATATCACTGATGATTTGCCCAAGTATTACACAGAGCAGATTTAAGGCCTCAGCATTGTACAGATATACACTGGATATGCTCATCGGCCAACCAGGGAACTTACTCACTTAGTCAAAGATCCTGTCTAGGAAGTTAAATAATTTTATCCTGGGAGTGTTAATTCTTACTTGGAACACTTTTCTGATTGTGAACGCCTTGCTTTAATTTAAGATGCACCATTCCTTGTTGTTTTTTGGTTTTAATTGACAAAGGATACAAATGAACTATTAGAAAATCCTAGGAAACTATTAAAAGAAAATTGCTAAGCACTGAGTGCAGTTGTGCTGATCCTTTTGGTGTTTCAGAGGTAACCCAGTAATGGCACATAGGAGGGTTGGCAGGACAGTCAAGACGGAAAGCACCAAGACAAAAATGATATTTTAAGTAAAATAGTGCTGTCCTAGGAAGCAGAAGCTGACTTCTGATTGCTCTTTCTGTTTCCATGAGTTTCCCTCATGTTTGTTTAGCTTATTAGGATACAGCAGAACATTCAGATTCAGATTAATTTGATCTGAGAGTCATGCTGTGAATCCACTTGAGAAGCAACTGTACAACAGCCTTATTCATGTTTGGAATAGAGATGGCAAGGTAGACGGAGTAATCCATCTGAGATTTGTGGCAGCATCTTCCTTTTTCCTGGATCCTGGAGAGGCTCCAGGATTCTACATAGGGTTCCCTGGGAAAAAATAATTTAGCCTTAACATATTAACTTATATTATCTTTTTGCCCACACTGTGACAGTTGCCAGCTGCAGAGCCCCATGACACAGGTCTATTCCATTCTACCACAGTGTTAATGACTCATTTGTATATACATTTTCCTTTCCTATTTCATGCAAGTTATAGAGTCATACAGAAGTAGGGCTGGAAGGGACCTCCAGGGGTCATTTAGTCCAACCTCCTGCCTGAGGCAGGAACCTCCTCATCCAAACCATCCTACATGAACCACAATCTATTCTAAACTTTATATAGAACTATGTTCATTTACCCCTTTTTACAATTCTTGTTCTCTATGCTTAGACCATGAGCAGGATAGACTGGAATATTGAGCATTCTCTAGCATGGCTAATCACTGCCAAATTCTGTCTCATCATTTGTGCTTTTTTAGTAATTCCCAAACACAGGTATTGTAATTGACAAAACACATTTTACCTAAGGGTTCTAAAGAACTTCACGAGATTAATAATCTTTACATTTCTCCTGTAAGGGAGAAAAATAGTAGCATGTCCACAATAAAAATAGGCAATTTGCAGATAAATGACTTATGTGAGATATTTTCACAAGTAAACCTATAGAAAATTATACCATGAAAGCTGTGCACAAATGAACAGGCTGTGCAGTTAAAAAGCGGACATGAGGATGAGAAAGCATGGGGATAAATTTGCCACTGTTGGGTCATGTCGACATTTGCTCTAAAAGTTTGTTTGATTAAAGTTTTACAGCAGGGCTGTGATACAGACAGCCTATGGGCTGGATCCAACCTGCAGAGCCCAGCTACCCAGTCTCCAGTGCTGCGCCCAGGTCCTAGGTGGCCCACATAGGGCATAGTATGTATCAGACAGTGCCTGTGAGCAGGGCCTGGGATGTATGCCACACATAACACCTACTCTAGCCACTCTTAGACTGCACTGCACATAGAGAGGCACATGTGGCCTGGATCCCAGAGCAGCTAGGGTGGATGCCAGACTGGCCAGAGCTGGTGCTATGCTGCATATGGTACCTGCTCTGTGTGGACTACACCACACGTGGCACTTGCTCTGGGCCGCATGCTGCACATGGTGCCACAGCCAGCAGCTCCAAAATCGCAACACATATGGCTCCAACTCTGGCCTCTCTGGGATCCTCTGTGCAAGCAGCATGGATCCCAGACTGGTTGGAGCAGGGGCAGGATCCACTATGGTGGGGGATGGGGAAAAGTGTCTGTGGGCCAGTCCAGCCTGTGGACCAGCCCTGTGCTACTCCTCTGGCCCACAGGGCTGGAAGGGATTTACCCCCTGTGCCTGCTTGATCTCAAACACCCATTCGCGTGCTGCCTTGGCTCGAGTGACGGACGTGCCAATGCTTTGTGCGGCCCCTGAGGTGGCCTAGGTGGCCACCCCCAAACTCTCCTGCCACCACTTTGAATGTACTATCATTGGATGGGGGGTGAGCCACTGGAGGTCCCTCAGGGGTGGGTACTCTGCTTGATTGCCATTTGTGGGGCTCCATCTCCCCTACACCCCAGCCTTATGCTAACCTCTGGTGGGACACCAGGCCTTGAGGCAGCCGTCCCTTTGGTGTAGATATTTCTTTGGTCTCGATGTCTCCCTCGGGTTTTATACCCTGAGCATTTACGCCTGCTTTGGCCCTTGGGCCTACTAGTTACATTGACTGGGTCTCTACCCCTTCTGTGGTGGGGCAGTACACTATGGTAACCAAGGAAAAGGGGAAACAAAAAAAGGAAGGAAGCTGCAATGCTGGCTCTCCCCGGCTACACTCACTTCCCTATGCAAAGACCTTCCAAGACTAAAAGGCTCAATTCATAAGGCCTGCATATCTTGTCACCACCCCAAAAAGGGGAAAAGAAAAACAAACAAAACAAACTAAGGATCTGGGTGGCCTATTGGACTGTTCCAATGGCCCCACTGTCAAGATTCGATGGGGTCCCCTTGATGCCTTTCCTAGGGAGTTTCTTCACCTCTGCTACCACCAATCCATCTCCTGTACCCAGTACCTGGGAGTATTCAGGGAGATGACCCATCATTTTCCCTGGGTCTACTGTGGCCCCTTCTTCTGGGCCATTGCTCCTTTCACATTGCCGAGTGCAGCTTGCGGTGCTGCTCTCCCTTGGTGTTTCCTGAGGTGTCCCACCCCCCGCGTCCCTCAGTCCTCAGGACTTGAGTTGTCCATTGCTCAAGCAGGGAGACCCTGCCATCTCCACTGCTGCTTCCTGCCCGGATTTTTCCTGACTGTACCGGCACCAGCCACCGCTGGTGTGGAGAGCTTCCACTGTCTCTCCTGCTCTCCCTGCTTCTCCTGCAGCATTCCTTCTTATTTCCGCAGGCTGGTGATTGCCCATGACATCACTGGCTGGCTTCAGCTGGATAAAGGCATGGCTTCTAACCCATGCAGGCTCTACTCCTCATTCCTGTGGCATTGTGCGTCCTGTTGCAGGTGAGTAGTTTTCTTGTTTTTTGTTTTTATGTGTGGTTCCCATCCCATGGTGCCCCCAGGGTGCAGCTTGGGGCTCTTGTGCCTGAATGCCCCTGGGGCACCCCCCTGTTTTACAGGTTAATTTGTTCATGTGTTCAGGGCCTCAGTTTCCCATGGGTAGAGTTACCTAACACTTATACCCATTGTCTACTTGTTTAACTTACTTCATGGCTTGTAACAGCTGAACATTCTATATTTAAATGTTTAACTTTACCACTGATGATAACAAAAAAGGCAATGTGGTGGTAAGAAGCCCCCACAGGCACCAAGGATGTCAGGGGCAAACTTGGGCATTCCTTGGGGGAGCAAGCAGGCACCCTGTACCCTGGCAAACTTACCGCCGGGACAGGTGGGAGAGGAGCAGGAGCCACACGAGCCTGCGTTGCGCCGGCTCTTCAAGTGGCTGTTTCATGGGTGGGGTGGCAGCCAGTTGATTGTGGCAGCTGATGCCACCACCATGGGAAATTTAAAAACTCTGTTGGAAGCCAGCAGAAGGGAGGAGGAAGCCAGCTGGGAGCACGCTGGGCAGGCGGGGACTCCAGAGGCTGGTTGTGGTGGCCCGGAAGACACTGACCCATGGCAAAAGATGGGGAGCAGGGTCAGGTATTAGGCTGGGGACAGACAATCCCCAGCCCCTCACTTTTGGAGATTTACAGAGGCATCTCTCTTGGGAGGGAGGATGCCAGACGCCTGGGACTCAACCCTTTGGGATCAGGGACTGAGGCTTCAGAGGTATCAACATCCAGGCGACGGGCTGGGTCATCAAAGCTGATGCCAGACCCCATAGTAAGGGCCCTTATGGAGATTGAGCAATGAGTGGAATACCCGAGAGGTTGGCGAGTGGATGGGGTGTAAGGGAGGCAGAGCCCTGAGGAACACTGCAGCACACTTGTGAGTACCCCATCTTTGGGTCAATAGGGGAAGAGAACACTATTGAACCCCTCCTTCTCTTCAGATACTAACAAGTTGTGGCAGGAAAGTCGGGGGACCCTGACCAAAGGGGCAGTGTTGTACTTACAGTGCCCACTAGAGGCATGACAGGCTGACTTTTCACACCTTACCCCTATAGAATTATTCCATCCATTAAATTCAACTGCATAGAGCCCACAAATTTTCTTTTGCTCAGTTTTATTGCATTACCTCTAGCTATATATTCCCCTTGCACAATTACTATAATTATTTCCTCTTTCTGTGGTGTTTAAATACTCTTTGTACAGTTACCTTTCTCCCTGTTAATTATCATTTAGATAAGCTTAATATATTTAACTCTATTAATCTTTTCTCATCTATCAGTTCCTCTAGGCACTTCAATAATTTTTGCTGCCCTTCTCTGAATTTCCTTCCATTTGACTTATTAAACCTTTGGTTGCCTCCTTCCTGCTTAGTTCTTGCTTAGTTCAGTGACCTTTCTGCACAAGAAGACAATACCAAATTCATAGCTCAGGAATATCCTGACAATGAAGAATAACAGCAAATACTAAATTACATCTACATTATCCAACAGGAATAAATTAAATAAGTTGATAGGGAAGGTCAACAGGAGCTTGTTGTAGATCTGAAGAAGCTGCAAGTTATTCTATTAATATTCATATGTAACACCTACTGATGCTCCTGAGAGTTGTGTGGTTGTATAACATAGGGAAGAAATGACCCCTGAGCTTACCAGCTGGTGGTACACTGAGGGGGTGCTAAAGATTTCACACAGCAGGAAAGAAATTAAGTATCCCCCATGTGTTACCATCACTTGTCAACCAGTTGAGAAGTTTTAGTGATGGAAAATACATGTCTAGAAAGTTATTCAAAGTTACGTGGGAAATGTTACCACAAATATCCTAAAGGCGTTAAAAATGGGAGAAATGTCTCACTTAGGAAATATTGCGATTTAATAGTAAATTAACAAGCTAAAATTGACTGTATCTGGAAATATAAGTTTGAATCATAAGGGACCTTTTTGAAAAAAAAGGGGGGAGCAGGCCCCAAAATGGTCACTTCTAGTTTTAGAAAACAAAAATATGAAAATTTCAATTACTATATCCATTCTTTAAAAAAAAAGGAAAGAAAAGCTTCATTGGCAATAAGGTATAAAGCAACTAGAACTGTGAGGGCTTACTTGATGCTTTCACTGGCCATGTCTACATGAGACACTGACTGCACAGTAGCTCATTACTATTTTGCAGTAGCATCACATAGCATGAAGTGTGATATGATGCTACTGCACAGTAGTAATGAGCTACTGCAGTCAGCATCATCTAAAGCCATGCAGCAGTGCTACTGCACAATAACCCCTGTTATTTAGTCATTTAGTACTTGGTATTTTTTTCTGTGAAAAAGTTCACCAAAGTAATATTTTTGTCATAGAGGGGAAGTATCACCTCCCTGGACCTGTATGTCATGCACCTGCTAATGCATGATAAAGTGCAGTTAGGTTTACTGATTGCTTCATCACATTGACGACTCACATTCATCTTGGTGTCAACAATGACTCTGAGATTCCTTTCCACTGCTGTGCGGCTGAGAAGGTCTTCCCCCAGTCTGCAAGCGTGCTGGTGATTCCTTCTCCCTAGGTGCAGCACCTTGCACTTGTCCTTGTCCTGCATCCTATTCTGCCCAGATTTTTTGTAAAATATTTTGTAACAGATTTTTTGTAAAATCTGTCATGTCTGGTAAGCAGACACGATAGACATTATTCACAATCAGAAGGCAATGACAGCAGTATTAAAAAAAACCCTAGAAGAAATGACATACTCACAGGGGGCATCTACACATTGTAACCTTCTGTGCCTCTCCCCACAAGTGTCACATGCCTGGATTTCTTTCAAACCTCGCTGTTGCCTTCTGTGTTGCACGGCCAGGCTACTGGGAGCGGCTTTGGGTCAGCTCCCCAGGGGTCTCTCCTGCCATGTCTTTGATGGTGATTGGTTTTCTAGCGGGAGGATGGTGTCTGGTCCCGTCTCCCCTGGTACTCCCCCTTGGTTGTCCTCATGGCTATTACTCCTCAGGTCTCACCTCCCCTACACCCCGCCTAATGCCAGCTGTGATGTCCATTGGGGCCGGTTTTTGGCCCTCACTAACTCTTGGTTACTTAGGGGCTGCAGCTGTGGGCTACAGGTGGTACTTGCACAGAGCGTCTCCCGCTGCACTTTGGCGTCTCCCGGTTCACATGGTGCCTGACTCTGCTCGGGCCTTGGGACCCCTCGTTCCATCGTTCTCTCCCTGGGTTTGGTACCTGTTGTCTGGCATCCATGTTTGTCGCTGCTGTTGCTGGTCTCCGCCCATGCCGGGCTTGTAAGCGGCTTCTTGGGCCCTCACTGGCCTGATTTGCCTTCTGTGCTTCCCCTTCTGGGGCACCACCACATTTCCTCCTCTGCAGGATCCGCTGCACTCTCTGGCCTCTCTGGGTTGGTTGGGGACACTACTTCCGGTCCCCCCCCTTCCTTCCTGCCAGGCCTTTTATCCTGGCACTGGGTGGCCACCTGACCAATCACTCCTAGCACGCTTTTACAAAGCAAGCCCAAACAGACGCAGGAGCCATTTCTGGCTCCTCCCAGCTCCGCTGCAGGTTTTCCTTTTGATCTTCATTTCAATTTCACTGTTGCTGGCTGCTGAAGCAGCATCCCGCTGCCTTTCTCCTGCCTCTGGTAAGTTTCCTCCACACATCCCACTATTTAAGTTGCCTTGGGGCATTTCATCGTCCATTCCTTTCCTTTCAATGCACCTCAGTAGAAAATTAGCAACGTGATTAGCTGACCCTGGTCGATATCTTACTTTGAACTTAAATGGCTGTAGTGACAATGCCCATTGGGTTATCCGGGCATTGTCATGATTAAACTTATTCAGCCATTGTAGGGGTGCATGATCAGTAACCAGGTTGAACTCTCATCCCATTAAGTAATATCTAAAATAGTTCACTGTCCACTTTATGGCTAGGTACTCCCTTTCAATGGTGGAACACCTTATTTCCGCACCATTTAACTTTTAGCTAGCATAGGCGATCAGGTGATCTACCCCCCCTTTTTCCTGGCAAAGCACTGCCTCTATGGCTGTCTTGGAGGTGTCAGTCTGTAGAATGAAAGTTTTTGAGAAGTTGGGTGTTATGATGACTACCTCACTACACAAATCTTTTTTGACATCTTCAAACCCTTTCTCCATCTCAGGTATCCACTTTATAGGGCCCTGTACCTTATAGCCCCTTATAGCCTCTGTTAGTGCTATGGTTTTCTCCACAAAGTGGGGAATGAATCGCCTAAAATAGTTAGCTAGTCCTAGGAAAGCCCGCATCTGTCACTTTGTCTGTGGAGGCGGGTATCTTTTTATTGTATCTATCTTACTAGCAAGAGGGTGTATCTTACCTTGCCCTACTCTAAATCCCAAGTAATTTGTCTCTTGTATCCCTAAGGCACATTATTTTGGGTTAACTGTCAGGCCTACCTGGGGTATTTCTTGCAGCATCGCTCCTACATGGCATAAGTACTGTTCCCATGTCTGCAAATAAATTACTATTTCATCAATGTATACAGCTGCATAGATCATGTGTGAGGCTAGGATGAAGTCCATCATCCATTGAAGGGTTGCAGCAGCCCCGTGTAGGCTGAAGGGGCATCCATGTGAACTCAAACAGCCCCCAGGGGGTGCTGAAGGCTGTCTTTGGCTGGTCTCTTCCTGCCACAGGGATTTGCCAGTAATCCTTTGCCATGTCAACAGTGGAGACGTATCAAGCCTGCCCTATCCGCTCTAGGAATTCTTCTACATGTGGCATGGGGAAAGCATCGAAGTTGGCAACCTCATTAACCTTCTGAAAATCAATGCATAGTCGGAGCGTACCGTCACTCTTTGGCACTATTACCATTGAACTGCACCAGGAACTACACAATGGCATGATGATCCCCTTGGGTCAGCATCTTTCATAGTTTCTTCCGGACCTTCTCTTGCCAGTGATGGGGATAGGCCTCCACCTTTCTTGTATGATGACCTCCTTCAGTGTATGTATCTTGTGTTGTATCCCTTGGGCTCAGCTAGGCCTCTCAGCGAATACTCCATGGAACTTCGCCACCATCCTTCCCAACTGGTCTCGCTGTTGGGCATTGAGTTCTGATCTGTACATTGGTTGACTGCCTGGTTCTGGCCCTTCTGGTAGCTCTTCTGCCTTGGGCCCTAGGTCCTCCTGGGCGTCTTCTGGGTTCAGCAGCCAGCCTTCTGGCTTTTGCTATGCCCTCAATAAGTTGACATGGTAAATTTGCTGTTCTTTTCTATGTCTGGGGCAATGGACTTCATGGTCTATTGGGCCAGCCTGCTGCACAATTTTGAATGGGCCTTGCCACCACGTCAGCAACTTGTTGGTGGTAGTGGGAAGCAGTATGAGGACCTTATCCCCAACACAGAAGTCTCGTGCATGGGCCCCTTTGTCGTACCCACATTGCTGCTTCAGCTGGGCCTTGGCCAAATGTTCCTGGGCCAGCTGCCTCACTTTCATTAACCGCTCTAGCATTTCCTGTTGGTAGCAATGTAACCCAACTTTGGGCCATCCCACACTTTCTCATTCCTCTCTTACCCCTTGCAACAGCCCCCAGAGCTTGTGGCTGTATATCAACTCCAATGGGGACAGCTGCATGGATGCCTGTGGGGCATCCCTCAGTGCGAAGAAGAGGTGTATTAGGATGAAATCCCACCTCCTCGGTTCATCCTGGGCACATCACCAAAATAGGTGTTTAATAGTGCCATTTAGGTGTTCTACCAGCCCATTGGTCTGTGGGGTGGTAGACCGAGGTATGGAGTTGCCGTATCTTCAACAGCTGACACATGGTCCAGATGACCCAAGACATAAAGTTTGTCCCCTGGTCCATGATTATCTTTCTTGGAACTCCCACCTGTGACACCCATTTTAATAATTCTTCCACAATCCGGGGGCCTATCACTGATCGCAGTGGTATAGCATCTAGGTAGTGTGTAGCATAGTTAATGATGACTAATATATATTGTTGCCTGGCACTACTCTTGGTTAAAGGCCCCACCACATCTAGTGCTATCTGATTGAAGGGTACCTCAATGAGGGGCATCGGTTGCAACAGTGACCGGAGGGGTGTCTCTCCTGGACGTTCTGACACTCCAGGCAGGCCTTACAGCGCTGCATAATCTCATCCCTCATCCCTGGCCAGAAAAACCACTGCCTCACTCTGGTAACTGTCTTGTCTGCCCTGAGATGGCCACCCATCAGGCTGGCATGTGCCAACCTCCATACCTTCTCATGGAGTCTCCTAGGGACTACTAGCTGTTGAGTCCACTCCCCCCAGACTGGGCATTTTGTCACCTGGTATAACAAACCCTGTTGTATCCAAAAACAAGTGTCACTTACGTCCCTCCCAGGCCATGTGGTCTCTTCTTCCACCTAGGCCACCTCCGTCTCCCGGATCCTCTGTAGTTCACTGTCCTCTTGGGCCGTATGTAAGTGCATGTCCTCGGCACTTGTCCTGAGGCTAACCCACTCTTCCTCGTTGGATAAATCGGAATCCTCTTCCACTATCCAATCTTCCCTTCGGGGCCATCTTCCCTGTCTTAGTTCTTCCATATGCACTTTTTCTGATACTTCATAGAGGGGTGGCCATTCCCGCCCCACAATAATCTGCCCATCCAATTGTGGGGCCAGACAGATGCATAATCTGCCCTTGTGACTGGCGATCCACACGTCCACAGCCCATGTCCAGCATAGCTCACAGTGGCTTGCCTGCCACCCATGCTGTCACCATCGGGTGGTTTCATCCCTCTACCTCTTGGCCACGCCCGAAGCTACAGTCCATTTCCTTGACAGGTTCATGGGCCTTATGGTGCTCCTTCAACCCCATCGCCTCTCTGGTGGGTCTCCACTTCTCTGGGGCCCCTAAGGCACATTCCCAAGATATGTACCCCATCTTACCACACTGGTAACTTATAATTCCTCACCTGCTATAGTGTACAGGCCCCTGTCTGGGCTCATCTTCCCTCTTAGGAGTTGCCCCCATATTTCTGTAACTCTTTTCCCACAGTGGTTCCCCTTCTGAGGCAGCAAAAGTCTCTGCAACCCTTAAGGCTTCAGTGGCCATCTGAGGAAGGTGCTGGCATACCCATAGCTGGGTGTCCTCATCCAGGTCCTTCACAAATTGTTCCAGTAGGATCGGGTCAGCTAGGGCCGCTCGATTGACCTTTCCTGGTGGCATCCATTTATCTAAGAGATCTTTCAATAACTGCATCAAGTTTTGGGGCCTGTGGTCTTCCTTGCTCTTTTGGGCCCAGAACAGCCTGCGCTAGTGGTCTGGGGTGAGTTCCAACTGTTGTAATATAGCCGCCTTGAGTTTTTCGTAGTCGTAAGCCTCTTCCCATGGCAAGGCCCTATAAGTGGCTTGTGCCTTGCCCACTACTAGGGACCTGAGCTGGCTAGCTCATTGCAACCAGTCCAGCCTGGCCTGGATTGCTGTCATCTCAAATGATTCAACGTAGGCCTCTATGTCATCCTCTAACATCATAAAATGCATTCAGAAAGCGGCTCAGTTTTGGCGCATACATTCCTGTTGTTGAATGGCTTGTTGCTGCTGGACCTCAAGCAGTTTTGATACTGCATGCAATGTCTGGCCTAACAACTCGATCTGGGGGTTTAAGTTCACCTCCATAATCATATTAGCCTCCAGGGTTTCCCTGGCTCCATCATTCCTAGCCAATGCACCAAGCTGTAACCTTCTGTGCCTCTCTTCCTGAGTGTCACGCATCTGGGTTTCTTTCAAACCTCGCTGTCACTTTCTGGGCTGCACTGCCAGGCTACTGGGAGCAGCCTTGGGTCAGCTCGTCAGAGGTCTTGCCTGCCATGTCTTTGATGGTGATTGCTTTTCTAGTGGGAGGATGATGTCTGGTCCCCTCTCTCCTGGTACTCCCCCTTGGTTATCCTCACGGCTATTACTCCTCAGGGCTCCACCTCCCCTACACCCCTACACCCCTACACACTCAGGTAGGCTCTGGAGCGGTGAGAGATGCACGGGTGAAGCCCGCTGCACCCCCACTCCCCTGAAGCCCCCCAGAC
>NW_017728931.1:20719594-20728574 GCF_001723895.1 Crocodylus porosus | reverse complement strand
CAAGAGTAAATTGGATGCTTATCTTGCTGGGATCCTATGACCCCAGCTGACTTCCTGCCCTTTGGGCAGGGGGCTGGACTCAATGATCTCCCGAGGTCCCTTCCAGCTCTAATGTCTATGAAATCTATGAAATCTATCTATGAAATCTATGAAATCTATGAAACCCTGCCTAATGCCAACTGTGATGTCCATCGGGGCTGGTGTTCTGGCACTCACGGACTCTTGGTTACTTAGGGGCTGCAGCTGTGGGCTACAGGTGGTACTTGCACAGAGCGTCTACTGCCACCCTTCAGTGTCTCCTAGTTCACGTGGTGCCTGACAGTGCCTGGGTCTCAGAACCCCTTGTTGTTGCATCATTCTTTCCCCAGGTTTAGTACCTGTTGTCCAGGTTCCAGCTCCGTCATCTCCACTGGTGTCCCAGTCACTGCTGTTGTTGGTATCCACCCACAGCAGCCTTGTAAGCAACTCTTTGGGCCCTTGCTGGCCCAACTTGCCTTCCGTGCTTGCCCCTCTGGGGTGCCACCACATTTCCTCCTCCACAGGATCCTCTGTGTTCTCTGGCCTCTCCGGGTCAGTTGGGGACACTACTTCTGGTCCCCCTGGCTTCCTTCCTGCTGGGCCTTTTATTCTGCTGCTGGGTGGCCATCCAGCCAATCATCCCTGCACGCTTTTACAAAGTATGCCCAAACAGATGCAGGAGCTGTTCCCAGCTCCTCCTGGCTCCACTGTGGGTTTTCCTTTTGATCTTCATTTCACTTTCACTGTTGCCGGCTGCCAGAGTGGTGTCCTGCTGGCTTTCTCCCACCTCCGCTAAGTTTCCTCCACACACATTCATTAATGTGCCTTAGATACTGTTCATTAGGGCTGTGTGAAGCTTCAGTCCCTGATTTGATTCAGTGGAGATTCAGCCTGATTTGGTGTCTGAATCTCTGAATCAAATCAGAGGACCCTTTAATCTCTCTGAAATAAATCAGAACCCTCCGAACTGATTCAGAAAGATTTGGAAAGATTTGGAAAGATTTGGAGATTCAGACATAGAGACAGTTTTAAATGTTTTTTATAGATGCCTCTAGGTAGCAGGGGCTTGTAATTGCTGTGATGCTGGGGCGCATGGAATGTCTCACAGAAGCATGGGGGGCTCCCTAGCATGCTTGGCAGCAGACTCAGAAGTGGACCAGAAGCACTTCCGGTTCACTTCTGGGTCTACCAGGGAGCGTGCAGGAGAGGCTCCCCATACCCTCCCAGCTCAGCACTTGGTGTCTTCTGGGTCTGGAGAGAGTACCCGGCATCCCCCTGTGACCAATTGCTGAGCCAGGGAGGCAGGGGGGCCCCTCTGTATGCTCTCAGGCAGACCCGGAAGTGAACCAGAAGTACTTCCAGTCCACATCCAGGTTCACCACTGAGCATGTGGGCCCCCCCCAAGTCCCATGGGATGCGCCATGTGCCCCAGCATTGCAGTGATCATGAGCCATGTGTGCTACCTCAAGGTATGTAGAAAAAACTTTTAAAGCTGTGTCTATGTCTGAATCACTGATTCTCCAAATCAGCGTTGAATCTTCAGATTCGGATTCAGCCAAATGGAATCAGGGACAGTGATCTAAATCACCAAATTTAATCACTGTCCCTGATTTGGGCTGAACCTGAATTGAATAGGGCCTGCTTTGCACACTCCTACTGCACATTTAGTTTAGTACTTCTATAATGAAGTGCTAACTAAATGCACAGTACCTAGAGTTACTGCACAGTAGCACTGGCAAATGGTTATTTAGTGATGTTTACTGTGCGTTAACCTAATAACACTGTGCAGTAGGCTATTAGCATGGTTTTTGCCATGACAGGCTACTGCGCCATGTTATTAGGCTAATGCGCAGTAAGCAACTTGTGTAGATGCACCCACCAACAAACAACCCCCTGTTTAAAGACCATTCTTAAGGTTGCCAAGTTAGGGGATAGTAGAAGGCAGGGTAAACTTGCACCTTCCTTTGGATAGTTTATAAGGTGTAAATCTACCCTACCTTCCTCATGATTTAAGACTAACATGGCTAACTCTGCCTCTCTGCTTGAAGTTAGGGAATACCACAATTAAGACTGCATATGCAGTTTTGATTTGCCTCCTTTATGTGCATTATGATACAATCTTTCATAATTTTTTTCTCCTCTGATGTGGTGCTATATTGAAAGAGGCTTTATACACACCCCCTGTTAGTTAGAAGTTAGAAAGGGTGGAATGAATAAGGCAGGGGATTCAGCAAAACATCAGTCTTAGAACAAAGATACTTCAATTCTGTTCTGGAGAACTGGATTGTATTCATACATGTGTCTTGCATTCCCTGTTTGGGAGCTGGGTGATTTTTTTTGGCGGGGGGAGGGGCCGGAATGAAGACTAAATTTGCTGGAAATGGATTTTCAGAAAGGTTAATGGATTTATGGAATCAGGGCAAATTCAGCAAACAAATTTAGCTGAAAAGAACTGGGAGAAGAATTTAGAAAATGTCAAAGCAGTTCATTTCAATATTTTTAAATGAGATATTTCACTTCAGAGGTGCTGCAATGTTGTGTTTTGATGTTTTAAGAATGAAACTTCTCAACTTTTCATTTTGAAGTGGCATGTTTTGTTTAAAAATTAACTAAGTTAAAAACATGAAAGTGAAAAGGAAAAGACTTTTTACATGAGCCAAATTGAAATTAAACATTTCAGTTTGTTTGGTGAAATGTTTAAGGCTGATGAGAAACATTTTTTCTTTCTTTTTCTTTCAGTACAGATTTAAAAAAAAAAATCAGTATCAGTTCGATCCAAACTATTTTTTCTTGATTTTCTTTTTGGATTGGCTACAAAATAAGAAAAAAAAGTCTCCTTAATCACTCACCCCTGTTACTAAGTGATGCTACATGAGTTGCTTAAATCAGTTTTTTTTTTAAAATCAGTGGTTACTAACTGTGTATTCCTTATTTTCTTGATGCCTGCCTTTACACCCTGGGATTTGATTTGCAGAAGTGTTGAAGTCAGTGAAAACCAGGGGTGGATCCAGGGAAGGTGCAGTGGTGCAGTCACATCCTCCTTTGATTCCTGGTCTACCCACCATTTAAAACCAGCTGCCTGGCAGTGGCAGCAGCATTTCTATTCACGCAGCAACGAGGGGGTCAGTCACTTGACTTCATTGTACATTATGTGGAAGAAATCAAACTTCATGTTGTGGTTGAATCAGAACTGACAGAGCCAGCTTTTCTTTATTTAGGGCTATGCTGTGATCACTATGCTGTATGGAGAATTCCATACAGCCAGGGGAATCACCCACTTGTCTGTTTCAAAGGATTTCTCAGACTCTCTAAGATTACAAGCATATTTATATACTTAAGACAGAGAAAGAGAAAAAAAATACGACCTTGTACAGTAAATCACTGATCTTACACACACACAGACATACAGGCTGTTTACTTAAAGACGAGTGAAACATGCTTATAGAAATAGTTATCAGTTTCTGGTTTCTCAGACAGAAAAATAAACTTAACATCCGTACACAGGGTAATATATCAAGCCAAAACAATGCATGCAGGATTCCTTATCTCAGAACATTAAACTAAAATAAGCAGTATCAGCACCTCTGGTCTCTGTCTGTTTTCTTAGTCAAGTTAGGAGCTGGAAGCCCAACTAAATTTACTACCACTATTATAATCTACCTGATTCCTTCTAAACTCTTCATTCCACAGGTGTTAACAACCCTCTTCCCTTCTTCACTGGTCTTGATGTCCTATTAATCAAACTATCCTTTCTTTTGCAGTTCTGTTAGCTGTTCCTCTTAATGCAGCTCCTATTTCACAGCCCTGAAGATTGTTTTTAACTCTAGCTAAAAACATAAACTCAGGTGTGGAAATAACTTTCAGTGAAGCATTGGATACACTGTCACAATGCTTAAGGCTAGATTTTGTTTTGTGAATCTAAAAGAGAGATACATTTAATTCTAATTAAAACAGGACAAAAGAAACAACATCTTTTGATTACTTTTGCCTATTTTTTGTGATTTTTGATACATAATATATGATATCGCAAATTAATATGTATTCCAATGAAGTGGTACTTACTTTTGCTTTTATCATAAATTGAATAATATAGGCCTAGACCCCTAGCATCCTAGTAAAGCTTCCAGTGTCTTTTTACGTGGAGAAAAATGATGTTGTATGATGATACACCATGCTGTCTGCACCACCCTTTTCAAAATCCTAGATCCGCTCATGGTGCAAGCTAAGTTTTGAACATATTGCTGTATCTACAAGGTATCACATGGGCTATTGTGAAAACAAACACTTCAGTGTTTGTGGTACAGTAATGAATATCACCACAAAAAAAAACTAGGAGAAAATGTCTTTAGATGAGTGAATAATGTGTAGTAAGGAAGGCATGGGGGAACACAGTGAACAGCAAGCTATTGAATAATTATTCATTAGGTGTGCAAAATGTTTTATACCGTGAAAGAAATAAGGGTTTCTATGAAAAAGACTACTAAGTGATAGTGTAATATTAAAGCAGCGTCATATGCACATGCACAGCTGGGTTGAATTCAGATTCCACAGTCTAGCTCAGGGCTGTCCAACTCATTTAATTTGGTGGGCCAGATTTGGACCATGGGACTTCTGACAGGCCAGACAACACACTTCTGGTGGAGGGGTGAACAGCAGCAGTGTTACCCTCCATGTGCTGGTAGCACCCACCCCTGCTTGGTCCTCAGTCAGGAAATGCTATGGCAAGGTGAGCAGCAGTGGTGCCAGGTGCAGTGAGCTGGCCCTGCCAAGACAGTTGATCTGGCTGCTAGGGATTTAATACCACCACTGCTTGCACTGTTGTAGAATTTCTGGCTCTGTGACCTATGATTTAACCACAAGTTGAACATGTCTAGTCTAGCTTGATCAATATATCTCCTAATTTTTGAGTGTTTCACATTGCAACCTTAATGTATTTTTATGCAGTTAGTGTACATGTGTAATTTCCTAGGCTTTTTTTTTAAGGAAACTGAAAAACGGAATTCCTACCACATGACATTAAACTGATACCCAGATGGATCATCAGCTGGGATCCAGGTTTTCTGTTCACTGTGGAAAAACACAGATTTTCTCGTGTTCAGGAAAAAAATATTGAATTTTCTCTTTTTAAGGAGAAAAATTAAATCAACCCCCCAAAATTAATAGGTAGTTATAATTTATTTTATTATAGCGATTGAGGCACTGGTAGGCTTCCAAACTGCTTTACAATTGTAAATCTACCAAAAAAATTGTGTCCAACAGGTACCTACATATATTTTCATTTTAATTATGGGAAAACACAGATCTTGGGGGTTTTAATCAGAGAATTTGTAATTTTTAAACAGAAAACCAGGATTCCTGGTCATCATTAAAGCCGAAGGCCTGTAGATAACAATAAAGCTGTTTGTCCCTTTAGCTAACAGAATAAATGACAGCATTAGTAGGGTATAATTTTTCATGTGAACCAGAACTAGATAGGGAGGAGGCATTTACCCAGGGAGGTTCACAGACTCAGGTTTTTAGGATTCTTTTGCAGGATCTGGAAGACACATACCTGAGTGTGTATGCTGGCTCTTCTGTCCATTCACGCCAAAGCTTGAGTCCTTCTATTGTATCCCCTCCAACCTGTTTCTATGCCACTGTTGGCTTCTTATTCCTGTTCCATTCTCCTCACTCAAACAGTCCTAGTTTCCACTTCTCAGGCTTTTGATCCCAGTTCCACTTCTTATGCTAGTGACTTCTAGTTTTTCCCTCTAGACTTCCTGCCCAGTTCCTTGTTTTCCTTACTCCTAGTCCTGTTCTCCACTCAGCTATTTGCTCCCCCCTCATTCCCTGTCTGTGTTGGCTCCCATTTTCAGTCTTCCTTCCCAGAATTATCTTTCAAACTCTGTGTCCCCCAGCTTTTTGTGCAGATTACTTTTGCTAGCTAGGTTCTGTCTTCTCTCTTCAGCCAGGTTCCTTGTCATACTTGTGCGCTCTCTCTCTATGGTCTTCCCCCACTATTGGTTCTTTGTCCAAATTTCCTTGCGCTCCCAGTTTGTGTACCTACCATGTTCCTCATCCAGTCTCATTTTCCCCACCACTGGCCATATGTCTTTTCCCTGACTCCTCAGCATAGTCTCTTTGCCCAGCCAATCCCTATCTCTGTCCCCTACCAGCTTCCATTCCCAATCTCTTCCACAGGCCTCTTGGTCCCAATCTGTTCCCCTGGTACTTACACACAGTGGCTTAGTTTTGTTTGCATCCCACCTGTATCTGACTCAGAGGGCTTCCATCTTTCATGGAGCTTGGACGCCAGTGGGATGTACCACCATTGAGAGCATAGGGTCTTATGGGTAGTTCTCTTGTCCAGCTGTACCTAACACTGGAGAAACCATAATAAGGCAAGTCCAACTTCAACCCTGTAGCCCTGAGTTGAGTGGAGATGGTGAACAGTCAGACATGAAAGCTGGGTGGTTCTATGTTGACTTGACAAGGTGGTGAATGATCAGCACTAATCACTTTGAGGGGCTCTGGGAGAATGAACTCATTGGAAATTTTCCTGGTATAGTCTCTCCTGAGCATGGGCAAATTGCACATTTTTTTCAAAGGCTTAAAAAAATTGTCATTTGAACTATTAGTTAGGTTACCTGGTGTTTCATATTATAAGATAATTTTCAAGATGACAGCAAAACATGTATTCCCGACAGAAAGACTCAGTCATATTTCACATCCTTGTTCCAAGGCACAAGATTGCTATAGCTTTCCAAAGAAAAGATTGCTTTTTTTAACATTAAGAAACATTTTTATACCTCTCTTCTTGGAAGCAGGTAAATTATTTTGCCTATGATTAAAAAAATCCTTCAACCTATGGCAGGCATCTGGCATAGGAAATTTCAGTCCAAATGGTTAAAGTATGATAAAATTGTAAGTAGCTGAAAATGGTCTTATTATGTGAAACATCAGGTAATAAGTGGTGCTTTTAACTCTACCTATCATAAAGAAGGATTACTGTAGTGCAACCCCAGTACACTGTTATGATATTTAATCTGTGCTGGAACATGAAAGGAGAATTATGGGTTTGTGTATTTGAATTATGAGGCCTGAAGATTAATCATGGGCAAATTAGCAATGTTTATTAGAAATAATTTTTACTTTCATCTGCCACTGTCATCCCCTTGTGCCACCATGCACTTACATTTATAATGTTCAAACAGGGTGTTAAATATTAAATTAGAAATTGACTCAATTGATTTACATACCAGAATGAATGTCCTGTATCTAATACTGAGAATGTTTGTTTTTGTTTCTGTGAACTATGCTGCCACTTCTTCAGTAATTTCCCTCACATAATATTCACTATATACATGTTCATTTCAATCATAAGGATTAACACATGTCTATGTTGTTTGTCTTTTCAGTTAGAGTTACGAAATTAATCTTGTTTGTAGTTTCTTTTACCCTTTCAATATTTTTTGTCCTTTTAACGTATTATCATTTTTAGTTTTTAATTCTTGCTTAGGTTAAATGGATTTTTATCGGGGGATTTTGCTTGGGGTATGAATAAATACAACTTAATTCTTTGTCCATTAGAATGGATAAAGTCCATTTCTAGTATTTAGCTACCAGAATTTGTTTACTTTGGAATACACCTGAAAGTACTCCTAGCGTTCTGGCTGTATTCTTCCTTTTTCCCTTCTGTGACTACATGACAATATTCTTTGCACAGTTTGTCACTGATTTTGTTTTGACACTTCTTTAGCTGTAATGCAGATGCAAAGCCTACTGTCAGTATCTAAAAAATTAAGGTCCAGATTTTTCCCATTGTTATATTCAGAAATGTGGGTATGTTCAGGTAGTAGGTAGTAGGGTGCTATTACAGGTTACCTTTAATAATTCTAAACTTGTGGAATGTTAGGCAGTCCCTTCCCCAAAATTCTCCTGGATAGATGAGAAAGAAGAGTTTCAGAGCAGCCACAGGTTAAGGTTTAACGGTGTCGCTGATCTGACAACTATGACTTGTTTCTAGAGGGCTTGGTGAACAGGGGCATAGCCAGGAGCCAGGACTCAGTCTCTCCCCTGACAGCACAGCAGCAGGGGTTAACTTCAGTGAGAGCATAGAGCCTGGGGAAACATGCTTCCCTGGATCCATGTTCTCACCACTAGTGGTTCCAATCTCAGTTTGGGTTAATTGCAGAGACAGTGTGGACCCTAGGGGAAGCATGCCTACCCAGGCTCCATACTCTTGTGATGCTCAATGCTCCCATACTCCTCCCCCACATGAATCCAAGACAGAGGGAGCAAAACCCCCATAAATTCTCCTGGCAAGGGAAGAGCTGCCCAGATACTACCCACTGGGAGCAGGTGGGGGAATTGACTTGAGGCCACTACTACCACCTGGCCAGTTCAGCTTAGGAGAGTGGAAAGTTTGTCAGGGGTAAAAGGGTTGGGAGCTGTGCATCCTGATTTGCTGGATGACTATAGATTGATTGCTTCATCTCTATGGAGCAGCCTAACAGTCCCCTAGCTTGAGCCACTTAGAACAGCTCGAAGATGTCTGAAGTGGCTTTACGATACTTAGCACAGTTTCTATCCTTTAGTGTGTGGATGCTCCCATTTTAAGTACCTTTAGAATGGTTTAAAGGTAACCTGTAACACCACCCTTATTCTGTGGACTGTATTATGTGTTTTAATGGGAATATGGAAGAGTATGGTATTACTCAATTGCATATTTAATAGCAGATTTTGATTTTTTATCCTGCTAGTTTTTGTAAATAAATTGGATTAGCTGTCTTTGGATTAGTGTTTTATATAAATGTAAGGGTTGGGGTGTACCACGTACCGTGGGACCCCGAACCCCGGAAGTCCCCTGGAGAGGAGGGGTACTCCGTGGACCGTCCCGCTTCACCGCTCTCGCCTGCCACGACTTGATGGAAAAGATGGGGTTCACCCGTGCCGGGAAGCTGGCGGTCCACGTGGGGTACGG
>NW_017728931.1:20716126-20719494 GCF_001723895.1 Crocodylus porosus | reverse complement strand
ATAAACATATGAAATAAGTGATACTGTAGATACATGCCTCCTTTCATCACTGTAGCATTTTTGAATAATCAAGTAACCTTAATAGGTAATGCTCCTAGCTTGACCTGGCATAGACTAGAATTACAAAACTAAAAGCAAAGTGTACTGCTATACTGAGCTCCGTGATCTAACTTAAATATATCATTTTATTTTTATGTTTACCCATATTTTCCAATCAGAATCAACTTGTTTTTTAGTCTCAGTATTACTCTTGTTCTTTCTTATAAAAGTATTGCCAACTCCCACAATTTTATCACTAGTTTTGCAATATTTGCTGTTTCCCCTTAATATCCAGCCCTAGCTCTACAGTCAGGCGATTGATTGCATGAGAACCTTGGCTTTAACTTAAAAGTAGTAGCACATTTCTAGTTCTTATGTATTTGGTCTAAAGTCTAAAGGTTCAAACACTAGAAGACCTACCAAAGAACCCCAAATGATTGCTTTTAATAACCCCGTGATTTTTAGGAATCCTGACTCATAATTTTTGACCAGTTAAAGATGAGCAATGTCAAGACATGTTGTGTCATATGAGAATGGTGATTGAGAATGTCATAACTGAATCATTAAAACAACAGTTTAAAATGTGCTTCACTTAGCATTAGAGGGATTTTGATGTAAATTTTTCAAATGGCCCTAATTGTGAAGTTAACATTCCATTGAGACAAAGAAGAGGAAAAGGTATTTCCTGCTATTTCTGGTAGTCTAGAGACAGGTTTTCTGCCAACATTAAGTTAAAAGACAGCAGTGTGCCGAAATACATTGGGAGGCTATTTTTGCAATGGAAAAAGCTAGAAACACAATTATTTAAAAAAAAAAAAAAACCTTAGATTTTTGGAATGTCTACCTGGGAAAAATGCAATTTTTGTGACCGTGAGAGAGCATGCATTTTTTTTTTCAATTCCTGCCTGGACAAAATAAATCCCTGCTTTTAGCTCCATTGAAATCAATGGGTTGTAAAATGGGTGAATTTAGTCCAATATTAACACTAATGTTTTGGGGACAGTTAGAGTTATTTAATAGAATGTTTTTAAAGACCTAATGAAGAATGAAGCAAGCCTGCCAGTCACCACAGGAAGTGTTGCTTCTAGAACTTAAAATAAAGTAAGCTTTAGTAGACCCATGCCTTATACCCATGATCTCATATGGCATTTTAGCCATTTTGTAGTTTAAAAAAAAAGTATTCTAGGTTTGTGCCTAAGCTCAAAAAATAGATTTGCATTTGAAACAACATTACTGAGCAATTGCAATTAACACAATCTAAAATGGAATTTTGCACGGAGTCAAGACAGGACAAACTGCCTTTGAAAAGGTAGTAGCCAGATTGATCAGAACCCTGTTTAAATTGTTAGTTAAAATGTTAGGGCATTGTTACCCAGTAATTTTGGGCAGCTCCTGGAGCTCTTAACCTCAGGATTGCCCACTAATTAACACCTGAAACTAGTTTTAAGCACTTGTTAATATGGCTCAAAATTATGCCATGTCAGGGCAGGATTATCTCTGATCTGTGTTATCCAGTTTATGTTAATCTAAGGTGGAGCCTAGAGTGGCTACTCTAGACTACACCATAGTGTAAACACCCCACCCACTCCCCTCTCCTGCAGGCTTGGAACAGGCAAACTGCTCTCCCCCTCCCCCCCATCCCCAGACTCCCCACTTGTGGCTGCCTGCACTGTCTGTCCTGGGGAACAGGCAGGAAAGGGTTAATCTGCCTGCTACCATCACGGATACTGCTGCTGTCTGAGTGGGCTCAGGCTAAAGAAGAGCAGCAGCTTGGTGGCTGCAGAAATCAGGCATGCAGTTTAACTCTTCCCTGCCTGCTCCCCTGGGACAGACAGCATAGGCAGCCATAAGTAAGTGGAGGGAATGTAGGTGGGAGTCTCAGGGGTGGAGGGAGTATGGGGGAGCCCTGGGGGTGGGGGAAGGCAGGGAGGAAACCCTAAGGGGTGTGGGGGAAGCCTTGGAAGTGGGGGGCAGGGGGAAAGCCTGGAATGGGTGGGGTGATTTTTTCCTTTCAGTCCTTCTGGCCCCTGCCAGCCTGAATGTGTGACTGCTCCAGACTCAAGCTAGCACTAACACCCACAAACATTTATGTGGCTTCCCGTGTAAGGAATAACAAGGCGTGCCAGCTAGAGGAGCTCCAGGCCACAGTCCAGAGACTGTGTGCCATCAGGGATGGTGAGTGGGAGATAGACTCCTACCGCCAGGCCCTTCACCCCCTGGAGGCAGAGGGTAGACCAAGTTCACCTTCCAGGACAATGGAGGACTCGGGAACCTCTTAATCTGTCTAGCCAAGGGGTTGGACCAAGGTGAGGGAGCTAGCTGTGGTTATTGCAGGGCCCTTGGCATGGCTTTACGAGTGCTCGTGGTGCTCGGGCCAGGTGCCAGATGACTGGAAGATAGCTAACATGGTCCCCATCTTCAAAGAAGGGAAGAGAGAGGACCTGGACAACTATAGGCCCGTCAGTCCTACCTCTATCCTTGGGAAACTCTTTGAGAAGATCCTCAAGGAGCACATCTGTGATGGGCCAGCTTCAGGGATGATGCTCAAGGACAACCAGCATGGTTTCATTAGGGGCAGTTCGTGTCAGACCAACCTGACTGCCTTTTATGATCAGGTCACAAAGGCAATGGATGCAGGTGTCGCCATGGACGTAGTCTTTCTAGACTTTAGCAAGGCCTTTGACACAGTCTCCCACCCCAACTTCATTAAAAAACTAGATGACTGTGGCATTGATGCCTAAACAGTCAGATGGATCGCAGATTGGCTGAAGGGTCATACTCAGAGGGTGGTGGTGGACGGGTCATATTCAACCTGGGTGGAAGTAGGCAGCAGAGTCCCCCAGGGCTCGGTCCTGGGGCCTATGCTGTTCCATTTCTTCATCAGCGATTTGGACGATGGGGTGAAATGCAACCTTTTAAAATCCACTGATGATACCAAAATTTGGGGTGAGGTGAGCACGCTAGTAGGAAGGGAAAGACTGCAACAAGACCTGGATAGGTTACAGGAGTGGGCTGACATAAACAGGATGCATTTCAATACTGACAAGTGCAGGATGCTGCACTTAGGCAGTAGAAACCAGCACACATATAGAATGGGAAACTCCCTTTCTGAGAGCACGGAGGCAGAAAGGGATCTTGGAGTCATTATTGACTTTAAGTTGAACATAGGCCGACAATGCGAGGTCACGGTTGGCAGGGCTAACCGGACCTTGTCATGCATCCACAGGCGCATCTCAAGTAGGGCCAGGGAAGTGATCCTCCCCCTCTATGCGATGCTGGTCAGGCCACAGCTGGAGTACTGCATCCAGTTCTGTGTGCCCCATTTCAGG
>NW_017728931.1:20682483-20715514 GCF_001723895.1 Crocodylus porosus | reverse complement strand
CTCAATCCTCCCAGTTTTAGGTTATGGTCTGAGGAGGGAAAGGAGGATCAAGGTAGTAAACCAAAGACTGTAGCACTGGTGTCATTGTGAAGGCTTTGGCTTCCATGACCACAGTCCGCTCTTTGGTGAGAGAGGCAGTGAGCTGCTGGAAAGAGATGGCCTTCACCTCTCTCTGCTGGGGAGGAGGCTTTTCTCAGCCAGACTGGCTGACCTGCTCCACTGGGCTTTAAACTAAGCCTGTTGGGGGATGGGGGGAGACAAGTGCCACTGCTGGCCTGCTGAGCAGTGCTTGCAAAGCCGGCAGGCCAAGGCACGTAAGGGAGCCCACCCCTGCTCCAGCCCTGGAGTGATCTGTAGGCAAGGCGGGACACTTGCATGCCTGTAGACAAATGCCAGGAGCTTGGGGAATAAACAGGAGGAACTTGTCCTCCTGCTTAACACAAATAATTATGATGTCATAGGGATAACGGAGACCTGGTGGGCCTCCACCCATGACTGGGCCACTGCTATAGATGGATATACCCTGTACAGGAGGGATCAAGTGGATAAAAGGGGTGGGGGTGTAGCTCTCTATGTCAAGGAAAGCTACGCGTCCGTGCAAGCTGATATTGGCACTCAGGGTGGACGACTGGAGACCCTCTGGGTTAAAATCCATGGGGAATGTGGCACAGGGAACACAATGGTGGGAGTCTACTACAGATCTCCTACCCAGAATCAAGAGCTTGACCAGGAGTTCACCAGGGAATTGGCTGAGGCCACATGGTCCTGGTGCATGATTGTCATGGGAGACTTCAACTACCCAGATATCTCATGGGAAGAGCACTCAGCCAAATTCAAATGGTCACAAAGCTTTCTCATGTATATATGAGCTCTATCTGACTCAAGAAGCCTACAGGCCTATGAGAGGTAAAGCGCTGCTTGACCTAGTACTGGCAACCTAATCAGCAACCTAACAATTGAAGGGAAGCTGGGTGATGCGCTGATCACCTTCACCATCCCCTGTAAAGCTGACGAGTCAGTCAGCAATACAGAAGTCCTTTACTTCAGGAAAGCTGACTTTGACAAGCTCAGGAGGCTTATCAGTGAGGCCCTAAGGGACCACAACCAGAAGGGGAGGGGAGTTGTGGATGAGTGGTTGTTCCTCAAGGGCATGATCCTGGATGCACAAGCAAAGGCTATCCTGTCTCAAAGGAAAGGCAGCAAAAGGGCGCAGCAGCCCCCTTGGCTCTGCAGAGAACTAGCAGACCTCCTGCATCTAAAAAGAAAGACCTACAAAGGATGGAGGACTGGATCCACCTCCAAGGAGGAATATTCTGCACTGGTTCAGACCTGCAGGGAGTGAATCAGGAAACCCAAGGCTGTAACTGAACTCCAACTAGCTACAAATATCAAAGACAATAAAAAGTCCTTTTTTAGATATGTGGGTAGCCGGAGGAAAAGCAAGGGTAACATTGGATGCCTGCTGTACCAGATGGGACAACTGACAACTGACACCCAGGAAAAAGCCAACTTGCTAAATGGGTACTTTTTGTTGGTCTCTCACCAGTCCCAAGGGACGTCCTTGACCATTACAGGTTGCGAAGGCCTGGGTGAGGGAGATTCCTTACCCTCCATCAATGCTGACCTTGTGAAGGAACACCTAGAGAGGCTGGATACCTTCAAGTCAGCTGGCCATGAAACTTTACATCCCAAGGTACTCAAGGAGCTGGCTAGCATCATAGCCCAGCCCTTGGCACAGATCTTTGAGAACTCCTGGTGCTCTGGTGAAGTGCCCGATGACTGGTGCCTATCTTCAAGAAAGGGAGGAAAGTGGATCCTGCAAACTACAGGCCCATCAGCCTAACCTCTATCCTGGGGAAAGGTCTTATAAAAGATTATCAAAGAGGCCATTCTTAATAGACTCACTGCTGGCAACACCACGAGGGACAACCAGCATGGGTGTGTTGCAGGTAGGTCATGCTTGACCCATCTCATTTCTTTTTACAACCAGGTGACCTATCACCTGAACAAGGGGGAAGAGATTGATGTCATATATCTTGACTTTAAAAAAGCCTTCAATCTGGTAGCCCATGATCACCTCTTGGTGAAACTGGCCGTCTGTGGCCTCGGCTTCACCACGATCCACTGGCCAGGGAATTGGCTCCGTGGTCAGACCTGGAAGGTGGTGGTTAAGGGAAGTCAATTGTTGTGGTGTGCTGTGATTAGTGGGGTCCCTCAAGGCTCTGTCCTTGGGCCTATACTATTCAACATCTTCATTAATGATGTGGATATTGGTGTCAGAAGCGGACTGGCCAAGTTTGCTGATGACACCAAACTTTGGGGTAAAGCGTCCACACCTGAAGACAGGAGGGTGATCCAGGCTGACCTTGACAGGCTTAGGAAATGGGCACACAAGAACCTGATGGTGTTTAACACTGAAAAATGCAAGGTTCTCCACCTTGGGAAGAAAAACCTGCAGTATCCTTATAGGCTTGGCAGTGCTACGGTGGCTAGCACTATGGACGAAAGGGACTTGGGGGTCATGATTGACCACAAGATGAACATGAGCCTGCAGTGTGATTCTGTGGCTAGTAAAGTGAGCAAAACAATGGTTTGCATCCATAGATGCTTATCAGGCAAATCCCAGGACGTCATTCTCCTATTGTACTTGACCTTGGAGAGGCTGTAGCTGAAGTACTGCATCCAGTTTTGGGCTCCACAATTCAAAAAGGATATGGAGAAACTTCAGAGTGTCCAGAGGAGAGCCATGTGCATAATCAGAGGTCAGGAAAACAGGCCTTAGGATGAGACTCTTCAGCTGGAAGATCGTAGGGTCAGGGGTGACCTGGTAGCTGCCTAGAGGTTAATAAGGGTGATCACCAGGATCTGGGGGAACACCTGTTCACCAGCGCACCCCAAGGGATGCCAAAGTCAAATGGTGATAAATTCCTCCATTACCATTTCAGGCTGGACATAAGGAAGAATTTCTTTACTGTCTGAGCCCCCAAGGTCTGGAATAGACTGCCACCAGAGGTGGTTCAAGCACTTACATTGAACGCCTTCAAGAGAAATTTGGATGCTTATTTTGCTGGGATCCTATGACTTCCTGCTTCTGGGGTAGGGGGCTGGAGTTGAAAATCTTGTGAGGTCCCTTCCAGCCCCAATGTCTATGAAATCTATGAAACAAGGTCCTTAGTCAGCGTGTTTTAAAACTCAGTTTCTGCTCCCACTTAAGCCATTTTCTAAGTGGGGACAGATCTTGCTACAATTGTCATTTACAGTAGGACGTATAGGGTTGGGATGAGGACTGAAGATGTAAGCATCTTTTATGTTCTTATGAATTGTGGAATGAAGAGTACAAAGTCTTGAAGTTATCTGCAAAAAACCCCCCCAAAAACCCGAATTAAATTTACAGCATGCAAAATTCCTCTTAATCCCTTGAAGCACAGTTTGCTGGACAAATTGCTAATTTGTTTCCTTTTCAGTTTCCCCTCCTTCCTTGCATTTGGACAGCTAAACATTAACATATTGCCTATTAATCTGAAAAAGGCAACAACTGGCTGCAAGCCAGGAGAAGCATATTTCAGTTCTTATATGATCTGGTTTCTGCTGTGTCTTCAAGTTTAAACTGGCATCTGGGTAATAGTTTTAAAAAGCTCTAAAAAGTGAATTGGAAATTTGACACTGTGTCACTCAACTAATCTGTTCCTTTTGTGTTTTCAGAGTAATATCTGCTTGTACTAATAAAAAAAAGTAAGTTTTTGCCAATAGTTACTCCCAAGAGCTGTGTGCAACCAGCTCAGCTAAGGAGGGAGCCAAGTGACACATTTGTTTAAATCTATACATAATTCATATTGGATATAGGGTAGAATTAATTTTAAGAATTAGATCATCTTCAAAAGACGATTGAGAGGGCTTCATAGTGTCACCTTCAGTCAAAATGATTAACATGCAAATCACATTTATTGGGTAAGAAGAAAGAGCAAACAGCCCTTGATGGTGATGGGAGTGTGTATACTTATTTGAATGATAAAATGCATAGGTGGAGTCAACTGTGCAGCTCTCTTTAAATAACCTTTCAAAAATGTGCTTAATAGAGCAGAACCAAACTACTTGGCCAAAGCTAGATATCTCATGAAAAGGAAGAGACAATGTTCAGCATCTGAAGAAATGGCTAGTCCTTGGCTAGGGACAGACATTCAAAAAGCCAGAGCCTGAATTGAGCCAATATTTGCAGAGTACTTTAACCTGTGTAGATTGAACCAATTTGCAATGACGGACATTTACTTTTGACTCTAGAAATATAGGCACATGCCTGCAGTGGCTCAGCCAGAAGCCAGGGGGTGCTAGAGCAAGCCCTTCGCTGGAGGGAAACTAAGCTGAGTGAGGGGATGTAGCCAGGCCTGAGTATGATCAGGGTGGGTTTTTAACTTCTACCTTGACCTGCAGATCTGCTGGGGGGGAGAAGCACTCACTCAGTGGCCATGTTTATGAAACTTCTGTTTTGTTACAGGGATAAACCAATTTTTGATCACTTAAACTGGTTTATGTGTAACTTCTGTCCCTAGCCTTTAAAAGGCAATTATAAATTCCTGTATAGGAAATAGCCGATATTCCAAGAGGCCCGTTAATGCATACTGGTTCCAGAGGTTCTGTACCTGGATAGAGCACAAACCAGGAAAGCGAGGTGGCCTACTAGAGAAATCAAATAGAAAATGGTGATGGACACTGGAGATACTTCTTTGCTGAAATGGTATATTAACTTTTGCTGAATAATGCTCCCCAGACCAGTTCCCTGTGAAACCAATGGAGGTATATCTGTTATCTTGTATGGGAACTAGATATGTTCTTATAATTCATAAAGGATCATTTATGGATGCAATCTGATTTTTATTAATTATTTTTGTGAGGCTGTGTAGGACCATGATGAAATGAGAAGGATCATAAACTGATCCTAAGGAAAGGAAGAAAGGAAAGCAGCAGAATAACATTGCAGAAAAGCAGGTTTAAAAAGCTCAGGGAACTGGTGGGTATGGTCTCATGGGAGTCAAACTGATGGTGGAAAAAAGAGTCCATGATAGCTGGCTGCACCTTAAAGAGGAAATAATATGGTCAGAGGAGCAGGCACTCCTGATGGAAAAGAATGATAGGAAAATACACTGGAGAAAAACACGAGTGAAAGAATAAACTTGTCAATGACTCAAAATTCAAAATAGAATCTCACAGAAAGGGGAAGATTGGTCCATATTACTATGTAGGTTGTAAGTAGGTCACTCATCCATCTTCTTTATTAAGGCTAGTCAGCATTAGGGCTCTAGAAAGTTTTGGTCCTTGATTTGATTTGGCAGAGATTTGGTCTGATTCAGTGGCTGAGTCTCTGAATCTGAATTGAATCAGAGGACACTTTAATTTCTCTGAATCAAATTGTAACTCTCCAAATTGATTCGGAGAGATTTGGAAAGATACTGTGATTTGGATGTAGACACAGCTTTAAATGTTTTTTATACATACCTCTAGGTAGCAGGTGGCTCGTGAAAGCTGCAATGCTGGGGTGCATGGAGTGTCCCACAGAAGCGTAGGGGGGCCACACAGTGCACTTGGCAGCAGACCCAGAAGTGGACTAGAAGCACTTCCGGTCCACTTCTGGGTCTACTCAGAAGTGCACCAGGCCCCCCCCACCCATGCCTCACTTAGCTTGGCGACTGGTGCCTCCAGGGCCATGGGGGGTATACAGGGTCTCCCCGCAGCTGATTGCCAAGTGAGTGGGGTGTGGGGGTGGGGTGCCCAGAATGCTCCTTGCTGGACCCGGAAGTGGACCAGAAGTATTTCTGGTCCACTTCTGAATTTACCAGCAAGGACATACAGATTCAGATTCAGCTCAATTGAATCAGGGACAGTGATCTGAATCAATGAATCAAATCACCGTCCCCGATTTGGGCCGACTCTGAATTTGAATCAAATAGTGCCCACTTTCCACATCCCTAGTCAGCATCATGTTCAGAGTTTCAAGACAGTTTATTTTACATGGGACAGCCTTGTACCCACAGTAAAAGAAGAACAACAAATCAAGCAAATGTGTAAACTGTGAACAAATAAACTAACAAACCCCAAACTTACTTGTGGTCTCTTGAGAGAGTTGAGACAGGCTTTGTACTACTATTAGTATTACTATTACTATTAACAGAGCAGCTGTCTTCCTTGCCCTTTCCTCCTGGAGCTTTTAAACCCTGTTTGTAGCTTGACCCCCTATTTACTATTTTCATAGTTTGCAGCTGGCTCTTAGCCTTCCAGCCAGGTAAGCTATTAGCTACTAACCACATGTGGCTGGGTTTCAGCCCTCTGAAGGGTGAATATCTCCATATATAAAATAATCACACAGTCAAGCAGAGAAAAAATTAGGAAGGCTGAGGTATACATTGAGATGCAGTAGGCAAGGCATGTGAGAGGCAATAAAAAACATTCTCTAAATATTTTAGAAGTAAGATGGAGACAAAGAAAGTGTATGTTCCTTATTGAGTGAGAAGGAAAATTTAGAAAAGGATTATTATTTTTACTAGTCAGAAGGTGGAAGTGTTTAATGACTTTTTTGCTTCACTCTTCACAAAAATAGGTCAAATACAAACACATCTGTTGGCAGCAAGGATAATGGAAAAGCCCAGGCTAGGGAGAGAGCAGGTTAATGACCACTTAAGCTGGATGTTTTAAATCACAAAGCCTGGATGAGATTCATTCTAGAACAGCAGTGCCAAACCTTTTGGCCCCAGGGACCAGATGACTAGGTGTGAAGTAGATCCATGAGCCAGATCCACCTTATTTACAAGAGGTTCAGGCTCAGTCTGGTGCATCTTGGATAGGGTCTTGCTCCTGCACATATAGAGACTGTAGCCTCAGCCCCATGCTGGTGAGATCCCTTGTGCAGGGCCATGTCATCTGGCCCATGGAGCTTGGAAATGTGGTGGTGGTAATTGCAGAGCCCTTGGCTGTTATCTTTGAGAACTCATGGAGATTATCTGAGGTCCAAGAAGACTGGAAAAGGGCAAATATATTGCCCATCTCTTTTAAAAAAAGGGAACAGGAATTATAAACTTGTCGATCTAACCTGAACACCTGGAAAGGTATTGGACTATATTATCAAGAAATCTATATTTAAGCAACTAAGGGATAATAATCTGACAGGGAATAGCCAATAGATTTGCCAAGGACAAGTCATATTTAACCAATTTGAGTTCTCTGTGATAGGCTTGCAGGGAGACAAATGGAAATGATATACCTTAACTTCAGCAAGGCTTTTAGCTGTGTCCCATGACATTCTCTTAAGCATGCAGCCTAAATTAAACCACTGTAAGATGGATGCTTCAACAGGTTGAATTGAGATCTATCTAGAAGGAGATGTCAAGTGGGATTCTCCTAGACTTCAACATCTTCATTACTACTTGGAAGATGGAATTGAATGCATACTCCAAGCTGGGTGAGGTATCAAACATTTTGGAAGACAGGATTAGGGTTCAAAATGAGTGGAATAAATGGCCTGAAATCAAATGACGTTCTATGACGATGAGCACAAAGGACTGCACTCAGGCTGGAACAATTGAGTACACAAATACAAACTGGGAAACACCTGGCTGCCAAAAAGGACCATCAACTTTTCCTTGACAAACAATATTAGCATTGCATTACTCTTCCTCCCCACCTCTTTTAGCAGGTTGACAAGGCTGCAGAGTTTTGCGGTACCTTTCTGTTTCAAACACATAATATTGCCATTTGGTACTTACAACTGTGACTTTGCTGACCAAGATAAGTTAAGACAGGTATGTATTGGAGTTCATCAAGCAGAAATAATAGTATGCCTAGAGCACTTTATAGACCAAACTGTAAGGTCAGTTAGTTGGTGAGAAGACATGCTCAGAATGATCTCTTCCAAAAAGTAGCTCAGAATGAATCAATGGGAATTGTATTCTTTTAAACCATAGTTCAATGCTACTGCAAAGGCCTTCATTACAATTCACAATTAGAAGTGAAAATAGCTTGAATGTATGGCCAGCCTACTTAAATGTGTGCCTATTTTCCATATACTGTTGTGGCAACTGATAATCTGCTAATCATCTCAAGGGAAGGAGAACATGGGAGGCAGAACGATCTATGAATATGGACCTGTCCTTGTGAGGTGAGTTTAGTGTAGTGGTGGGCAAAGGCTGGCCCTGGGAACAGACTGGGCTCCTGGCAGACTCCATTTCCCAGCAGCCCCTGCCTGTATTGCTGCAGCTGGTTTCCATGGAGACCCCAGGTGCAGTGGCACCCACAGCATGGGGCCAGGGTTTCCATGGGGACCGGCCCCAGCAGCACTGGCAGGGTGTGTGGCAGAGCAGGGAGCTGTTCTAGGGCTGGGATCCTGTAGTAGTGACAGTGTGGTCTGGAGCTAGAGCAGAACTGCAATCCGCTGCACGCACGCCTCAGGCAGGGTTGTGCAGAGAGCAGATCACGGTTCTGCCCTGGTTCCAGACCATGCTGTCACCACTGCAAGATCCCATCCTGCCACTGGAGCAACTCTCTGCCCAGTTGCATGCTCTGCCAGTGCTTTTGGGGACAATCTCCATGGAAACCTGGACCTGTGCTGTCACTGCTGCTGCTCCTGGGGTTTCCATGGAAACATGCCATAGAGACTTGGGCAGGGGCTGCTGGAAAATGGAATCCAGCTGCCAGATGGATCTGCCATTTTGCCCACCCCTGGTTTAGTGCAGCGGTGGGTAATTATTTGGGCTACAGGGCCACTTAGGGAGTTTTGGATTACAGATTAGAGCTCTCTGAAGTGGCTTTGATTCTTTAGGAGCAAGCCCCTTAATTCAGAAGTCAAGACTGCTGGTGGAAAATGTATGTGTTGGAGAGTGAGAGGAGATAGAGGAAGAAAGTGTAGGGAGACTTTTTTTGATGATTTGATTGACAGTAAAAAGATGTGTGAACCTCCTTTGATTTAACCTCGTAAAACCCCCCCAGCTACTGACTGTCTTACAGAAAGAAAATAGTCTATTTCCCAAGAAGGAAGGAAACCCCCCCACCACATTGTCTTTCTAGCTGGAGGTATCAACAAAAATTTCAGAGAAAATCAAGGACATTTCTTTCTTATATAAATCTGATGCCCCAACTCAGGTTTCCATATGCATAAACTTGTATGTGTTGCTTGTAACTGTGGCCCTAAACCAACCTACATCGTTAGAGCCATTCAATAATGAAAGTGGCAGTTTGAAGGCACACTATTTCTTACTATACTTTTATGGAAAAGTTCCTAGTCTCATATTTGATATCAAGGGAGAAATCTTGTGTTATTTTACTTTCCTTAGAGTGCAGGGTTTTTTTCTGGGTCATTAGCTAGACCCTTTTAAAACTTTGTGCTCTTCCTGTGCAAAAATCACCGCTATTTGAAGTTCACTTGGTTCTTAAGTGATCTTTCAAAATTGCTGGTAAAAGTTTTAGAAATGCTTTCATGCATTTATTAGACGCAGGGAAACATCAGTAACCATAAAGCATATGCATTATTTTTTTAAAAAGTAAATAACATTACATAACATATAATTTAAAATAATTATAGAGCAGTTAGAACTACTTTGTTCAAAGTATTAGAATTTGATACAGAGGACAGTTAGTGCAGTCACTTTTATACAGTGTTTGTCTAATCAGAACTTTACCAAATCTTAGATTAAGACTAGGAATAAAAGAACCAATATGCAGTCAGTAAAATAGGCTGTGAATATTCAAGGTATCTAGGCAACTACCCTCTTTTAAATTCAGTGGGTGCATCTACATGTGCAATTAATGTGCCTAAATAAACTACAGCACAGGTTACTCCCAGATGCAGCATTTATGTGTTTGTCCAGGACCACAGCACATTAAGCAGGGGCTGTGCACCCCCTGCTGGCAGGGAACCCTGGGGACTTAGGTCTGACCTGGCTCATTGTGCTGCAGAGGGACTGGCTGGGACACAAAGGTGCTACAGTGCAGGGCTAGCTAGCAGGCAGCCCTGCACTGTAGCACCCTTGGGCCACAGCCATCGCCAGTCACTATCTACATGTGCACTGTGGTGGAGTAAATAACTTTGCTGTAGGATAGTACTTGTGTCAGGCAGTTCTAACCTACTGCTGAGTTAATTAGTTTACTCCAGTCTAATAGCTCTGCACACATAGACAGTGGCACTTCACTGCATTGCAAATTAGGCAACTTTGCAGTAAGTGACTCATGTAGATGCCCCCAGTGAGATTCAAATGGATAAATAGGTGTTATGTGCCTAAATATATTTACGGATCTGAGGCACAAGGCCCAGTCTTGTGAATTGCATTGACCTCCCCTTGACTTCAGTGTCAATTGCTGCCTCTGAGCACCTGGCATGAATAAGTCCTTAGTTCTTATATTTGTATGCAAACCTGTGTGTTAGAGGGGTAGAGCTTTTGGCTAATGAGGGTGCTGTTTTAGGATTATATATTGTTTTTATGAATAATTCACTTGTGTTGCTCTGTTAAAATGAATGTACCAGCATTAATGCAATAAAACTGCTCAGCAAAGGAATCTGTCTAAAGGAAATGTCTTTAAAATTATCTTTAAAAACAATTTCTTCTTGAGGAGATGTGCTTTATTGATAGGTATTGAAATGGAAATGTTCTGTTTCCTCACAGAACAGGGACAATACAGGCAGTAACAGTGCAAGTTACCCCAAATCTTCCCTTTTTTGTCAGGGGTCTGTGTCTTGTTAAGTTCTTGACCTCATTGGTAGAAGTTTAGTTAATAGCACCTTCATGTTTTGTATCAGGCACTTAACATTTAGCAGGAGGAATGTCTTGATACCAGGGAGGCACCTCTGCTACTAAGCTGTAAGACAGTTCACACATTCTTAGTGCAAACTGTTTAGGTTTTGGCTGTCAAATTCTCTGATTCTTCAGGAAATTCTATTCAATTCAGTTGACTTCTTGTCTCAACATTAGGGTGATTGATTGAATGATATCAGTCATGGGCGACTGGTGCCTCCTGGCTCTGGGGGGGCACCAGTGGTTGATCGCCAAGTGGGGGGAGGGAAAGTCCCCCAGTGGCTGATCACCAACCCCAGAAGTGCTGGCAGCAAACCAGCAGTGCCGCTGGCACTTCTCAGGGGGGGCACCAGCTGGTATTCCCCACTCCCCGGCTGGCAAGGGCCAACTTCAGGGGGGGACATGTCCCCACAAGACCTCCACTACGTGTTGTCTATGACATCAATACTGAAGTCAATGGAACTACTTGTCTGAGTAACTGCTTGCCATTATGAGGGGTTCACCATCCAGACCTGTGAGATTAGATTTCAGTCCAATTAATGTGCATTTTCAGAGGGTATATCTATGATGTTAAACTTTGTTAACCCTATCTTCTCTTAACTATAACAGATTGTATTTACTTTTGATGAGGACAAAACCATTTATACAATGATGTATGCATTATTGTTTAACCATTTGCTAATTTTTGTGTATGCTGTGAGAAGGGAGGCAAAAGCTCCCTCAACGCATCCCAAACCCTTGCCCGACATACCCTGATACTCACCATAGGAGCCAAGATGAACAGCAGCTGGGAGGAAATGCCAACATAGGTTCGGCAGTTCTGAAGCTGCCTGAGCCTGTGAATTGGCGAACAGTGGGGCCTGGCTCCTGAGAAGTGTGTGCTGGTGAAAAGGGAGCCAGAGATCCAGCTGTGCCACTGCTGGGGTGCAGGGAGAGGAATGCCAGCTAGGAGCTAGAAATCGTGAGTCCCAAGCACCGAAGGAAGGGCCGGGTGCTTGCCAGAGGTCCCAGATGGGTAAGGCAGACAGCATAAGCCCTGGGAACTGATGGGGGTGAGGGAGCCCCACTGGGGAGCACCAGCCTCATGGGATGCCGCAGGGAAACAGTGGGGCTGCAACTGGGAGCTCAGATGCTGTGGCAGGAGATGGCCCCACAGGACTGCAGGCACTCCTGGACAGCCCCGCAGTGAGCAGAGTGCAGGGGATCACAGAGCCCCGGGAGGGGCGAAGTAAATGATGCTGGCCGGTGGGACCAGGACAGCTCAACCACAGGTCAGCTGGGCCCCAGGGAGGTCACACTGGGCGAGCTGGCAGAGGCTGGGCACAGGGTGGCTGCCTGTCCCCATGCCTACTAGGATAGAAGGGATAGATGAGTCCCCCAAGTGACCAAAGACCCAGGGAGATGGAATCTCTGGAGCCCATTGGCCAGCGCTGGCCATTTTTCAGTTAAGTTTTCCTCAGTTACAGTTAGCTCTGGATGGGGCAGGTTCAGTTGCCCAGGGGCCAACCCAGAGATGAGGGACGGACCCGGAAAGACTGATGGCCAGGAAGATCCAACCACTTTGAGGCGGGCAGTGTGGATGAGGCAAGATTATCCAGGGAAAGAACTGAGGTGAGCAGCATCTGCCCAGGCCATGGATGTGGTAAGGGTGGGGTAAAGGGGAAGTTGGAGCCCCACAAATAAAGCCCAGGGTCAAAACCCCCTCAGGCCACCTACAGGGAACTGCGTCCCCAACAACAAACATCAAAGATGTGTCAGGTAAGAAGGAGCAGCACCTGAACCATCTAGGTGGCATCGAAACCTGATCTCACCCTGCCGTCACTTGGGGACAAGGCACCAACCTCAAAGGGGCCAAAGCCTTATAACACTTACAAGCGACAAATGTGTATTAAGATAATCCCAAACCTGCTTCCTTTTTGAAAAACAATACAAATACCTTACAACCTGATCCTTTCGCTATGACCCAGTAAAATGAATCCCCTGGAGCCTAGAGTTAGTATATGGCCTCTTGACAGCCTCAGGCTACAAAATGATTCTTTCTGTATACAGAAGCATGAATTATCTACTATTTTTCAATATAACTTAAAAAAATGGTTTATAAGGATGTCCCAAAAGAACTATGCTTGATCTATTTTACTATACTTAGCAGAAAGACAGGGATTACATGGGGCAGTTGTCTCCATTCTGATGGCACTAATTTATTGTAACACACAGCATAGAACTACACTATTTTTAAGTGAAGCATTGTGAAATAAGTGTTTTAAAAAGACCACAGTGCTTGTTGACCTTCAAATACTTTTCTAATATATTTGCCTCTCTCAGTGATCTACTGTACTTTTGAAGTCATATCTACTGAAAGCATGAGCTGTTTCTGCTGAAAGAGAAAAGTCAGTGAAAAGAAAGGAAAGTACAAAAAATAAGGTTGAAACAGATGTTGTTTTTAAATGCATAGTTTGGAAAAGATGGTTTTGATGATGACTAAATGATCTCTATAGTGGTTTTCTTTTCTTTAAAAAAGATCAGGTTTAAATGTGGCCCACACCTGGCAGATGAAATATATGCTTTTCCCAACTCAGACCTTGCCTAAAAACTTGACCTCTTAACATTGTTGATCTTTTCCATTTGTTCATCTGTCTGATCTAGCTGGAAAGATAGGAAAAAGATCTCTGAAGCCTTCTTTATCAGATCTCAGCCAGCAGAAGTTTTTGTTTCTGCATGGTACGATGATAAACTGACAACAACAAAAAAATGTCTTCTGAGAATAGTTGGGGAGTATGTATATGGTATAAACAGTGGAAAGAAGCAAACACAATGTATTTATCATCTCTTTGATCACTTTACTCATGATTTGTATTCCTTTTGCCAGCCTTGCTCTATGTACTATTATGCCCTGATCCTATCAATGCGATTCAGTGAGAACAATGCTCTGCTTTTAGTAACAGAGCAGGCTTTAGTTTGTAAGAGAGTGTGCAGTTCAAGATGGATGTACAGTGCCCAAGACATTTGGGGTATTAGTGCAATATTCAAGGGAATGCAGTAACAGAGTGGTTAAGGCATCTGGCTGTGGCTCCAGTGCTGTGAGTGTGAGTTTTCCTATAGACTGGTGTTAAAGGTCATCCACATGCAATCCAGCCAAAAATTCAGGTAATTCTGGTTGGGGAATCAAAGGTGGCTGTATATGGTGCTGATTGCATCACTGGTTGGATGCCATTGGCTAAAGAAACTTATGCATCTTAAGCTTACCATCTCAAAAGACCTCTAGTTGTGATGAGACTTGAGATTTCCTGTTCTCTCTTTGGCACAAGAGTCAGCATATCAAGTATGCCTTATACCTGTGGGCTGAATTGGGAGCTTATATGGAGAAGCCAGCATGGAGGGGCTCCAGTAGTGTCCAGAAAACAGGTCATACCATCTCATTGTACCATTAGTGGAAGTCCTGTCTTGTGAGGAAACAGGTGGCCCCTCTTAACTTTTCTTGTAACGTTGTTTTTTTTAAAAAGTGAGCTCTATAGGCTTCATGTATTTGGAGAGACAAAAGCAATGTCTTTATAAAGTATGATAATATTAGCTAGTTGGGATATAGCATATGGTTGTTTCTCAGCTAAGGATGCTACAGGGATTAACATCTTCCCTGGAAACAGGTGGTTTAGGAATGAAGAAATCAGGTAATTAGTTAATTGGAGTTAATCATCTGAGTGGGTGACTGGTTCATATAAATAATCTCCCCCTGTGATTATCACAATGGGTGAATAAGCAGTTGATGATATTCTTTGGTATACAGGTGGAATATGATGAGTAAATCCCTGGGTGAGATATGGGTACATAAACAGTGAAGTGTGCAAGGGCCTCTGAATAATTTAAATGCCTGAAACCTGAACATGCATTAAAGTGTAGACAGAGAAAGGAGTTGGGCTACAATAAAAGGCAGTTAACTGTGCTGAAGATGAATTGCCTGTTGAAGTCATGGCTCTGAGTCAGGAAAATCACGGAATGAAACCAATCCCTTGTGCAATGTTCAGCAGGGTCCTGTGGAAAAAACAGCATGTGGACTGCATCACAGTACATAGCTTGCACACAAGCAGGCTAAATTCAGGTTCCTCAGGCAGTCTTGGTAAGTTCCTTACCTAAGAAATGCCAGAACTAATGGTGAGATGACAGTAGGTTGTCTTGAAAGGGGAAGAATTGGCCAGAAGTTGCTGATGGAATCTCCCAAGCGTTGGTCTTGGGACTAATCATAATTAATGTTTTTGTTAGTGAGGCTAATGCAAAAATAGGTGTGTACAAAGCTGTGAGGCACCATTAATACAGAGAGGGCACCCATACATGTGCTGGATGTCTGCTAATTGGCTTCAACAGCAGCATGTGTGCATTCAGTGTCGCAATGCTTCAACATGGTTGTCAAGCAAGCTTTTGTTAAAGTGCATCTGCCATCATTTTGAAGCATGGGGACACTGAATACACTGAATACATGTGACCGGCGTACCCTGCAAGCTATGCGGTGTGTGCAGCCATGCAGGCATGTCTCGCAGTGTGGCATGAGTGTGACTACATTGCCGTGCAACTTAGAAGGAATGCTGCATGTGACACTGTGGATGCTTTAATTAGAGAGGCTCTTGGAGCCGCTCTAATTAAAGTGCCCCCGTCTCCACCCTCGAGCATGTGTAAAGCTGCTCATACAGATCAGAATATCATGCAGGGAAAACTCCATGACCCCAACAAGTCCAGTTGAAATGGGAGGAAATTGGCAGTACAAAATAGAAGGTCAGGAACTTGGGGCCTAATAACAGACATATCTGCTGGGAACTCATCAGGTGAAAACACCTGGAGAGGGGAAAAATTTGGGTGTAAAAGTTGATGCTAGGGTGGCTAAAAGCCATGATACAACATAGCCATGAAAAAGGCAAAGAAGATCGTAGGATATATCTCGGAAAGTATTTTCAGTAAAGACAAGGAACTACAACTTTAACTGCAGGTGTGTTCACATGTTCCACCAATATAAGTAAATAATAGTTTAGCTAAGAATGTATTTATAATCTAAGATCCTGATTCAAACAAATAATTTAAGCATGCATATAATTCTATGTACACTCTGAAGTAAAATTGATTTCAGTGAGACTTACGCTCAAGGCTGAAGTTAGGTATATACTAAAATCCTTTTGGAAGAGGGATGTAGGTTGTAGCTGTGTTGCTTCTTTACTTTTCATTCCATCCAGGAAGACCACATACCAACTGCTGTAACTTCCTCAGCCTGACGAAGGGTTTTTGAACCGGAAAACTTGCTTAAATTTTTTTTTTCCAACTACTTAAGTTGGTCTAATACAAGATATCGGATTCACCCAAAGAACATTGTCTGCCTTTGGAAGAGGGATGCATTTAAACACAATGTAATTACTTTGCTGAATTAGGGCCAAAAGATTGGATTATGAACCTGAGTGAAATTAGCAAATTGTAGGGAATCTATGATGGTTTAAGATGAAGGACAAAAATTCAGGTTAGCTGTTATAGAAATCTAATTAATAGTAATGTATTCTTTATTTCAATAATTTATCATAGCATGCCATTTTTTTACAATGTAAAGGTCTAATCTTGAGATTTTTAATTAGGTAATCTGAAAATTCAAATAAATGGGTTTTGCAAGAATGGAGGGAAGATGATCTTGAGATTAAAACTGGGTTTCAGGAACTACAGACCCACTACTTGGCTCTGCCAATAATTTCCTTTGTGATATTGATCTATGTCTGGCAGGAGAACCCTGAAGTTTGAGCTGGATTTTTCAAAATATTTTTTCAATTAAAATCAAATCTTCAATGAAAAAATGTATTGAAAATTTATAAAATTTCAAACCAGCTGGAGCATGTGACACTGAATCTTTCAGTTCCTTGATGTTTTTCATGTGTAAAATATAATAACCCTTTCCCATAATTTTTGTGTACTTAAAGGGCAAACTTCTTTTACTTCCTGCATGTATAGTGAGGGCACAGGAACAAACCATCCTAATGCTTTGGAAGACTAGCAAATACAGCAGGTGATCAGCTTGGCTTAGCTGAGAGCTCTTCAGTGAGATTAATAATAAAAAAAGGAAGCTTACAAGAAGTGGAAGCTTTGACAGATGACTAGGGAGGAGTATAAGAATATTGTTTGGGCTTCCAGGGGTGAAATCAGGAAGGTCAAACTCAACTGGAGTTGTAGCTAGCAAGGGATGTGAAGGGTTACAAGAAGGGTTTCTACAAGAGGGTAAGGGAAAGTGTAGGTTCCTTACTGAATGGGGGAGGCAACACAGTGAGAGAAGATGAGGAAAAGGCTGAAGTACTCAATGCCTTCTTTACCTTGGCTTTCACAGACAAGGTCAGATCACAGACTGTTGCAGCGGGCAGCATAGTTTGGGGAAAAGGTAAGCTGCCCTCAGTGGTGAAAGAAGTTAGAAACTATTTAAAAAAACTGGATGTGTCCAAGTCCATGGGCCAGATGCAATGAACCTGACGGTGTAGCAGAAAGCCCCCTTTGTGCATTACCCTTCTGGACATTGATATAACAGAAGCCCCTTCTTGTCTGCCCCCCCCCCCCCACCATTTTATGCATTTCTTTTTCCTTCTAAGTATTGGCAGAGACCTAGCACACTCATTGCATGGGTGTGGTAAGGCTCAGAGCAAGCTGGAAAGCTGAAGTGGCTTTCTGTAGGAGACACCTAGAAAGTACATGTACATATCAATTAAGCTTAGTTTCACTAAAGAAAACAAAGGAACTAAAATATCCACTTCAAAGACTGTAATTATATCCTGGTGCTAATAACTCACTTACTGTCCCCAGTAACCTTTGATCCTCACTATCTCGCATTGCTTTTTTATATATTTCTCACAGTGCATTTTTATATTTCATCTGTCTCGTCTTTACCATGGCATTTTGTATAATATATTTTATACTTCTAAACCCTTAAGGAATGTACTCCCTGTAGAATGAAGTTACACACTGGACTGTTAAAAACTGCATTAAAATTATACTTTTAAAGTGATAAAATTTTCTATATTGGGCAGTCCCTTGAATGAATGCGAGTATGAATGACAAACCAAGTACCTCTGGCTGTTAATTGGCAATAGCCTAGCCAGAGGAATTTACCATTATAAAACTCCTCTCTGCAAGCCTTTTTAAGCTAATGAAGCCAAGGAACTGATTCCTGGAACTGAGCACCCTCCCTATTGACTATTCCTGTAACCCATGACAATACAGCCATTAAATCAATAAGTCAAGGGTGGACTCCAGCAGGCAAAGACCCTTGTGACTAAAAGCTTTCATGTACTACTCAAAACCCAGATGGGACAGCGATCTCTAGATTGGGCAGCCAAGATGATGCTGGGGGATCACACAAGTCTGCCAGAAAGGGATAAAAAGCAGTGAAGCATGAGCCTCGGTGGCACCCTTTCATCCAGCACCTGACCTACTGAGACAGAAAGACAATCAGGTGACCCCCTTCTGGAGAAGATGTCATCCTGAAGGAAGCTGACCATTAACAGCACACTCCAGGGCCTTGGATAGATAGATATACCAATACCAGTGCTCTCACAATCCCTACAGCAGCTACTATACACTATACTACATGGGTTTAAATGACATGGGTTTGAATGAGTGAGTGCGTGTGTGTGTGTGTGTGTGTGTGTGTGTATGAGTTAAGGTGACCAGTAACACCCATAACTCAAAGTTTGCATTTATGATTTTATTGGTAACTTCACATCCCATCCAATAAACTAGAATGTATTATGACCCTGTGAGCTAGTTCTTTGTAGCCAACAAGAGTGCTGAGGGAATTGGCTAATGTGATTACACAGCTGCTGGCCATTATCCTTGAAAACGCATGGCAATCAGGGGAGGTCCCAGACAACTGGAAAAGGGCAAATATACTGCCCATCTTTAATAAAGGGAAGAACGAGAATCCATGGAACTACAGATCAGTCAGTCTCACCTCAGGACCTTGAAAAATAATGGAGCAGGTCCTCAAGGCATTCATCTCTAAGCACTTAGAGGAGAAGAAAATGTTCAGGAACAGTCATCATGGATTCACCAAGGGCAAATCATGATTGTCATTTGTACATGCCACAAAATTGGCCTTTAAAGCAGCTTATTGCCCTTTTCCATCACTTTAATGGTGCAATTGTTTGCACATTGATGGCATAATACACTTTGATGGTGGGCTGTTTGCACATGTTGGTGGCATAATTCATGTTAAATGACTTTGGGATGCAGCAGAATAAAATTTCTCTGAGGTGTTTTAGTTTGCTGCAGAGGGACACACCAGGCCCTGTGCTTCTCAGGGGCTGTGCAGGCAGCCTGGTGGTAGCCTGTGCAGGCAGGCTTCATTGATGGGGGGGGACATTCAACCTGATTTTATTTTTTTTTTTCTCCCTGGATCCTGCCTGACTGCCTGAGCTGCACAGGGGCCTGAGGCTTCCCTCCACAGCTGTGGTGCCCTCCGGGACCGCTTAGGCCAGGTGCTTGTGGGTGGGTGCCACCTGGGGTGTGCCACTGCTGCCATGGAGAAAAGCACCAGCCCACCTCCCCTCACAGCTCAGGGATTACTTAGCCCACTGGCAGCTCACCCTCCACACCACTAGAGTGGCAGGTAAGGGTCGGGCCTAACCCTTGAGTACACGTGACGGGGGCTTACTTCACCCTAAATTGAAACTGTTTTTAAAGACCCCCCCCCAGTTCAATTTAAGGAGAATTAAACTGAATTAAACCCCCATGGCAGGTACAAATGCCCTATGATGAAATGACTGGCTCTGTGGCTGCAAGGAAACCAGTGGATGTGATATGCTTTGACTTTAGCAAGGTTTAGTTACTTCAGGTACTTAGTTCAGAAGTTGCATGCCCTCTTTGCCTTTGCCCTAGGAATTGGCTTTCCAAAGCCTACTTACAGAAGATGTTACCTCTTTGCAAAAATATATCCTACTTAAAATCTTTTAAGGCCTAACACTTTCTTTAGTTCATGTCTCCAGCTTCTTATATTCAACACAAGCCCATGAAGTCATGTAGCTCTTATCTCTTCAGCATGTTATAATATCTTAATCTTCTTCAAGGATGCAGGCCACATGCAGATGTGCAGGCGCGTGTGGTTTGTGGAACCACAAAACTCTCTGAGGCACTGAAAACTGCACAAGTTGGATATTAAACTGTGCATGATTTCCCAGTAGCAAAAAAACCCCAAGCAAATCCCTGGAAAAAAAAGCCGTGTAAAGTACACCAGTGCCATATGTCAGGACAGATGAAGAGACTGGACTGGAGAGCAGGCAGCCCTAGGCTTCCAGGTCCCTCTCTACATGCCACTCCCCAGCTGGCTGGGTCACAGAGTGCCTCAGTGTGGGGGCTGCCTGCTGGTCCCAACGAGTCCCCCTGCAGCACATGAAGCAGCAGGACAATGTGTCCTGATGCAAACCGCACAAGCAGGAGCCTGCACTGCAGCAGAAAGTAGTGTCACAAACTTAGCGGTTAGCTCTGGGCTTCTGGTGGTGGTTTCGGGTAGCAGAGGGGCCGGCAGGAGCCAGGGCTCTGGCTCTCAGCAAAATTAATTCTTAATTAATTTTCTGTGCCCCAGTACCAGCACACATATGGACATTTCGTCATAGGGCTTTACTGTGGAGCTAATTACAGGCAGTCCTCAAACTGAGACACAATTGGTTCCTGGCAACCGCATCTCAAGTCAAAATGTAACTTGGAACCGACTTTTCCCATAGGAAACAATGTTATAAATGGGGAATTGGTTCCTGAACCAAGGCCTGATACCCTATTTTCACCAAAAATAACCCAGAATTTTGTACTTATTCAATTACAGATGAATAATATAGCTACATTAATGTATTTATATTGTAAATAGCAATCATATTGATTTGGAAGGACTTCTTTGAGGTGACTTTGCTGGACTTCTTGAAAGGTTTTTGAAGGGTTCTTGGCTACAGTCTTCTCAGGAGTCTTTTCTGCAGGTTTTTCTGGAGTCTGATCTGCATTCTTAAAGTGTCCAAGGAAGTTTGAACAAATGTTCTCCAGGGGGATATGTGCTGCAGTGAACTTGTTCACTGGGGTGGTGTGGCATCAGATCAAGCATTTTAAAGTTGAAACTGACGTCAGAAAGTTGAAATGGTGTCAATTTTATAAACATTGTAGGTACAAAATGTTGTAATTCAAAATGTTGTAAGTAGAGGACTGCCTGTAATCAACTTTGCAGTAAAGTATGCATGTAGATGCACCCAGAGAGGTAGTTAGCCTTGTTAATCTGAAAGAGACAGGTCTAGGATTGTCTGTATATTTTGTGCAGCTAAGATTTGGAGTCACTAAATCTCACTGATTGCTTTTCCACCGCTTCCTTAATACTTTGTTTTTAAAAAGTAATTCAGCCACAACCTGAAATGGATTCATTTAGAAATGCTGCTAAAATATCTCATGGATATCTCATATTTTATTTGTAGCTTGGGTGGTGTCTCTTCTATGCGCTTGGCTCCTTGGTCAACCTATATACCCCTTAAAATGTACTACTTGGCGGTACCTTCTTGGTGTTGGGGTAAGTAGTCTAGGCAGGGAATTTCACTCATAGAGAAGAATAGGAGTTCTAGCCAAATCATAATTCCAATGAGACAATCTAGCAGAATTAAAAAAAAAAATCAAATTTGTGCTGAAATAGGATGTTTTTTGGTATATTCTATTTCTTTGGGTTTTTTTCCTCTTAAAATAGTGTTGAGTTAAAGATTTAGTTTTCTGTGGACAATCATTTTAGATGGAAAATTTTCAGTCAGGCTGTTCAGGTTTGAGAGAGAGCAGTTAGTACCACACTGTGCTTGTGTTACCGCTTTGCAATGCAGTTGGTCCACCTCTATTGCATAAGTGCTTTAAACCTTGCAGCATTTTAGTTATTTTTTTTGCAGGGTCAGAAAAGTGTACTTATTGTGTTTAATAACCTTTTTTTTTTTTTTACATTCCAGTATTTCTTTTCTGCTCTTAAACGCTCTTTCAAAAAGAGTTTGCGTTTTGCTTTTCTTAAATCTATGCTAATCCTTTGTTCTGCCTCTTGATTTATATTTTAGGATCTGATTGCTAATTGTACAGTAGATGTTTATTCTTTTGCTTCAGTTCATATTAATACTGAACAAACACTGCAAGCCAGCACCGGTGGAAATGTTTTCAAATGCTGACATTTTGAGCTTGAAATATACCAAAACCAGTGTAGCCACAGCAGTACAGAGCTCCACATCAGCTTCTTAGCAGGGTATATTAACCTGTGTTGAGCTTTGTGCTGCTATGGCTATATTGCTTGTGGGCTCCAAGCAAACTTGTTTAAAGCTAGCTTATATGTCTCCACACAGAATTGCAGTCCACCGTGTAGACGTATAAAATGTTTGTCCTTTTCCTCATTTTTTAGCGAGCAGGATACAATATTCAGTTAAAACTCAACCTATTTAAGGAAATATTGTTTTGTCATGTTTATAAAATATTTCGTGTTCATTTTCCATGCATATCTGAGCCATAGATTACTGGCAGGAATGATAATAGAAACAACAATTTTTAAACAAATATTTGTGATGGGCTAGCTGGCCCAGGGGTTTTGAAAGGGCAAAAGATGCTTGGAGGACTTGGGATTCCCTTTCCTCACCAATCTGGTAATGATTTGGCCCATGGGTTTTGAAGGGGTAAAAGATGATTGGAGGACTCGGGATTCCTTTTCCTCACCAATCAGGCCCCAGAGACTCACCCCTCTGTGTCCTGATTGGCCCCTTGGGTCACCTGGAGGGGGATAAAAGGGGCAGCGCAGCTGACTCAGGGGAGACCAGTGTGGGACAACAAGGAAGGAGCTTCACAGAGCTGGGCCAGTGGGGCAGGAGCAGTGCCCCAGAAGAGCCTGAAAGAGCAGGACCTGCAGGCAGCAGTGGGACCCTCAGCAGCGTGGTGTGCGGCCGGTAGGAGAGGCTCCCCACCGGACTCCAGGATCCCCTACGAGAGGCTGCAGCCAGCAGGCGAGGCTCCCCCCGCTCCAGGAAGGACCTGAGCAGCAACCTGAGAAGTTCCCAGCTCTGCTTCCAGCTCCTCCAATCAGAAGTCAGGCAGCTCAACACGAGGCTGGGGCTCTGGGAAAGTCAAGACTCCTAGCAGGCTAGTGCTATGTTACCAGTGGCTGTGTGGCAGCATTCCTACCTACCATGTGACTTGGGGTGAGTGAGCTAACAAAAAACAAAACTTCTTGTAGTGGAAAGGGGCCATTGTGTTTTTTCCCCCCTCCAGGTACCAAGGCCCTATGTTTCCTTCTCATTTGACATTTTTGCATTTTGTGCCCTTTGTATATTTCACCAACCTGTATTGTTTGGTCTGCTGTTTGTGTTTTATATTCTGTTAACCCTGTTTTTGTCAATGATTGTAAGTATCTAACGTTTGTTGAATCCTGCCTCCTTGGGGCGTTGTAGTGTCCACTATACCCTCTGATTTATGCCTGTTATGTTCCCAGTATTAAAAGGTATATGGTTAAGTCCCCATTGGTGGTCTGGCTCTGCTCTATAGGGGAGGAGATTCCCTACACCTCCCACAGCGCTTGTGCACCTGCTTTGATCCCTTCAACTGGAGAGGGGGTACGTCTTGGTGTACCGCCCTGGTTACATATTGATGACTATTTACAGACTGTGAGAGCCTCATTCTAAGGGCCATTCTCACCCAATTAGGGAAGACATGCAACAACATATTTGTATCCAATTAAAATGACCCAATAACCCCCTAATTTAAAATACTTGTTATTAATTGCTCATATACCCTCTGCTGGACAAGAATTATTTAAGGAATTAATTTTGAAGAACAAATAAATAGAAACAAGCAGATAATGCCCTGTGGACAATTCAGGAACAAGGAGAGGTTTAGATTCATTCGGCAAGTTGCTTCCTTCATATTTTTTATTAGCATCTGTTATCACACACACTAGAGAAGGCCTAGACCATTCTATCCAGTCTAGAACAGTGACTATTCATACTTACTATCCTGTACATTACAACATTCACATTTACAAGTCCTCCTAATTTGCCCATTATGAATTTGATTCCCATTTTCTTGTATGCTGAACTGATTGTTTGCACAGTGTATGTTATGGTAGCAGCTAGTCCTTGTCGGCTTATCAGATGTTTTTTTCCCCTGAAGTATTTTTCCACAGTGTACTTTTTGTAACACACTTCTGGGTACCACTCATCAACCAACATTTCCAGGACATTTCTTTACCTACTAAATCATGTATTTTATTTTTGCTAACCTTTACATTTTATTGGTGGGTTTTTTGGTTCAATTCAGCAGTAAGCTCTCAACATCTAAGCCCTTTCCTTGGAGATCTTAGAGTTACTAAATTACACAAATCAAAGAGCAAGGGGTTGGGGGAAGGAGGTGGGAGTCATATGGAAACTCAGTTAAGTGGACTTATCTGCCTAGGTTCATACAGCAGGTCAGTGGCCAAACAGAACATTTCCCAGGTCCCCTATTTTCCATCCCAGTGCCCTAATCATTAAACTACATGGCCTCAGAAGTTCTCTGTAGTTATCACTGTGTTTTGTTCTCAGCAACATTATTTGATTTATTGTGACATGTTTTTTTCTTCTGTGGTAAATCTATTCAATATATCTTTATTCAAGCTGAAGTTTTCTAGTTATGTATATTTATTTTTCTAATTAATGTTTTTGTTGTTGCTGGAGTTAACCTTCCAGGATTTGAGTTCTTTAATATTTTCCAGTAGGGCTGTGTGAAACAGTTATGTTTTGATTCAGTTTTGGATTTGGCCATTTCAGAGGGACAGCAATTCATTTCAGATCACTGTTCTGCTTTGATTTGGCTGAATCGGTTTCAGAGTTTCAGTGCAGATTCGGCCATAGGCTATAATGGGGAATCACTGCCTATAACTTTGCCATTTCATACCTGAATCAGATGAAAATTGCAGGAATGGTAGCCCCTTCTGAGGGCATGAAGTTTGCCAAGTTTTAAGAAGATAGGTGCAGGGGTTTCTGTGAAACTGCACCTCAAACTGTTCAAAGAAAAACTCATATCACTTGGCAGCAGCAAGCTGTCATCCTGCACACAGATCTGGGGGCATGTGCCCCACAGGTGGGCTGCAGGGTTGTGTCAGACTCCTTCAGGGGGGAACAGGCCCTTGGATCTGTGTGCAGGATGACAGCAGGCAGCTGCCGCCAGCTGGGGCCAGGGCCAGCACCAGCACTCGGTTCTTTCCAGCATTTTGTGCAGGCTGTGCTGAGCAGACTTGGGTGCTGCTACTGGACCCAGCTGGCAGTGGCAACATGCTGTTATCCCGCATGCAGATCCAGGTGCCTGCCCCACCCCCCAGGAGGCCTGTGGGGTTGTGCCAGACTCCTCCCAGGGGACACAGGCCCCCGGATCTGTGCGCAGGATGACAGCGGGCTGCCGTCCCTCTTCCAGAGCACTGGGATTGGAAGGGACCTCAGGGACAGATCGCAGACACTGGCCAGCTACAGATCAGAGCAGTCCTTCCCCCCCTTCTTCCCCTCCCTCTTAGTTTCTGTTTCCCTGCAAGCCTCGTTCTGAAACTCCAAAATTTTCCAAAACATTTTGGATGGTTTTATTTGGTTTCGGAGATTTTGTTTTGGATTCCGTGTTTTGGATTTAATGCCAAAACAGACTGAAACACCTCCCAAATGAAATGGCTGCCTAAGTTTCACACAGCCCTAGTTTCCAGATCTTAGTTAAATCTGCGTGAAATAAATTTTCACAGGTATTCTCAGGTTATTTTCTAGCTGGACATATCTGCACCTCAGTTTCTGTAAGAATTTGTGGTGAAGTTTAAAAAGCTTGGTACATTTAGTAATTCTGATTTCTTTGTCACTAGTTCTACTTTGTCCTAGTTCCACCTATCCATTCTTGAATTACACACTTCTATACCTAGGCATCAGTCTCCCCTTTTCTCTTGTGACCACTGAGCCAAGGAATTCTTTTACATTTTCTGTTATCACTGCCTCTGCTCTCATTGATTTGCCTCTGCTACCTCTGACTCTTTTATTTGGCCATTTCATCTTATGTACTGGAAATATCATCTTATTATCTTTCTTTGTGTGCAGTGCAATCTTCATTTCATTCTTTGCTTCAGCTTTAGCTATATTGCTTTCATGTGAGCTTTTCTTTAAAGAGCACCCATCTACCTCCTACCAGTCCCCTGCATTTTGTTCCTCTCTTAGGGATTTTTTTTCTCTTTTTGTCAATTACTTTCACATTTCCTTGTTCTACCAAACTGGCAATGTTCTACTTCCAATTCTAGCTGTCTCACAGTTAGCAGGGGAACAGCAAATGGCAGATACAATACCTTATTACGCGTCTTCGAAATCTTTTAATTTTCTTGTATCTTTTATAAGAACTTTTCTGGAACACTCTTCATCTTTGCAAAATGTGCCTTATTAAAAATTCCAAGTCTTTCCAAATAAAGGCCTCTTTTGGTATTGAGTAGCTATTCATTGCAAATCTAATTAGGCTAGGAACACTGCTTCTTAGTTGCTTTCAAATCCAGACATATCAGCTGTGTTGCAGAGAAGAATAGAGTTGCCTCCTTACACTGCTTACTTTAAATGCAGGGTAAGGAAGCTGCCTTCTAGTCAGATCTCTCTTCGTCAATATCCCTCTTTCCCCCCATTTTTAGTATAATTTAGAAGCATAAAATATGAATATCTTTTCAGTAACTGCATTAGCCAGATTAATAGCTGCTTTCCATGCAATATGCCTGGATTTTTAATGGTTTGGCAACCAGGTTGCCTATACACATATTCCAATGTGTTCTAATAAGAATGCATTGGAGCAGACCCAATTAATAGAGTCTGCTCCGTGTTCTAAATAGAATGTCCTAACATTGCCACAATATCATGCGTATAAGCCCCTACAGATTTAAAAATGTCCATTGGGGCACTTTAACTAAAGCTTATTGAATGAGCATTAGTTAAAGCATCCTGTGGCCATTTTTAAATACATGGAGGCTTAATACACATGATACTGAAGTGTTTTAATTAGAGCGGCTCTCTGGGAACTGCTCCAATTCAAATACTGCTCTCCCACCCTCCCCTATCCCTGAGCACATATATAGGCAGTGCTTTCCCATTGCCTTTCAGTAAGAACTTTTGGCTTCTCTGAAAACTTGAGATGATAGATAGAATATTTTGTAATATATAATTGTAAGTGAAACTGAAAGCTTTCGCCTGTATGTGAACTGCCTTACCACCAGGAAATGGTTCCATCTGGCTAACTTGAAAAACAGTGGGGAAAATTAAAATCAGCAGGATCTAAATCTGCAGATTACAGACACTCTACAAAGGCCCTTAGTGAGCTGAAAAGATGTATGATCTTTCTGAGTGTCACAGAAGATAAAGACATGGTATAAATGGGGTATAAACGATTATCTAAATGATTCTGAAAAACAGAAAAATCAAATAGTATTCAATATAACATCAGGAGAACAGGTTCTTAATATGAGACCTTTTTTTCGGGGGTATGAAAACCCATTGAGAATGATTGATAGAAGCACCATCACCTGTAAAATGAATCTGGACTGAGTTCTAATAAACATACAACTGAGAATGTTCTGTACTGGCATGAAGATAGATTAGATGATCCAAAACACTTTTATTTGTAGGATTTAAGAGCTCCTTGACAACCTATTCATACCCTTCACTTTTCTTCTTACTTTTATTTATGCTCTTTCTAGTTTTTTCACCTGCCATTTACACTATACAATCATAGGCCCCAAATGGATATAAACAAGAGTTGTACTGATGTCAGTTAATGGTATCTGAAGGTGTCTGTGAAGAACTGAGTACATTGTATAAGTGCCACTTTTCAACTAATGGCTGACAGTAGTTTTCAGAAGCTTTCTCTTAAAAAAACACATTAAGAAATTATATCAAGCATCAACCAATCCATGGTTATGGTATAAAAATGTGCCATTCTTCCTCACTTTTACTATGCTAGCTTCCAGCAAGTGGGATAAAAATGTGGGTTAACTGAGGCAGTTCTGACAGGCTAGGTTTTTCCTACAAACAACAAGCGCATGCAGTTACATGTGACTGCATACAAGAGTAGTATATACTGTACATTTCAGTATATTTCCCCTCCAATTTTTTAAATGTTTTTTTGTGAATTTAGTGATGATGAATGATGCTTCTGAGAAGAAAGGCACTTGGGAGACCTGGTCTCTTTTCCTTTCTCTGCCAAAGACTATCGTGGTGACTGTGAGCAAATGATCTCTTTGGGCCTCATTTTCAGATAGACAATAGTAAGATCCACTTCTACAACCTTTTTTATCTTTGTATATGTCATGTTGTTTATGGCAGAAACTATGCCCTAGCATAGTGGACACCTGATCATGGTTGGGGGTCTCTGTCCTATTGTAATGAAAAGCATTCTGCAGATTGAAGTCATTTTTATGCAACGGCAAGAATAGCTTGAGCAGTGGCAAGGCAAATTTCTTTAGTAGATTCTTTCTGTTTGAAGGGGTGAGAGGCCAGTTCAGTTTCCATCCTGATTTACATTTTGACTTCAGTGCTGAGTGGGCTAACAAAGGTGCAAATTGTGCTGATTTCTGTGATGTTAATCCCTATCTTCTCTGATGTAATGACATGACTAACCATTCTACATTCTCAGATTCACTGCAAACATTTCACAAATCTTGTGGGTTAGTTTTTCCCAACATTCTTGTGAAGTAAGACAGTGTCATGAACCCTATTTTACAGGTGGAGAACTGAAGGAAAGAGACATTATAGGGGAAGATTTGTAAGGTACCTTAAAAGAGCAGTTATTTTGAAGATGGCTCTCCAGAGCCCTATCCCAAATACTGGGAGCATCTTTCCATCTCTCCCTAAATTGATAAGAGATAACAGGTGTTGACAAAAGACTAAAAAGTGACATTCTGTGCATTTTGGGAGGAACATCCCCAAGGTCTAACATCACCGAAATTCCCTTGAAAACAGTGTGATGGGTAGCAAGCAGGGTTTAATCTTTAATGAGCTGCTTTTCTGCCTTCATAAAGCTCAATGTACTTTAATTCTTTTTATCATCATAGGGTAGGACAGAATCCACTTTGATTAAATGAATGTTCAGAATACCAGGGAAATAATTTGTAGACGGGTGCTGTAGCTTAAAGGGAAGGTGAGGCAAAGGAGAGAAAAGCTTACTGTATTGTTTAAAGAGCTTTAGGTATAAAATAGCACATCATACAAGTCCTCCCTACAATGGTCACAGAAGGAAAACTGTTTGTAAAGAATTTGTCTCACTGCATTCCTTTCCCATTTTAGTTTCAACTGTCCCTAACTTCTGTTTTAACTTCTAAAATGCTTAAGTTGCCATTGTTATAAGTGGAGTTAATAAAAAATATTTTTTGATCATAATATAATTCCAAGTGTAGAGGTGGAATAAGCCATTGGCTTTGGAACTTGATCTGCTACTTCTTTCACAAAAGCTAAATTTTCCTGTTTTCCCCAAATGACACCGATGACAGCAGAGTAACTCATTGCTCTATTTGAGAATGTCCATGCCTTTCATGATTCCTGGAGGCTTGCTGGAGGCATTTCTCATCCCTCTCCTAGGACTAACTACACTTTCTGTGCACCGCTTGTCTTGCATGGTATCCTGATAAGGGGCAGAGCATAGAGATTGGCTCTAGGAGAGAACAAAACCTGCAAAATGTATTCATGAGGCTCGTTTGCATCAATTTGCTTCTGCAGCATTCATAACTTCTGCTACTCATGTGGGGTAACAACTTCTGCTACTCATTTGTGCAAGTAGAATTTTGTTTTCCAGAAAGTTGGCAGAAAGGTAACCGTGGCTCATGCTTGCATGCAAATATATTCATACGGAAATATTTATGCAAATGAGTAGTGCCAAAAGTATTCACATGGGAAGTGCTTAGTCAGCCATTTTTGAAAGCTCTTTATGAGTTTGGGCACAAAGTAATAGCCAGTGACTTAAAAGAGCAGTTATATAGCATGAATTGCAAATGACAGAGAACATTCCATGCATATATTACTAGTTTATGAACTAATCCATGGGCTGAAATGTTTGCCATTTCAAATACATTTGACTAGTATAGTGTTGGGGTGATGTAGATGTGATTGTGCAGGAAATATGACAGTGAGGATTTTTGTGGGTGATGCCTTTTATTGGACCAACTGTATAGCTGGGAAGGACAAAGGCAAACTTTCAGGTACCATTATAGTTTTCCTCAGGCCTTAGAGCTGTATAAAATAGAGACCTGAGGAAGGAACAGTGGTTCCCAAAAGCTTGTCTATGTCCTTTCCAGCTATACAGTTGGTTCAATAAAATGTACCACCCCCATAAACCTGTGCCTCTGTGAACAGCATTTCTGTTTGTAAATCTCCAAGGCGTGAATACTCTTACAATAGTGATATGTACCAGCCAGGATGTACCAGCCATTTCAACACAATGTACACTGAAATAGGCTGCCAGAGCATAGCTGCCAGAACTGTTGCATCAGTGTTGATTTAAATCATGAGATTAAACTAGGCTCTTATGTAGACTTTTCATGGTGGAACCTAAAGGAAGGTTGAATATTTTTACTTCATTGGACACAAGGGATAAATTGGGGCATAGATAGAGACATTGCTCACAAATGTAGAAGGCAGTAACACAGCTAAGAGCAGTGCTCTTAAGTGATTTTTTTATCTTTTACCTGTATTTCTCTGGCTGGCAGTCTAGGTGTTTTTGAAGTAGATGCTGCAAAATGCAGTTTTACAAATGCAGTCATGCAGAGGCAAACATAAAAGTTCTCTGTGTGGACAATTAGTTCTCTGTATGAAACCTATGCCTAAAAATGCATGTTCCTAAAATGGTAAGAGCTACAGCTGAAATACTTCTAATACCTCATGTTAGCTGTGGGACTGTTTAAAGGTTTGAATTAGAAGAAAGAATCTCATGTGCCTGCATTTCTGGGATGTCTGTCCAATGACAAAACTGATTTAACCTTGCCAGGTTAGACTAACATGCAAAGATTGAATCAATTCAGGCTTTTGAATGTCTGTCCCTAGCCTGTGAACCAAGGATTAAATTGATACAGGGTTTATGGCACATAACATTTTACTGAACTCCTGAATTCTTTCTACACAAGAAAGATGAAAATGACCATCCTCTCCTTTGGTAAGCCCTGATCTCCCAGTAATCAGCTTCTTTTTTTTTACTAATTGTGGCTGCTTACAGAAATGTAAAAAAACACAAAAAAACAAAAAACACTTTACTGGAAGAAGCAGCACATTAGTTCAACCTGGCTTAGCAGTGACTGTACAGATTGGGTGCTTCAGTAGGGCTTTTTGGCATGTTTATCTAATAGCTGATTCAATCAGCTATTAGTTAAAAGTGCCAAACCTCTCTTTCCCCGCTTTAAAGAACCTGATCTATACAAACATTGGGTGATCTGGGTCTAAATAACGCATTGCCTCTTTTGGGCTTGCATTGGGTTTGGTGCAGAATTTTAAGTAAAGCACCTTTTTGGGTTTTTTATGTCTGTAAGCAGCCAGGATGACTGCTACCAGTAACAATTTCTCTTACCCTCCTCACCCTGCTGCTGTTTTTTACTATGTTGTGCCTGGCTTCCTCTGATCAGAGAGAACTGACCAAGAATATCACCCTAAGAAATCTTCAGCACATTTTAAAGCAATCCAGTCCTGATAAGTCTTGGCATAGAGAGCACAGTGATGAGGTTGGATAGTATGTCATCATATAGAAGATGCGGTCTCTAGGAGCCGTATGTGTTTTTATTAATTAGAATGAATTTCAAGTAACAAAAACTTCTCTGATAAATGTGTGCATATATGGCAGTTGCATAATTTGATTAAGTTTTAATCTAGTAGGAGTTTCCTTTTCTCTTCTGTTGAGTTACTGTAAGTGTCTGCTTCATTTTGATGGCAGAAATATTTTATTTTTCTCAGTTTTGAATCAGTATGCTATGATAGAAAGCTGTGAATAGGCTGTTTTAATTTTTGCCAGTAAATATGTGTAGGATGAAATGACCACAACCCTTCCATGAAGTCAGCAGAACTCTGAAAACTTACCTCACCTGAAAATCTGGCATCAGAAAATCCAGTTACCTTTTTATACTGCTGTTTAACAGAGCCATGTAACAAGTTTCTAACAGATCAAGTTTCTGACTGAGGGAGCTGATTTAATGAGAACCTAATATTTTGTAAGGTTACGTCAATTTTTCTCTTAATTTTCTTAGAGAAATTATGGAAATGGTTCATTTCAGAATTATTGTTCTGATTTGGATTGTGATTTATGTTATTGCCTAGCATAGTAAATATTAAAACAAAATGATGGTTATTGTGACAGTATATTGCACAAAACAATAGCTGCAGATTAAACAGAGCAATATTTTTATATAAGAGTGAAGATCTGAGTGCTTCATAACAACATTGGTAAAGAACATTTTCTTTGAAACTCTGAAGAATATTTTTTTGTATATGATTCTGTATATTTACTGTGTATTTTTATGGGAAGGTACAATAGATTTGCACTTTGTCTACAAAGCTACCTGCCTTTTATTTGACTTCAGACTAGCATGGCTAATTACATATTTTTGTGTGGGAGGAGTAGAATAACCTAAAATGTAGCAGTTCAAAAAATGCCATAGGGGTTGCATGGATATGACTCTTTCTAACAATACAGTCTAACTTGGACTTTTAGATTACAAACACTTTAGAGTCTTATATTTACAGAGACATTAGTATACCTTGTTGAAGTTGGAAGGCCATTCTTGGAGCTCTTCTAAAAGTTTAAATTTGTTGCATTGCAGGAAACTGTTCTTACAGAGTTGAAGAAATTCTCTTCCAGAGTTATCGGTCAATTTGTATTCTAAGGCCCCTGGCATATATTACATCTGTTACACATTACATATGAGTCTTGTGTGGCAAATTGTAACATCCCAGCTGACCATAGATTATATATATCGTGAGATACTTCCATGCCAAAAAAGTTGCTGTTTCAGTGAGCAACTTCCAGAGATTTTTATCCAGGAATAAAATGTTTTAATGTCTGGCATGTTACGATTTGTAATATAATATGCAACAAATATAATGTGTGCCAGTGGCTTTAGAGATCTGCCTGTGGATAGATTTCATAGATTTCATAGACATTAGGGCTGGAAGGGACCTCGAGAGATCATCGAGTCCAGCCCCCTGCCCAAAGGGCAGGAAGTCAGCTGGGGACATAGGATCCCAGCAAGATAAGCATCCAATTTACTCTTGAAG
>NW_017728931.1:20665876-20682472 GCF_001723895.1 Crocodylus porosus | reverse complement strand
TGGCATTAGTGTACAGGCAGGCAAGTGTGCCCTTGGGGGCTTTTGCCTTGCCCACAGATTGTGCCAGGGCTGGGGCAGGGGTGAGCTCCCTTAAGTGCCCCCTTAAGTGCCTTGGTCCGCTGGCTTTGCAAGGATAGGATAGGACCCTCTGTGCAGGGATATCTCCCATAGAAAGGGCTGCTGGTCATAGGAAGTGCGCATGTATTCTATTCAACCCTAGACTGTTTTCAATACACTTATTAGCCAAATTATTCTCCAATAAAAAATAAACTTTGATTACTTATGGTATGAAGTAGTATTTAGAAACTGGAGTGATGCATAGATTAACTCCCATTAGGTTAGCGGGGTAGTGAAAGTCTGTCAAGCTAATTCTAACAGTTGCAGAAAACTCTCTCAGAATTTGATTTAATTCAATTAGATCCATTTTTATTATTTTTTTCCCTGTAACCAGACAGTCAGAATTGAGATGGTCTGCTCAGAAGATTTCACTGTATGTTTTTATTTTCCTGCTTTCCCCAAGCCTAACTCTTAGTGCCAGTGATTTCTGTTACCTTGCCTTGTGTATCATGTGCCCATGGCTCCCATGCTTACTCTCTTTTTGAACCCTGTATACTAGGCCCCTGTGCCTCACTAGTGACTGCAAGTCAATGGTCCATTTATGTTGTCCACAAGTCAACAGTCTAACTCTTTCTAACCCAGATATAACTACTCTAAGCCTCAGCTCAGAAGCATAACGTAAGTTCCAGCATAGGTAAAAGTGTACACTATTGAACAGGAGTATGTATGCACTAGTAGGGGCCTAATGAGGTACTGAGATTATTTTGGGGAAGGAACAGAGTATTTTTATTCCTATTTACTGAATATAAAATCGGATATTTTCAATACTTGTGTAAATTTAGGCTTTTTTCTTTAACTGACCTCAGTTTGGTAATTGCAACTTACTGGCAATTCACCGTGCGCCTGTCTGCTTCATTGGTACAAGTGCTGTCTATTTCATCGGTACTTTTTGATAGCTCTGGTCTTTATTCACATAAATAAATAGATCAGTGTTTTGTGATTTCAGTGGTTGCAATCAATTGATAATTAATTAATTAGTAATGAATCATATTTGTCATTTTGCTCACAAATGTTAATCCCAGTGGTAGCTCTTTTGTGGGATTGTTTCATAGGATGACAGGGAGTTCTCTAAGATGGCAAGGAAGACTACTAGTTCTTTATTGTACTAGTATTTGTCCTACAAATAAGATATTTGGATTTAGACTTAAAGAATTATACATACACATATAATACGTATATGTGTATATGTTTATTGGAAATATATATGCATGTATATTTGTGTATATATATTTCTTGATAGAAAACTGTTGAAATGCTGTTCTGACTTTTTGTCAATAAATGTGGATCTGTGTATGGATGTGTGCATATATGTAGGTAAGTTGGATTTTCCTTACTTTTTTTTCTTTTTTCTTTTTTTTATTAATGATGGCATTAGTAAGGACTAACTTTTCTACTGATATATATTACCAAATTTCTGTGAAAGACACCGAAGCATTACCAATTTACATAGCAAGTAGCCCTTACATATTACAAATAGGATGAAGGACAGAGTGGGGGATTGAGAACTGTAGGGTGAGATCACAACAATGTATAATATAGTTCTTCATGAGCTCCTGGATTTTTTTAAAGTTGAATTGAAAAGCAAATTGTATTTGTGTTTTTCATTTATTTGTGTTCATGACAATATTTAAAAGCTTGTTTTTATTTTCCTACTTGTGTTTTTACACTAGAAATAATGAATCAAGTGAAAAATGGCCATCCCCTTTCATTCTTCTTCTTACACAGGTTGTACGAGGGACGAGCTAATACACTAAACTCAGGAACGTGCATACGTCAAAAGTTGACTGCTGCCAATTGGGCTTGCAGTTCCTTCACATTAGTGGGAGCTGGGGTCTCCACTATACTCCACAGCCCTTCAGTTGGTATTGTGGGCCCCCCATTCTGCCATTCTATCCCTGGATATTCACACTGGGGTCCTACCTCTTGGACTTTCTGATCAGACAACATGAATCTGAAAGCACACACCCTCTCCTTTAATGATTCAAAGGCCTTCATGGCAGCCTTTTGGTCTTGACTGCCCACCATGATATCATCTGTATACTGCCACATGAGTACTTTGGGGTACTCTTTTTGGACCTCATGAACCTACTGTAGCTAGAACCCCACGAACCAGGGTGGGGCTGTGTATCCACCCTTGGGGCAACACGGTGTAGGTATACTGCTGCCCTATCCACGTGAAAGCAAATACAGGCCAATGGCTTTCATGGATGGGGATAGCAAAAAACATGTCCTTAATATTAACGGATCCCATCCACGTGGGCCCATAACACTGTCTTCTGTTAAGGCTGGTAGAGAAGGGATGGCAGCTGTCAGGGGGTTGGTATTAGCATTTAAAGCTCAAAAGTCAATAGTCAGCTACTACCCCCTGTTTGGCTTACGCAGTGGCCACACTGGATTGTTATAAGCAGAGTGGGTTCAGATAATAGTTCCGTCTTCCAACTGCTGGCTTATAATACACTGGATAGATTGTGTGGCCTCAAGCTTAGTTCAATACTGGGGCCATTGTACTCCTTTCATGGGAGGCCGAATTAATGGGGTCATGCTACATCGAGTTACAGTCATTATAGCCATTTCTTCTGGTTCCTGGTGAGGCACTGCACACCCAAACTGCCAATTCTCTTGCTCAAGGGCAGACCACTGTCCTCTTAGTACATCTAGTCCCAGTAAGCTTGGTCCCCCTTTAAGTATTACTGCTGCCGCCATTACCTTAGAGCCATTATGTAACGCAAAGGTCACTTGAACCAGATGCCCTGGTCATCTAGTGCCTCCGACTCCAATTACCTGATAAGGAGTTCCTTTCTCCCCCTTCCAGTCCACAGAATCTAAAATGTAAATCTGGGCACCCATGTCTAATAGCATATTGATTGACTTCTTGCTCCTACCTAATTGGATCTGTATGGGTATCTGAATTAAGAACCCAATATTAACTTCAGATGCCAATCCCTGGCCCACTACCACCCCCATGGTGGCGTTTTCCCTTGGGAGTTGGGCCAGCCAGACTTCGTAGGCCATGCGATTAGAGGAGGTAAGTGGTGGCGTCCCCACATATGCCTGGGAAAATGTCGACAGTTCCGCCCTGAGGGCAGAAAAGCCCCTGATGACACTGCTGGCAGCACAGAAGTTTCCATTTTTGGGCTTGCCCCTTTACTACAGTGTTTAGCCCACAGCCCTCGCAGGACATCGGTGGTCAGTCCATTGATTTGTACCTTAGTGAAACTGGCAGCCAACAAGTTTTTCCACATCTTTATTCATGGAGTCTTGGGCCAGCCTTCCCCAGTTTTTTCCAACAATTTGGGGGGATCAGGGGGGTTGTCCTTCCCTGAGGCCACCACCATGGCCTTGGTGGTTCTCATTGGTTTGGAAAGCCCTGGCTTCTGCAAAATGGGCAGAAGCTACATTAATCGCTGGATAGCATCTCTTACTGGGTTGTTCACTGCCTCTGGCTCCAAGGCCAACAGGGCTGAGGTACACTCCATTGGTGCTTGCCAGCAGAACCTCCTCCACTTTGGTGCTGTTACAACTTCTTCATCTAATGTGTGAGTCTAAGCTCCTACACGAATTATGTCAGTCAGTGTTAACTGATACAAACAGCAGACAGCCTCCTCTAAATTGTCCCACACCTGAGGGGCAGGGTTAAGCTCTTCTTCCATATTACCATAACTGGTGGCGGTCACCTGTAGCACAGCAGAAAACAAAGTAACATTTTCACCGGCTCCTGCAAATTGATTGAACTGGAATTTGGGGTGCAGGACAAGTTGGGCCACCTCAGCATGGCTCACTGATATTGCTGAGGTCCCTTCACTATCCATTTGAACAAACCAGTCTATCACTGGCTCCCCTGGCTTGGACTTATGCTGCTCCTGTATATCTTGAATCTCCACACGGTTAAAGGAGCGTAGCTCTGTTCGGCGGTTTCCCCCTTACGGCCCTGAGCAAGTCACTATTACTGGAAATGCTTGGCCAAACTCCTCCCTCTAGGCAGGGACATATGAAGGCAGTTTAGCACAAGGCCCATCATCAATCTCCTCCCCATCATCCGTCACCTCCCTGTCATCTTCCCAGAGCTCTACTTCTGGTTTCTTACCATACAAGCACTGTCGCACCTTCTTGAAGCGGGGGCTCCACAGCCTGTGCCAACTGCAGCTTCCTCTGAAGGGAAGCAGCCACACATGCAATCGTTACCTTCCCTTCTCTTTGTTCTAATGTCTCCAAGCAACTCTGGGCAGCTCGTGCAGCCTCACACACCACACTGTTGGAATCCTTTACATCCTCCAGCTCTTTACTCAATTGGGTGACCTCTTCCCGGAGCTGGCCATTCTCTTTGGACCTTAACTGCAGGCATGTGGCCAGCAGCCACGACAGGCACCCCTTCTTGGGTTTACCTTGGGTGGGAGTGGTGAACCCTGATCAGATATGGTTCCCGGGTCACTCCAGGCAGGCCTCAACCTATCCCTATCCCACCCGGGATTCTCTGTCCCTGTTACTTCCTTAAGCAAAGCCACCAACTGAGCCCACCCAACTCCCTCCATTCTGACGTTTTTCTCCGGACCAAAATCTCTCAATCCTGTTCATGATACCAATTTATGTCCCAGCTGCCAGCGGGAGGGTTCAGGATTGAGAGAGCGGTCAGGAGTAAAAAGGTAAGAAAGGTTTATTGACTTAACAAACATGCAAGTACACCTAGTATAACAAGACAACAATGACAGACACTAAAATTCTGAGTCAGCAACTTATCGGCAGTCCCCTCTGATGCCTGGTATATGACAAGCATCTCAAAAATCAGTGAAGTCAGGCATCCCCAATCTGTCCTGTTGAAGGCGTACTGGGAAGGACCCTGATATTCAGTCCTTGGGCTCCTTGAGATCCACTTGCTCACCGAATCCAGGTCAGCAGCTTCTCTTTACAATGATAGCTTCCTTTACCATGCTGCATGTTCCTTCTGCTGATTCCCAGATGTGCTGGCAAATTTATAACTTCTGAGCTATGCTGTTGGCTCACAGCCACTCACAATCTTACACCATGAACTTTCCTTATATGACTAACCAATAGCAGTACAAGCCTTCGTGTTTTCCTTATATGATTAATTTCATCTGCACATCACTGACAAAGCTGGCTTTAACCGGTTTTTTTAAACTTTAAACTAAACCCTTCAGCTATAATACATTTTTCAAACCACAAACAAACAAAAGGAAACACCTGGTCTAAACATCACAGAGGATTCACCAAGCACCTTACCACACAGACGTTACTCTCAGCTATTACAGACCACCAGATCCTCTCTCAGCCTTCTCTTGTGGAGGCTGAACAGGTTCAGGTCCCGTAGACTCCCCTTGTAGGGCCTGCCTTGCTGCCCCCTGATCACGTGAGTGGCTTTCCTCTGGACCATCTTGATGCTGGCCAGATCCCTCCTGAAGTGTGGTGCCCAGAACTGGACACAGTACTCCAATTGTGGCCTTACCAGTGTCGCATAGAGGGGGAGGATCACCTCTTTGGACCTGCTTGTGATGCATCTGTGGATGCATGACAAGGTGAGGTTAGCTTTCCTGACCATGTGCTCACATTGGCGGCCCATGTTCATCCTGGAATCAATAATGACTCCAAGATCCTTTTCTGCCTCTGTGCTGATGAGAAGGGAGTTCCCCAGCCTGTAGGTATGCTGCTGGTTCTTCCTCCCCAGGTGCAATACCTTGCACTTGTCAGTGTTGAAACCCATCCTGTTCTCATCTGCCCATCCCTGTAACCTGTCCAGATCTAGTTGCAACCTGTCCCTCTCCTCTAGCACGCCCAATTCTCACCACATCTTAGTGTCATCTGTGAATTTGAACAAGGTACTTTCCACCCCCTTGTCCACGTCGCTGATGAAGATGTTGAACAGTGCGGGCCCGGGGACCAAGCCCTGGGGAACCACACTGCCCACATCCCTTCAGGTCGAAAATGACCTGTCCACCACCACTTTCTGGGTGCGACCCTCCAGCCAATTTGTCATCCATCTGACTGTGTAGGCATCGACACCACAGTCGCCTAATTTTTTAATGAGAATGGGGTGAGAGACAATGTCAAAGGCCTTCCTAAAGTCCAGAAAGACTATTCATTCAGCCTTTTTATAGTAGTAGAGAGATGGTGGATCTGCTGCAAAAATAGCAGATCCATTACAAAAAAGTTTCAAACAGGAGCTTCTCTGTAGCTCTATGATTTGTAGCATTATATGTAACATGTGGACATTTGAATATAGCCCTACAGGGGGTTCTCTCAAACTCTCAGCATCCCAAAATTCTTTGTAGTCCCTCCTCCTCTCCAAGGGGAAGGGAAGGAGAGTTGCTAGCTCCCTGATAGCACACAAGGGGTTAGTTGGTGCCACTGTTACAGAGCCACCGCTACCCCACTCAACCAAAGAACTGATCAGTATTCAATCAGCTGTTTGGTGGAGCAGGGAAGCCACACCTCTCATTCCCAGCTCTCCCCCACCCAGACTTATAGAGGTGAATATAGCAATGTCACCACTCAGTTGAATTCTATCCCATAGGAAGAGGAAGGGTCCTTTGTTAGGGCACCTCTTTCTTGGACAAATAGTCCTCTATGGCCTCTGATAAGATGTCAGACCTATAACAAAGGCTCCTCTGTCCCCTATACCTCAACCCCAGGCCTCCAAAATGACACAGTTATTGGATCCTGCTGTTATGATTTTACAGCTAGGGCGATAGTCCCAGTATCTTCCAGTCTGTATTCTGACTCCCACTGTTAGAGCTTCATAGCCAGAAGTGAGGCACCATATCTCCCCAGACAGCTACCAGCAATTCTTATAAATCCATTCCCCACAAGGACAAAGAAATATGGACAGGTATACTGCCCCTCACCCTCTGTGACTGACTCCCTCTCTATACTACTTCCGGCATCTCTTTAGGGTATCTGCCGGATGCTCCTAGCCTATCAGTGATGGCTTCTGCTTCTTTGCTGCTGCTTGCCTTTTCTGTGTTAATACAAATCACCTGGGGTGAACAAGGGTCAGGTGTTCCCTTTTCCCAGGATCTGTGTCACTCAAGCTGCCATCCCCCAACCCTGGTGTTCCCAGTTAGGGCCTCTTTCTCTAGAGAGTCCTGTTTGCCTGTGGAATTCTTTAAGGTGCTGGACCATGGCTGTGCCAGTCACTACATAATTTGGAGCATCTCTGCTGCCCATCCCTGCACTCCTGGGGCTGTTTGTCCCCTAACCTGGTGGCAACAGGTAAGAAAAATGTCCTTATCCCAGGATGTCTTCACTGTATGGTGTTGGGGTCTTCTTGCTCACCCCCACTCCAGCCATCACAGCTGTTTGTCCTGATGTCAGCAAGAAAGCTTGGCTCTTGGGGGGCTGAGGAACAGGAGGCAAGTGAGGAACTTCCCCTCTCAGGTCCCCCCATTCTTCTACACTCATATAGAACACCTGTGCATGCCCCATATAGCATTCTGGTTTTGTAGCTCTATAAGACACTGTACTTTATAGTGCTACAGAAACAACGCACATCCAGGGCTGTAGGGGCACACTTTTAAAATAACCTGAGCAGTACACAATCTCTAAACTTGTGCTTGTAAAGTTTGCCTGTACAATGTGTGCATGTAAGTCTTGTAGAAGGCTGGTGAATAATTTCATTTGTAAAAAAAGAATGATACTTGTCATAATTTTAAGGTACAGATTTAATCAATCTTTGAAGAATATGTCCTTCAACTCTTGCCCTTCACTTATCAAAACTTGGAGTTTAACTGACTCTGTAACCACCTTAGACTTTCTTTAGACTGAATTTCTTCCACAAATTCTTAACATTTGAGCAAACTGTAAAAACCAGTCTTTTCATCCAGTATTAAATAGGCATGATGTGGCAATTCACAAGAATCCCACATCAAATTTAGGGCAGGAGATGAAGAATATCTTCTGTGATTAAAAGCATGCAAGATACTTTTAGCTGGGCAGAACAAAATGGAATGACAGTAGAACCCATTTGTATTCAGGTGGTTTGCAATCCAAATGGTCTGCAGGCGGTTGCTGAAATAATGATGGACCACTCAGCTTTTTTTGTTGCAGCTCTGCATACCCCCAATTAAGTTGTAAGCTCTCATTTTCACAAGGAGAAGCAAGAAATCTCACTGTTGAAAGTAGAGTGTTCTGCTGTATCCAAGTTAGGAGTTTCTCAGGATTCTGGGCACAACTCTTCTTATGTAGATTTACCATAGAATCTTTAATGACAGCAAGTAGTCAGGATCTTGATTTTTTGTTTCATTTCAAAAGCAGCACCACAAGCAATGGTGTCTTTTATGACCACAGGGATTTTTTTTGTCTTTATAATCATTGATCCAAGACCGGTACTTGGAAAAGTTGACAAAAAGCATTTGTACTGGTCTGTCAACTATAAACAGCTTTGTGTCACTCGTACGTGACCTACCTGATTTTAGCATCTGGCATTGCCAGGGATGCTAGAGTTGGAGATTAATCCTGTTCACAGTTTGAAAACTGAGTTTACATTTGCTTTCACAGGGTGTAAAGCATTATTTTTTTTGTTTAGGAATTCTTAAATTAGCATTTGCTACAATCACATCCAATTCAGCAGAAGAGTTGAGGAAAGTATGATGGTAACCAGAGCAACATTTTTAGAATCTAATATTTTTAAGCCTGCAAGAGCTAAAAACCTGTTTCTCATCCTAAAAGTGTTAATTTTGACATTAATCCAGATCTGAATAATAGGCTGTCATACAAGTTGGACAAGTTCAAATTCCAATCCTATTTTCCTTGGCAGATTGGTTTATTGCTGACACAGAGGGAACAAAAGATATACTCATTCATCCCCACTCATATTTTTCTAGTATTTGGATATTCATTGGCAGTCTCCCTTTCAAGTACTTATCTGGTCCAACCCTGTTTGGCTAGTGAAATGTGACAAGATCATAACAAACAATATTACTTATTGGTGGAAAGGTGGTATGAAGTAGTTTAGGAATATTTTTTGTAACATAGGTTTACTGCTTTTCTGGATGCAGTCATCAGTTTCTTAAGGTCAATCACATCTCACCCACAGGTTAATATCCTGAAGAGGAAAGTGTTCATTGCCAAGCCTTATGGGCTAGTTGTTCACTTTTAAGGTCTGATATTTAAGGCTAACTGCAGAATGAAGCCACCAAGTTTCCAATAGCACAAAGAATTATTATTTATCTCTAACAGGCTTAGAAAGTTCCCCATAAATCACCAGCTGAGAGTATAGCCCACAGCATAACACCAGTAGCACACCTTCATATCACTGTTTAAATTGTAATGATGGTGTCTGACCTCTGTTCATAAAATGTGTCCTTTTGATTCTAAGGTGTATTGGTCAAAATAATAATTCCAAAAATAAGCCAGGTGCAATCTCTTTCCTGACATCTGTACTCTCCTTGGCAAGATAACTGCATGCAGTATTTGTCTTCCCATTGTAGCCAGCACTGCTTTACTCGTGACAGCTGTTACTTTCTCTGTAGAATTGTATCCCTCTGCTTGACAGCATCCATAGCACTACTTTTTTTTTCTGCTTTCTATTTTTGGTCCAAGAGTACAAAGTCATTTCACCCAGTGATCTTCTGTCACATCCAGTTCATTAGAAAGTCACACTCATAAATGTATTTGTCACTCCACAATGACACTGTCTTTAAGACTTTCATTCAAAGCCAAGTTCATGATCTTGGCCATAACTGAAGTTATTTTTCAGTATTTTCCTGGACAATGTTATGCCTGATGCTAACAATTGGTGCAGTCAGAGCCATAGACTTAACTGAAATTTTGTATGAATTATGTTTCATTTATGTGTGCTTGTGATGAACCATCTGCTGTTATCTTCACAAATGAAAATAGCAGCATTATGTTGGTATAGCTTTGCTTTTTTCACACATGCAAAAAGTAAATGAACTTTTGCAAACTAACTTGTTTTAGCTTGTTAAACATGATGATCAGGAGTCAGAACTCCTGAATTCCATCTCAATTTCTGTTCCTGATTGGGTCACATTTTTTTCTGCAGTCTGGAGTGCTAGAACATTATAAGAAAAAGGAAGCTGAGGTTCATTCAGAGGACTCCAGGAGCTGATGCATTAAGGAATGCACCAGTGTCATGAGACTTGTGACAAAATATGAGAGCTCGTAGCATTTAGACAAACCTCAACAATGCTGACTGACTGATAGTAAGGCAGTAAGAAATATTTGTTCTCTTTAACATGTTTTCCCTCCCTTTGGCCCTCCAGGAAAAGTGACTTTGGGTTTTTTTCATTCACCTGGTTTTACACCAACTCTCCTCAAGAACATTTCTACCAACTGTTAAGTTTTTTTTTCTGTTTCTAGTATACTCTATTCTCTTATGAATATATCAGGAAATGAGGCTTCCTACATAAGACACCCCTGTGCCTAGAATGCCTGCCTCATATCAACTTAGGAGAAGAGTGGTAGCATTTTGTGTTTTGATTTGATTAGCAGTATTACATCAGTGCCCAGAAGCCACAAGCAATATTGTGGATCTATTGTGTTGGCTAGATTTTTGGAAGCACTCAAAACCCCACAACTCCCCTTGAAAATATGAGAACCTGCTGTGTGAACATCCGGCTACTTCAGGTGCAGTGATGAGGTGTACAAACTGCAGGCAGCAAAATAAAGTGTTCAGATCAAATTAGAGGGAACCAGTCAAGGCTCAGCTAAGGCTAATTCTGACCAATTACCAGAGAGGTTTGGTTTGCAGAGAATACACTCTCAGAGGGGGAAAAAAGAATTTTTACTGAGATTCCAAGTGAAAAAGTTGAAGGCTAAAATGAAGATACAATACTTAGAAAGCAGCATACGCAGGAGTGGGAAGTACAACATGGATTAGCTTTTTTCACAAGGGTGGTGGAGTGCTGGGAGGCAGCTGCCCTCTTTCACTTCACAGTTTGCTCTCTTTGGACTGAGCCACAGAAACCAACAGATTTGTATTTTATGCAATTCTTACATCTACCAGAAAGGGAAGAATGAATGAATGAAGAATATGTCTCCTTCCTTGGATTTCTTCCAGTTTGACTAGAAGGCCAAGTCACCCTACTTATCAGAGAAAAACCAGTACAGAGACAGAGACAATGGAGCAGCAACTGTATCTGACAGAGCTGTCCTTGTCCCCAAGGTACTTAAGTAGAAGCTAGGCACTCTGAGAATCTGGTCACCTCTACATGTGCATCAATGGAAGAAGTTAGGTTATGAGCTTTTTCTTTTTTTAAATATAACTCATAAGAAAAAGCAATCCCTATCCTAGTGAGTCTGCAACCTGAAATACAAAACACAAAGATCTGCTGTTACTGAGAGGGCAGAGGTGATTAGAGATGGCTATACCTAGAGGTATAAGAAACAAGAAGCCATCACTAATCATTTCTGAAGTATGCTTTCAGGGGGCTTACAGAATTAACATTTTTTGTGCAATTAGGCCCCTGAAAGTGCTCTATGGCTGTGCTGTAGCACACATGCATGACTGCAGACTGCCTTTAAAGGGCCAATCATGCCAAAAATTAACCCTGGTCAAATGAGGTAATAGATGAAGGTGCTCTAAAGTAGAGCACCTTAGGGAACGTGTGTTCCATCCAGGATTAATTTTTTTGCAGGGGGTGGGGCTGTCAGCAGGGGAGGGAGGGGAAAAAGGAGGGAGCAGCCAGCAAGAAGCTGCCAGCTGCTTTGCCTGGCTAGAGCTGGAGGAGGGCTAGGGTGGCATGGAGCTTACTTACCTCATGACTCCCCCACCTCCCATCAGCAACCAATCTGCCTTCTGATGTGGCTGCTACAGTCAGCGCTATACTTATCTGGCAGTTTGTTGACTGACAGAAGTGATGGGATAGGACAAATTAGGACTGAAAGTCAGGTCAAATAAAAGGGTCATATGATAAAAAAGACCTTAGACTAATAAGGGAAATATTCCACTTTTTAATACCATAAAAATTTTGGCATTGAGCCATATGCACACTGTAGAATCCTAGGAGTTGCAGATGGAAAAGACCTGTTCAGGTCATCTAGTCCACCTCTGGGATGGCCAGAAGCAAAAAAATTAATAAGCAATAAATATGTGCTTCTTAGAGACTTTTGGAACTTTTGCCTAATATAAAGCTTGTATTTTTGTAACCCACAAATGTAACTTGTAACTGTCTGTAGAACTGACTAGGCCTCAAAAACAAAACTATAGCTGTAAAATTAGCTGACCTAACGGTCTTTTCTTGCTCAGAATTTAGCCTTGATGATGATAAAAACTGGATTCAACTGCCTGGCTTATCCAGCACATTCCAGGATGGTTCATCTCAAAGAAGCATAGTCAGAGAGTTCTAAAGGGGTTGGATTTCGGCGGAGTAATGTTAATTTCAAACCTGAAGATGCTGCGTTGTCATTTGCTTATTGGATAAACCCAAGTTTGGGTAGTAACCTTTTATAATGATTTTAACACCTTTCAATTCCATAGGGTAATACCTATAAAACAAAATTGTGACTGGCCTTAAGGCCAGCAGAGTAGCATAAGGCTAGGTATAAAAAGTGCGTGCATCAGGTGATCAACAGGAAGCAGGGAACAGGATGGAAATTGCTGTTCTAAGTGCGGACTCTGGACTCCCAGTGTGAGTGAGGATCAGATCCTGATCAAGGGAACTTCCCCGGTAATCCTTCAAACAGCGTTGATCGGGGACGCCTGACTTCACTGGAATCACCTGGCGTGCACCTAGCATTGAGGGACTATCAATAAGTTGCCAACCCATGTCCGTCTATCTGTTGTTTTAAACAGCCCAGGGGCTGATACCCTCACAGTGCCTAGCTGGCCTGTGACAGATTGGTTTATTTATCTGTTGTTCTTATCTGTTATTATTTACTATTAGCTCTTTAATATTACATTATCAGCTTATTGCATCTTTCTATTAACTGTTGTGTGTGTGTGTGTAAGCTATAATAAATTTGCCATTGTTTTACTCCCAACTCTGCCTCCTTGATCCTGAACCAAACAGCTGAGTGGCTAAATTGATATACTCACAGTGCCCAGCTGGCCTGTGACACACCTCCATTCTGTTTGTTACATTGCATTTTTGCTAAACTCCATTCTATTTGGTACATGGCATAACCTAGTGTCTTATCTTTTCATATTTATCTGGTACTTAAACAATGAAGTTCGTTTACTAAAATTATGCCACCAACTTTCCAATAACACAAATAATTATTATCTAGCTCTAGCAGGCTTAGAAAATTCACCATAAGCCACCAGCTGAGATTATAGCCCACAACACAATACCAATAGCACACCTTTATATCACTGTTTAAATTGTGCTGATGGTGTCTGACTTCCATACGCATTGCATACATGCCTATATTCTCTGGTGTTTAGCTCTTGTTTCCAACAGCCATTCTAGTCTTTTTATACTCCTCTCTACCTGTCTCAGAGTGACACTGCTTTTAGACTGCATGTAAATACTCCAGGATTTTGTGTGACAGGATAAATAGATCAGTTCCTTCACTGTAATGTTGTGTGAGTGTAACATAACAGTCTTAGTGCTTCTGAAAAAACAACTGTAAGCATAACATTGTGTGGGATCTTATAACTAAAGGGATCAACTTACAAATAATGCAGGGTCTTATATGTAATTTTCCAGCCCTGCCAACTCACCTTGGAATCAGAAACAAAACTGCACATGCCCTTTCAGCTTCATGCATTACCAGAGGACAATGCAGTTCTGTTCCTTGGTTACATCTTGTCTACAGCGTCCACTTTTTGTAGCACCTGTAGTAATGAAACACTTGTATGACCCAGAAACAAAAAGATACTCCAACTCTTTCTAAAAATTAACAAGTTCTGCTTTGATACACTTCCTCCTCCGTTAACTACTACGTTTCTCTGAGAAGTTTTAAAGACCCACTGGCCTCTTCATGCTTCCTCCTGATTATGATCTTTTTTAATTAGAAAAGTGGGAGACTTGGATGTAACTAGTGTGACTACTTCCAAAGAATCTACACAGCTCAAATTTTTAATCAGGAGTAGGGAATACTTGTAATAGGCCTGTATGAGTCGGCAGCGATCTGATCCAGCTTTGGATGGCCGTGATCTGACCTGGAGCTCCAGATCGGTTTGCCGCTTCAGTCTGGCCAAAGTGGCTCCGAAGCTTTGGAGTTCTGGCTATAGGTTATAACGGGGAATGAATGAAATATCTATAACTTTAATACTTTAGCTCTGATTTGGGTGCAACTTGCAGGGTTGGTAGCCTCTGCTGACAGCATGAAGCCTGCCAAACTTCAAGAAGATCGGTGCAGAGGTTTGGAGGGAACTGCGCCCCAAGCTGCTGACAGGCAAAACTCATCATGTAGGTGGATGCTTGGGCAACTGCTGCGTCTGTCTTGGGGCACAGAAGGGTTAAATCTAGTGCAGGCCTGAGTGCTGGGCCCTGCCAGGCCACAAAGCCTGCCAGCTGTGTGTGTCTGACTGAAGGAGTTGGTTGTCTGGGGCCCTGCACCCCAAGCTACTGACAGGCAAAACTCGTGATGTGGGTGGGTGATGTGTGTGTGTGTGTCCTTCCTGGCGTTGGGGCCTCTGCACAACCCAGCAGTGTGCCCTAATGAGGCCTCCTCCTCCCCTACAGCCTCACGTCCAGTCCCCTGCTTTACATGACAACAGGTAAAATAACTTAGCTGGCTCAACACCAATAGTATCACCAGAGGCATCAAAGGTACTTAAATGCAACGGTCACAGAGCCTTTCTTTTTATAAAGGAATTGACAGCAAGAAGTAAATGTGTTGTGTTGTGTTGGACATATGATGTTATTCTTGGTGTGTGATGGCTTATCTCGTGTTTTTATGTCTATATGTGTATTATGAAAAAAAAGGACTACTTAAAAAAAAAAAAGTATCTTTGGAAGCTTTAAGTTTGAAAACCCCTTTGTTAGGCTGAGGAAGTACCTGCAGTTGGTCCGGGACGGAAGGAATAGTAAAGAATCCAGAGGCTGGCCTGGCACACAATGCAGGCAAGAAAGCCAGTTAGTGAAAATGGAAATGGAGGCGTCAGGGAGTGAGGGACAGACTGGGGTGAGGGGTGGGAGGGAAAAAGGGATGGAGCAGCTCAGGTAAAAGTGCAGAGGTGCCTGGGGTGTCAGATGTCTGGCAGGTCACAGCCTGCCAGAATTCCACTGTCAGTGGATTAACCTAGTTCAGGTAGAGTGTCTCAGTAATAGGACTGTGGTACTTCCATTAATTGAGTGAGCTCCTTTAGAGCTAACTCATATGTAATTCTGCATTTTGGAGTGGAGGCTTACCCGCAGTCCAAAAAAGGGACTTCTGGGCACCTGGCCACTGCAGTTGAATTCAGCGTTTCTTTGAATTCAGTGGAATTCAGTGCTGTGCTGCATATGGAGGCTTCATATATTCTAAGTCCTTCTTAGTAGAAATCTAAAAACCCTGCATGTTCAGTGGGAAGTTGCCCAGAACTAGCGAATAAGGAAAGATTGCAGGTCAGGATAAATCTTAAATCTTACTCTTTTCTGGGGCTCATGTGCCTTAGTCACAGATCCTAAGAACTGTCTTCCTCCACTTCAGATTCAAGGCCTGGAATCTTCTCCTGAAGCTAGAAAAGTCTTGGAAACCTCTCAAAATTACAGCAGAACAATAGCACACGTAAGGCAGCAACAGCCTAGGGTGCTGACTTTGTGGGGGACGGGGTGTGTGGAAAATAACAGCTGATACCCCAGGTGCACAATTATGCTGGTGGCATGAGCCAAGTCCCCACTGTCCCCACGTGTTGCTGCTGCTGTGCAGCAGACGTTTCTCTTCTGATGACCCATAAAAGTGTAGCGGAATGCCGGGCTAGCGATTCCGGCACTGCTTGGGGAGCTGCGGGCTTTACGGAGCGGGGGAGCGCGCGGCTTGTGGGGCGGGATTGGAGATAGCTTTATGACCGCCTTTGAGGTTCGCTGAGTTGGCGCAAGTAGACAACTTAGAGTAAGTTGTTAGTTTTCTATAATAAGTTTGTAGGATGTCTGTTGGTTCACAGGGTTCTGGAGTAAGCCCTTGCGTTCTAACCTGATAGGCTAGGTGCAGCTGCCAACTCCTTAAGTCCCAGAACTGGTCAACAGCTCATTGAGATAGGGTGTTAGTGTTAGAAGTTATTACAGAGTAAATGTAAAGTAAAATTTTGTTTTATTCACTCACCTGGCCTCACCCTCTTACAAATAAGAGGGGAGACCGGCTGGAATGAAGTTGCAGTAGATATAAGTATAGAAAGTGTAGATATGCTGTCTAAACTATGAAGAGAGGCAGTTAAGAGGTGGAGTAACTGAAAAAACATCAGAGACAGTATGCCGGATACAAAGGGGGTCTGTTGGCCCACAGAGTTTACCAGCGAGCCCTTGCTTTCTACCCCTTGTGGGATAGGTGCGGCTACTCACTAGTTAGTCCTAGGGCTGGTCAACAGCTCATGAACAGGATGATAGATAACAAAACTGTAATGCGGTGAATCGCCAGGATTTT
>NW_017728931.1:20658760-20663471 GCF_001723895.1 Crocodylus porosus | reverse complement strand
ACACACACACACACACACACACACACACACACACACACAACTGTCACCCACCCATGTCACGAGTTTTGCCTGTCAGCAGCTAGAGGTGCAGAGCCCTGGAACCCAGACTTTCCCTGTACCTATCTCATTGAAAACTGGCAGGCTTTGTGGGCTCAGCAGGGGCTAGCAAGCCTGCAGTTTTCACCCTGCTGTGCCTTAATATGTACACACGACATGAGTTTTGCTTTCCAGATTTTGAGGTGTAGTTTCCCCCAAAACCCTGTCTCTATCTCCTTGAAACTTGGCAGGCTTCATGCCCTTAGAAGGGGCTACCATTCCTGCAAGTTCCAGCCCTAATAGATATAATAATACTTGCATGAGTCAACTATCTAGAGTCTTACTGCAACAAAGTTGAAAACATTTCTTTAGAGCCCTGTAACCTCTTCCAAACATCCATGTGTTGAGTGGCTTGCCAAGTGGTGGTAGCTTATAGAGCTAGGTGAACACATGGGGTGAATCAGACTTTTGGTTTTTTATATTTTATGTATTTCTTTCTTTTGGGGCACTGATTTAATCTTGATTAATTATTACAACCAACCTTTAGGCTACCTGTATGGACAATTAACTGTGAATTAACTGTGAATAATAATTATGCTTTTTGCTTTTCTGCCAGTGCAGCATAATTTCTCCACATCACCTCTCTCCATTTTTTATTCTGGAGGAAGGATTGCTTTTATTTTATATTATTATAGTTTATATTTTTGAACAAAACGGGAGGAGACTTAATATAATTTAGAGTAATTGGATTTGCTGCAGAGGTGACAGTTCTTGCTGGAACTTCTGAATTTAAAAAAGATATTTTCATTTAATACTGGCTTCCTTCTCATTACTATGGTTTAAACTATCTCTAGACATCTAATATTTAAGGGTAAACTTTTTTATATCAGTTGCAAGTGTTTTTCATTATGTTCTTGAAATCCTCTTTCTCTAACTCTTGGCTTTGAATCCTTTGGTGTGACTGCTTTGAACTTCTCCGGGAGAAAATGACAGCGTAGAGCATATGGAAGTGGAAATGAATAGGGGAGGCAATGTGTAATCCTATTGTCACTAATGCAATATTAGGGGGCTGTCCTGGTCCTGTATTTTCAATAGAGACTAGAGATTTGAAACATGCATTCTGGAAGGCTGCATAACTGAGTGCATGAGATTTGGGTTTGCCTTTTTAGAGTTGTGGGCTGCATTCCCAGCTCTATCAAACTTGTTTTGCAGAATAAGAGGGTCTGTAAATGCTTGCCTGCTAGGGTGGGGGTGAGAGGATTTGTTCATTTGTAAAAGTGTCGAAGGGTACAGATGACTTCAGCCCCTCTGATGCCCTTAGTTGGTACACCTATGCTAGGCTTAAAGGATTTTCTTTTCCTCTACTCCTTCTCCTGACCTAACTGTAACAGCACAGCAGGCAGTGGATTCAGCTGAAATGTGGTACATCTGGCAAAACTGAGACCATTGAAAAGGTCTGCTATTGTCATGATTCACTCTCCAATGGGTGACATTTCCTGTTTAATTTCTTTTCCACTTGTGCTTCAAATCTGAATCTAAAGGTACTGACACTTGTCTCTATGCCCAACTTCAAAATAAATAAAATATTGGAGACTGAGGCGAAGGAACTTCTACCTTGAAAAAGCCTCTTCTAAGTACAGAATGCTTTCTTCTTTTTTTGTTTTTCAGCTTGCAAAACTGAGTATTTGATGGAGGGGAAAGGTCCAGAGAGTAAATTTTTGATATAAGATTCTCTGCCCATGTTGCTTTCCATGAAGCTTCCTCCCCTAATGCTGATATGGTTTTGACTGTCTTTAAAATATACAGTATTGTTCAGTTCCACTATAATCATGGCCATCAGCATTGGGTAGCTTGCTGTAGCAGTGGGGGGGTTTTTTACTGGTAAGGCCATAGATTTTGAATGCATCTCCACTCAAAAACCAGCAGTCAGGGAGAAAGGAAAAAAGATTTGAAGTCTAGAAGTCCCTCAGCTGCAGAAGAACAGTCTGTTTGTTTTTAAAAGTGGGGGCTTTCCTGAATAAGCAGCCTGTCCACTACCGCATGTCAGAAAGACTGAAGAGAGAAGAGGAAGGAAGGGCTTCTTGGCATATGGATACAAGCCATACCCAGGATTCACAGGGAGAGTGAGATCTTGTTCCTTTATAAAATCCTGTAACTTTGCAGTTCTTGTAAGAGTAACTATGCTGATTGTTAAAAAATTTCAGCTTTTACTTTTCATTCACCTGCCTATATTCTGGAAGATGCTAATTAAAGAACCAGAGCTTTCACAGCCAGGAAGGCTCTGTGGGAATGTGCCCAAACAACTGTGGGTCAGGTGTGCTGTGTCACCTGTGCTGGAGACCAAGGTGGGATACTGTGGGATCTTGCTGCCTATGCAGCAGACAAACTCTGGGAATGTATCTGAGAAATGAAAATGATGATGACCAGCCACTATCCAGATCTAGGGGGCTTAGAAGCATGAGAGACCCAGAATCTGAGTCTGCTTGCAACAGGCCAGAGAGGAGGCCAGGTTGCAACTACTAAATCTAAAAGAACTGTTTTTTTTCTTTTTATTATTCATGGTGCTTGTTTTCTTGTATTGACCTGCCCTGGGCAATAAAAATAACTTGTCTGCTACCCCCTTGCTCCAATTTATTTCTTTTTTTACTTCTACACTAGCACAACATTACAAAATTTGCGACCAATATCTAAAGACAAATTAAAACTGTGGTTTTTATTTTGTTCAAAATTTACTAAACTTCCACCAAAAAAAGGAGACCCAAAATTTAAGTCTACTTTTTTACAAAAAAATTGGTTGTGGACAACTATCTGACAGCGTTAGTTTCAAATAATGATTTGCCATTATAAGAATGCTTTTCATCTTTGGTAAAGCTGGATAGAAAAGGTGTGCACTTGGTGGCAGGGAGAGGTAGCTACATTTTTATCAGAATTCTTTTTCCTCCTCTATCAGTGTTGTTCAGATTTGAAATTTTCCCATGGGCTCTAAGCCTGGGGCATCAATTAAACAGAAAAACATCCCTGTGGCTGAGATTTTGCAGCCAGATAACAAATCTGTCTTTTATTAGTGATGGTTTCTACCTGTCCTCAAAATGACTCAGGTAGGACAACAGAAGATACACCGACTTAAGGAACTGACCCAGGGCAAATCACTGCAGTTCCACTGATTTCAATGAGTTGACACCAATACACACTACCTAAGGGACTGGCACTGCCTGAAGGGGCTGGCCTAATATTCTGTTCATCTATGCATTAGAATGTAAAAATTTTCATCTATGAAGAAGTACATCCTTTCCAAGCTGTCAAAGAGATAGTGCCCGGGGTATCCTCGCTGCTGAGCTCTGTGGTTTGCTGCTCCTGTTCAGCTTGTCCCAGTGGATGCTATCTTAGTATGCAGAGGGCATGGGGAAAAGTTGCTCCAGAGAAAGGATTGCTGCTCAGCCCACCATGACAGGGCATTATGGCAGGTAGTGACAACACAAACCCTCTGAGTCCTCCTTGACCACAGCTGGTGGATAATTAGCAAAACCTGCTGCTGGTCCATCTGCTGACTGTTTCTTGTTAGTCTTATGTAATTTCCTTCCAAAACATGTCAGTTTTAGCATTCTACACCCCCCAGACCTAAATTAAACTAAAACCTAAGAGACTATATCCCTGACTCCCTTTAGAAAGTTTTTGTCCAAGAAGATGAACTGTGCATGATGATATGAATCCTCTGTGCATATCCATGCTCAAGAACAGATACTACTCAAAACAAATTGACACGATTTTTTCTGGTCTTTAATTTGTCTTAGATCTTTGGGAATTTCTGGTAAAAATAATCTGTTTTCTGAGACAGCAACTTTTATAATGCATCAAGGGTCCTTTACCTTTCAAGAGTCCAGAAAGGGAAGGTCTTCTTGATTGTTTCGGAATCTCTTGATTTCCTAAGTTTTTTAATTCTACTTCCTCTCCTCACATGTTGAATATCACTATTCTCACAGCACTGTTCCTGCTTCTGTGCTTACTCATCTCTCTACACTTCCATGCACCAGACTTCAGGAAGTTGTCATCTCTGGGTTTCCTATATATGGTATGACATATAGTTTTATATTTTGGGTTCTATATATGCCTAGAACAGAATATGAAGGCACAGCTAGGCTAACTGTAGCTTGCTATGCCAGAGCCATTTCCACAGTATGGCTATGGTTATTTTCTGTTGCATGCTTAAAGCACTATGAGTGTATTCCAAATTTAAAGCATGTATTCTGAGTAAAGTTTCAATATTCTAGTTCACTCTTCTAGAAATAACTGAGCCTGAGTGAAAAGGGGCAGCAAACAGGGCTGTTTGCGAGCAGTTCACAAGTCAGTTTGCAGGTCAGTTTGCCACCTGACTCCTTTAAGGTAAGCTCTTTCTTTAAGTAAGAGTAACTAATAGGGTTATACAGAGCTTCAGAAGCCAATTTGATTAGGAGATTCGGCCTGATCTATGGCCAAATCTCTGAATCCAAATCAAATCAGGAGACCAATTAAAAGGTCCAAAATCGGAAGACTCCAAATTGATTCAGAAAAGATTTGGCGTTGCTTTGGAGATTTGGCCATAGACTAAACAGGGAGCAGTCCTCACCATGCTGGATGCAGCTGCCTCCACCTGGTAAATCTGTTGTGGTGGGCGGAGGGAAGAGGGGTGGGGCATGGG
>NW_017728931.1:20635391-20658660 GCF_001723895.1 Crocodylus porosus | reverse complement strand
ACTTGGGGAGGGGGATGGGGGGGCATGGGATGCTGGCACAGCAGCACTGGGAGTGGGGGCTATGCCCTGCTGCTGCTGGCCCAGCTGGGATGGGGTAAGGGCACTATGCAGGCATTGCTCGCTCCAGGCAGAAGGGGGCAAGTGGCAGCAGGGCATAGCCCCTGCTCCCAGCACTGCTGAGGATGCATCACGCAGCCCCTCACCCTGGCTGGGCAAGCAGGAGCAGCACCCGCATCCTGCACCCCCCTGCCCTGGCTGGGCAAGTGGCAGCAGCACCTACCGACTCTTTCTGCCTGGAGTGAGCTGCTCCTGCATTGAACACCCCCTGCCCTGGCTGGGCAAATGGCGGCAGGGCACAGCTCCCACTCCCAGCATTGCTGTGCCCACATCCTGCACCCCCCATCCCTCTCCCCAAGTTCTGAGCCCCCCTGCCCTGGTTGGTCAGCTTATCCCAGCCCCAATCCCTCCCTCCCTCCTCCGCCCACCACAACAGACTTACCAGCTTGAGGCAGCTGTGGGCCAGCATGGTGAAGACTGCTGCCTGTTTAATCTATGGCTGAATCTCTGAAGTGGTGCCGAATCTTTGGATCCAATTCGGTCTAATCGAATTGGGACAGTGATTTGACTCTCCAAATCGAATCACTGTTCTCCGAATTGGCTGAATTTGAATCTGAAGTAAATACTTGCTGCTTCATGTAGGTCTAGTAACTAACCTATGTATATTTAATGCAAGTAACTAAAACTCAGCAGTTAGACCAAGCCCCTTGATTAATTAGAGTCCAGAGCAAGTAGGGAGTTCTCTAGGGAGTTTTCCCAGAAACTTTCTCTTGCCCTCCTTCACTGTAAGCTTGGTGAAAGAAAGCAGGTTAGCAGGGAAAGGGGAACATTTCAGGACCAAGGAGCAGTGAATAGGCCCTTTTACAGGGGTGTGACAGCTAGGGAAGGTCTGCTTAGAGAGAGAGGCAGCAGATTTAAGAGACCCAGAGAAATGGCTGGAGGGCATTTCAATGCCAAAGCCACTGCGAGCTCTTCCTCTGCCTGCCTGTGAGGTGTCTGTCCAGGCAGGACCACATACTGTTGAGGCTTCCACCCAGGTCCTGGTTTGGTGCTGTGCAGACTGTTTTGCACATTCCTTCCTGTGGTGAGTGGGGAGTGCCAGGAAGGTGACTGATACCTCCTAGTGGTGTCCCTCAGGGAGCTGGCAAGAGAGCTGCAGGAGGAGGTAGCAAGGCTCTGAAGCATCCTCTACCATGAGGACTTCATCAGTTTGATGGTGGGGAAACCTCTAGGATTGTGAAGAAAGGACTTCCAGAGTCAGTATTTGAAAAGGAAAAGGACATAGAGTCCCAGGAAGATGGAAGATGGAAGCTTGTGACCTCTGGCAGCAAGATGTCTTCATCCCCACCTACAGTGGTTTGGCTGGAGAACCAATATAGAGTCCCAAGAACAGAGGAGAGAGAACATGTTCTGTCAGCAGAAGCAGCCAGACCAGGCCTCCCTAAGGTTGGGAGGATCGAGCCCACTGCCACCAAAAGGAAGCAATGGGTGGTAGTGTTTGGAGAATCCCTTCTCTGAGGAGTGGAGGCATCCATCTGCTGGCATAACCTGTTGTCTTGGGAGGTCTTCTGTTTTCCCAGAGCCTGGTTCTAAGATGTCATGGAAGGATTACTGAGACTCATCTGCCCCTCTGACTACTACCCTGTGCTGCTCATCCATGTGGGTACCAGTGATACTGTTGGGGGAACACTTAGCAGATCAAAAGTGAGTTACAGGGCTCAGGGTGAAAGAGTGGAGGGTACAGGGATTCAGAATGTGTTCTTCTTGACCCTTCCAGTTAAAGGGAAAGGCCCAGGCAGGAGTAGATGCATCCTGCAGATCAATGAATGGATGTTCACATGGTGTTGCCAGCAGGGCTTTGGCTTCTTCAGCCACGGGATGTTGTTCCAAGAAGGACTGCTAGGAAGAGATGGGATCCACCTGATGAAGAGAGGAAAGAGCATCTTCACAGACAGACTCACTAACTTAGTGAGGAGGGCTTTAAATTAGGTTTGTTAGGGGATGGAGACCAAAGCCATGAGATAAGCGAAGGAACTTTTACCTAACACAGGAGGTATACTGTCCCAGTAGGGGGAATGCTTTACTGGACTTGGTGTTGGTTATGGGGGGAACACCTTGTAGAGGAGCTGCAGATTTGTGGTCACCCTGGGGACCGTGACTACCAATCAGTTCAATTCACCATACGGCATAGGGTGGGTAAGATAACTAGTAGGGTGGAAGTGCTTGACTTTAGGAAGGCTAACTTCAGTGTGCTTAGGAGTCTAGCCAATGACGCACTGCAAGATGAGAGTATTGGCGATATGGGAGTCCAGGAAGGGTGGTCATTCCTAATGGAAGCAATCCTTCAGGTGCAGAGGAAGACCATCCCAGTATAAGGGACAAGGGGGAAAGGAGCCAAAAAACCTTTTTGGGTAAACAGGGAAATCCAGGGGAGCTTAAGGGCAAAAAAGAAGGCATACAGGTAGTGGTAGCAGGGGGAAGCTACCAAGGCGGAGTATACCTACTTGGTCCGTGCTTGCAGGGAGGCAGTTAGAAAGGTCAGAGCAACTACAGATTAAAGGCTGGCAACACAAATTAAAGACAACAAAAGGTCTTTTTTTTAGGTATGTAGGGAGTAAGAGGAAGGTGCAGGGCAGCATAGAAATTTTTTGCCTCAGTGTTCCTGAACAAGAGTCAAGATAAGTCTCCTAATGGGTTCTTAGATGGGCATTTGAGGGACACAAACACACCAACTGTCGATGCTGACTTGGTGCAGTCACTTGGATGGATTGGATGTGTTTAAGTCAGCAGACCCAGATGAGTTTCATCTGAGAGTATGAAGGAATTGGCCGGTGTCATAGTAGAACCACTGGCATGGCCGTTTTAGTGCTCATGGTGCTTGGGTCAGGTCCTGGAGGACTGGAAAAGGGCCAATGTGGTCCCTGTTTTCAAGAATGGGAGGCAGGAGGATTGGAGTAATTATAGTCCAGTCTCACCTCCATCCTTGGAAAGGTCTTTGAAACGATTATGAGGGATCATATTTGTGGGAGTCCAGGGTGAAAAATAATGCAGCAGGGAAACCAGCATGGATTCATAACAGGTATTATCATGCCTGACCAATCTGGTTTTTTTTTATGTCAGGGTCACAAAATGCTTAGATGCAGGAGTAGAGGTGGATATTATTTTCTTGGATTTTAAAAGGACTTTGATATGGCATCTCATTCCATTCTCATAAATAAATTAAGAGGCTGTGACATAGATGTTTACATGGTCCAGTGGGTGGCAAAATGGCTTAGCAGTTGCACCCAGAGAATGGTGGTAGACAGGTAGGTATCGACTTGGAAGGATGTGGATAGTGGGGTCTTGCAGGGTTTGATCCTTGGACTTGTACTGTTCAATATCTTCATCAGTGACTTGGGTGTGAAATGTATTCTGTCCAAGTTTGTGGATGATACTAAATTGTGGGGCAAAGTGCACACTCTAGAGGGTAGGGTTGGCCACCCAACCAGTGGTGGCTTCTGATTGTTAGTGGGCTGGACCCACAGCCTTTTTAATTCAAATAGACTGGAGGGTAGGGAATGATTGCAGGCAGATATGGACAGGTTAGAAAAGTGGGCAGAACACAATAGGATGCAGTTCAACAAGGACAAGTGTAGACAGCTGCACCATGGCTGCAAAAATATCCAGCACATATACTGGCTGGGAAGTGACCCTCAGCAGCAGAGAAGTGAAAAGGGATCTCAGAGTCATAGTGGACTTCAAGATGAACATGAGTTATCAGTGTGATGAAATCATCAGCAAAGCTAACCACACTTTATCATGCATCAACAGATACATGACAAATAGATTTAAGGAAGTGATATTTCCCCTCTATGCGGCATTGGTCAGACCACAATTGGAGTACTGCGTTCAGTTTTGGGTGCTGTACTTCAAGAAGGATGTTGATAGACTCTAGAGGGTCCAGAGGAGGGCCACTCGTATGGTTAGGAGCTTACAGGACAAGACTTATGAGGAGAGACTAAGGGACTTGGACCTCTTCAGCCTCTGCAAGACGAGGCTGAGAAGTCATCTTGTGGCCACCTACAAATTCATTAGGGGGATGCAGCAAGGGATCAGAGATGCTCTGTTCACCAGGGCACCTTTTGGGCTAACAAGGAACAATGGTTATAAACTGACAGACAGCAGATTTAAGCTAGATATCAGGAAAAACTTCTTCACCGTAAGGGTGGCCAAAATTTGGAATGGGCATCCAGGGGAGATGGTGCTCTCCCCTACCTTGGGGGTGTTTAAGAGAAGGCTGGATAGGCATCTGGCTGGGGTTATCTGACCCCAGCACTCTTTCCTGCCTAGGCAGGGGGTTGGACTTGATGACCAGAAGGAGTCAACAGGAGGCCTCTGCCTTCTCATTCCTCCTGAGAAAGGAAGGCAATCTGATAAGAGTCTGCACATGAATGTGAATGCACAGAGCCTGGGAAACAAGCAGGAAGAATTGGAAGTTCTCATACAGTCACAGAACTGTGAGGTGATGGGAATAACAAAGAGTGGAATAGCTCATATGATGGGAACACTGTAATGGATGGGTATACACTGTTCAGGAAGGACATGCAGGGGAGAAGAGGAGGACGAGTTGCTCTTTATATAAAAGAGCTGTATGATTGCTCAGAGAGAGGCTTGCTGAAAGTCTCTGGGTTAGGTTCAGAGTAGAGAGCAACAAAGAGGATATCTGTTACAGACCACGAAAGCAGGAGGATCATGTGGATGAGGTTTTCTTTAAACAGCTAGTAGAAGTTTACCAATCACATGCCTTGGTTCTTACTGGAGGACTCCAATCACCCTGACATCTGCTGGCAGAGCAATATAGCAGTACACAGGCAATCCAGGAAGGTTTTGAAGGGTGCTGTGGACAACTTCCTGGTACAAGTGCTGGAGAAGCCAACTTAGGGGCCATGCTCTTCTTGATCTGTGGCTCACAAACAGGGAAGAATTGGTGGGGAATGTGGAAGTGGATGGCAACTTGGGCGGCAGTGACCAGGAGATGATTGAATTCAGGATCTCGAGGAAAGGAAGGAAAGAGAACTGAAGAGTAAGGACCTTGGACTTCAGAAAAGCAGACTAGTGACAGATGATGAGGAAAAGGCTGAAGTACTCAATAGCTTCTTCACCTCAGTCTTCACAGACAAGGTCAGCACCCAGACTACTGCACTGGGCAGCACAGTTTAGGGAGAAGGTGAGCAGCCCTTAGTGGTGAAAGAACAGGTTAGGGACTATCTAGAAAAGCTGGATGTGTAACCTCATAGGGCCAGATGCGATACTCCCAAGAGTGCCAAGGGAGTTGGCCAATGTTATTAAAGAACTGTTGGCCATTATCCTTGAAAACTTGTGGCAATCAGGAGAGGCCCTAGATGATTGGAAAAAGGCAAATATAGTGCCCATCTTTAAGAAAGGGAAGAAGGAGGAACTGGGGAACCACAGACAGATCAGTCTCACCTCAATCCCTGGAAAAATCATGGAGCAGGTCCTCGGGAACTCCATTTCTAACCACTTGAAAGAGAAGAAGTTCATTAGGAACAGTCATAAAGGATATGGGGTTTGGGGATATACCAAGAGCAAGTCCTGCCTGACCAGCCTGATTGCTTTCTTTGATGAGATGACTGGCTCACCAGATGCTGGGACAACAGCGGACATATAAAACAACACTGATTTTTCTACAGTTAAAAATAAAGTAGATGCTTTATTAATATGCCAGAGGTCTGGGGCTGTATTTTCCAGTTTAAGATTGAAGCAAAGACAAATATGACTCCACTGGAATGAGTTAAAAACAGTCTGCAGAACTGAAATAGGAGCTTCATTACCAGGAGCCACTAACAGACAGGACAATTGCCAAACAAAGGATAGGTTGATTGGTGGAACATAAGACCAATAAAAAAAGGAGAGAGGGTTGTTTACACCTGTGGAATGAAGAATTTAGGAGAGAACAGATCGATTATAATAAGTCATGAAGTGAATTGACTCCCTCAGCCCTGCCTGACTAGAAATGCTGCTGCCACTGCCATGCAATTCATTTTAAACTTTTGGATGCAGCAGGAATCAAAGCTGGTATGCAAGTGCACCGATGCATCCCCCCCACCTCCTCTGGATCCACCCCAGTGTTACCTATCCCCTTATTAGTCCTGGCTCCAGAGAAACTGGGAGTCTTTACCTTCAACAATGGGAATTTCCATTGGGAAAATGCCAACTTATAGATATGGATGTTCAACTTGGCTTTGCTCTGAATGCTTCTTTGTATCCCCTGACTGTCCCTGAACCTTACAAATTCATGTCTGGGATGGTACTTCAGGGCTTAGACCAGGGATACTCAATCCCCGGGCCGTGGCTGGTCAGTTGCCGGTCCGCAGCATGGTCAGCTGCCAGACTGGAACTGGCCACAAAACAGCAAACTGCGGCCCTCCAGAGCCAGGCAAAGAGACCCCAGATCCTTCTGCAGGGCCCATGGCAGCTCAGGGTTTGGCCCACCACCCCCACCTACGGGTTGGGGTATCCTTACCTGTCTTCTGGCCAGAAATTGCAGCCATGGTTGGCTGTGACTGCTGGGCCATTGTTTGCTGGGCCACAGCATAAAAACTTTGGGAACCCCTGCCTTAGACTCATCTGTAGTACTGTAGTTTTAAAAGCTCTTGAATTCAGGGTAACTGTGTACAGTTGCCTGGTGACTATATTTGCAGATTGGTTTTATTCATAAGGGATTTCTATAGAATTTTGATATAAAAGAAACCCTCTACAATAATTACCTCCAGGTGAGGATGACCCATTCTATTCTGTAGAACGGTTAATAATCCAAGTAAATACCATGGTCAGTGGTGAGACTGATGCTGTGAAACAAGGAGCAACAGCCAGCATCTGTGTATGCATCCAAGATGCTCACTGTGCTCAGGACACGAGACCTCTTCCCTGTTTTGAGAATATTACACATATAGTTGTGAGGCCCACAAGAAGAGCTCTATTGAGGTTGTGGTGCTTTTTTCCCCTCCCATACCTACATATTGTTGACACTGGATTTTAGGAACCCATCTCCTATACCTTTCTTTTGGGTGAGCACAATCCTCAGACCAACCACAACACCTGCCAGTTGATAATAGGTGAATTTATTGATACAGAGTAAGAGGAGAAAATCAACAATACAATCAAACAATTGTATATCTGCCAATCCTGGGACTGTCATCAGAGTCACAGTACATCCGGTCAAGATGCAGGCTCCACTTTGAGGCTCTTTCTCTTAGGTGTCAGCAGTCTGGAAGTCAGATGCCGAGGCCCACAGCCCTCCTCCAGTGGGGTGCATGATATGGGCTACTGGTATGCCCTCAGTCCATGTTGGTCTCAAGGACCCTTCCCAGGTGACAGGGCTGGGGGTGGGGACCCCTTCTCAGGGACCAAAATGGGGAGGGACAGGGAGAGATGGACAAGACAAAGGGAGAGATGGGACAAAGGGAGGGACCCTTTGTTAATCTCAAGTCTCAGCTTTTGTATTTTCCTTCCCCCTTGATGACTCCTGATGACTCTTCACCCGTGGCTATCTCTGGTTGGCTGTCTCTCTGTGGTCGCATGTCCACGTAGCCTTCCAGGCCTTTTCCTAATTAGGTTTGTACTCCCAAAACTGGGACTTAGGCCTCCCTGCTGCTTTGGGGCCTTGTAGCTGGTGTCACTTACCTTGTATTATGGGACAGTATGGTACACACTTCTTTGATTTCCAGGCTGTGTGATCTTGTTGTCTGCCCATCTGCTTTCAGGGCCATGAGAACCTCTCATGCTCTTTAGAAATCCAATTAATTCCTGCTGCCCATCTTGACTGCTTATAATGCATATATCTATACCTATAAGCCAATTTCCCAAAACACAGACCTTTAAATACCATTTCTAAGCCAACATATATGAGACTCCAGTGCAGAGAGGCTGAGAAAGGGCCAGAACACAACAATTTCTGGATGCCAGTGTTTTAAATAAAAATCTGGATGGTGGCAAGATTGTCAGGTTGTTGCCAAAGTAGTTAAGTATTCATGACTGGTGTGTCTGGGGAGTAAAGCGGTGACTCTGTGTTATAGTCGATATAAGAAATTAACTATGCAGCCCATGGGCTTTGCCATAAAGTTAGCTGAATTTGGAAAGCTGGTCCTGTAGTTCTAGTCAAGCTGTGTAAATGCTTTGAGAACATTTAATATATGTAAATTAAATTAATGTTAAATCACTACGTCTCTGTGGCAGTGAATAATACGAAATAAGCAAAACAAGACACATGGCAAGATTGGAGCAATTCAGCTGTTGGATCCTGTGCGTGAATCCATACCTCAAATTCCTCTCTAAATAAGATTACAGGAGCTCAGTTTTACTTGAGAGAGAGAAAGGCAAGTCTTTTCTTAAAAAAAAGAGAGAGAAAAAAATGCAACCATTAAATGCATTTAAAATATCAGTGACGTTATTTGGATTCTTTCTGCTTCATTTTACAATGTTCAGGCTTTTAACATTACCATAACTTTATCGTGAGAAGCTTGATAATTTAGTTTTCTAAGAATAGCCTGCTAGACTCTACCTAGTATTTTATTATTTGAAGAATCCTTCTCTAGACACACTAGGTCATATACGTCAAGTCCTAAGATGCTAACATTGTGAAAAGCAAATATTGTTCCTTCAGACAGGGAGTGAATTATTGATAGGGTTTTGGGGGAATTCTGGTGCAGGAAGTTCTGATGAGTTAGTTTTGCAATAAGGTTTCTAATCTTATTCCCTTAAGCTCTTAGCATATTACACGGAGGTGTAAAACTGATGCATTCTGAATTCACATACTGACCTCTCCAAAGTGTGGGCTAAAAGAAAATTATGGCTGTTTTCAAGGAATTGATTCCTTCAAAGACTGGTGCTGGGAGGAAAGAATGCATTTTGGACAGGGTTGGCGATCTGCTACACTGGCAGTAGAAAGCTATTGCTTTTCATCAGTAACTTTGACATTTTCACAAACTCTTAATGGAGTGAGGAGAAAGGTGATGGGAGATAGATAAATTGATTCTTCTCTCTCTGACCACTGAACTAGCACCCCTGTATTCATTTTAATAGGAAGCAGTCCTGCCCCTCATTTTCTTTGTTGAATTTGGTACAAAATGTCACTATTCTCAGTAGGGTGATTTTTTCCCCCAATAAAATAGTATTCTCTTATTCATTTAGTTGGGGAGGGAATTACTGGACCGTGTAAATGCTTTTCAAGGACAACAGTAATTGAGGCATTAGCATTGAAAAACCTTTTCCCTCAAAGGATTCAGTGTAGGTACTTCTTACTCTGATTTTAAAGGGAAAGAATGAAAAGGGACAAAGCCTAGAATGCAAAATTGCTTGAGAATCACTCAGGATTTTTCCTTAAAAATTCGAAGTGGTAAAAGGAGATTTCCTTTAATTACCTCCCCAAATTACTGAAGGGTCTGGGAGTATAACAAAAAGGCTAAGTTGCCAACAAAACAACAGAAGACTGTAGGCAAGAGGGCTTTGATTGCTTTTATTGGCTTTTGATTTTCTGCATTGCATACTACAATCTTACGCATCATACTGTGTGGTGTTATACATAGCATACATTGCCTTGGGTCAGATTCAAACTGCAGGCCTCCTTGCAGGCTGGATTCAGCGCACGGCACAGAAGTTGATGCCGTGTTCACTGCAGTGATGGCAAGGAGTGTGGGGAAGGGGTCGGTCAGGAGCAGGAAGGGTCTGGTAGCAGCAGGGGCAGAAAGCTAAATTCTGGCTAGCAAGGCCTCAAGTTCTGAAGCAGGCTATGCTCCCCATCTTCTTCTGGTGGCCTGCTGTAGCCAGATAGAGCCCCTCTGTAGGCCAGTTACAGCCCATGGGTCATGTCTGACACCCCTACTGTGAACATCCAGCTCCTTTTTCTGCATAACATGTAGTCCTCTTGCCAGCATTTCCAGTTTGCCCTCACAGTTGCGGTTCTGTTCAGGCCGGGATGTCAAACTCCCTTGTCCCCTTGAGTTAGATCTGGACCACAAGGAGCCTTGCAGGACTCCAATGGCAGTAACACTGATTCAACTATAACTCACCCCTCTATCTCTGACATGCATGCCTAACGGGTCACTTCTGCCTCTGAATTTCTGTCCTCTCCAGGATCCCCGTGAGCTGGATCCAACCCACAGGCCGTATCTCTGAAGCCCCTGTATTAAGCTGTTAGCATACACAAAGTTGGCTTTTGCTGTCTACTATCCTGTTTTTGTGGGCATCACCACAGACTGACAAGGAGTCACTGGATTCTAACACATTTCCTTTGTTGAATGGTCCAAGATGTACATTGATAGCTGGGTATGAGATTCCAGTGCTGTCAGGCCACAGGCTTGAACCTGGGGTCTCAGCCTAACCAGCTCAGCTACATATCCCAGCCTGCCACCCAACAGCTGGTCATCTAGTCTATGGGTTTTTAACCTTTTAAAATAAGTATACCCCAAGCAGCCCCCTTTTTAATACATGTACCCCTGGGGGGCGTTGGCAAGTGGCCAGACATGGAGCGGGGACATGGCAAGTGGCGGAGCAGCAGCAGCACAGAGTCTGGTCCTGCACTTGCCTTGCCCCGGTCTTGCTCCAGTGAGGCAGCGGCATGGGGTGGCGGTGCTCTGTCCTCACCTGTTCCCGTGTACTCTCTGGGGCCATTCAAAGCACCCCCAGGGATACGCATATCCCTGGCTGACAACCCCTGATCTAATCTGCTCATGGCTATCCTGAAGCCTCCAGCAGGGCCTAGCCTCCCACCTATTCATTGGTCCTGGAGTGACTAGCCAGGCTCAGCAAATTTTCCAGCTCCCCCATATAAATATCTGACCCAGACTAGGCCTATCTGTTGCTTAAGGGACTGTGGCCCAATGCCCACTAAAAATATTATAAGCTTCCCTTAGATTGGAGGCCATTGGGTAAGCAGCAGCTGATTCCTTGGGACAAATAAAAATATAACTGGGGCAGTAGTGAGGTCATAGATTCAAAATGAGTGCATTTGGGGGGAACACTGAGCAGAGCACACCAGGCAGTGCCCACTGGCCCTCAAATGAGTTCAAGGAGCCAGTGCACACTGTTGGCTTAGAAATGGTATTTAAAGGCCTATTTTGTGGGATTGGCTTATAGGTGTAGAGATAAGCATTATAAGGGGTCAAGATGGGCAGCAGGGGTTAATTGGATTTCTAAAGAGCTTGGGAGCTTCTCATGGCCCTGAAAGCAGATGGGCAGGCAACAAGAACACACAGCCTGGAAACCAAAGAAGCATGTACCATACTGTCCCATAATACAAGATAAGTGACACCAGCTACAAGGCCCCAGAGCAGTGAGGGGACCTGAGTCCTGGTTTTAGGGGAATAGCCCAAATTAGGAAAAGGCCCGGAAGGCTATATGGACATGTGACCACAGAGAGACAGCCAACCAGAGATAGCCATGGATGAAGAGTCACCAGGAGTCATCAAGGGGGAAGGAGAATACAAAATCAGACTTGAGATTAACAAAGGATTCCTCCCCATTCCTCCTCCTTTTCCTTTCCATTCCCTCCTTCATCCCATCCCTCTTTCTCCTCCCCAAGAAGGGTTCCCATCCTCTGGGAAGGATCCCTGAGGCCATCATGGACAGAGGGCATACACCAGCATCCTGTCTCATGCACTGCACTGGAGGGGGGCTGTGGGCCTCAGCATCCCACCTCCAGACTGCTGACACCTAACAGAAAAAGCCTCAGAGTGGAGCCTGTATCCTGACTAAATGTACTTTAACTCTGATGATAGCTCTAGGATTGGTAGATATAGAATCACTTGATTATTTGTATTATTGCTTTTCTATTATCAGTCTATCAATTGTTATCAGGTTAGCAGGATACTGCTTGTTCTGTAGGCCTGTGGGGTCAGGCCAACTCTCAGGATCCGAATATTGCACTGCTAGACAGGAGGGTGTGACACAATTGCACATATACAAACACACAAATCAATTAGGTGCATACACACGCATGCTACCAGCTCAGCCACATACACATCCAAACCAGCCTAGGCACATGCATACCTATCACTAATTCAGGCACATATACTATACACCCCAGAAGTTAGACACAGATCACTAATTCATATATCATGCACACAATGCCATAGATACACACATACATACTCACACTAGCAACTCAGATACACACACATTCAAAATAACTTGTCTAGGTTCATGCACACCTATAACCAGTCAAAAATGGTTGGGGAAGGGGAGGGAATGCATTTTAAAATAAATTAAAAAAAAAAGAAAAACTGGGGGTTTTGCTACAGTCCCTTTGGTTCTTTCCTGCCACGACTTGGATCTTATTAGGGGAGGAAAGAGATTGATGGAATTTTAATTGGCACCTGCAGAATGAATACTCCCAATACTTTACATTATTCCAGGTATTTTATTTCTTTTTCTTATCTTTTCTTTTACAGAGGCCTGGATTGCAGGCAGCAGCCCATTCAACTTGCCCCCTAGATCATCCCTGGGCTCAGGAGGGGATCTCTGGCTTTGAAATCCTTAAGGTAAGTGCCAGCCGGTTTCCTGTGGTGCTCATTATCTCATTAGCAGTCTGCACACATGGCACTTTCCATTCCATACCGACTACTTATGTGGGGAGCAACCCTGGCTACTCCCACTCAGTTTGTAATAACAACTTACACTCCTAACTCAGTCACTCTGAGTTCCAAGTGGATATTGTTTTCCCATGCCCGTGCCTCGGCTTATCGCCGCTAATTACCTCATTTGCAGTTTCCTCATAGCATCTCTCAGTGTCTCCCCACGGTTTGTGCCGGTGTGGCTCTGGGAGTTCCTTTGCCACCAGAGCTGGCACCTAGGGCCCTGGAAAAGTCTTCCCCCCTGAGTTCTGGGGTCGTTGTCAGCTTCCCCTCCCAGGTCCCATCCCGAGACCCCTTCTCTAATCAGGGACCCCTCACCTTGTCATGGCACGGAGCCTCGGCTTTTCCCCCAGACTCACCGCAGTGGCTGGACTTCCTCCGGAAGTAATTCATGGTGTTGCTAACCTGTCATCTTCATGGCCCTTCAGTCTCTGCATCACTCAGGGCCTCAGATCCCTCTAATGTGGTCCTCTTCCTCTCGGGTCTCGAACAATGCCCTCTTCCATCCTCTGGTGCCCAAAGGCATTTTCTCTGAGACCTCCCTCTTCTTTTATCCCCAGAAGCAGTGTCCCATTGGCCGACCTTGAATGATGTGGGAAATCCTCCTCCAGCTGCCTGGGTATCACAGTTAACAGTTGCGGGGATTTTCCCAAGTAACAGGGCTCCCAACAGGGACTCTGTTACATTAATAAATTCACCTATTATCAACTGGCAGGTATTATAGTCTGAGGGTTCTGCCTACCTGTAATAAAGGTATAAGGGCAGGGTTCCTAAAATCCAATGTCAACAGACACTGCCCAATGAAACTTTGCCTGGAGATGGGATTGGACCAGGGACCAGAGCCTTTTTCCTTGTGAGCTAGGTGGCTATTTTAGATAGGGCTTGGAGGAGGTTGACCGGAAGGTCTTGGGACTCGGTGGGGCTTCAGATGGTGAGTGCATAAATAAACAGATGAGGGGAATAATGCGGCCAGAATCTCAGCAAGAGGTTCTGGAGGAGGCAGTGAAGTGGTGACAACCTGGCACGTTCTAGATAGCCATGCACCAGGGTCTCTCTCTGCTCATAGAAGGGACAGGTGTCGGGGGCATCCACGAAGTGTGCCAGATACATGTGCATGGCAATGGCTCTGTGAAGGAGCAGCCAGCTGAGGTCTCTGGGGGCCTGTGGATCAAGGCAGAACACAGATTTGTCCACCAGGGACCCTAATCTTTGCTGAACATGTCCTGCCACTTGGTGTCCAGGCAGAACATGAAGACAGGATGGTGGCAGATGCAAACCATGAGCATATAGAGCTGGCAGTGGTGATTCAGAAGCAGATCAGCTTCATATCCCCCAACCTTCTAGGATGGTGAAGTAAGTGTCAGCATGATCCCAGACTGCCTTGTTGTTGCCTCTGGTCTGTTCTTTGACTCCAGTCTGCTTGATCTCCTGATTTCTCAATCTGTATTGCTCTTTGACTTCACTGTCTGGTTGATCTCCTGGATTCTCAACCCATCTTACTTTCTGACTGCTCTCTGACTGATCTCCTTGCTTCCTGACTTGTTCCTAGATCTTACACTTGGGCAGACCTCTAGGCTTCCTGACCTGGCCTGTACCTGGATTCTGTTCACTCATCCTCACTCTAATCCACACCTTGATTCCTGAGTGGTCCCAGCCCTGGCCACCCATCACTTGAGGTGACAAGTGCACAGTAAGAGGCTGAGAAAGGGCCAGAACTCTGACGCCAGGCTCTGCACTCAGTACATCACTTTGGCTTGAAAGCTTGTCTAATTTTTTTTAACTGTGCAGTTGATCTAATAAACAATGTTAACCCGAAATATCCAACACTACCGTAGTACTGCACAGATTTGTTGTTTTGCGTAATACTTGTAAGTTCAATAATATACTTGATTGAAAAAGTTTCAAGCAGGCAATGACAACTGTTCTTAAAAATTATCTGTATTTAACAGTTTGCAGAGACCCCAGCTGATAGGCAGTACTGTTATGGCAGGTACTGTACAAACTCTCAGTCAGTGATAATCCCTGCCCCAAAGTGCTAGTAATCTAAATAGGCCAGACAAAGATTAGGAGAGAGTTGAGATGACTTGCTGAAGGTCACAAACCAATAGAGCTGGTTGAAAAACTATTTTAAAGTAATAATCTTCTGTTAGAAAATGCAGTTCTGTTGAAATCAAAGTGTTGCATGGGAATGTATCAGTTTTGATAAGTTTTCAACAGAAAAAAATTCAGTTATTTCAATAATGTTGAGGTATTTTGCTTGTTTTTTGGCTAATATTAAAAATACATTAAAAAGTTTTAAAATAGTATGTTCTAACATTATTGAAACAAAATGTTTCACCTCAGAATCAACTTTCCTTCCTTCTTCCTCCCCCCCAATGTACGTTCTACAAGTAATTTTGCGGTTTCATTCTCATTTTGTATGGAAAAAAATGTCAGAAGTTTCAATGCCCTACTTTCTGTGTCATACTCTCTTAAAATAATTCAGTGTTCCTACTAGTGCTGTCTTGGTGCTGTGATATTTTATACATTTCTTTCTGAACCCAAGATTTTTCACAGTAGTGCTGAGGGAGCACAAAAACTGGGGAGCTATTGCCTGCCTTTCTATCCCCACCATAGGGGCTCAGAATAATGGCACTCCTTGAAATGATGTGCTAGGGACAGAAGTTATAGGTAAACTGGTATAAATGGTCAGAAACTGTAACACAACAGAACACAACAATGGTTCAAATCTATAACACAATAGAAGTTCAGTACACACAACTTTATTTCAAAATGGCTGAAACCATTTTAAGATAAACCTGGATGGATGTAGTATCAGACTTAACCAATATAGGTGAAATAGGTTTATTGAATTTCTGTTCCAGACCATCTCCAGTTTCACGTTAACTTGCAGTCCCTGAGAATCCCAGGATGCTTTGTACCTCCTCTGCAAGCCACCCCCAACCCCGCTTGCAGGGTGGGTCTTGGCAGAAGCTGTCTGATTCAGCCAAGCAGGGATGTGTGCTTTAGCAAGCCTAGGCTTCTGACCTAGGCCACTGCAGGTATGTGGCTGCATTTCTGGAATCAAAAATGAATTTCATTTGCTAATCAGTTCAATCTACACAGTTTGGACTAACCTGCAAAGGTTGAATTGATTCAACCTCAGGCTTTTGGACTGTCTGTCCTTAGCCATGGAGTGCAGGGATTAAGACAAAGCTGGTGCTGCTAACATTTAAGGACATGAGAAAGACTGGAGATGGTTCTCCAGTACAGGAAGAATACTTCTGCTATTTAAAAAGGGCACTGCTGAAGTCTTGTTCCTCTGGTATTCTTCAGAGTACCAAAGGGCATGGTGCCTAGTGCTTTTACAATGGTAAGTGCCTCTTTCAATACCAGGCTGTGTCTCTTTGTACAGCACTCTGATAATCACACTCTTCCTTCCACACCCCTAATGATTGTTATTAATATGATGAAAAATCTGCAGACTCAAGAATGTAATTGTAGAACTCCTATTGAAATTAATTTGGGGGGTTTGATTACATTTCAGAGCTGGCTTTGAAAGTTTCATTTGTGTTATGCCAGATTCACAGTGGCAGACCATATTGAGACCTTTGGACAGAATCTACTCTGACAGAGCCATCAAAGGTGTAACAGGGTGGGCCAGAAAAAAATATCTATCTATCTATCTTATAAGTTATATACTTATAAATAAATATAAATAAATTATATTTTATGTTTGGTTCTATGCTTCTGGGTGGCATATTCTGTGAATAGCAGAGTGCCTATGCCCTGGGATGTTTAAATCAAGTTAAATAAATAAATTATTGAGTTACACTGTCCTCCTTTCTTTTTCAGTCCCCCCACCCCCCCACCTAAGTATTACCACACTTTAAAGGCTTGTGTGACATGAGGGCAAGTAGAAAATTCCTCCTTTCAGAAAAAGGGAAGGTACTTTTACTATTTATATATTTTTTAAAAGTTAGGATTGAATTCATTTCTTTGATCATGAATTGCAGCTTGTCTGTTACCAGAACCATTTCATACTTCATCTTTTCTCTTCTAGTTTCTCTTCCTTTTGATCTTTCTCTGTTATTCTTACCAGTTGCAGTACGTGAGGGGAATAAGCAAACTTGAGACCTACATTGGCACTAGAAAGATAGATCTCTGGAGCAAGTAAATTACTTTTGTCAGATGTCTTGGAAGTTTGAGCAGAACTCAAAGTTTAGCGGTTCTGCTGGGTAGTAAAGCTAAGAAGTTTGTCTGGCATCAGTCTGACAACCATCTGCAGAGCATTTCTGTTGAATTTCTGTTGCCATGGTCTGGTGTACTGCAGTGCAAGTCAGTCTCAGTAACATCAAAATTTGGGGCTTTTCAGGAGCAGCTTTATAGAGTGGGTTGGGGAAGGCAGTGATTTTTCATTCTCCAGGGCCATAGAGAGCTTTGAGGTGTGTTTTTTTTAAGTCAGTGAGGGCATCTACACATGCCCCTATAGCACCGTTGGTACTGAATCATCATTTAATATTTCTTTTTAGAAGTACTAAATGATGGTGTAGTAGCAGCCCATACTGTATCATGCTGGCAGCGCACGGTTATTTCTAGCCCCTATGTTGTCGTGGCAATGTGTTATAAGGGACCACGTTGCTATGGTGATATAGTGGCAGTGTCATGGTTTTTGCCTGTGGACACTACATCACTGTATCAATGTGCTACAGTAGCACAGCATCACATGTAGATATGCTCAGTGGTTCTCAACCTCACTTGACTCAAGGCACTTCTCAGAAAATACCAGCTTTTAGGTTTCATTTGTTTTTTGACTTCGGAAGAGTAGTAGAACAATCCTCTGTTACAAAGAACTCAGAAAGACTACAACATAGTTTTTGATGTTGTGGATTTGTATCTGAAATCTATGGGTTTACCTTGTGAACCATGTGTAGGTATTTCCACACCTAACAGTGATCATATTACGTGGTACCCTTAAAAGAATCTCATGGTAGCTCAGGGTGCCATCGACCCCGATTGAGAATCACTAGTCCAAGCCCTAGTCTACAACAAAAACTGCTGCCAGCAAAACTGCAACAGCACTTTTGCTGGCAAAACTGAGAGTATGCTCACTCTAAGCCCTGAAAGAATTATTCCACTTCCATTCTATGGTGCCTCTCAGCAGCCAGATAAAAGCACATTGAAGGCACTATGTCTTCATTTGACTGCCATAGTACATTTTGCAGCTGGTGCCCTCCCCTGGGCTTGCACATCCATAGGGAAGATTATTGGTCCCAATTATGGAATATAGGACTCATGCAGCTTGCTTGCACCTCAGAACCTTTCTCTAAACCTCTCTTCCCACTTACAGCATAGCTAATCCATTAACAAATTATCTCACCTCTCAGGAGAGGCCATAACATTGACCAAGTCCCATATTAGGAAGTCCTTCCGTATTCTGGAAAGAATGTCATGCGAAATAGATGCTCCCAAGTTACTCTGTCTTGACAATATGCAAAAGTCGTGGAGCTCAAGCCACAAGATATTCAAACAGAGGGACTTCCACAAACTCAATAGGATAAAGTGGTGTATGGCTGCTACTCCCTCCTGTCTTTTGGAACTTTTTACTCATGTTTGCTTTCCTTTCCTCTGTGGTAGATCACCCATAGAAGAGGCACAGTTCTGTTTGTGAGCAATTGTTTTATAGCATCATATTTAGCATATTTAGGTAGATCTGGAGAAACTGACTTTTGTTTGTGAAATAATTTTACTAATATACATATACATATACATATATCGCAGGCCCATGAGAGCCTTTCATGCATGGATTAATGATGTGATTTTTTATCCCAAGGTGTACAATGCTCAATAGGTCTCTTTCCAAAAGTCTGAGCTCTGGGAGTCTGGCAGCTCTGGGAGCTGGGGCAGCTCCAGCAGTCAGCCAGAGCCCGGCACTGCTCATTCCCAGCTGCCCCAGCTCCCAGACAGTGCATAGTGGGTAGAGGATGGGGCTGGGCAGGGCATCCATGTGGACTTCTCCCACGGCTCCCCCCACCAGGGCAGAGGCAGGCACAGCTGGAGGAGATTGGAAGCTGTAAGTAAAGAAGATAAACCAGCATCATGTGACCAGCTAGATTTTCCTACACTGCCACAGTTTTCTGTGGCTAATTGGTCATACAGTAACTACACTTTGAGGTCCTCAGTGCTATGCAGAACATTACAAGACTGTGCACTTATCTATGCACTGTAGACATCTATGCACATGTATTGAAGCTGTAATTACAGCGTGTTAGAAAGACATGATTAAGTAAGTCTGCTGGAGCATGGTAATTACTGCTCTCCAGCAGACTCGAGAATCATGTATTTCAGAGTCCTTGCACTGAAAAATGGTGGTGGGGTCACTTTAAGTAAAGCTTGTTTGGTGAGCCATTTTCCAGCATGAGGACACTGATACACACATGATGCTCCAGGCACTTTAATTAGAGCAGCTTTTGGAGCCACTCTAATTAAAGTACCCCTCCCCCACACTGTCTCCCAGAGCATGTGTATAAATGCCCACAGTAAATAGCATGTTCCAGATCACTTATTCCACACTCTACAAATGTTTTCTACATTTCTGTGCCTTTGAGGAAGGTGAATCAAAATCTGCCCCTTTTCCTTTGTGTTACTACTTCACAGCAGTCTCTTTGTGCTGTAATAACAATTAACAAGAAACATCGCTTGCCCTTTAATGATTATTGATAGAATGCCAGGTCTCTGCAGTGTTATAAGGATGTGACTAACAGTTCACTAAAAGAGCAGGCACTCAGGCCTAGCAGGATAGAAAGAAGAATGAACACCTACCATCTGTGAAGATAAATTGGATTTCTGAAAATAGTACAGCATTTGAATTGAGAGCCTTGTCTAATGTGAATTTGTATTCCTGGAAAAAACAACCCAATATTACATTTGCCAGCCATTCAATTGCTTCAGCTGAACTTTTGCAAGTCTCATCAGTCTAGGTCTATTAGAGGAAATCTTTTGTGCAGACTGAAATTCTCATTTATATTTAGAGACAGGCTGATAAACATCACCAGACAGTTTTGTACTGTTTGCACAGATGGTGGGATTAAAGCAAGTGGGGGTGGGAAGCTTGCATGCAGTGACCACCACCACCACACACCACCCTGTGCTGTTGCTGCCCCAGGTGTGGCCGCCACCACCCCACTCTGCATGCAACTGCTGCCTCCCCTCTCCCTCCTGCTCCTTAGATAACTGGAATTTTTAGATAACTGGCACTCCTCATTTCCCACTCATGCCGGATAACAGAGCTTTTACTTTACTAAGATGGTTTCCCTTCTCTTCCTTTCCTCATTAAGCTTTTGTATTATACTCAGAAGCAGAATATGGGAAGGCAGGCTGGAAGACTGGGGTACAACTGGGGGCAATATTTCCCACAGGATCCTTGTCATTAGTGATGATGCATAAAGAACCCAAGATCACAGGTTGAATGTTTTAGGGCTGGAAGATGAAACCCTCCCCCAACAATTTCTGGTAAATCTAAGCTCTGGAAATAAGACAACCAATGGAAACTCACAAAGGCCTGTTCTGTTAAAGCAGGAGTACCCCGCTAAATTCAGCAAAATAAAAAGAGAAATTACAGTTTTCCCAGGGACTACAGAATACTTTACAATGCAGGTTAATAAACTGGGTTCAATCAAATTAGGACGCTCTCCCCTTAGAATCTCCGCCTGTTTGCAACAGTTACTATATTTTTGCCCCTTCTTTATAATAGGCACTCATGTAAGTATCCCAAAACCACTTGTCTTTTACTTATTTTTAGTGCTTTTATTTTGGCTTGTTCTTAGATTCTCAGAATTTGCCTCCCATTTCTTTGTCAGCAGAAATTTGAAGTTGCATAATAAAAAAAGTAAGCGACATTGCAGGAGGAATAAATGAGAAGCTATTTAGGAGAGTATACATTGTCCTTGGAGTGTACACTGTATTCATGAAGACCCTAGAAAGATAGGCCTGTCCATGCTTTGCTCATAATGATGACTTAATGAGTCATTAATTTGAATATAACCTTTTGCATGATTCAATAGTTTATGTTCTGATATTTAATATGTAGTGACAAATAAATCTAGGGACAGAAATTACACATCAGTCAGTATAAGTGATTGGAAACCAGTCTAAACCTGTAATAGAACAGAAGTTCAGTGTGCACAGACTGGTTTCAAAATGGCTGAACCTGGTTTAAGATAGACCAGGATGGATGTAGTATCAGATATAATCAGTTTAGATTAGACCAGTCTGTTGAACTTCTGTCCTAGATTTCCTCCTGACTCAAGTTATCTTATAGTCCACTTGGTATCCCCAGATGCTGGGAGGCCCCCCACTAATCTCTCTTTGCAGGGCAGGCAGGCTAGCCTCTGCCAGTGCTCCTCTGCTCCTATTGAGTTGGCCCAGCCCTGGTCCCTGGCTGTCACAGAGCTGAGGCAGTAAAGCCTCTGCTCCCCAGTCTGCATCCTGCCCGCATCTGTCAGCCCTGTGGGGCAATGGGACGGGGAGAGGTGGAGGTACAGAGCCCCCGTGTCCTAGTCCCAAGTCCCCGAGCTGGGGTACCTCAGGCAGTTTTATCACCCTGCTCTGGGCTCCACCCAAGCTGTGGTCTGCCCAGCTATGGGGAGCACCATGCTGAGGGTTATATCCTTCACTCTCTGTGGGGTAGGTGGAAGAGTCCCTTGAACAAGTGCTGGCCCCTGGAGCTGTGCATCTGCCCATGTGAGGGGAGCCCCACATGCTTCGGGGGGGGGGGAAGTGTGGAGGGGAGGAAGAGGGAGAAGGTTATCAGGTAAAGCACCACAGGCTTAATGAGGGGGCTCTGCAAGCCAAACCAAACTTACAGACCATATCTTTGGCAACCCTGCGTTATGGTATGTATTTTTTTTTTTTTGTTAAATGTAAAAACCACCTAACCAGAAGACTGATAATGACTTAAAATGGACTAATGGATACTTTTTAAATGATATAAAATTTAGTGAAATAAACACCTACCCATAAAATGGATTATCTGCAAAATGGAGTTGGCTAAAATAAGGAAAATATTTTACAAAATTAAAATAAAAAAGTAAGATTTCAATGAAATTCCAACCAGCTCTAATACGAATTTAGACTGATTCACCTGGTGTGTCCTTGCCCCCAAAAGTCTCCATCTGCACAGAGAAGCATTCAAGGCATTTTTTAGTATATAATCTTGTGCCTGAAGTCTTCAAAGGTGGGGTCTTTAAATTTAGGCACCTGGTTTTTCAGAGGTACTGCCCTCCAGTTGGTCCTATTGACTTCAATTCAAATCAAAGATGCCCAGGTCCTGGAAAAATAAGGACATTTATTTACTTGACTGAATATGGTTTTTGATTGGTAACTTGTACTTGCTGCTGGACAGTGGGTACATCCTGAGAGGATGGTACTTGTCCCAGGGAGCTTCCATTTAAAACATCTAAAGCTTTCTGCAAGTGTTTAACTTAATGCACATGTGGCATTTAGCTGGATTCAGAAGGACTGTTTCTATGAACAAAGTTAAACCTTCAGCCAAAACTTTGCAGGACTGGGACCTATATAATCTTTGAGATCATTAAGAATAGAAATCAATATTACCAAATAAAAGATGTGTTTTCCACCTACCACAGAGCCAGAGCTAGTTGTATATTTGGGCTAGAATTACTATTACAAGTCTCTGGGAATAAATATGCTATATATTATATCTGATACTACATCCATCCTGGTATATCTTAAACCAGGTTCAGCCATTTTGAAACCAGTCTGTGCACACTGAACTTCTGTTCTATTACAGGTTTAGACTGGTTTCCAATCACTTATATTGACTGATGTGTAACTTCTGTCCCTAGATTTATTTGTCTCTAGTTCCTTGTCTCTAGTTCCTTGCTACTAGAGCTGCTGCTTTGTTAGTTCTGTAGTAGTAGTCATCTGAGCGCTGTGGAAAATTAGAGGTAATTCATGGAAGTCTCTGGTGTATGTGGTAGTAAAACTATGAAAGGTGTTGTCTGATAGCTTCATAGTTGATAGTTGGTAGGGGTCAGAAGGGACGTGAGCAGATCATCAAGTCTGACCCCCTGCCATGGCAGGAAAAAGTATTGGGGTCAAACGACCCCAGCAAGGTGTTTGTCTAGCCTTGTCTTAAAGACCCCCCAGGCTAGGAGCCAGCACCACTTCTCTTGGAAGTTGGTTCCAGATCTTAGCTGCCCTGACAGTGAAGAAGCGCCTCCTGATGTCTAGTCTGAATCTACCCTCTGCCAGCTTGTGACCGTTATTTCTAATCACTCCTGGTAGTGCTCGGGGGAACAGGGACTCCCCCAATGGCTGCTGGTCCGCTCTGACTAGTTTGTAGAAGGCCACTAGATCCCTCCTCAGCCTTCTCTTGTGGAGGCTGAACAGGTTCAGGTCCCTTAGCCTCTCCTCGTAGGGTCTGCCTGATGCCCCCTGATCATGTGAATGGCCCTCCTCTGGACCCTCTCCATGTTGTCCACATCCGTCTTGAAGTGTAGTGCCCAGAACTGGACGCAGTACTCCAACTGGCTCCGGAGCGGTGAGAGACGCGCGGGTGAAGCCCACTGCGCCCCCGCTCC
>NW_017728931.1:20602617-20634338 GCF_001723895.1 Crocodylus porosus | reverse complement strand
TTTGACTGTGTAGGTGTTGACACCACAGTCCCCTAGTTTTTTAATGAGAATGGGGTGAGAGACAGTGTTGAAGGCCTTCCTAAAGTCCAGAAAGACTATGTCCACTGCTACCCCTGCATCTAAGGATTTTGTGACCTGGTCCTAGAAGGCCACCAGGTTGGTTTGACAGGATGTGCCTCTAATGAACCTGTGTTGGTTGCCCCTAAGCATAACTTCCCCTGCTGGCCTCTCATGGACATGCACCAAGATAATTCTCTCAAAATGCTTACTCAGGATTGAGGTAAGACTAACTGGCCTATAGTTTCCTGGGTCCTCCTTCCTCCCTTTCTTGAAGGTGTCAACCACATTGGCCCTCTTCAAGTCCTCTGGCACCACAAAAGAGCACCACAAATGCTTGTAAAACCATGCCAGGAGTCCTGCAATGGCCTCAGCTAATTCTCTCACCACTCTGGGGTGGAGAGCGTCAGGACCAACTGACTTAAATATGTCCAGTCCCTCCAGAAGTTCCCTAACTAGTTCCTCACTGATCCTTGGCCTGGGTGCACCTTCCCTGGGGCCTGAGGGGGTCCCGGTGGTGAGGCTGATCCAGTCCCTGCTCAGGATAATGGAGGCAAAGAAATTGTTAAATAGGTTAGCTTTGTCATCTGGTGTGACAACCAGATTTCCTAATGTGTCTTGCAGGGGCCCCACGTTACTCAGTACCTTCTTTTTGTCCCATATGTATTTAAAAAAGGACTTCTTGTTGTCTTTGATCTGGGTAGCTAGTCCCGGTTACATCTCCGTGTTGGCCTTCCTGACCGCACCCCTGAGCAACCATACTATAGTCCTCTCTGGTGATGGCTCCTCCCTTCCATTGGGTGTATGCCTCCCTTTTAGCTAGGAGATGTTCCCAGATGCTTTTGGTGAGCCATGGGGGCTTTTGGGCCCTCCTGCTTCCTTTTGGTCCATGTTGGGATCACCTCCCTTTGGGCTTGGAGGATCATCTCCTTAAGGAGTGACCACTCTTCTTGGACATCTGACTCCCCTCCTCTCCAGGACCTCAGTGCTTCCCCGACTATTCTCCTTACCTCATTGAAGCCCTCCCTCCTGAAATCTAGGGCTGCTGCCTTGCTGCAGGCCTTTGCCACCTTGTGCTGGATGGTGAATTCCAGCAGGCGATGATCGCTGTCACCCAGGTGGTTGAGCACCCGCAGCCCCCTCACCAGGGCATTGCCCATGGCCAGCACCAGGTCCAACAAGGCGTCTCCCCTTGGTGGTGCTGTGCACCTCCTGGGTTAGATGGAGGTCCTGCGTTTGGGCTAGGAGCCTATGTGAGCGGTCAGACCTGGCTGACTGCTCTGCCTAGCAAATGTCTGGAAAGTTCAGGTTACCCATAATGACCACATCCTTTGACCTAACTACCTCCATGAGCTGACTTAAAAATTCCTGGACTAGCTCTTCCCCTTGGTTGGGTGGTCTGTAGTATACCCCCCACTGTTAAGTCCCTTTCCCCTCAACTGCCTTGTATTCTAACCCAGAGAACTTCAGTGTGCCCCTTCTCTGACCTTGTGCTACTTGATGAGGATGCGTATTCCTCCTTGATGTAGAGCACCACACCCTCACCTTTCTTCCCTGTCCTGTCTCTCCTGTACAGCCTATAGCCCTTGATATTCACCGCCCAGTCATGCGTTGGGTCCCACCACATTTCTGTGAGCCCCACTATGTCTGGGTTTGTGTCAGCTAGCAGGAGGGTGAATTCCTCCTGCTTGTTCCCCATACTACGAGCGTTTGTGTAGAGGTGTTTGAGGCCTCCTGAAGATGCATTCACTGGCCCCCTAATATCAGTGTTGCCCTGGCCCCTGTTGCTTACCTGGGTATTTGTGTTGCTTGTCAGTCTAGGCTGGGCTGTACTTGTGGGTGCCACTTGGTTTAGTGGTCCAAGGCTTCCTCTGCCCTCATCTTCCCCTTCCTCTGATGAGCCTAGTTTAAAGCCCACCAGAGGAAATCTGTCAACCTAGAATAGAACACATGCTTACCTTTGAGGGAAAGGTGAAGCCCATCCCACCCAAGCATGTCTCTCATCGTGATGTGGGGGTTGTTGTCTAGGAAGCCAAAGCCTGACTCAAGACACCATTCCCTAAGCCACCAGTTGGTCTCTGTGATGGTGGTCTCATGTTGTCTTCCACGTCCGCTCACTGATAGGACAGAAGAGAATACCAACTGTACACCTATCTCCCTCAGCACGCCGCTCAGAACGTGGTAGTCCACCATCAGGTGATCAGGGCTTCTCCTGGCTGCATCATTAGTACCCACATGGATTAGGATCATGGGATAGTAATTGGTGGGCTGGATCATGGCCTGGATCATCCCCATCATGTCCTGAATCTTTTCTCTGGGCAGGCAGTAGACCTTGAGTGCTGAGGGGTCCTGGTGACAGATGGAGCCTTCTGTACCTCTCAGGATGGAGTCGCCTATGATGATCACTCGATGTTTCCTCCTCTGGGACTGCTTAGCTCCTTCAGTGTGTTCAGAGTGTGGAGAGTGTGGAGTTGCCTCCTCTCCGGTTGCCTCCTCTCTTTCCTTCTCCTGCAGTATCGCCAGGGCCTCATACCTGTTGTCCAGCTGGACTGGAGGAGCTGGTACTGTTTTGCTGTGAGCAGCCCTGGTTCTGGAGGTGACCATCTGCCATTCTGCAGTGGAGGGCACCTCCTGGGGTGCTTCTTCCTTGGGTGCGTGGCCCTGCAGGGAAAGGAAATAACCAACAATTTCATCCTCCACCTTCTTGATTCCCCTCAGCCTACTAACCTCCTCCTGGAGCTTCCTCACCTGCGCCTCCAGGGCCCTAAGGCGGGTGCCTGTAGGACAGGTGTGGGGGCTCCAAATAATTGGACACCTTGTTATTTCCCCTACAAAGCAGACTATCTAAGTATGTGCAATACTACCATAGTATGCAAATACATTCTTAAATCTTAAATATCTCCCTGAGCAGCTCCATTGTTTTGTGGTCAGGACAGCCACCTGGGAGGTAGAAGAACTGGGTTCCAGCCCCTGCACTGATGAATATTACTTGTGCCAAGTGGAAAATCTTCATAAAGAAAGATTGAGAAGCCCTACCCCAAATACTTTATGATCTGGTGAATAAGGCAGATTCAGTTTGACAAACATTTTTAAAAATGTTTTTCATTCAGCAACAAAACAAGCAATCAGTGACTCCCTTCAAATATTTGCACACACCCACTGTATTTCTACAGTGCATGTTTCAATGAATAGAACCTCACTGCTGTTTGAATAACCTCTCTTTCCCATTCCATACCCTTATCTGTCTATGAGCTATTTCTTCAACCTATTCATTCTACAAGTACAGTAAACTAACAGTGTAATAAACATGGGGGAAAGAGGGGGAAGGGGCAGATGGAGGGGTGGGTATAGGGAAAGCATCATCATATCACTTCAGCAGAACTCTTAACATACTGCTTTTGTCGCATTGAATTTTAAGTTTAATCACTAGGCTAACTCCTAAGGAATAAATTCTACAGCTCTGTGTAGGACCTCTGAGAACTGTGACTCTGGAGTTAGGAACAATGTTGTGAAGAAAGCTAGGTGGAAGAGTTGAATATCTAATGTACCAAAGTGCTGGGAAGTGGAGTGTGAGCAGTTCCTTGACTTTAATCAAAAGATGTCAAGGATTTTCAGAGGTGAAAAAGCATCTATTCTCCAAGGTGATTATTTTCTTCATTATGTTCCTCTTCTGAGGATGTGCGGCTCTGGTCTAACGAGTATTTTCCCTGCTCCAGAGGGGTGTGGTTAAGACTTCCATATCTAAACTTTGTGAATTTGAGATAATGCTATCACATTATAGTATGACGCTCTTTTAAAATAATCCATTGAACACTCTTTGTTTTACCATTTCTGGTTGTGGTTTCTTCTCCTTCAGTCCAAGGTGGCCAGTCTTCTTATCTAATGCCTGGCTCTCTGTTTCTGTAAATATTAAGCATGTGTGCTATAACTTAGGTGTATTTGTGGTTAGTGGCCTGTTTCCAAATTAGATGCATGAATACTGTGAGATTCTGACACATATGGGAAATGTATTTCCCTCCTTTTACAGCTTATTGAATAATCCCATGGCTGATTTGAATGTGGTTAGAAATACATTCTGGATTTACCCTACAGGAAGACTCAAACAAGTCTAGAAGTCAAGGAACTAATTTATGTTTCCAAGTTCCTCAGGTAACTGTTTCTACATATGGCATGGGGATTAATTCCATAACACTATGACGTTTGAGTTTCCCATTTGCTGGGAAATTCAAACTTAGTCCCCTTAAAATAGTTTTGATGTTTAAAATAATTCTTTCCCCCTTATCCTTTCATATGAATTAATAAACAAAACAGCGATCTATGTTAGTTAAGTTCAGTTTATTCACAAGCCTGTGAGAGCAAGAAAATAAGTATCTTAATGAGACAGCCTGTCTTGGTTAATACACCCAAAGCTGCAGTAGGAAACTCCTGAAAGAAGCATCACCAAGTTGTTGCAGTTTAAGCTAAAAGTCTAGTGTGTGGTAACAGATCTATATGCCCTGTGGACTGATTACAGAGGGAGACCAGAATAGGGAGCAGCATACACACTCTGCTAGACCTGGTCAAAGGACAGATTCGCCATGTTGCAAACTATTTTGAGACAAAAAAACAAAGTTACCCCAGAATGGGGTGAAAAGTCAAAACTTCAGAATGCTCTGTGAAATGACTGCTTCAAATTTAAACTTTTTCATTTTGATTTTAATAAAAATATAACTTCTGAAATGAAAATGTTATTTTTTTGGGTAAACATTAAAACAAGGTTCAAAATATTTTTATATTAAATTGAACTTTTTGGGTATAATTGAAATGACATTTCCTGAGGGAAAACTGTTTTGACGAGAAACTTCTCATTGCCTCTGGCATATGCTCTGTGGCTGGATTAGAATGATTACTGCATACAAAAGTAGGCCAGGGACAGAAGTTATGCATAAAGTGATTTAAGTGATCAGAAACTTGTTTAAACCTGTAACAGAACTGAAGTTCAGTGCACATAAATCAGTTTCAAAATGACTGAAACTAGTTTAAGATAAACCTGGTTGGAATTAGTTTATGCAACTTTTGACCCAGACCCCTTTCCGGTTCAAGTTAAATCAAAATCCTCCAGCATCCCATCATTTTGCATCCCTGGGGTGGGCTGTGCTTTCTGCTCCAGAGATCAGGGCTGGCCTTGCCCTCTGCTCCTGACCTGAAGCAGTGAGGGTTGGTTGACAAGTGGGGGGAGCCTAGTCTGTGAGGGGAGGGGCTGCCCCCCCGGCAAACCATTGGAGTCTGGGGCCAGGGAGTGGGGTTAAACACCCCTTCTCCACTCAAACTTACTGCTGGCTGCAACTGGTCTACAAATCCCAGGGGCACTTGGAATCAGGAAAAGGAAGTGATAAGCAACCCTTCAGAGTCCTGCTGCTGTAATTCTGGACTGTAAATTCCAGGGACCTCGGGGGGGGCAGCAGGAAGAGGAAGTGAACACACAGCCAGGGAGCTGTGCATCTCTCCCCCCTCCACCCCCCGCTTCTGCAGGCATGTGGCTGCATTTCCTGAATCAAAGGTCTGTCCACTTGTTTCAATTTAATCTGTGCAGTTTAGACTAGCCTGCAAGGACTGAATCAATTCAGCCCCAGATTTTTTGACTGTACATAGCCTGAGAAGACCGTCTATAATAGGCCTGCCAGTCTTTTGGCACTCCCTTTAATAAACTCCCTAATACCACTGTACTGGAAGATTTACTCCAGTCTTTTGGGGAAAGAATACCATATGCGCAAGCATAACTACTCAGAATTGTGCCAGTCTGTTGGTAAATGCTTTCATGTTTGGAGAAGAGCAACAAATAACCTAAATGACTGATATCCAATGGCATACCACAGTGCCTAAGTATAGGCTACAGTGAATAATGCCTTTCAAAGGGGGGTTCCTCTTGTAGGTTAACAAAGTAAATCAGAAAAATGTGGAGAAACCCCAATATTTCATATAGCAGAGATTTCTACCTCTCAAACAAAGAGGGGTGAAATTTGGGGTTACATGTTTTTAACTATGAATAAAAAATGCTTATCTTTTGCCTAGCTTGGTAATATAAACCTGTAGTTTCTTAATGTTGTTTAATTTTTCACTGAACAAATCTATCAATGGAGTATGCAAATAATGGTGATCATTTTTAATGTCAGCAAAGTTATGATCTTTAGTAGAGATCGTGAAAGAATCTGAATAAATCTAGAAGAAGCCCATGAAAAATATTCAGATTAGAATATGCTAGTTGAGGCCCTTTTTATTTTTTTCAGGTGTGGTAATATGTGAACTCCCCTTCCGAATTTCCCTTAAATCTGTTTATATTCCTGTACCTTGCCTATCATTTTCCTGGTAAAAGTAGAGTACTTCTGCTTTACTCAGCTTGATTTTACCATTTTAAGGAAATCCTATTTTTTCCTCACTCAATTTAGAGAAATTGAAGAGGCATGTTTTCCTTTCCCTGGTGGCTCCCAGTTTGGATTCCTGGTCTTCGATATCCACAAATGAAAGAAAATACCACCCAAATTTCCCCTTTCATCTTGCCTTCTTATTGGGGCAAGGGAGATTTTCCTGATACACTTAGCAGATGGCCTTGTTATAGCACACAGCCCCAAGCAAGTTGATTTATTTTTCCCCCAAATTGCTCTTGTACTTTGGGTAAGTCATTTCACTTCTCTAGTCTTCTCTTTCACCTTTCCACTATTTAAAAAAGAACAGTTAATATTAACTACCTAAATGTTTGTGAGGTGCTTTGGAATTCTTGGGTAGAAAATGGTATGATGTGTATAGTGCACTCCTTAAAAAAGGCCAGCTTCAAGTTTTCACCCATTTTTTTCCACTATGGAAAAATAATACAATAGTTTTTCCATTGCAAAAATCTCAGAGGTCAGAAGGTTTTTTAAATCTCTGGGTTTATCTTGTGAATCATATTTGAATACCTAACAGTGCTAACATTGTGTGGCATCCCCTGGCACTCTTGAAAGGATCTCAAGGTACCCCAGGGTGCCATAGAACCTTGGTTGAGAATCACTACTTTAGGGCAATAGGAGGTTCCATTTTACTTTTTACATTATAAGAAGACATTTACTTTGTTAAGTTTCATACATCATTCAGGCACTGAATAATGTATAATAAATTCCATGGATTTTGAGTCAATCCTTGTCAAGTATAGATATTTTGGAACTGAACAAAAGTGCAATAGGTCTATTATTTAACCTTACAGAGAATGGACTATATCCAGACTTGGTGTAAGCACATTTTGCTCCAGGACACAAGTAAAAGTTGCAGCTGTTTAAGCTGGGTCTCCATTGGCTTATTGTCTTTGCCTTGTACTCCAGTCTTTCTAATTACATTCATCCAAATATCTTTGATTGACATTTCTCTTTCCCTGCCCTTTTTCTTAATTACACTCCTTTCCCCACACTCATATATGAATGCCATTGGGGAATGCCATTTTCATATGCCAACAGTTTTGATTGATAGAGGTCTTTAATTGTTTCTGGCACTCCCAGATCCTTGGACCCAAAGTATGTTTTCCAGCCGGTTGATTTTTCTTATGAATATAGTTTCTCTATAATAGTTTTGATATCAGATTAATGAGGTTCAGGCTTTTTGGAATTTATTCCCACATAGAAGGAGAAAGCTGAAGAATGACATACGTTGCTTGGAATGAGATGAGTTTGGGAGAAATATCAGGGGCACAAAAGTCTAGTAGTTTAGGCGCAGCAAGTAGAAACTGTGATATCTAATGCTGATTTTGTCATAGATGCACTCACAGGGTCAACACATGCATTTACATCACATTAAATTTACTGTGTAGTAAATTACTGCACGGTAAATGGAAATAGGCTGGCATCTACATGCACAGGCATTAAAGCACATTAATGTTGTGTGTGGTCTGACTTGGGACTAAAGTTAGTCCCAAGTCAGTGCACACACACAGTGTTACTGTGCAGTAAGGTGTCTACGTGTACTTTAATGCACAGTAATTATTTGGGCATAAATTTGATATGATGCAGATATCAAAATTATGCTCAAGTCAGTGTAAGTTGCCAGTGGAATTACTGTGCAATATAGGTGTGCACGTGTAGACTGTACTGTGCAGTAATTTAGGTTACTGCACAGTAAATGTGCACACGTAGAGGTGCCCTGTTGCTCTTTTGCATAAAATGTTTTCCCTCCCTCCTGAAAGCTAGTTATATTTGAAGACAATTAAAGACTCTCCAGCATTGATATTATGGTACTGCCTAGAAGCTAACCAGGTCAGGGCCTCTCTGTAGTAGATGCTCTGTCCAAAAAAATGACAGCCCCTTCTTCAGAGAACTTACAATCTCAGTGCTAAGTATTATTAAAACCTAAATTTTATAAACCTACCTATATTTCCAGCCTGGTAATAAATTTGATACAGGAAAGAAAAATGTTTAATGGAGTCTTTACATAGCTACAGATAGGGGAAAAGGCAGTCATATATATCCCAGAGAATGTAATAGTTCATAACTATCTTAATCCTTTCAGGAAGAGTATTTTAAAGAAGGGTGATAAGGTGTTCTTTCCAAGTATGTGACAGCTATTATTCACTCAAACTCACAAGGACAAACCTCCAGCATCCAAAATGTGTCTAAATCAGTTGGATGAAGGATGAGCACAATGTGTGCGGTTCTCTGTGTTGCGTGACAGTTTTGAAAGAAAATTCTGAAGTGAAAAAGTACCTTTGGCCTTGGCTTAACATAACACATCATCACAAGCTTAAATCCCGTTAAAGTCAGTGGGGTAAGCTTAAAGTGACGCATGCTTTGCTGGGGCCTGAAAAGGCTGCTGGTGTGAGGCTATGGCATTACTAAGAGTGATAAAATCAGAATTAATACTATGTATTAATACAATGTAGAATTTCAGTGCTTTTCTAGCCATCACTCCCTGGATTTTGTTAATGTTTAAATTCAACTTAAACAGGCATTGTGCGGTTCCATAGATAGATTTTCTGTATAATCTACAGAAGAGCATGGAAAAGACTCTCTTCCTCTGGAATGAAGGTCAAGTATCATCTCGAATTTGTCAAAGAAGGTTTTCCTTATGTCCAGTCTAAAATGGTCTTCCAGCAGTTTGTGGCACCTACTCTGGATAACTTTAAGAAATGCTTGGATGCTTATCTTGCTGGGGTGATATGACTCCAGCTGACTTCCTGTCCCTCGGGCAGGGGGCAGAACCTGATGATCTTGCGAGGTCCCTTCCAGCCCTAATGATTACGAAATCTATGAGAATGTTAATGATTTTTTTCCAATAAAACGTTGCCCATCTTTTCAGCTGTTTTGAGGGAGAACAAATAGGCAAATTGTAACAGAGCTTGAAATAGAACAAGTAGCCCTGAACTTAAAGAGAAAAGACTACCATATATGGCTGAATTAAATCATTCACTGAATTAATTAAACAACTTTTTCTTCTTTTGTGAGTAAATTATGCTTTTTCCTATATGTTTTGGTGGGATGAAAGGGTTCTAATAGCTCTCTGTACATGAATTATGAATTATTTGCAAATTGGGCTATGTTGGTTATTTTTCCATTGGAAGAGCCAGATGTCTGGTGTTTCCATTCCTTAGATGAATTTGGTGTCACTTCTAAAACAAGGCTTCTGGAGTTGAATATGCGACAGCACAAGATTAAAAATTGTCTTCTGCATTTATCTGCTAGTGAGTGAGTTCCCTGGGATCTGTCTTTCTGTTACTTAGACATAATAGTTAGTGCCAGTGAGGCCTAATCTTGGACTGAGTCCTTTCCATGCTACTAAATTCAAAGCCAATAGGAAGAATAATTTTAACATACACTTTTCTGTTTCTACCAACATCCCTGCCATTAGACCTGTACAGCAGAGTAAATAATAATCAGCATAATAAATAAATAATTATTAATACATTTCTTACCATGGACCCCACATCTAAACCTCTTAGCTTTGCTAGACAATGTTGAACTGGGTTCATACTAGACAAGTTAGATATAAGTACTAGGGCTGTGCCAAATTTCTCTGAGTGTTTCATTTTGAGCTCAAAACAGCAAAATCAAAACAAAACAAAAAGCATTGAAACGAAATGAAGGCACTTGAAACATTTCCAAAGTTTCAATACGTTTCGAGTTTCGAAGCATCCTGGTGGCAGGAGGCAGGGGAGAGCCAGGGCTGCACTCCGATCAGCTCCACCAGCCCTACAGAGTTCAGCCTAGCAGTGGGAGGTGAGCAGAGCCAGGGATGTGCTCCGCCTCCCACCACTGGGCTGAATTCCATGGGGCTGCAGAGCTGCTTGGAGCACAACCTGGCGGCAGGAAGCAGGGGGAGCCAGAGCTGACCTCTGATCGGCTCCTCCAGCCCCATGCAGTTTGGCTCAGTGGCAGGAGGTAGGCAGAGCCAGGGCTGCGCTCCACTTACCATTCATGGGCTGAGCTCCATGGGGCTGCAAAGCTGATTGGAGCTCTGGCTCTCCCCTGCTTCCCACCACTGGGACAATGACAGGAGGTTGCCACTGCTGCCTGGGGCCAGCACCAGTCTTCCCTGGCGCTGGGTGCAGGCTGTGCCCAGCACTGGTCCCAAGCAGCAGCAGCATCCTCCTATCATCTGCCACAGATCCAGGGGCCTGCACCCCCAGGAGTTTGGCACATCCCCACAGTCCTCCCCGGGGTGGAGGCCCTTGGATCTGCATGCTGGATGACAGGAGGCTGCTGACAAGTGTCACGAGTTTTGCTTTTTGCAGTTTGAGGTGCAGTTTCTGAGAAACCTCTGCATCTATCTCCTTGAAACTTGGCAGTCTTCATGCCTTCAAAAGGGGCTACCATCCCTGCATTTTCATCCAAATCACGCAGGAAATGGCAAAGTTTTAGGCATTTTCATTATTTGCCATTATAGCCTATGGGCAAAACATTGAAATGTGTTGAAACAGTGAAACAGTTTCGATGAAATGAAACGGGACAGTGCTTTGAAACTAAATGAAATGATGAAATGAAACACTGTCCCTTTGAAATGGTGAAACAGACATCAAAATTAAACGATGGTGTTTCACACAGACCTACCATGTAAATGGAATTTTATTAAAGACCCCAAGTATGAGTGTGGCAAAATCCAAACTATAGCACACATCATACAGGAATATCTTACTTATTATTTTAGTGGTTGCATTGAATACCTTGCACCAGACTATTGATGATGCCTTGCAATGGATATCAAATCTAAAATTGTTTCTCTAGCTGTATCCCCCAGTGCTATTGTTTATAGGTTGTTTACAAGTTGTTTATAGCTTGTTCTGTCATTTGGTTACTGCATTCCATAGGAATAAATACATTCATAAAGCAGAATAATCCTGGTAAGAAAATGTAGTGGAGGATAAGCACAGTAACCATTCAAGTTTTCATTTATTTGCAGATTTTTGGTATTATGAAGCAGGAGAGGAGAACATGGAAGGGAAGCACCAGCTCTGAGTACTACAAGGTTTTCTTTTTATTCTCCAGCGTTCTAAAAAGACAGTTGATGAAAAGAGAACTGGTGCATTCATTTGACCTCTAGTCATGGAAAGATTTGTGTTTCTAGAGTACAGTCAACTTTAAAAAAAATATTTTGGCCTTAGTATTGATTCCTTAGCTTTTGTCTTTATATGAATATTTTACAGGAGCTCAATGGGTGCCACTTGCTACAGAGATCCAGCAATATGAGGCCCATCTATTGTTTGCTTGTGAGCCAATACACCTGTCTACTATGCGGATGAGATGAACAGTGGCAGAGCAGAAAAGATATCTTGCTCTGGAAATAGAGGCATGAGTTTTAATATGACTGCACATTTGCACTGAAGGTCATACCCTGTCCACTGAGAAATAAATGGGGTAGGGAGTAAAAGTAGCTGAACATCACTGCCCCATCACTGCCCTGTAGCTTGTGGTCTAGTTGGCAGTCTAAACCTGAGATGACTGTTGAGTAGTTTGATAATTTTGATTTCTCCACTCTGTACATGCTATAACAGGGCACGGTATTGTCATAAGTACTGTGTGATTAATTGACTTAAATATGTCCCTTTATTTCCTTGGCTCTTATTACATGTGCCCAAAAATGAAAACTCCGGGGAGTCTTGACACTTTTCTTTGTGGATATTTCTGAAATGTTTTGCCATTTTTGTTTTGGCAAATTCAACCTGAATTGATAGATTTACAGCCACTATGAAGTTATAGATTTTGGCGAATAAATGACTTGCCAAAAATTGTTCTGCTCAGCTCTATATGCCATTACTAGAAAAAAGTTTAGTCATGTGAGAAGACATATGCAAATGGGATCTTAACTCTTCCACAGATTTCCAGGGCAGGCCTTGGAACTATCCTTTAATCTTTGTTCCTGTATCTGTAAAATGGGGATAAGATTTTCATTGCCTTATTTATGTCAATGGAAAATTATTTAGTGAAGGGACAGTTTCTTGTTGTTTTTGTACAGTACCTATAACGACAGGCCTCTGATTTCACTAGGTGCTACCATAATACAAATAAAAATAGAAATACATTTTTATATGCTTCTCCCTAATACCTGAGTATTTCATTAGACTCCCTGGCATTAGAATCATGGCCTTTGAAAGGACCTCAGGGGTCATCTATTCACATCCCCGGGACAGGCACAGGATGCACTATTGCAGGGAGTACCGTCTGAGAGTAATGACGTTTTTATACTCCATTTGTTCTTTTTACCTTTGAGCTTTAAACTACTGTAAGTACTATAAGCTGTAAAAAACAACTGTACTTTCATCTTGAATGTTTCCAGCTTCCTTTTTTATACCTTGTGGCTTTTGGTTCTTGGGTAGTTTCCAAAACACATCCTCATGAAGACAGCTATTACAATGATTCAATTTGTCTAGGAAGGGCGGTTTTCAAGTGTCCTCCAATGATGTTGAACACTGTAGTGCCTGTTATACAAACAAAGAATGTCAAATACTGCTTTAACGACACAACCTGGAAAATGTGTTTTTGCAATGACTTTGATGAATTCAACCCTTGAAATGTGAGTACAACATTCTGTCTTGAGGGAGCTTCCCAGTGGAAACAGACACTTGTAAAGGGCATATCATTTACAGAAGGATTATAATCAGTCATGTAGCAACTTTATGGTGCACTGGAGGGGAAAGCATACAGTATCCGTAGTGTGTTAAAAAAATGGTCTTGGTAAATGCACTTAAACTTAAATTGCTGTGAAAATCCTTGGATGCCTAAAATGATGCTTGTCTGAGGAGGACACTGCTCCATCTATGTGGGCTGTCTGCCTGCCTATATCACCACTGTTACAGCGGTGTCTGAGAGGCTCATGAATATTTATGAATGTACCCCTCTCTCTCTAGAAGGCGGGGAAGTCTTATCTTCAGTTGTGGAACTGAAGCATAAAAGGCTTGATTAATCAAGTCTGCTGGAATGTGCTAAATACCATGCTCCAGCAGCCTCCACGTCACATGTATTTAGCATCCCCACCTTTCAAAGTGGTGGCCAAGTTCCTTTAAGTAAAGCTTGTTGAATGAGCTATAGTTAAATTGTCCCCAATGCCATTTTGAAGCATGGGGTGCAGAATACACATTGAAGTGCCCCCCCACTCCACCCTGGAGCATATGTATAGATACCCAAAGAAACTAAAAGGTGCAGAGAGAGTAAAAACCCAGATCTGGAGGCCCAGAGCTTTAATCACAAGACCATTCTTTCTCCTACAAGGCCACAAATGAAGTGCTCTGAAAATTGTAACAGAGATGGTGAGAGAGTTTGAGGTAAGTGTTATGTGAGATTAGTTTGATCCAAGTATCCAGACATGCCTATTTAAGAAGAAAGCAATTACTAAGCTACATATTTTTTTTCTTGCAGCTCTAAGTTGGAAAAACAAAGGGCAGGCAAAAATTTACTCTTCGCACAAACAAAAGGCATTAAAAAAACCAGACCTTATTGTGCTGAAGATTTTCATGAACCAACACGGTAGTTTGATTTTTAGTTGATTCCAGCTGTCATTCCCCATTTCTAATCTTGCTAGGCTTGGAAAACTGCTCCTTTCTTTGAGTGCGCTTCTCTTTTTTCTGTTACTAGCTGCCAGAATTACTATTGTTGTGGACTGAGAAGGCTTACAAAAATTGGAGTGTTCTGAACCATGGGAGAAATAATTAGCTGGTAAGCCAGGTTGATATGACAGATACTTCCACTCATTGCTCTCTTTCATGACCTGCAAGGAAACTAGGAGCTGGATGTGAACAGAGAAATTTTCCTGTCCAGCCATGTTGCTGCCAGATCAGAAAATACATGCAACTCCACATAAGCTGCTTGATAACAGACCGTACTGTAATGTCTTTCTATACCTCTTGTTGAGGTGATCTCTTCACAGTATGTAAGTGGTACCAGTTTCTGTCTCACACTCCTACTGAAACCAGAGGTTTCTGGGCCCTTTTAACTGTTTTTTTTTTCAGTAGTGAAAGCCAAGGGGATGTAGACTTTCATTTTCTTTCTGTATAATTTAGTAAGAGTTGAAAGAATCTTGCCCACTGGTTATTTATCATCATTATAACAAATTATTTGAGCTCCAAACAAGGTGGAAGAGTGGGGTAGATTAGCTGAGCTGCTTTCTATTTTATTGCAAACTCTTAATGAAATTTCAGTGTAATTTCATAGTTTGACCTTTATCTCTCGCTTTAACATCCCAATTCTGGGGAAAAAATAAAATATTGGCAAGATTTTCTATTTCTTGAGGTGTATTAATTGGAAGAACATTCTTCACTAATTGCCAAAAGATAAAGCAGGTCTTCCTTTAGAAAATAATTATTTCCTTTGTTCATGCTGCAGATGTAACATTGTGAGATGTAGGGCTGTCAAGATATCCTATCTAGATGCATTTCCATTAAATCAGTAATTTTCCATTTTGCTTAGTAAAACAAGCCCCCTCATAACTGGGAATTGTTTTGAGAATTAATGTCCCTTTATTGAGTGTTCCTGTTTTGTAATTAAGGAGTATTTGTGCTGTGGACTCTAAGACTATTGTAACACTAATTCTTAGAAAACTCTCTTATGGCCTTGATTTTTTTTTGCAGCTGAGACACAAGACAGACTTGATTTAGAGTCCGTGGGGAGATCTTATGCATAAGAAAACAGAAGCAGAAGCAAGACCAATGTAGGATGAGAACAGCTACACCTGAAATCACCCAAGTAGAGGGCATAACAAATAATGTTGTGATATGATGCTAAATGTTAATCCTTTCACTCTCTTGCTCTGTAACTTAGATGTAGAGCAGGAATGAACCAGTTGTTGTTGTTCTGTGAAACTGGTGTAAAAATCACACTCCCAAATTTTACCTGATGTCATGTCTGTCTACTCTTCCTCTGACATGTTTGGGAATGCCTACACATGCTCAGTGTCACTTTTTCTGCAAAATGAGGCATTGTTGAATATGTGTCCATTCTGAAACTCAGTGCAGTAAAACCTTGTTAGTTTGAAAAAGGGGATAAAAAAATACCAGCTTCAAGATAAATGGGTTTGGAATAAACGTAGGGATAGTAATTTTCATTACTATGGGCACATACTATGAGCACATACAGACTTTGTTTACGCGTGCTGATCTTACTAACTGATAAGACAAAGTGAGGGGTTATCCCAATGACTCATTAACAGGGCTGTGCAAAGCTTTGGTTACTGTTTCAATTTGGCTTGATTCAGCCGCCAAATCTCTGAATCCAAATTGAATTGGGAGACCCTTTAATCTCTCCAAATCGAATCGGAACCCTCTGAATTGATTCAGAGAGATTTGGCGAGATTATGATTCAGCCATAGACACAGCTTTAACTTTTTTTTCTACAAACCTCAAGATACCAGGCATCTCGTGAATGCTGAGATGGTGGGGTGGATGGAGTGTCCTAAGGGAGTATGTGGGGTGGCGTCCCCAGTGCGCTCAGTGGTGGACCTAGAAGTGGACCAGAAGCCTGCCTCCCAGCTTGGTGACTGGTGCCTCCTGGGTCTGGGGGGGCACCTGGGGTCCCCTTGTGTCCTACCATCTCAGCATTCAAAAGCCACACCTGGTACCTTGAGGTATGTAGAAAGAACATTTAAAGCTGTGTCTATGGCTGAATCGCTGATTCTCTGAATCAGCATCGAATCTTCAGATTCAGATTTGGTTGAATTGAATTGGGACAGTGATCTGAATCAACGAATCAAATCACTGTCCCCTGAATTGGGCCAAATCCAAATTGAATACAACTCACTTTTCACACCCCTAGTACTTAAGCATATTTCCTGGGATGTAGCACAAGGGAATTCCTAATGTAGACTAACAACAATGATCTAGAGGCCCTTTTTTCTGCTTATATCAATCTAAGTCTCGTCATCTCCCTGCTTCCCCATCCTACCCAACCCCTAGCACACCCAACATTCCCAATCATGCAAAACCACCCTGTTCCTACTAACTTCCAATTTTGTCCTACATCATGCATATATCGGGGGCTGCTGCCCCCACTTTCTGCCCCTGCAGACTCCCATGCACCCTGGCATTTGCTGTTTTCAGCCCTGGCTACTCTGCATGCTCCCACTGTCTGGGGCACTCCTGGGGCAACCCCTGATCATGCCAAACCGCAGTTTTTCCAGGCTATGGACCACTGTATAGTTCCTGCGGAAGCATTGTGCAATTAAACACTGGCCAGAAATGGCTGGAGGGAGGTAGGGCCTGTGTCTCTCCTGCCTTGAAGTGTGATGGTGAGGAGTGACCAAAGCATCCAGGCATGAGGACCCACCTCTGTAGGCAGCACGTGATGGGCCACATCTAGGGGAACTAAGTCTGCATGTACCCACAGTAATTTGGATACATAAAAATTACTATCTGTACAGTTATTTTGAACCTATTTATTTCAAAGTTGGTATTTTTTGGATCCCTTTGTTTTGAATTAATGAGGTTTTCCTGGTTCAAGGGACCAGAAAACTGCTTTGAATTTTAAAGGAGACATAGTTTGAGTTATGTGTATTATATAATGCATATAAAACCCTATCCTTTCAGCTGGGGAGTAAGGGTGGCTTGGAGTGATCTGATACTTTGCACTGTCTGATATTGAATTAACAAGGTTTTATCCTAGTTCTTCTATAGACTTCTCAGTGACTCAGGGCAGGACACTTAGAACTAAATCCAGTAAAGCAAGGTTGTCAAACTCATCCAGCCCTGTGGGTCAGATGAGGGTCACTGAGCCAATCTGTAGGCTGGACCAGTAGCCAGGTCTAGTCCAAGTGCTGTGTGCAACACATATTGTCCCCATGGCTTGCTGTGCACATGATGCACAGGACTGGCATGGACTCCATGCTATCTGCAGCATGTGAGCTGAACCTGGTGCTGCACATAGTACAGGGTACCTGGGGCACAGGCCACATGCAGCACCCCAGACTGATGCCCTGTGCTGCACGTAGCACTGGGTCCAGTCCACATGCTGTGGACAGCACACACCCCATGCCACCCCATAGCAAGCCCTCAGGCTGGAGTGTACCGCATGTAGTGTGTAGAGTTGGGCTTACCAGTATGGGGTACATGCTGGCCACAGTACCCTGCTGCACCAGTCCTGAGTGCTGGTTCCAGCATGGTCTTATCCAGACTAGCTCTGGAGATAGTGTGCAGAGCTGGGCCATGTCGGGGAATAAAGGCCCCAAGGTCATGGTGGGCCGAGGGTTCGTATACGGAATAGGCGGGATTAGTGGCGAGGAGTCTGAGCGGTACGCAGAATCATGTGGTTTAAAAAATAGTTGAATTTTATTTACTTACACTTGTGTAGCGTAGGTAGGAAGTTTGCTTCAGTTACAGTGCTAGCAAAACGAACAACAGAGGGGTCTGTTGGCCCATGGGGTTCTGGAGTGAGCCCTTGCTATCTACCCCGTGAGGGATAGGGGCAGCTGCCCACTCCTTAAGGTCCCAGGGCTGGTCAACAGCTCATTAAGGGATACGAACAACAAAACTGTAACATGTTGTGACACCAGTCCAAAGCGGAATCAATGCCGGAGTTGATGGAGAACGATGCTGAGGTCAGTGCTGGGTACGATGAGATAAAGCTGGATCTCAGTAAGTCGGGTTGATCGAAATTGTGGTCAGGGTCGGTGCCAGAATCAGTCCAGTAGCCAAAAGATCAAGACAGGAAACAAAGAGGAATTGAATAGCCAAAATCGCAGCGAGGAAGAGACCAGTGGGCTAGAAGCCCTCCTTAGGAGTAGCCCCTGCAGCCACAGCCCCTGCTCTAAGGATCGTTCTCTCCCTGTGAAACAGTCCCTAGCCTCTGCTCACAGGTCGAGCACAGTCTCTCCTCCAAAACACACCACCTCACCTCCGGGGGGGCGGGGTTCACAAGCCTTTTATATGAATTTAGTGGCCAATCAGGCTGCTCGCTTCATAGAAATTTATAGTCCAATTACATCATGCAGTCAGTGAACTGAGCATGTGCGTTAGATCAGATTACCTCATGCTCTGAGTAAACTGAGCATGTGCGTTATGGCAGTCTTGATTGACAAGCCTTGGGGTCTAGTAGGGGGCACATGCTGGGCATGCAGTGGAATTTTCCGCTTGCTAGGCTTGTCTGCGCATGTTCAGATCTAACTCTCTGTGTTATCAGCATACATACAAAATTTTGCTCTGACAGGCCAATGTGAATATTGCGTGCAGCACACACCTTGGATTGATCCCTGGTGCTGCATGTGGTGCTAGTTCCTGCCAGTGTGCCACAGACAGCACATAGGGTCAAGGCTGAGGCTGGGGCTGGTATGAAGGGTTGGTCCTGAGGTCCATGGGCTGGATCTGGCCCACAGATGGCATGTTTGATACCCCTTCAGTAAAAGACTTCAAACATGTGGCTCGTTCAAAGTGGAATCTAAGTTTTAGGGACTTGGGGTCAAGTTTTGGTAAGTGGTGGGCTCCTCAGAGTGGGATTCTCAACAGCCAGCACACCAAGGTGGGAGCTGCCTATGTATGAGTCAATAGGAAATTATGAGTAGATAATGGATAAAATTCTGCCTGTCTCTGGGGCTGAGGCCCATACCTCCTTCCTCTAGTGCAGGGGTTTTCAACCTTTTTTAAGGAGTATACCCCTTCTGAGTACACTTCTTGTGGAGCAGGGGCTGGGGCTGGCAGTGGCTGGATGTGGAGGTGGTGGGTAGTGGCAGCCAGACATGAAGCAGGGAGGGGCAGAGCCCTTACTGTGGGTGGCAGGCCCTGTCACACTGTGGGGGAGAGTGAGCTCCTTTCTGGCGAGGGTCTGTACTGTGGGCTTGGGCTGCAAGCACAGAGGAGCTGCTGGCCCGGCTGCTGCTGCTCTGTGCCCAGAGACAGTGTCTGAACAAGCCTCCTGTTTCTGGGAGGGAGTTGTCTTTGATCACAGGGCTGCAGCAGCCGGGCTGGGTAGACCCAGCTAATCAGACCCAGCTGTGGAGTGAGCAGCCCCTCTGTGCTTGGATCAAACCCCCTCCCAGCAGGAAGGGGTTTATTCAGCTGCTGGCCATGGGGTTTGCCCAGCTGGGCCACAGCTGAAGTGGTGTGTGCTCAATGGGCAGGAGCCCATCATGGCTTCCTGGTGGGCACTTTGGGGCTGGCCGAATGGCTGTGGAGCACAGTGGCGCTTGCAGGGCTCTGGCCCCAGACCCTGACACTGCTGTGTGCAGCTTGAGCCATCAGCACAGCCCCTCACTGGGAAGAGACTCATTCTCCCCCACAGTGTGACAGGGGCTGCTGCCCCCAGTAAGGGCTCTGCCTGTCCTGCCACAGCGGCAGGGAGAGGACACGGCCAGGCAGGGCCCCTAGGGGGGGCAGCCACAGGGTTATTCCTCCTGCCTCTGGCTGTTGGTAGAGGGGACAGCCAGGGACCTATTCCAGGCAGGGCACCACCTGGCTGCCAGTGGGGTAGAGGGGAAACTAACTCTGCTTCCTGCTGCCCTCTGCCTCAGGGGCCATGGTGCCCCCCTGCTGCAGCAGTGAGTGGGAGTGCAGGGAGACTGGGCTCAGGACCCTGCCAGTGGCACAGGGAGGGGGAAATTAAACCCCTCTCTGGCTAGATCCCTGCCCCTGCCAGTCTCTGCTCAGGCTGTGGAGCAGAGTGGTGGGGCCAGCCTGCCTGGGCTGGAGCAGAAAGCCGCACCCAGAGAGCATGCTGGGGGTCTCTGATTTAACTCAAACCAGCAAAGGGTCTGGGACAGACATAGCATAAACAGGTTTGGGCCAAATCAGTTAAGTCTGAAACTACATTCAACCAAATTTATCTCAAACTGGTTTCAGCCATTTTCAAACTGGTTTATGTGCACTGAATGCCTGTTCTGTTACAAGTTTAAACCAGTTTCTGATAACTTAAACTGGTTTATGTGTAATAGCTGTCCCTGGCCTTATAGTCTATTCTGGAAGCAGGTAGCACTTTCCCCTCAGTTCTTCTTTTACCCCAAATGAAGCTGTTCTTCTAGGCCAGAAAGAGGAGGAGTATTTGCTTTGTGGTAGTGCACTTCCTGTGAAGGAGGAGTCCTGAGTTTTCTTCTGTAGGCCAAGGACTGTTGTGTGTAATTTATAGGAAAGTTGAAGTGTTGTTGTGGCTTTGATGATCCAGGCTGGTCCAATGAAAGAATATAAAAATGAAGGCGTTAAAGTAATTGGTAAATAAAATACAGTAAGGTTACAGACAGAAGTGCAGCTCCCTGCTGTAACTGAGAACATTTTGCAGGAAGCGTCTGAATTACAGTGATTCCCTGGACCAAACAGAAGTTCACTGATGGAGCAGAATCTAGCTTCTGGCTGCAGCCTTCAGCTGGTTTCCGCTAGCAACAGCCCTTCCTCCCTCTCAGCCTGTCTGTTTCAGAATGGGAGGGGGGAAAGGGAGCTCATTCTAGGGTTTCTCTAGCCAGCACTGGAGGGTGAGGTGGGTGCATTGGAGCCCCCCACACCTTGGGAACTGAAAACCCTCCAGACCAAACTCCCTCTGCTCCCTTCCCTCCCCGCCCCATTCTGAAAACAGTGAAAGGCTGGGAGGTAGCACAGACAGTAGTTATTGAAGATGCTATGTTTTGAAACATCTTCTCTGATGCCTCATGCAGTAAGGGTTTAGATATTTCACCCAATCAGCCATTTTTGAAGTGGTCTGCAGCTGTGTACTTGTGTTTGGTCATGGGCATAGACTGTTTTCTGTGGCCAGAAGGGGCGAAACTTGTCACTTCTGTCTATGCCATAGCAGACCAGATCCCAAGGCCTATGCACTTCCCAAATACCCAGTAAATAGTCAACAAATGCAACAGGAAGGAGCACAGTGCCCCAAGACCAAAATAGTGACCTACCCCCTGCATTATAGTCTCTTTTGGTAGGTGGGAGCTTTCTGCTTGATGACAACTTACTCCTGGAACTCTCCACTTAACATGCAAGTTCTTTACTAGGCTCCTGGACTGCTTGGTCCTATGTACATTTTTTAAAATCAAATTGGTAATTACAGCTGTCTTGTGCACAGTTTGAACCTTTAGATGAGGCCTGAGCATACTTAAAATACCCATCTAATGAGGTGGATGGAGACATGCCTAGCTTGTGGATCCTGCTGCACTCAGGGATGAGCTTGATTGTCTGGTAGTGATTACTGACAAGACTTGAGGCCCTTCTAAGAACACAGAGAGGCAGACCTCTAGGTGCATAAGAACATTTGCTGGTAAAAACTTGAGCACCTACAGGCTCAAGAATGGACACCTGGATGTAAGTGCGTAAAATTCTCTCTAAGCCTTTGAATTTGGGCATAGGTCTACCTATGTCTTGGTTTCCCACCTGCCAAATAGGGATTAATAGTACTTCCGTGTCTCTAGGGTTGTTGGAGATATGTTAAATGAGGTGCTACCTAGATAGCAACATAATTTGGTATTTTCCATTGAGGTGTGAATGCATTACTAGTTTAGCATTTCCTGGGTACTTTAAAAGTTACGGGGAAGGGGGAAGATTGAAGAAGAAGGGAAAACTGGTTGCTGTTATTCCTTAGGTAATATGGATACTTAATGCAACTTTGTAATTATTTAAACATATAACACCTATTGCTGGGTCCTATTCACATACTGCCAGAAGAAGCACAGTGGTTCTCAGATTTCCCAGGCTAGTTGTTACTGTTCATCCTCAGACTATTTTCCCCACACTTTCCCTGAACAGTCATCTCAAAGTTGTTTGTTTGGCACCATGTGTCATTAGTTAACAGTATATTGGTGGCAAAAAGTCTAACCAGGTCACGGTTAAGGTCTTATTCTGCTGGGTGCTGTAAAATCCTGAAGGACATAGACAATGCAGTCTGTACACTACTGAATCCAAGTATTCCAAAACAGGACTAGCCTCAAAAAAGGTAATCAGGTTTTTAAAAATACTCTGTTCTAGGTTTCAGGCCTTTCAGGTAAAGATTATGGGAAACAAGCATATGAATATGAATAGCATATAAATTTGTCTGTAGACTCTAATCTCAGATTCACATCATAGGTGTACTAGGGTCTTGTAATGAGTTTGGCTTGGGAGGATATGCTATGTAACCTTTCAAGCCTGATACAGCATTCTCGTCCATGCTATGAAGTAGCCAAGGTCTTGTTTGCACTTGATTTCCAGGATGAATGGTTAGAAATGTCACTTATGCTTGGAACAATGTGAATTCTGAGCATTTTATGTTGAGTAGGGATGGATGGTGAATGGGGAGAGAGGAAGAGGTAGAATTATGGAAAAGTGACATTTGTTGCTATCCTTTGGTGAACAGTCCTATGACCAATTCTGTTTATAAGAATATTTTAGGGCAGAGGAGAAATACTTTTATTTATGGAAGCTATTCTCCACACAAAAGAATGAATTCATAGAGCATTGAGTTGTATTTGTGTCAGCAGCATTCATGTAGCTACTCAGTGTTTTCTGGCTTTGAGGAAGCCGATGACTTTCAAAGAGATAAAGTCTAATAAAGGGATCACAAAGTCTGAAGAGAGAGAGATTTGGTATGAAAGAGCCAGGGAAACTTTAGAAATTCCAGCTTCATGCCATCAGACAAAGTGGCTCCATTGGGGGAGATGCTGATTCTTGGTGCTTGGAAACTGGAGCCATCACCACATACAGCACAGGAACCCACCACAGCCATACTATAGGTGTGCCCAGTCACTGAAGGCTGAAGCACTGTGGAAAGGGAAAATGCCCTAGTGCAGCCAGCTGCCTTAGGCACAGGGGATAAAATGGCATCATACAGGACTGTAAAGTGGGAAGAAAGAGGGGCTTTAGCAACAGCCAGGGGAGCATGGATGAGTTCTTCTGGCTGTTTTAATTCATTTGACTAGTAGATGGCAAAAGGAAGACAAGTGGTTTGCCACGAGCAGGAGCTTGCAGAGGGCAAGCAGCTCTGGTAGAGAGGGATGGAAAAGGTGTAGGTGGCAACAGGACTTACAAGAAGGTGTAGGGAGACAAGCTGATGTGTCCTTTCATGAGGACCAAGAAGATGTCTGGCATGTGTTGTTTTTTTAAAGATTTTTCCATGAGAAAGAACAAACAGTTCTTTTCAACAGTCACTATAAAGCTCTTCTACAGCAAAATGGACAAAACAAAAGCTAATATGAAAGGGAGATGAACGAGAGGCTGCGAATAAAACAGCAAATTCAGTTGAAGGAGGGATAGGAAATTATATGAGCCTTACCTATTGGCTTTCAAATTCAGTAAGGGCCCAGCTATTTTTTTTATCTGCTCTGGTCTTGCTGTGATGACATGTCTCTAAGTTTTAAAATATTGACATTTCTTGCTTACTGGTAGCCCAGGCTAAGACCTTTCAATCCTCGACAAAAACATCACTGTATACCAGTGTGGCCATTTCATATCTATCTTTGGGCATTTCCTTCGCACTGTGAACAGTAACTGAAGGATTAGCCAATCAATAGTCTAATAAGGCCAGGGCGAATAGAGGGGCTGATGTAGAGGGGCTGTTCCACACCCTTATTCTCTGACTCTTGGCACAGTTCCCTTCCCCTTCCTTGTGCTTGACAGCATGGTGCTCCCCAGGGTGTTAAAATTGCTAGTTACACCTCTGAAGCTAACATTCATAGTGTTGCCCTGTGGGGTAAGGCCAACTCTCAGGATCTCAATATTGTGCTGTTAGACAGGAGGGTGTGACAAATTACAGATATACAAACATGCAAATCAATTAGGTGCGCACGCGCACACACACACACACACATATCCAAACCAGCCTAGGCACATGCATACCTGTCACCAATTCAAGCACATGCATTATACACCCCAAAAGTTAGACAAAAATCAATTATCCATACCCGCACACTCAGTACACATACACAGATCACTAATTCATATATCATGCACACAATGACATATATATATATACACACACACACACGTACACACTCACCAGTTCACACACATACCACCCACCTACACATACACACAGGTGAGTTCCTAACTTGGATGGTACAGTATGTATGTGTGTGCCTGGGGTACCTGGGATACTTGGGGAAAGGTTAAGATGAGAGAGAGTTAAAGTGTTGCCAGAACCAGGATTAGAGCCAGTGGACTAGAGAGAATTTGGCTGAGAAACTGAGGCTTGGGTTTATTTAAGATCAAGTGGCCCCAGGGATAGTTGTGGTCACTGTTGCAAGGTAAAAAACCCCCCAAAGCTTGGTGCCAAGAAGGAGACAGCCAGGAAAGAGATAGAGACAAAAACCTGGGAGCTTGGGGCTGTAAACTGAGGCAGACAGCTTAGATATTGTGGAGGGGAGCTGGCAGATAAGTGTTGGCAAGGAGATAGCCAGGAAAGAAGCTAAGTCAGAAACCTGGGAGCTCAGGGAAAAAGGCAGTGGGAATAAGACAGTGGCAAAGAAACAAGGGGTTTGCAGGCAGAGAGGAGCTCAGGACAGCTGTTGGAGGTGGCGGTGAGCCAGAAGCAGGAGAGGGAGAAATGACACAGAAGTTAGAGGGGCTGGGAGCAGAGATTGGAGCAGGGCCAGACTGTAGTAAAACAAACCCAACTCAGGGGTCCAAATAACAGTTTATTAAAAAGACAACATACTACACAGTCCCATGAAGTTATTGGTTCTCACACACACATGCGCACACAGATGCACACACAATGGCAGCAGGAGCAAGAGACTCATTGGAAGGGTTGGAGTCCAGGTAGGGGAGAGAAATACAGTCCAAGTGCTTGGTTGAAGGGAGGATGGGAGTGATAGCTACCTATCCAGGCTGGAAAGGGGTCCTTGTCCAGTAACTTTTGTCCAGAGGAGGGTCGCCGGCAGGGCCTCTGGGTGAACTGGTGGTGTGGTATGGTGCTGGTCCAGATGGAGAGGGCATCCCAAGGAGTCAGTCTTCGCTACCCCTTTTTATGGGGCAGACTACCTCTGATCTCCTATGGGGAGGGCCTGTCCAGGCAAGGTCAGTCCTGTTCCAGAGGGTTCCAGGTGTTCTTACTGGACGTGTGCACCCTTGGCACAATGGTGGGTTGCCTCATCTTTTGTTTCTTGACTACTGAAGGTAGTTCCAATGGCTGGGTCGTTGGTCCAGGTATTGGTGTTGATGGTTCGGTCATTCAGAAGGAGCTATTTTTAGACCTACTGCCATTGTCTCTCAAGCACCCTCATTCATCCCCATTCATTCAGGAACCAAGTTACATAGGAGGGGTAGTATGAGTCATAAGTTACACAACTGGGCATAGGGATAAGATGGGGGCTTGACATTTCAAGATGGAAACGTGACTCGATTTATGCTAACTTACATATGTAGGCTTAAAACAGTAATCACGCAATATAAAAGCAGTAAAAAAATCAATACAAACATAATAATTATCACTTATAAAACAGTGGATGTCTATATCAAAATAGCAGGGCACTTATCTGCAGAGGGGAGAGAAATAAAATTTACTACCTAAAATAAAATGTTAAAGCTTATCCTACATCTTAGCTTACTTATATTTATCTACAGGGAATAGAGAGGGAGAGACAAAGTCAGAAATGTTTGGGGAAGGGGAAAGAATGCATTTGAAAAGAAAAAAAAAAGAAAAACTGGGGGTTTTGCTACAATAGGCCAGTACTGAAAAGTACTGTTAAAAGTACTGTAAAGTTATGCAGAAAGATTAGACAAGAGCAAGCAGAGAAATGCCATACTAGAACATCTTGCAGATGAGGAATGGGAGGGAAACATATTGTGTTTCTGCAGGTACATAGTGGTAGAGGGATCCACACAGCTACCTCCATCTCATTACAGCAAATTTACCTTCTTGCCATAGCCCTAGTATTAGTTTTCATATAATCAACCTTTAAGGAAAGGATGAATCCATTGGGAAGCTGGGAGAATGTGTGTCTACAAAAAAAAATTACTTTTGCACTTTTTTATACCATGGAATATTTTTAAGTGCCTTCAGTGGACCACAGGAAAGAATTCTGGTTGGTTGCTGGAAACTGGTTCTCATTTCTAGTGTTGCTGCAAACTGTGTACCAGTGTTGCAGTTTTTTTTCTTAGACTTGAGGAAGGGCACCTGATGTCCACAAGTTTGTGTAACAGTTCGACCAGTTATACAGTTGATCCAGTAAAAGATATCATGGAAAATCCTTGCCTTTTGTTAGAAGGATGTTGTTTTTACAGTGCACCTTGAAGCTTCATTTTATAAATAAATACTGACGACAGTATTACACAATTGTAAGCAATTCAGCTTATATTTTATATTACTTTAATTAGAACATCATAAACTTTTGAAATTTCAAAGTACCAAGTTCACAATTTTGATCCTAAGACTCAAGAAAACAGATATCTATACCTCCCCCACACAGCTAATGTAGATATTTTTCTACAATTTCCATTTTCTGTCCTGATGAAATATATAGAAATTGGTTTGGTAGGATTATTTGGTGTGAAGCTAACTAGATTTTATTTTCTTAGAAATGGATATTAATGCTGAGATATCTTTTATCTCTTTGTTCTACTGTAAACTTGGAAGAATAATCAGATCAGAATAATCATAGAACTAAAAAGAACTCTTAATTAAAAGAACGGTCTTTGATGATCTTGTTTGTTTATGATACAGGGATAATGACTTGGTAACAGCAGTTTGGTTTTAAAACCATGATTAATTTTGGAGTCAGTATAAATAAGCTATCTCCAGTGGAATATTTTTAAAAGCCATTAATTTGCCTGCTTATACTATATATAAAATTGCTACTGGTGACCAGGATATATTGAACATAACTATTTTCATTTTGAACAATGTTGAACATGGTGTTGAAGTTTAGTAACTATTATGACCATCACATGCACATGCATATTGATCCTACTGAAACATTAGTAACAATGCTCCACTCGTTTGCTTGTAGTATCTTGTTTCACATGCATTTTATTAGGTTTTAGAAGTGCAAATATGCTCATGTTATAGAATATGAGAATATTATAGTGACTGCTTTTGTACTATCTGTTTGTATGGCCCTTATCTCAATGGGATCTGGTAGGGGTTTCTATCTAGGAACTGCTTAACTCTGAGAAATAAAGTGGTAATTCCTTGGTTAAAAGAAAGGACAATAACTTTTTACTACTTTAAAAATACTATACAATACTTTATATCAAGTTTTAATAGTCTTTTATGTGAAAGTAGCTGACAATTGCAATAATTCTTCCCTTTCTCTTAAAATATAACTTTAAACTTCTTTTTGCCTGTGAGGTAGCTTGCTGCAATATAGCTCAGAGTGTTAAAGATTTATCTTGTAGTGCAACCTCAATATATTTCTAATCTTTAGAAATCTCAAGCACTTATAAAGTGTTGCGACCGGGCAGAGAGTGATAAACTTTACAGGAAGAGAGAAGACATGTTCACATTCTCCAAGGAACAGGCAATCAAAATTAGATGAGGCAAATCAGAGAGAAAGCTTGGGAGAGGGTGAGCATGGAGGTTAGGGACGAAAAGAAGAGAATACGAACTGCTTCTCTCTTGCTTCCAGTGTTGTAAGGCAAGAAGTGTTTTGTAGATCTGTGTTAGAAGCAAGTTGTATCTAAATGTTTGATGTAGAGCATTGGTTTTTCAGTTGCAGACCCCTAAAACATTTTGAATGGAGGTGTAGACCCGTTTGGAAATTTCAGATGGAAGTACAGACCCATTTGAATTGTAAGTATGGGCATCCACATACTTGTGATTGATCACACTCATCTTTCACAGACCTCTTAAACCTAGTCTGCAGACCCCCATGGGGTACATGGACCACAGGTTGACAATCACTGATGTAGTGATTTAGATACTCTGTTCTAACAGTAGAGCAGAGAAGTGGTTCTGGTGCAGAGATGGATCTGGATTTCCAGCTCTCCCTCATACTAGGAGCAGGGTTGTAGATGGTTAATGCTATAATCTTGCGATATCTTGTCCACATTCTCTTACATACACAAAGCTCTTGGGTCAGAGGAGATATCTTTTATTAGACCAACTAAATAATAACAAAAACATTTCCTTTCTTTGCAAGTTTTTGGGCACATACACCCTTCTTCAGGCTGAGGAGAATTCAAAGTTTGCAAAAGTCCTACTAGGTAGAAAATAAACTCCATTTTGCACAAGAGAGGTAGAGGGCAGACGTTTATTCCCCAGTGTATCTCAGAGTCCTTCTGTGAGATTGTTGCTCTGTAGCAAACCCCCCAGTTTTTTAAAAATATATTTTATTTTAAAATGCATTCCCTCTCCTTCCCCAACCATTTCTGACTTCTTCTCTCCCTCTCTATTCCCTATTGATAAGTATAAGCGAGCTAAGACAGGATAAGCTTCAGCATTTTATTTTGGTAGCAAGTTGTATTTGTTTTGTCTTTTTCTCCTTTGTATTGTATTATTATTATGTGTATATTGATTTTTACTGTTCCATATTACTGTTTTACTGGTACTATATGATTTAGGATAACATATGTAAGTTAGCATAAATCATGTCAAGTTTCCATCTTGTAATGTCAAGCCCCCATCTTATCCCCATGCCTGGCTGTGTAACCTATGACTTACCCCTTCTATGTAACTTGGTTCCTGAATGAATGGGGATGAATGAGGGTGCTTGAGAGACAATGGCAGTAGGTCTAAAAATAGCTCCTTCTGAATGACCGAACCATCAACACCAATACCTGGACCAACGACCCAGCCATTGGAACTACCTTCAGTAGTCAAGAAACAAAAGATGAGGCAACCCACCATTATGCCAAGGCTGCACATGCCCAGTAAGAACACCTGGAACCCTCTGGAACAGGACTGACCTTGCCTGGACAGGCACTCCCGTAGGAGATCAGAGAGAGTCTGCTGCATAAAAGGGGTAGTAAAGACTGACTCCTTGGGATGCCCTCTCCATCTGGAACAGCACTATGCCACACCCAGAGGCCATGCTGGCAACCCCCATCTGGACAAAAGTTACTGGACAAGGACCCCTTTCCAGCCTGGATAGGTAGTTATCACCCCCACTCTCTCTTCAACCAAGGACTCGGACTCTGTTTCTCTTCCCCACCTGGACTCCAGCCCTTCCACTGAGTCTCTTGCTCCTGCTGCCATTGTGAGTGCTTGTGTGTGGGAACCAATAACTTCATGGGACTGTGTAGTGTGTTGTCTGTTTAATAAACCTGTTATTTTGAAATCCCGAGTTGGGTTTTTGCATGTTTCCTATTTCCTCCCTGCCGCCACTTCCCCCCACCCCCCCAATTCTCAGCTGTCTGCCTCCGTTTCCAGCTCCAAGCTCCCAGGTTTCTGCCTATCTTTCTTTCCTGACTGTCTCCTCCTTGCCACCGGGCTTTTCCCCTTGCACCAGTGACCTCAAGTAACCCTGGGGCCACTTTATCTTAAGTAACCCCTCAGCCAGATTCTCTCTAGTCCACTGGTTCTAATCCTGGTTCTGGCAACTTTCACTCCCTACACTTTAACTCTCTCTCATCTTAACCTTCCCCCAAGTATCCCAGGTACCCCAAGCACACACATGCATACTGTACCATCCAAGTTAGGAACTTACCTGTGTGTATGTGTAGGTGGGTAGTATGTGTGTTAACTGGTGAGTGTGTGTGTGTGTATATATGTCATTGTGTGCATGATATACGAATTAGTGATCTGTGTATGTCTTCTGAGTGTGCGGGTATGGACAATTGATTTTTGTCTAACTTTTGGGGTGTATGGTTTATGTGCTTGAATTGGTGATAGGTATGCATGTGCCTAGGCTGGTTTGGATGTGTATGTGCCTGATTTGGTAGTGTGTGTATGTGTGCATGTGTGTGTGTGTGTATGCACCTAATTGATTTGTGTGTTTGTATGTGTGTGATTGTGTCACACCCTCCTGTCTAACAACACAATATTGTGATCCTGAGAGGTGGCCTGACCCCACAGGGCAACATGTCTATAATGTGTAGATTAGGTTGTCTTATTTCCAGGAGGTGTGCAATGCCAGAGTCAGACAGGGAGTTGAAAAAAACCTTTTTTACTGGTTAGCAATGAAGTCTGCTTTTTTAAATGGCTAAAATATGATATCTTCCAAGTTTCAGGGAACTGTGTTGAAGTTGTGTTGGTCTGAGAAGAAGGTACGCAAAGCTCTTGGGTCAGAGGCAATATCTTTTATTAACTAAATAGTTGCCACATTCTCTGAGTCACTCCAATAGCTTTTTTTTTTTTTTTTTTTTAGAGGGGAAAATTTGAACATGATCAGTAGCAAACAATTACCTTCTGAATATTTTTGTGAAATGGTATCATCGAAGTGTCTGCATTTTTCAGGTTGAATCCTCATCTCTTGATTGTAAAAGTTTCCTGTTTGTTTTTTTTTGTGTGCTAGGGTTGGGGTTAAAGGTCTGTGCAGTCACAGTGCAATGAACCAAACCAGGCAGGCTTTAAAAAAGAAGACATTGTGGGTGCTGACAGATGTGAAGCTCCCTGCTGTAACTCAGTGCATGACAAAAAGCACCATGGGTTACAGCAATCCCACTGACCCAACAGACATTCTCTGCTGGGTCTGGGGAGTGGAGGATTGAGCTCCACATTGGAGCCGATCCAAGAGAAGCCACATGGCTGCAGCCTCTCTCCCCTAGCCCTGCCTCCTCCCCACCAGCTCTGTTGTTGTCTGGAGGATGGGAAGGGAATAGGGAGGGAAGGGAGCTGCTGTCTGGGTTTTGCCCAGCCTGCGCTGGAAGGGGGCTGGTGGATTGGAGCCCTTTCAAGGCAGAGCCCGAGGAGGCTGCAATATACCTGCCTGCTCTGGAAGCATGCACTTCTGTCAGGACATAGCTATAGATTGCTTTCAAGAAGCTGATCATGTGACAAATATCATAGAGTTCAATTCTGGTATGTTGCAGCAGGCAGAGGCAGTTGTCAAGAAGAGTCTTCAAATGAGAGAGAACTCTTCCACTAGAACTGGAACCTTCTGCCTGTAGCAAGTAACTAAGATTGTTCATAGAATCACAGAATCATAGAAGTAGGGTTGGAAGGGACCTTGTAGATCTTCAAGTCTGACCCCCCCGCCTGGGCAGGAGAAAAACTGGACTCAGATGAGTCCAGCCAGGTAGGCATCAAGCCTCTTTTAAAGACCCTCAGGATAGGAGCCAGCACCACTTCCCTTGGAAATTGGTTCCAGCTCCTAGCCGCCCTGACCATGAAGTAGTTCTTGCAGATGTCTAATCTAAACCTACTCTCCAATAATTTGTGTCCATTATTCCTTGTTATGCCAGGGGGCACTAGGGGAAACAGTGTCTCCCCCAA
>NW_017728931.1:20587918-20602357 GCF_001723895.1 Crocodylus porosus | reverse complement strand
GTGCAGCGCCCTGCACTTGTCAGTATTGAAACATATCCTGTTTATGTTAGCCCACTCCTGTAACCTATCCAGATCTTGCTGCAATCTTTCCCTCCCTACTAGCATGCTCACCTCACCCCAAATTTTGATATCATCAGCAAATTTAAACAGGTTGCTTTTCACCCCATCGTCCAAATCGCTGATGAAGAAATTGAACAGCGCAGGCCCAGGGACCAAGCCTTGGGGGACTCCGCTGCCCACTTCCCCCTAGGTTGAATATGACCCGTCCACCACCACCCTCTGAGTATGACCCTTGAGCCAATCTGCAATCCATCTGACTTGTTCTTGGACAGTGTACAATTTTGTACTGCAAGGGAGGCAGTCGGGGGTTTCTGGATTAAATTCTCATGTCTCTAAGGGTGACAGAATGGATAATGTATCACTGGGATCTGAACTTCTTTCCTCTCCCTTCACCCCTTCCATCCCTCCAAGTCTAACCCTTAATTTTCATGGTAAAGCAGAGTTTATACTATTCATCTGTAGAGTGTATGTACATATACAAATAGGGGACTTGACTATGTATGGGAAAAGAAGACCTGCTTTTGAATCTGCTGATTGACACAGAAATAAAAATCTTTCAAGTTTTTACTGACTTTTGAAACATTAAAGCAAATTTTATTACAGGGATTAGTTTACAATACGCTTATTTATTAAAACAGAAAGACATCTTTATAAAAACTACTGTATAGAAAGACAGAAGCAGTGCAATAGCAGTGTAAAACACATTTTTGGTTTACCTGGCAATCACTTTAGAAGGACATGATTCATAATATGAAGTCAGAGTATACAGCAAAATAAAAAGGACAAGTTTAGATCCAAAATTAGAATAGCACATCACCGGACACCTGCACGTATTGAATTTAAACATCAAGTGTTTAAATAAATGATATTGTTTTCAAGGTATTAGTAAAAATAAAAAAAACACTATAATCCTAGAATTTCTAATTAGGTTAGAAGGGAACCTAAATTTTGACTGTAGGCTATTAAAATATACTATTGTTAATATTTTAATATTTATGAAAGAGATGGCCTGAATGAATGCCTGACTTGCATAACAGGCTTTGCAATGCTTATTAAAAAGTTACTCCAGACAGTTGGGTTTTTTATGTTACCTTAATTTTCCCACACTGGGTAGATTGTTAAACATAATTGAATAATTGGCTTTAAAAATATGCTTGAAATGTATTTTATTTATGCTGCTCATAATTTTTCTTTATATGGACAGCTCTCATATAAAAACTCTAGTCATAATAAAACCTCAGTTATTTAAAATTGCTGCTACAATATGCTGAAGGTTACAGTAAAATTGACAGGCCAAATTGCTGCACTTGTGTATCTGTACTGAAATCAATACCAGACATCAAAGATGGCTAAATGCAATGCTAACACCTACATAATTTTTTTTACTAATTTCTTTTTGTCCTATTTTGTACAACACTAGAATATTTGTAAGCTGGACACACAAACTGTTCTTAATAAAATATAATATATGAGAGTATGTATATAATAAATTTAGACAGGGAAAAATGCTTGTAAAATATGAGCAACATAATAGCTGTTGAAAAGGGATAGGATGAGATTATAAACTTTCCATAATAGAGTGATTTCATCTCTCCTATTGTTCCAGTTAAATAGGAAAGGGCATTAGTAGGTAAGTTTCACTCCATCATCCATTTTCTTTTATATGTTGCAGACATACTTATTTGAAGCTGTGCATAAATCAGGCTCTTAATGCAAATGCTGAATTTGGTGATGGTGTGTTTTTGGTTTGTCACAATCAGTTAGTAGAAGGCTGTCATCTGATAGTTCTCTACATTTAGCTTATAGCTGACTTGCTGAAGCTACTGTTTGCCTAGTCATTGCTTTTTTAAAAACTTCACAAGATATATGTCACATAGAGGAGAAAAAAAATCCAGTGATTTTGATGCATATTTTTAGTTTAAGGCTCAACTAATATTAGTCTTATTTAAGATCCAGTATTTTGCTACAAGATATAGGCTATCATGATTGTTTATGGAACGGTTTGTTCCTCTGTTATGACATGGATTTATCTATATATATTAATTTGTAGGCAGTATGGAAATTTCAACCAGTGAGTATCTACCTAAGATTAACTGGTTCTGTATAGAGATTGAAAAACACACTTCTATTACAATGTATACACAGACTAGAAATAAAGCATAAAACTGCTCATTAATAACGCACAATTCCCAAAGGGAAAAACCCTTACAAAATACAGTAAGTCACACAAACCAGTATCTAATACAAATTCCTTTATGAACATAAGCATTTTTACAAAGATCTCTGTGGTGGTTGTAACCTCACAATAAAAGTAGGTCATTTAAAAAACACTCAGGAAGATTTCTGATTTCTTGTTTAGGAGAGCATTAGAATTACTATGTACAGGAAAGGACACTGCTGATTGTAAAGTTGCTGAGTTTGTAATTCATGCAAAACATATTTGTTGTTACATTGCCCTATGGAGGATGAGCTTTTTGCACCTTTGTTACTTTGGGTCTGATTTTTTTTTTTCCTTACACTGGTAGAATCTGGGAGTTACTTTAGTAGAGTTCCAGTGGTATAAAAAAATCTTGGTCAAAAGCTGACCCTCTGTTTTTTACTGTTTTAATACTGTGAAATTGGCACACAAATTAACAAATTCAGGGCTAAATTTCAGGGACTGTTGGCCCAATAGCTAACTGAAAAAATGTGTTCGGGGTCTAACTTGCCCCCCTGACAATTTTTGATGTTTATGATTGGTCACTTTCTGTTTTTAAATATTTTCCTCCTCTCATTTCTTTGTTTCAGAAAACATCCTCACAAGTACAAGGGAAAATTGATCTTACAGAGGGGGAATGGAGAAACTGGTTATATACAAAATATAGTAACATTCATAAACAAAGTAGAAAAAATAGTGAAATATTTTTTCTTCAGTCTCCATGGTAATTGTGAGTGCTACACTATGGTAAGAAAATATCAGAGAGGTTTGAGTTCTAAATTGATTTTGTTTCCTTAAGTTGGATGTTCCATCTGCATCCTTTTGTACAGTGGCATAGTGTCACATAACAAAGTGACACTTGTAGTCCTTTAAGAACAATGTACCCCATAAGCTCAAAGGAGCAGTAGGTTTGGTCCTTAGAGGTGCTGCTGAGCTGTCTCCCATTCAATTTCTGTTTGGTAACAGAGGGCACAACTACACAAGATGTTTAATGCACAGAAGACTAATTCTACTGTGCATTAGCATAGTGGGCAAAGCCCATGCTAATACACAAATGCAGGGTTTGTCAACTGGGGGTATGTGTACCCCCTAGGGGCACTTGAGAAGGCTCTAGGGGGTATGCATGGGTGGGTGGGGATGGAATACCACCACACACCATTCCGCGCTGCCACTGCCTGCCTGGCCAGATGTGGGGGACGAGGTAATCCCCCGTGTCCAGCTGTTGAGGATACACTGCTCTGCATCTGGCCACCATGGTACACTGATCAAAAAAGGTTGAAAACCCCTTCACTAATGCACAGTAGATTTAGTCTAATGCACAGTAGCATCACCAAACAAGTTCAACTGCACTAATGCGCAGTGGTGCCCATTACAGCACGGTAAGTTAGTACCCGTCATGACAGGTACTAAACTTAATGAGCTGTAATTACAGCACTTTAATGAAGGTATAGATGCACCCAGATACTTTCTAAATTTCTGTAGGCCTGATTCTGTGCAGATCTATTGTAACTGATGGAAATGCAGTGTTACTGCTTTAGAGAGGGTGTAAAGCAGCAAAGGACCTGTGAAAGGAAGCTGATTATTATAGGTAAAACCTCAGAGATAGTTTGCAAGGGAAGGTAGGCTGTGGGGAAGGAACTATTTTATCCAGTGGAACAAGGACAGAAGAAATATTGTGTCCAGATACATGGGTTTTCTGACCTAACTAACATATTGGGGCTGATGATTCCATCTAATGGCTCCATTTTGCAACCTTTACTTGTGTGGAAAGCATGATCACAGGGGATGTGTTACTTTGCTCTTGTGAGGGGAAATTTAATTCTTCAGGAAAACCAATGCTGTGTGCACATTACATACATCCATATAGTGTTTGAGACCTACCCATAGTGTCCTTTTCTGGAACTCTGCTATTTTTCCATGCTTCAACTAAAGTGCCTTGAATGAATCTCTATTAATATGCTATTTTTAGAAAACTAAAAGCTTTTGAGGTTCTAATGTTAACTAAGAATTTAAAGAATATTAATTCCCCTTTTTTGCTTGGAGTGCTACATTTTCCACTGTAAAATACCATAGAAATATTTCAAAGGTCCAAGTATGGCTCTTCAAGTTGACTTGCATGTGGAGCAGAAGTAAGCACTGGAGCACCGTGCACAGTGGGGATGCTGCACGTATGCCCCTAGGGAGGAGGAAGGATTTGGAGCCTATAGTGGTGGTGATGGGGAGCATGCTTGCTTGTCTGTGACACCTGCTGTGTTAGATGTTCATTAGGGCTAGGGACAGACGTTACACATAAACTGGTTTAAGTGATCAGAAACTAGGTTAAACCTGTAACAGAACAGACATTCAGTGCACATAAACCAGTTCCAAAATGGCTGAAACTGGTCTGAGATAAACCTGGTTGCATATAGTATCAGACTTAACTGATTTGAGTCAAACTGGTTTAATGCAATGTCTGTCCCAGACCCCTTCCTGGTTTAAATTAAATCAGACTCCTACAACATCCTGGCATGCTCTCTGGGCTGGGCGGGACTTTCTGTTTCAGAGCAGGGCTGGCCCTGCTCATCTGCTCCCTGGCTGGAACTCCAGCAGAGACTTGCAGGCACAGAGCATCTGCCTGGCTTCCTCCTGCTCCTCCCCACCCCAACTGCTTACAGCTCAAGCAGGGATCCCTCCCTGCTCCCTCCCAGAGCACAGATGGTAGCTAGCATGTGGTATGATAGCTAATACTGAGAGATGTCTGTGTAAGGCAGACAGGACAGTGTCTTTAGGGGTGTTTGGAGATAATCAACAGGTCAGCTGGTAAAGTCCCTCCCTTCTTTCCTTGCAAAAAGTTGTTTAAGAAGGGCTTGAACTAATGAGAAGGGCTTTGTTTTCTGATGTGTTAAATGCTGATAACAGAACTGATAAATGCTTTGTTATCAAGGGTGGTGGGGGGGGAGGGGAGGGAACTCCTTCCTAATCAGATCATCCTGCTGGGGCCTGGTCACGTCACTCTCTCAGCTCAGCACTGTTTAAGGGAAGTGGGGGGGGGGGGGCTGCTGTAGTGCCCCCTGCTTCTAGCCTGAGCCACTGCAGGCATGTGCCTGAATTTCCTCAGTCCAGAGGAGTTGTCTTAACAGTTACAAACTGGTTTACCCTATCCAGGTTAGACTAACCTACAAAGATTAAATCAATCAAGGCTCAGGTTTTTGAATGTGTGTCCGTAACTTAGATGTTGCATGCTGTCTGTTTGCTGGCTGATGTGCAAGAAGATGGTACATGGACACATTCCTGTCTAACTCAGCAACCCTTTGGTGAGGACTCAGCTGCTTCAAGCAAATCTAACTGGCCTCCCTTGCTTGTGCCCTCCTACATAAATTAAATTGCATAAATAAATTGCTCCCAGTTCCTTTTTTCTGTTGACTGCATGTAAGCATGGCAGCCATAACTTGTTCCAAATCGTCAAGTAATAATCTATTACATGTTCAATAAAAGAGTAAAATGTACTCGAGTCAAAGTAGTCTCTAAATGATAGTCAATATGGAGTTGTTCTTGGTGTGGCCAATACAATAAAATATATGCTGTTGTCATTATGAAATTATTTTGTGTTTGAAAAAATATTAGCCATGATTAATTCATTTGGCATAAATGTGCTGTATAGACTGCTGGGATTCCAGAGGAATTACTCCTTTTCATTGTCACCACCAGGTGCTTTGTTTCTGTATAAAGTCTCAATGTCTGACTGAAGTTCACAAGAATGATTTGTATAAAACATACCACAGGATTTAAAATTAAATCTGTAACATAAAAAATAACATCTAGCTATTGCAACATACAGTGAGCATTCCATATGCTTCTATGATTCTATCATTGCCACTTTGGCCTCCTCAGGAATCCTCAGATAAAATACAAAGCCAATCAATGGCTGAGGGAACTGGATTATTGCCTTGTAAAACAAGAGGGGCAATGGCATTATTGCTATTTGTAATATAATTTTTTTTCTTTCACTTTCTATTAGTTTCAGGAAGGGGAGAGGTGATGGTATTTCTTTACAACCACTCTCACCCTGAAGGAGGGTGTGTGCAGCTGAAACCACTTGGTGTGCTCAGGAGTCTGATGTCCTGCAGCTGACACAGCTGTGGGTGAAAGAAGAATTTAGGTGTTGGAATGACTGTTATCTTGCATTCCGATTAGATGACAGGGGTTCCCTTGCATTATAATGTGCAATAAGGGGCAAGGGAGGGACAGTGACTTGGCTTGTTGACATCTAGACTTTGTGACACAATGTTCACCAGAGAACTTTGGAAAAACTCACATTCAATACTGTGACACTTAGATTAGGCTCAAATGGCAATAGATGGATGGGGAGGCAAAAGAAAGGTTATCTATCAAATCTTCATTTTGTAGTCCTTGTTCACCTTGACATGGATCTTGCCAGAGCAATACGTGTTTCATTTGTCTGAGCATCTTCTCAATACAGTTTCTCCATTCAGAAATTAATAGTCTTGGTCTAAAATGAAAATATTGCTTGCAGACTGCTTCCTGATCAAAAACTTTCTATGTTGTTTGCTTTTTTTTTTAAAGTTGGCAGGATGGTGATTCTCTTCAGGTGAGCTGGCGAACGCCCATCTCAAGAGTGTCTTTCTTTTTCTGTCATTCAGCTGGACAGTTCTGTTGGAAGCTCCTCCATGGATTCTAATCTTACCTCTCCCATCTTGAGGCACATCAATATAGTTTTCTGAAAGACAGAAAGTGAAATATTTGTCAGGATGCTTCAAGATGTCACTGTAATAGAATTTTCCATAAATGTAAACCTGCATTTTCAAACTGACTTAAAAAAAATTGTTTCCTAATAATACTGAACACTGACACTCATGCTTAATGTAAAAGACCTACTGAGAATTATTTCCATAATCAGGTGTGAGGTACTTGGTTGGCTGGACTCTAATGAAAGAAATGAAACTACTCTCTTCCCAAATTTCTTCTCTTCTCTGTGGGTTAGTTTGTTGTTGATGGTTGTCTTGTTACCTATGATACAGGTGGGGCAAGGAGAAGGGTCTTTGTTTAAAAGATCATGAAGTATTTATCTTGAAAAGTAAAAGAAACACTCAGGCTTCCTAAGTGGATGATCTATTAAGTGTACTTCTGGTTTTAGAACATTCAGCTACATTAAGGGTGTAATACTGGGTATGTCTACATGTTGATGTATGGCAACACTGCTACAGCACCATGCTTTGCTACTTCCAAAAGTTACTAAAGCACAGCGCAGTAACTGCCTGTACTGCACTATGGGTATGGTGCAAGGTTAGATTTTGTTGCTATGTCGCTGTAGCATAATAATGGGGGAGTGCACTGCTATGGCAGCAATAGCTGCTGATCACATGTAGACCCATGTGAATTGCTATGTTGCTGTAGCACACTGTATGATGATGTACTGCAAAATTACGTCACCATAGGGCTATGTGTATATGCACCCACTGTAACCATTATTCTCATGAAAAACCTTACTTGCCTGAATAGTCTCCATGGACTTGGGAACATTTGCATAAATCAGATTTACCCATGTGTTGGGTATGGACCTTATTGCTACTGCTAATAGATTATGCATGGGGATGGGAATAGTGCCTAAACCAGATCCTTACTCTGCTGCTGACTCGTTTTGTGGCATTACTTAACTTTTACTTATGGGGCATGTCCATACTCTCAGTAGCTGAGCGCTTCTTGCCTATCTGTTTCTGCTACATGTGCATCAGTCCTAGAAATGAAGCAGAAAAGCTGTCCTGAGGATGCCTCTTCTAACTGCTCTTGATCTGGTTCTGAAGTGCTTGTGAGTGGAGGGACATCCCCCAGGTGGCTTCATTTTCTTATTTCAAGGATTGGTGCACATGGAGAAGTTGGGTGTGGCATGCTTCTCAGGCCTCCTGGGAGCGCTGTATAATGCATATAGCCACGTTCTCAGTTACCACTGTCTAAAAGAGTGACTGAGGCTCTAGCTCACATTATAATTCAGACACAATGCATTTGTTAATCGTTTGTTAAGCAGTAACCTGGCCACACGCTCAGGGGATGAACAGTATCACAGAAAAGGGAAATCAGTAAAAATATGTAATTTTTGTGGCTGTTTTACACCGTGTCTTAAACTGAACATGTAGCAGTATGAAGACTGCACTGAGGTCTCCAAGTAGCCCAGGTACTGTCTTTGCTGAGGTTCAGCTATTGTTGTCAGGATCAGGCCCCCATCAGAGCTTGAACTGGCCCCAGTGTGATTCCTGCCAGCTCCAGGGACCATGTATGTGCAGTCCTGGACCCAGCTGACAATCAGCTGATTGTTGGGCACTGAACATTCAACCTGCCAGAACTGATCTCTGATCCCAAAATCGCACATCCTGCCTTACATGTGTGGCATGGCAGGAAGCTTAATTGTTGGGATTGGGGATTAGATCTCATTGTGCCTTTACATTAACTCCTGTCAGTGGCCTAAGATGTGTATTTGCTTTCCTCCAAAAGGTGTTGAGATTAGTGTTATTTAGAATTTCTACAGCATGTCAAACAAAACAGATGTGACAAACGTGTTAAGTATTTGTACACTCTTTACAAACGGTTCCTTGGTACTGAGCACCTGCAAATTGAGTCATTTTCGCAACATACTAAAATGTTCTCTGCTGAAGAATGCTAAATGGCCCAAATGTACAAAACATGGAGGGAAAATGGAGACACAGGGTAAAGAGATTTTGCCTAAGGTGACAGTAAATCAGCAGTACAGCTGAGAGAACTCTGCTCTCCTGAATCCCAGAACCTGCTGCCTAGAGGCTGAGAATGATGGACTAGTTCACGTAGGAATCCAGCACTCACTCACACCTCAGGACCTTTTTCTAAGTGTAGTATAACTTAACGTTTATATAGTAGGTTAAATTTAGAGGTAGCTCAAGATTAGAAAAAAACATTAACTATAATAGCTGTAGGCAAGAGGCAATAATAGTATTACTCATCTGCATCTTCTATCAGACAGAGATTGCTCTTTATCTGTTGTTGGTATTCCCAAACTGATGTACAACATCATACAGACTGCATGCCATTAGTGCAGTATAAAGCAACATCTGTTTCAGTGAACAAAATATTGTCATCTGCTGTTATTTAGTATTTGTCAAATCAATTCAGAACATAGAGATAGATTCACCATTTTGTTTACTCCAATTTTACATCAACATAGCTTCACATAAATGTAACAGTGCATCTGTTTCGAAGAGTATTGTGTCAAGCTGTTATTTTTGAAAATGTTATTTTGAAAATGCAGGGGCAATTTGAAATAAAGAGGTACAAGCTGCCTCATATAGCACTGACACATTTCCAGCCTCCACCCAAAGTTCCAATCAAATGAAATAATTAAGTTTTGAAAAAAGTTTGGGGTGAGTTTAGTTGTCTGCATTATCTTGTGCCTCTTGGTTCTGATTAGAAACAAAGAATGAAACATGATTGTTTTCATGGTATGTCTGACCTTGCCAAATCATGGAAAGGAACAAAACAAAACAAAACAAAAAATTATTTGTGAAAGCCTACTTCTCATGAGGTTTCCATACAAAAGAAGCTGAAACAAGTCTGTTTAGTTCTAGACGGAACCTTTTGAGATCTACTCATAACTTAATTTAAAATACCTGGACAGAGATACAAAATAGAAAGTGCACCTGTCACAGTTCAGGGCTAACTGTGTCCGTCATGGTACCGTCGGGTTTTTTCATGTGTATGTAAAGTGCATTGCATGCTGTTGGCTCAGGTGAAATACTTTAGAATTATTCTGCCTGAATTTTTCAGATCACTGGGATGTTTAACAGTTTTTAGGATAAAACATTATAAATGTTTAAAGACTGAGTTGATACCCCAGACATTTATGTACTTCAGGGTGGAGTGTGTGTCACAGGAGTACTTAGGTGCCCTGTTCCTAGAAGTGGAGAAGGGGAGCTGCCAGGCTCCAGGGGCAGCTCAGGTGCCGGTTGCTGTGGCAACTGGGTGGGCCATGTGACCAGAAGGGGGCAGGGCCGGGCCTTTATAAACAGCCCAGGCTGGAGCCTAGGGAGCAGTTGCAGTTGCAGTTGCAGTTGCAGTTGCAGTTGCAGTTGCAGTTGCAGTTGCAGCTGCAGCTGCAGCTGCAGCTGCAGCTGCAGCCTGACCACCCCAGTGGCTACGGCATGGTGAGGGTGGAGGGAACCTGGGCTGGGAGGTCATGGCTAGTGAGCCAAGTGAGAGTAGACCTTATGTTATAAGCCAGGAGGCTTCTTGTTGTTTGGGTTACAGCTGTTTGGCTCATGGTTGTGTTTGTTAGGGTTATACTGGAGGACTGGGTGAGGCTGTAGGGGTGTGAGGAGGCCTCATGGGAGCTCCCTAGTAATCTGGAGGTTCCTGGTGCCCTGTGGGGTGCAGGGCAAGGTGCCAGATTGTCATAGCAGTTTGTACTGATGTGGTGCAGTGTTGGGGGGTGTGAACCCCAACCCTGGGGGGTGAGTGTACACAGAGGAGCTCCAGGAGAGGGTGAGTGTACTAAGGAGAGGCCCCAAGAGAGGGTGAGTGCACTGAGGGAAGCCTCAGAGCAGGAGCGGGCACTGAGGGAAGCTCCAGGAGTAGACAAGGGTACTAAGAGAGGCCCCAGGAGTAGGCAGGGCACTTATGCTTGTTAGAAGCCCTAGCAGGGGTGTGGACTAAAAGGACCGCCGAGGGGCTCCACAGTGGTGGGGACCCAGAAGGGTCAGAAAGGCTCAGGCAACAAGAGCCTTACCTGGCCTAAGTGGAGACCTAATAGTTGACAAGGACCCAGAAGGGCCAGAGAGGCCAGGTAAGGCTCTTGTTGCCTGAGCCTAATTAGTTATTTATTATAGACAGGAACCCAGAGGGGCTAGGCAAGGCTTAGGCTGCTGGGCCCAGTGATTGAAGCATCACCAGTAAGCCTGATAAGGCTAAGGACCGGAGGGGCGCCGGTTGTGTGACAAGCCCAGGGGCGCTGGGCAGGGCGCCGAAGGGTAAGGACCTAATAACGTCCAGGAAGAGCTGTGAGGCTTAGCGCATGCTAAAGGGGAGGTAGGAGGTATGCACTGCCCATAAGGCAGTGGGGTATTAGGTCACCCCACTCGCAACGGGGGGATAGTATCAGCGTGGTGTTCAGGGTGATCAGAGGCAGCCTCCCATATTGAACCTTATAACATCAAAGACGTGGTGGGTGAGTAGAGGGTGCTGGATCACCTATTTGGCACGGCAGGGGGTGCTCAGGAGATTACAGCCATTCCTAGGCCCCACCCGTGACGGTGTGATTATAGAGATATGAGGAAAATCATGCATATATCCTTCACACTTTGGACTTGAGGCATCCCAGCTGAAGATCCTTGGCTTGATTCTTTGTTCCAGAGTAACTCCATTGAATTCTGGGTCAAATGTAGAGAATGAGATCAATAGATTGAGATCTATTTATCTATATGAATGGACAGCCTTAACACTATGTTCAGTGCAACTCCTTTTCCTATCCTCCAACTGTTCCATCAGCTCACAACCTTGGGAATTCTTTAACTCCATGGTAGAGCCACTTCCATGTGTATACAACTAGGATTTCCTGTACCTAGAGTACCTTGCAGGGGCTCCAGTCCACCTGCCACCCCTCCAGTGCTCCCAAGAATGGAGTTCCCTCCCTTGCCTTCTCCCCCTCCCATCCTGATGACAGCACCGACACTGGGGGGGACAGGAATTGGGGTTAGAGGTGAGAGAGGCTGCAGGGACGCAGCCTCTCTCTGTTGAATTAGTTCCAAAATGGAGCTCTATTTCCTGCCTTCCCCCCGCCCCAATAAAACAGCAAATGTCTGTTGGTGGGGGCGGTCACTGTAGGTCAGGCTTGTCCAACATATGGCCTGTGGGCAACCATGCAGCCCACCAAATCGTTTTCTGAGGCCCAAGGTGCTGCAATGGGAAATGAAAGTAAATATTGTTTACTTTGGTTCCCACCCCTTGTCCCTCCTCCAGCCCCTCAGCAGCTTCCTAATGGGGGGGGGGTGTCCTTTGGCCACCCCCTGGGTGATAAAAAGTTCATGATCCAGCCCCACATTCAAAAAGGTTGGAAACCCCTGCTGTAGGTCATGGCACTTCCTGTCAAGTGCCATAAGTTACATCAGGGAGCTGCATGTCTGTCAGTGCCCCCTGTGTTTGGCTCTCTATTGGACTCGGAGTTCAATTCAGGTGGTTGTATCAAAATATTGTTGCTTCTGCACTGATGACAACCTATGACAGCATATGAGTTCAGAGCCATTGAAAAGATAAAAGATGGTTACAAGCATAGGAAATGTTCAAATCAACAGGGGACAAAGCTTTCATGAGAATCCAGCCATGATTGTGGTATTTGTTGCCAAATGAAATGTGGACCAGGGCAGTAGTAGTTCTCAATCTAACATAGTACATTGAGTAGAGAAAGGCAGTTAGCTGTGTTAGACTGAAGTTAGGAAAAAGCCAGAGCAATGATAGATTAACTTGTAGCCTATAAAAGCTCATGCCTTTCTAAACAAGTTTCCTGCAAGAGTCCCCTCATGAAAGCAGCACCCTCCTACCCTTGATAATTTAACTAAGCAATCCTAATAATGGATCAGCTCTGCAAATGGTATAAAACTGATGTCATTCTACTGATTTTTAAATAGGACTAGCCTGATTTATATCAGCTGACCCAACAACTGACCCAGCCCAATAACTTCAAATTTGTGCCTGAGAGCTGTAATTCAAAAAAAAAAAAGTGCACAATTTTCATAGAAGAAACATAGATCCCATAGTAGTGGAGGACTTATGAAAACCTGGAATGATATATGGATAACTGTAGGCAATAGGAAAGTCTCCCTTCACCATAAATGGAATGCCAGAAGGGAATAGTTTACCAAGTATTGGGGGGGGAAAAAATATGACCAGATTGAAAGGGAAGGAAATGGGAAATGAATTCTAGGACAACTACAAAGCATGCGTGCACACACACACCCACCCACCTACCCAAACCCAAACCACTCAGTTGTCTAAATATATTACAGAGCAGACAGGAATAGAATATAATCTAATCCCTCTGGCTATGGTGTCTGCCAAGGAGCTTGATTGCATTGCAAGGAAAGTAGTTTTCATAGTTCTTGGTGAGTCCAGATGCCAAGCTGCATCCAAAAAAAGAGATGCTAAGAGTGTTAAGGTTAAAAAGCCTAGTATCTCAAAAGTTAAGAAATACCAGATTTAAGGTTGCCTGTCTGGTGCTCTCGGGTATGTACCATATGATTCAGTTTGCAATGGTACAAACACTGTAGCTGTAGGGCAGTGTATTTGAAATAATTTTTGGCAGAAAATCCAACTTCTGAAAATTAAAATCTTCCATGGGGGAAAAAAAACCCAACCAATTTTACCATATTTTCTGATTATTATTATTATTTTTTTTCCATTAAGCAAACTAAAATGGAATATTTTGTTTTCAGTTGGGTTTAACTCAAATCGGAATGTTTTTGTTTGGCTGAACTGACCATAAACATTTCTAGCCCCTTCATCCTTTAAACTACTATTGCCTTCTCTCTCATGGGCTGGGCACCCTGGTTAGATTATGTGTCTGATGCAATGGAGCTTCCTTGGTGACTGATCTGCAAATAATGACTGGAGGGAGCTGGTGGTAGGGGTAATGCAGAGGTAATTTACTTATTCTCAAATCACAGTGTCCAAAGTTTGTCTGTCCTGTATAAAACATTCAAGTACCATTAGCCTATAGCAGGATGCAGAAGTTTGTTTACAAGGAATCTGCCTTTTGATTACCTCCTAGAGCAGTAGAAGCCAACCTTTTCATAGATTTCATAGACATTAGGGCTGGAAGGGACCTTGGAAGATCGAGTCCAGCCCCCTGTCCCAGGGGCAGGAAGTCAGCTGGGGTCATAGGATCCCTGCAAGAAAAACATCCAGGTTTCTCTTGAAGGCATTAAAAGTAGGTGTTTGAACCATCTCTGATGGCAGGCCATTCCAGATCTTGGGGGCTTGGATAGTAAAGAAGTTCTTCCTTGTGTCCAGCCTGAAATGGTCTTGCAGGAGTTTATAACCATTTGACCTCATCATCCCATGGGGCGCTCTGGTGAACAAACGTTCCCCCAGATCCTGGTGAACACTCCTGATAAACTTATTGGTGACCATCAGATCATCCCTGAGCCTGTGCTTTTCCAGGCTAAAGAGCC
>NW_017728931.1:20565119-20587072 GCF_001723895.1 Crocodylus porosus | reverse complement strand
CAGCTGCCACCGAGCCACACATCACCTGAGCTGTGGGGGAAGCTTGGTCCTTCCTTCCATGGTGGTGGCACCCCCAGGGGCTGCCCAGGTAGCATGCTGGCTATCAAAAGGCAGCACCCGCAGGATACAACACTTCCATGAGTCCATGCGTTGGAAGTCCTCTGGATGCTGCATCCTATGTTGGTTCAGGAAAGACTTGGATCTGGCAGGTGCTGCCTGTGAGCTGGGACAGCACCTGTGCAGCTAGCACCCTATCTGGGTGGCCCTGGGGGCACTGATACCACAGAGGGAAGGACTGCTCCCCTTCCTCTTCACAGCTCAGGGGCTGTGTGGCCTGGCAGCAGCTTACACAGGCAGTCTTCACGGGGGCGGGGGGAGGGAAAGGTGAGGGCCCTGATTTCCCCCCCCCCCGAGCGTGCCCACCTCTCCCAGTAGCATCTCAATTTTGGAAAAGTAGAAACTATAAGCTGCTTCCTACATCTGTTTGAAAATTAAATTTTGTCAGCATTCTTGGCTGTGCATTCTTTGCTTCCAACCAAAACTGTTCAACCCTGGCTGTAATCTTGGTCTTGAGTATTAAAGAAAACCCTTTTTCTAGATAAGAGGTCATATACTGTGTTCTCTCACTCACAGACCAGCACTCAAATACCCTTACATAAAAGCACTGGCTGGTCATCTGGTGTGGAGTATAAAGCAGTTTCTATCGCATTTTTAAAGTTGTTTAACAATCTGAAGAAAATCTTAATGTGTTCTGGGGAAAGTTCTGTAATTTCTCATCTCTCTCTAAATTGCTTTTGGGATGGATAGGGGCTGTGTGTGCATGCAGAGATTGTATTAATAGTGACACTAGCAGCAGGTGTGGAAAAAAAATTCAACACTTTATTAGTAGATTGCATGTTTAAAGTGCTGTACAGTGAGAGAAGAAGAAATTTGCTATTTATACATCCTTTCAGATTGCTTTGCTAACCAACCACAAAAAAGTGTTACCGCTTTTTAAGTTGAAACTGATGTCATTTATCGGGCTTTGCCTTCTTGGTGGTGGCATTCAATAGCCTGATCTTACGTTCCTGTAACTAGTGAGAGAGCTTTCAGTGACTTCAATAAACATTATGCAGGCCTCTAGTTTTGTACAATTTTGTAACTCCTACGAGAGTCTCTGGGCATAAAATCAAGCAGTGGGTTTAACCATGGTGTGAGATGCATGTTACGTAGATAAAACAAATAGGTCCCTTAAGTCTAATGGCCCACTGGGCTGTAGTATACTTAAGGACACCTGTTTCTATGGTCAATCACTCACATTGGGTCTGTTCTTTGATTCTACAGCCAGAATGATCAGCCAGGTACAGCTGGATTGACTGAGGACAGCCTTTGGCAGGCTTCAAGAGTTGAGGATTCATACTGGTGGCTTCTTAAAACATAGCTGGATGCCTTAATTGCCTGTTTCCCTGCCCTGCAGATGGATATAGAGTTATTAATGTGTTGTCTTGCATACAACACTCCCCTTCTACACAACATTTATCTTGTTTTTGGAAGGCAGAATGAAGAAAAAAATATTCCTTGTAGAAACTGACTAGTAGCAGCTAGGGAGCTGACTCTATTTCTGAGCTTGCTGCAGTCCATTGTGCCAGATGAAGTTTCAGCAATTAAAGCTGGTACCACTTTGTAGCTTCAAATTTCTGGACCCACAGGGCACTTGTACACATACTTGGTATTTAGTCACTGAAAATGTTCCTGGCTTAATTTCCCTTCCTTATTTTTGATGACTAATTATGCAATATGTACCTGATTTAGCATAAGAAACCCTTATATGGTATAATTAGTAGGGGTGTGCAAATGAGCTGCATTTGATTTGGATTGGCATTCGGCCCAATTCGGGAACAGTGATTCAGTTTGGATCACTGTCTCCAATTCAATTTGGCTGAATCCATATCTGAAAATTCGATGCTGATTCAGAGAATCAGCAGTTCAGCCATAGACACAGTTTTACATGTCTTTTACATACCTCAAGGTACCAGGTAGCTTGTGAACGCTGCGATGGTAAGGTGGATGGAGCGTCCCACAGGAGAGCGTGGTGGGGGAGGGGGGCCACTGTGTGCTTGGCATTGAACTTGTAAGTGAACTGGAAGAACTTCAGGTCTGCTGGGGAGTGCACAGGCCCCCCCCCCCCCACATCCTCCCAACTCAGCAATCAGCTGCAGAGGAACCCTGGGTACCCCCCCATTCTAGAAGGCACCAGTTGCCAAGCCAGGGGGGCACAGGGGCCCCCACTGCACACTCCCCAGTGGACCCAGAAGTGGACCAGAAGCACTTTTCCACTTCCAGGTCTGCTGCCAAGCATGCTGAGGAGCCCCCCATGCTCCTGTGGAACTCTCCATCTGCCCCAGCACCACAGCGTTGATGAGCTTCCTGGTACCTTGAGGTATGTAGAAAAAACATTTAAAGCTGTGTCTGTCTGAATCTCTGAATCTTTCCAAATTGATTTGGAGGGTTCCGATTCAATTCAGAGAGATTAAAGGGTTTCCTGATTTGATCTGGATTTGGAGAATCGGGGACCGAAGCTTTGCACAGCCCTAATGACCAGTAAAAAGTGCTAGGGTGCACACCAGAACACTTCTTTCCTTCTGCCTTTTCTGCCAGGCAGCACTTTAGGACAAGAAACGCCCTGCAGCAGCACTTGTGCTGCTCAGGCAAGTGCTGGCTGGGTACGGGGTACCCTTAGGCGCAAAATATTTCCCTGCAAAGCCCTTCAACTTTTGTTGTGCCTTTTTCCAGCACACATGTGTTTTCACGTGCTTATCAGGCTGGCACCAGACTCTGTGTGTTTTTACATCAGAACAAGGCTGGAGGGGGGGGTATGTCTGCCCCCTGAGGGCCTATAAAGTCCTGGAGCAGGTATTAGGGTGCGCACACTATTGAAGCTCAAGAGACTTCTGAGGCAGATTAGAGCTGGCAGCACAGCTGAGGCACAAGGACTCAACCCAGGGGCACACTTGCCCCTGGCACAGCCCCAGTGCCTGCTGCTTGCTGATGATGTCCTGTGCAGTTTTGCTTTCGAGTGCAGGATGAGGCCATTTTTCTGACACTTGAAAGAGGACACCCTGAACTGTTCCACAAGCAACCAGGACACTTAAGATTGGTAAGTAAGGCCCGACACTTGGCTGTGCCCTGAGGGAAGGCACCTGTTTTTCAGGTTTTAGCATTACAATATTAGTGATTTCATTATTCATTGTGTCTAGCACATTTTCTGCTGTAATCAAAACATTACTTACGTCTTCCTCCTGCAAAACGTGAAAATATCTTTTAAAAGTTTCTTACTGTTTTGCACATCTAAAAATAGTCCTTCCACACACCTTCCCCCATGGCTGGGGGGGCTTCTCTGGGCAAACAGTCTTTCCACACACCTTCCCTATGCTATGGCTGGGGGGCTTTTGGAGCATAATAGTCCTTCCACACATGTTCCCCAATGTCTAGAGGGCTTCTTGAGGAAAACAGTCTTTCCCCCACCTTCTCTGCCCCATAGCTAGGGGCTTCAGGCTTTAGTACTACAACATTAGTGGTTTCATTGTTCATTGTGTGCAGCAATTTCAGCTGTACATTTTCTGCTGTAATCAAAATATTACTTATCTTCCTCCTGCGAAATCGCACAAACATTTTTCAGACAGTTTTTCACTACTAAGGGCATCCCACATGTGTGCATGCACACACACCACCTTTCTTCATGCTGGTGAAAAATGGGAGCTAAAAATGCTCAGTTCTTTCACTGTAGAGAGCAGTTTTCTTTTTGTTTTTTTGGGTAAAATCTAAAAAAAGGGTTTTCCTTAATCAAGACCAAGATTACAGCCAGGGTTGCACAGTGTTGGTTGAAAGTAAACTTTGTGATGTAATGTTTTTTTTTTTCACAAAAAAAAAAAAGTTTTTCAGCTAGTTTTTTTTCACTACCGGGGCTTCCCCGCTCCATAGTGGGCCTTCTAGTACAACCGAATACCCATACATTCAGCCAGTCCCATTGATGCAGGAGTTTAAGCTGGGCAACTCCATTCTGACTCAATTTCTCCAGATCATAGTGTATTAACATTCGTGCGAGCAGTTGGCAGGCTCTCTCCCTTTTCTTGCCTCATAGCTGGGGCTCTGTCTGGGGGGAGGGGGGAACCTCATCTGGTGTGTTGTTTTGTTTTTTTTTTTGTGATTTACATTTATGACGTATATGACAGCTTTGTGATAAACTCACTTTTTTTTTTCCACAATTTTTTTTTTCAGCCAGCTTCACCACTTGGCTTTCCCCTTGACTGGGGGGCTCTCTTAGCACCCTGGGTTGGTGCTGGCCTACATGTCCTCCCCTCCCTAGACAGGCCCTCCTAGCTTCTTCCCCCTGCTGCTTCCTCCATGTATCTAAAAAACATAATTGTGAATACTTGGACTTTTACATTTTTGCATTACATTTTTATATGTAAAAATAGAACTCATGGTTTATCCAAAGCCTCAATGGACACAGTACTACATATGTTTGTATGTAAAACAGAAAGAATCCTGTGTCTTCTCTCATTTGTATCATGTCAAACTGTAAGGAATTTTTGCAGTAGTTGTTACTGAGGATCATCAAGATGCAAGCAGTGTTGGGGGGTGGGGGCTGCGCTCAGCCTACTTCAATTCTCCCTTCCCCCTGCAATCAACACAAATAGCCACCATGACCTCACACCCCTACCAAAGTGAATAAGAAAAAACTGCCCAGGTGCAATGAATTTCTCCCCCTCCCCTATCAATCACCACATACACAGTGTCCAGAACTGAGAGGCTGCACTGCAGGAGGGAAGGGGGTGGTGGTTACCAGGCTATTGTTGAATCAATTAGTCTTTGTATGTGAATCCTATTATAGTTTGCAGTCATGTCTCCAAACTGGTTTTAGACTTGCTTGTCTTCTCAAGTTGGCTGCCACCACAAAGAAACAGACCTATCCTGCCCTGCTCCCCCACCCAACACACCCTCTCCCCTCCATCCTGCATCCCCTAGAGACCTCCTTGACACCCTGTTATGAACCCATTATACAAGGCAACTTTTTATAAGATGGCCTTTATTCGATGAGAAATCTATATGAAATGGAACATTAATGATAAAAAGGATCAGTTCACACAATTACACATTTCCCCTGCAGAGCAGCACCTATGTGTACCACCAGACAATTTTTGATCACAGCACCCCTCCCACTATTTGCCTGTATCTCTAGCCCCCCCACCCCCCGGCTCACCTACTTCTCTGCTAGTGAAGGTTGTGGCTTATGTCAATTACCTTAATTGATCTCTCCAAGCATCACTGAAGACCTTGCCCCTGATTTCACAGATATTATGCAGGACACATGCTGCCCCTATGTAAGAAGCAATGTTATCAGCATCAACTTCTAGCCTGTTGGAGTATAGTGGGGTAGCTTTCTCTTTCTTTGCTTTCTTTCCAGATGGTGGCAGTCAGGTGAAGCTCCTCTGAGCTCCTCCAGCTCAAGGTCCCTTCTGTGTGTTCCTACCCACTCCCTGCCCCCGTTTCTCTCCCCCACCAAACCTTGCCTTTCCCCAGTCTATGCTTGGGGGATCCCCTCTCTGCCCCCTTTTCCCCCACTTTCTGAGCTTTTTACCTGTGCTCTGGCATCCTCACCTGTCTCTGACCCTCCCCCACTCCTGCCTGTGCTCCCTTTGATTCCTGCTGCCTCCCTCCTCCAAGCCCCTTACCTTCATCTCTGCCACCTCCTCCTGCCTTAAGGCTTGCCTTCAGCCTCTGTAGGGCTGTTTTGTTCCCCCCTGGAGCTGATATTGGGGCTGTTTTGGGGCCTGTGGGTGCATGCCCCATTCCACATCAGGGTGGAGGCCTGCACTGGTGCTCTGGCAGACCTCAATGTCTGGTATGCTGTTTGGGTGAACTCAGTGCCTATCATCTACCTGAGCTCCCCTAGCCTGGTGAAGGAGTTGTGTGCAGCGGGGATGGCAGTCTCAGGTGCCTGCTACTTGGCCATGCCTCTGGAGACCCTGGCAATGCACATGGTGGCCTTGAATTTCCCCCTGCACCTGCCAGACTGTGACCTCACCAAAGTGCTCAAGTGCTATGGCATCCTCATTAGCCCCTTGTGCAGATTAACCATGAGGAGCAGGGACCTCAGGGTTAGGCATGTCCTTCCAGAGGCAGGTGTTCATGATTCTCAAGGGGGGCCCCCAAGACCCTGCCTCTCTCCATTACCTTTGCGGTGGATGAGAGGCAGTATGTAGTCTACTTCTCCCAGGCCAAGACTGGGTGCCACTGCTGTGGCAGTGGCTCCTACCTGGCTGCCCAGTGCCCGCTGGGGCAGTTAGCTGAGACACTGGCTGCTGCACCCGCACAGGGGGGTGGCACTTTTACCTCCAGTGCAGGAGTCTCATTGAAGGGTGGGGCTGGGGGCTCCTCCCAGCCCCCCTCTGCCCCTCCTCCATCTGGGGGGATTGGCGCCTCTCGTGTGAGCATGCTACCTGGGGGGTGGAGGGGCTGGGGTGTCCTCCTGGGTTCCTCCTGCATCTGTTGGGGCTGAGGTCCCATGCAGCAGAGGAGCTGGGGACTCTTCCCAGCCCCCTCTTGCCCTGGACTCCATGCCGGGTGCGGTGACTGTGGCCTTCTCTCAACCTCCCTCCACCTGCCTGATGAGGCTGCCCACCCCAGTGTGGGGGTCTCATCTGGTGGAGGGGCTGGGATGTCCTTTCAGTCCCCCATCCCAGTTCCATCCGGGGTAGCTAGTGCCTCAGGTACTGGGGTGGAACAACCAAGACCCCCCTCTCCGCCTCCCTCCACCCCTGCCAAAGTTGAGGTGGCTAGTCCAGGGGTAGTAAGCCCTAAACAGCCCAGCCCATCCTCTTTGGGGAAGGGACCACCTACCCCTACTCCAAAGAAAGCCAAGAACAAGAGGCAGAAGGGAGCTTCCCATGAAACCCCAACCCCTTTAGGGCCTGCCTCTGCCAGTGCCAGGGAGAATGTAGCCAGGGAGCCTGACCTCACCCTGCCTTCCCCACCTGGCAACCGTGCCACCTGTGGCCATGACTGAGGATGTCCCAACAGCACAGGGTGTGTGTGCTGGAGGAGTCAGGCTACCCCTCGCCCCTATCCCAGGCCGTGGGACTCATGAGCAGTGGGGGGAAGATGGAATGCCTGCATCTCTGGCATCAGGCACAGGAGACAGCAAAGGGGCCCGCCACCCCCCCACCAGTTCTCCTGCCTACTGAGGCTGATGCTGAGGAGATAGAGTGCCTGCCCCCTTAGCGCTGCTAGAGATCCCAGGAGTGGGACAACATTACCCCCCCAAAGTGGATGGGGATCAACCTCTCGGAGATGGTTGTTGACCTGGATGCTGAGGGGGGCCTGCTAGGGAGCCAGCCATCGAAGGCACGTTCACTAGCCTCACTGGTAGTGAGGCCCCACTAGTTCTCAGTTGGGAACATCTAGCTCTTGCTGAAGAACGCCCCCTGGGCAGCTCTCAGCTATAGAGGTCTCAATCTCTTGGAGCAGACCAAGGGCCAAAGGAACATAGCAGAAAGTATCCATCAGTGGAGCCCAGACCCTGCACAGTTTGCCTGTACCACCAGTGACACGGTGAGGTTCATGTACCTGGATTTGGGCACACGTCAACATGCCTTCTGTCTTGAGAAGCTGGTGACGTGGGGGTGAGGAAGGTATGAGGCCAGGACAGGTCCACAGAGTAGAATAGGGCATGATAGACTTTCTCCTGTCTCTGTGGCCTTGCTCTGCTCTCCCACCTATACCCTGCCTATCCTTCCTCTCTATTCTCCTGCTCATGGCTGCTACCACAATTGCCTCACTGAATACCAAAGGCTGCAGGGACCCAGTGAAGCGAATGGCCATTCTGGAGAGTTTGCGGAAGAAGTGGCTGGCAATTACCTTCCTCCAGGAGACACACAGCAACATATATGATCAAACCGACTGGCAGGCTGTCTGGAGAGGCCACCTGTTTTTGAGCCACAGTACCAACCTCAGGAGGGTCACCACCCTGGCACTGTCACTGCAGCTGCAGTACGATTTGGTAGGGGTACAAGAAATCATCCCCAGTTAGCTGCTGACCGTCTGTATCACCCTGGCACACCAGAGCCTGCTCCTCATAAATGTATACGTGCCCACCAAGGGGATGGAGAGGGTAGCTTTGTTAGAGACTCTGGGCAACCTCCTGCATGATGCCAGCGAGAAGGATGACCTGCTCCTCATGGGTGGGGACTTCTACTGTACTATCAATGTGCGGCTAGACTGCACAGGGCCAGAAACACACCTGCCTTCAGCCCACAAGCTGTGGGCCATGCTAGAGGCAGTGGACCTTGTTGATGAAGGTGGGTCCTCCATGCTGATGTGCACCAGTACATTTGGGCAAAGATGAGTGCCAGTGGGATTGCCATGGCCCACCTCAACCACCTCTACATCACCCAGCACCACCTGCCACTACTGTGCAGCAGCCACATCATCCCATCAGGCCACTCAGACCCTGCCCTGGTCTGCTGTGAATTCAGCCTGCCCAGAAAAGCGTGCATACAGGCCCCTTACTGGTGCCTCAGCATCAGCCTACTACAGGACACCCACTTCCAGGACTGCTTCGCCCACCTTTGGAGAAGCTGGGAGGCCATGTGAGCACACTACTCTTCCTTGTACCTATGGTGGGACATGGGGAAGATCCAGGTCCGGGTGTTCTGCCAGCAGTATTCCCAGCTGGTGACAAGTAAGATCCGCCGCTGCACCCAGGAGGTAGAGGAGGATGTGGCAGAACTCGAGGTGGCCCTGCTCCATGCCAGCAAAGATGCAGTGCTCCTTGACAGCCTCCAGTTCTGCAGGAAATGCCTGCAGGAGCTGGCAGAGGGCATGCCCCACAGTGTGAGGGTGCATGCTCACTGCCAGGAGCTGGCAGAGGCTGGCACACTGACCTGCTTCTTCTTCAGCTTGGAGAGGCAGTGGGCTGCGATAAAGGACTTGGACCATCTCAAGACCCTGGAGGGATGGCTGCTTATGGGCCCAGGCGGGGTGCATGGACACACCATCGCCTTCTATTGTGACTTGTTTGTGGCTGACCTCAGCTGCCCGGAAGTCACTTGGTGGAGGTGGATGTGGTGGAGCTCGAGATGGCCCTGCTCCACACCGGCAATGATGTGGCACTCTTGAGAGCCTTGTCCCACAAGAAATGCCTGCAGGAGCTGCCGGTGGCGGAGGGCATGGCCCGTGGTGCAAGGATGCATGCCTGCTGCCAGGAGCTGGTGGAAGACAGCACCCCAACCAGCTTCTTCTTCAGCCTGGAGAGGTGGTGGGCTGTGGCAGGGGACTTGGACCATCTGGAGGGACGACTGCTCATGGATCCGGGTGAAGTGTGGGTGCACACCCTCGCCTTCTACCAGGACTTGTTTGTGGCTGACCCACCTGCCCAGAGGCCACTCGGTGGCTGCATGAGGACCAGCCATGCCTCTGCATTTCACAGGCTGAAGCCCTGGAGCATAAACTCTCTCTGGCAGGGCTCGAGGCTGCTTTGTCGGGGGCTCACCTTGGGCAGGGCCTTGGGCCTTGACAGGCTACCTGTGGAGTTTTACAAAGCCTTCTGGCCCCTCCTTGGGCCTAGCCTCCTCCATGTCTTGTGTGAGAGCCTTGCTGATGGGACCCTGCTGACCAGCTGCCACCAGACGGTTCTCACCTTGCTGCCCAAGAAAGGGGACCTTGGCTGCCTTAAGAACTGGCATCCAGTCTTCCTTCTGTGAGCCAACTATAACATCTTGGTGAAAGTGCTGGCAAACCGGCTCTGCACCATCATGGTCTCTGTCACTGGGCCTGAGCAGAGCTACTATGTTCTGTGCAGGACTGTCCAGGTCAACCTGTTCCTGCTGCATAATCTGCTCATGGTTGTGGAGCTCTTTGGCGTGGGCATCAGCCTGGTCTCTCTGGACTAGGAGAAGGCCTTCGATCAGGCTGCTCAGCACCCTCAAGACTTTTGGCTTCGGGTCCCTTTTTATCACGGTGCTCCGGGTTCTGTATCAAGACTCCTCCAACCTGCTGAAGGTGAATGGCGTGCTGTGCTCCCCATTCCCAGTGTGTTGGGGCATCAGCCAGGGCTGCTCCCTGTTCGGCACCCTGGCCATTGAACCACTACTGCACATTTTGCGCCACTGCCTGACCAGCTTAGCCCTGCCAGCAGCACTGGGCCTGACCAGCAGTCCCATGATCCAGCTGACAGTGTAGGCAGATGATGTGACAGTCTTCTTGGGCAGCCAGGACACGTGCATCCTGGTGGACTGCCAGCACACCTATGAGCTCACCTCATTGGCCTACATCAACTGAGGCAAGAGCAACACCCTCCTGCTCAGGACATGGGCTGGCACACCCCCCAGATTTGCCAAGGGGCCTTGCTTGGTGCTGGAAAGGCCTCAAAGTCCTGGGAGTGTTCCTGGGGCTGCCAGTCTTTCAGCCCGCAACTGGGAGGACCTGGTGGAGGGGGTGGAGGCCCACCTGCAGTGCTGGTGCCTGCCTGCCCTTTCCTACCCTAGCTGGGTCCTCATTGCCAACATCCTGGTGGTGGTGACCCTGTGGCACTGCTGCACTGTGCTGGACCCCCAGCTGGAGCTGCTTGAGAGGCTGCAGTGGCTCCTGGTGGACTTCTTTTGGGATGGATGCCACTGGCTCACACGAGCCACCCTCTACCTGCCCACCACTGTGGGGGGGCCAGTGCCTGACCAACCTGGCCAGCAGGCTAGCTGCTTGCCGCCTGCAAGCCCTCCAGTGGCTCCTGTATGCCAAGTGCCACCTCCTGCACCAAGTGGGGGGCCTTGGCTTTGACCAGGAGGTATTCATGTTGGACCTTACTTTCCTGAATAGGGCAGTCTTCCCCACTTTCTACTGCAGCTTGGTGGGGGCCTGGTGGGCTGCCTTCCACCTTTGTCCCCAGACCAGGTGCCTGAAGTTCCCACAGCTGCTTCAGGATCCCCTGATCTACGACCTGGCCCTGCAGCACGTGGTGCCGAGTCTGGTCTCCACCAGCCTCATGGCTGCTCTCACTGAGGTGCACACCACACACCTGGGGGCACCTCTTGGATCCCGCTCAGTTGGGCTGGCTGTTGGTTGAGGCCCTGACTGCCCAGCTGGCCCTGTGCTCCATCCACACGACAAGCCGGCTTCTGAAGGCCATTAGGGCCACCCTCCCAATGGAGGTGATGGCTGTCCTGGAGGGCTACCTCCAGGCTCACCAGGCCCTCCCCATCATGAACACTGTGGGTGACACCTTCTCACCACTGCCAGTCATCCTGGCAGTGGCCAGTGAGCTGGCTGACTGGCCTGACACACTGCTGAGGCTCCCTGTGCTGCCCAGAATTGACACGGGCTGGTCCTTCAGCACGCTTTCCCAGAGGGGACTCTTCACATGGGTGGTGCGCACCCAGCATGCCCAGGTGCTGGCTGGCTGCCCCAACACCATGTGGCGGTGGTGACTGGTGTTGCCAGGTACCTCAGCGTGGCGCAAGCTGTACAAGGCACCCACTGCGAAGAAGACTGGAGACCTCCAGTGGAGATTAGTGCATGGCACCCTGGCCACTGGCACCTTTGTGCGCCACCTGGATTCGGTGGGCTCGGCATCCTGCCCCTTCTGCCCCGGAGCAATGGAAGGGAACGTTTTTCACTCCTTCCTTGACTGCCCCCCGCTGTGGCTGCTCCTTGCTACCCTCAGGACAATGCTTTGGGTGCTAGGCTGGGACTTTTCAGAGCATGCATACACCTGCTCTTTCCTGTACTGGGTGGCCGAGTGGAGCGCAGTCGGCCTAGCCAACTTCCTAGTGGGCCAGGCCAAGATGGTCATCCTGAAGAGCTGGCATAACTGGCTGGCCGGGACTGGGATGGATGGTATATATTTATTTATTCCTTTTTTGTTTGTTTATCTAGAGTGTGCGGGCAGGCCTTGCAGGCCATGAGCCCAGGCTTTGTCCTCGAGGCCCAGACCTTTGGGTCAACCTGTAGGGTCTTTATTAACCCCCATTTGTCACCTTCCCCGAATAAATGTTTCTAAAAGTCAAAAGTCTGTCTTTCTTTTTTTTTTCTTTGTAAAAGTTAAATTGTATGATCAAATTAAATATTTGCTTGTTAATATTTAAGTTAATGTAGGCTATTAACAGTCTTCTGTGGGCTTGCTGAAACTGAGAAAAATGCAGTGTCAGGTGAAAGAGAAGCAGGAAAATAAGGGGGTGGTGGTGGAATTAAATAGCCGTGGTGGAGGCTGGCTGGCCAGTGGGAGTTTGGGGGAAAAAAAGTTTGGACTCTGGGTGGCATGCAGCTGAGCCTGGCTGGCTGTGATAGCAGCACGGGGGGGGTGCCTCCTACCACTCTGGGCAGGAGCAGGGAGAAAAAAAGTTTGGGGTCTGGGTGGAATGAGGCTGAGGCTGGCCACCTCTGATAAGTGGCAGCAGCACAGTGGGGAAAAGGACAGCCGGAAATGAGGTGCATGCGAAAAGGCAGAACATGTTTTTTTGGAAATCTCATCTTTCATTAATCTAAAATAAGCAATAAAATAATCAGTAAAAAGTTGCAAGATTAGCACCTGGCATCTGATTGAATCAGTGCAGGAGAAATTGGAAAGCCATGGAAATTCATATAAGTGAACCCAAGCAGCACCTATTGGTGCAATAATTGCAAAGCAGGGAAAATCATATTTTCAGGCATAAGTCAGATCTATCTTACAAATTTAAAATGGTAAACATAGCCCTCATGGAAGAAATTCAGGAGCATGTCAGAGATGTTTTAAATCATCACAAAAAATGAGAAAATCAGCTGATAACGTGGATACACAGATGCAATTTAGCTAGTGTAATGGCACTTTTTGTCACGTGGACACAGGAAAAGCGTAATGTGAAAATAAGAGAGGTGTAACATGGACAAGTGCCCATAGGGACTCATTTTTCATGATTTTTTTTTATATATGTGAAAAAATACAGTATTAAAAAAACAAATTGGAGATATGTTGCCATAGGATAGATGTGGTCCAGGCACTAATTATGCTGCTGTTGGGTAGATAGATGCTGATCAGATTGGATGCTAGGGAGCAAGCATTGTCCATTCCTGATGAAAACAAACCAGGAGTTCAAAATTGTGTATTTTTCCTTATAGTATTTCCCCCCATTTTAAGCCTGAATCCAACCCCTAGAACCAATTAAATAATGAGGACTGTCTCATCAACATCTGAGAATCAACATCCTTCTGTTGATGTTGCTTTGTAAATGCTGATTTGTAGTGCTTAAGGAACTGACTTTCACAAGTTTACTGTTCAGTTATTTTCAGTTTGACTCCAGAAGGTTTTGACCTAGCTGAAACAACATTTTAACTGACGTAGAGTTCAAGAAATAGCATTTTTGTAAGAAGATAATTTTCCTTATAGGTTAACAGTTTGGACTTCATACTGATAAGAGCTTTACTACAAGTCTTGGCTCTGACTCTGGGGCTGTGCTGTGAGACTACAGCTATACAACAGCCTAGGAAACAGATAGCTGTGATTACAATCTGCCTCCTAGTTACCTTCTCTCAGGGCACATATACATGTGCAAATGCTGCTGCATGGGTTTATTCCAGGGTAAGTAAACCCATCCTGGACAGGTATCTACACCTGCACCCATTTGGGAGAGGATTTGTTGCTCCTGGCAGCAGGCTGCTCCCACCCGCTCTGCTCCTGTCCCCTCTGGCAGATTCCTTGCCCAGCTGGGGGCTCACTTCTAGCTGCCCCACCAGTGGATAAGGCAGGGGGCTGAGACCTGCTCCTTCCCGACAGCTCTTTCCAAGCCCTTTGTCCTGATTGCCCAACTGGGGCATAGGACTGGGAAAAAGCTGCAGGGCTGGGACCTGCCCCATATCAGGATAGTTCCCGGCCAGCCCTGGGCTGTGCGGGGAAGTCTGCATGTGCAGCCTGGAGCTGGCTGGGGACTGCCCGAAACAGAACAGTCCCCAACTAGCTCCACGCTGCATGTGCTGACTTCCCCACGCAGCCCAGGGCTGGCTGGGAACTGTCCTGGTGCCAGGGCAGAGGGACATTGTACCCACCCAGGGTCCAGTGGCAGAGCCCACCCTGGCAGCAGGAAGCTCCCGGGGGCAGGGAGCAATCTCATGCCCCCTGCCGCCTTGCTGACTGGGAGCAAATTTGCTCCTGGTCAGCTGTCCACACATGCTTTACTTCACAGTAATTACTTAGCAATTAATTTGCTACTTGCATTTGCAGGTAGCAAATTAACTGCCAAGTAGAGCAAATTACTGCACAGTAAGGGTCTGCAGGTATAGACAGTGATGCTTATTACACAGTAATTTGCTCTACTGCACAGCAAAGCATCTTGTGTAGACATGCCCTCAGAATAGAAATATGAACAGCGTTCCCTAGTGAAGCTGTGCATATTGCCATATTTGGGAGCATGGGGATGAGTTATGACACTACTAATTGTCCTCCCCTTTGCAAGTCCAACATGCAGGAGCACCATAACAGCTCCAAAGAGACTGGGGGATAGCTGTCACAGAAAGGTAGATCTGGTGTCTGGTACTCCCTAGCTCCTCCCTCACTTAGGTATGCAGTATAGGCCCAACATCTGGCCCACCCTCTATGACTAACTGTTATGTCTTTTTACATGATAAACTGAGTTTTACTCTGGTCTTTAGCTTAAGATGTAGTTGATATTTTTTCAAAGCTAGCTGATTTTAACTAAGTTGCCAAATGTAAAGAGAAAATATGCTGCCTCTCTGTTTTTGGAAATGACTATATTTGTACAAATTCAAATGCATCCCTTACCTCTTTAGTTGGGGAAAACATGAAAATGCACAGAAGGCCGCTTTTCACATTTGCTGTAAAATAGCCAGGTTCTTCAGTTCTACTCACAAAGAGTACATGTGGGAAATCAGTGAGGCTACTAGCATGATACACATTAAGAGTAATGGCTGAAGGATTGGATCCCAGGTTTTTAAACCTTTAGTAGTTTGCACTTAATTTTAAAGGTTTTTCATTTGATACTTTCTGAGCTGTTTTGTAATATAGTTCTAGAAAGAATATAGACCCCACTTCATAATCCACTTTGATCACTTCAGAGGTTTTTAAAAAAAACCTAAAGCATGAAAACTTTAATTTACATGTGTTGAATAGGGAAACAGATGATGAAGGCTTGAGAACATAAATGGAAAGGGGATGTTGGAGTATTTTCCTGAAAAACATGCATTTTTTACAGAGCGTTTCTTTTTTCACTGAAGTATATTAACTTCATTTTTTTTAGACACAAAATATTTTTCTCCTTCCATTAAAGCATGTTACCCTTTAAAAATAAGTTTTAAAAACTTAGAGTGAATCCTTAAAGCAGCTTGACAGATTTGGATGCTCAGTTTTCTATTGGGAATGAATATGAACTGGAAGCTCAAAAACAGCACTCAGTGTACTTCCCTGAGTTCCCAAAGCAAAGAAAATTTAGATTGAAATATTTATTCTGTACTCTATTTAGCTGTGTGTTTGTGGCAAAATTATCATATATTTTTACATAGCACTGTCATTAAATAATCAGTGGAAGTTAAGGCAAATTGATTTGCAAGGGGTGCATCTGCACAGATGTTTACTCACTAATTAGCTTTGCATTAAACATCTCAGTGTCTACATGTACACCGCTATTAGGGTGCACAAAACTAATAAACTCTGCAGCATGGTAGTACTTGTATATTTGTATATTTACAAATACTACCCTGCTGCAGTGTTTTTTCATGTACAGCTGTGCATAGGTAGACACTAACTTGGTTGGCTACAGCGCAAGATGCTTCACTGTGGGAGCTGTCTGCTGGCTACCTCCCACACTGAAGCACCCTTGTGCCCCAGCCAGCCCCTCAGTAGCAGGTTAAGTCTGGTCAGAGCAGCCCCAGGCTGGCAGGCTGACTCCCAGGGGACCCTTCCAGCCGGGCTGTTCCAACCAGGCTCTACACGCTGTGAACGAATATCTAGGCGCACATTCAAGTGGCAATAAGCTCCATAGTTTATTCATGTGCACTAACTGCACATGTAGACATGGCCAAGGACTGCAAGAAAGCTCTTAGATGTGAGCCTTTGAATTTAGAGTTTTGATAACCTTAATTAAATGGATATTTTTTCCAGCTGTCACAGAACTAGGCTGCTGGACTGAATGAGGATAACACTTGATGTCTCCAGGCGTCTGTTCATATAAAGAAGGTTGTGGCAAAGTTTGGATTCAAGGGGATGATGATCAAAGGAAGAATTGGATCATTTAAAGTTCTTCATATTTCTGAGATGCGACTAGATGAATTTAGAGTGATAAGAGGCAGGATGATTAAGTGGATCATTGCAATTGGTATTTCAATTGCAGCTGGTCTTTTTCCTCTGGGTTGTTAGAGTCTAGACGAGACAGTGTTGATCTGAAGCTGAGCTAGAGTCAGTCCGGACTTCAAACTGCCTGGTGTCAGAGAAACTATTTTAAAAAAAAGTACTAGAGTTATCATAATATATATGAAAGAGACTGAACCATTGAATCCAGTCCCCTACTGTGGAAAGCTAGTTTATGTAATTTCATTCATAAACTTATCAAGATCCTTCTTAAAAGCAATTAGGTTGTCCTCCTGTCTTTCCTCTGCCCAACTCTTCTTATTGGAAGGCTATTGCAGAACCTCATTGTTTTCTTGGGTAGATTTCACATTCTTTTTTCCAGCTTAAATATATTTCTTGCTAAATTATACCCACTTTGTTTCAGAGCCATAACAAGCCACAACATTTTGACAGAAGGACCAAGAAAACCGTCTGAGCAAGGACTGAATGCCCTCACTGGCACTTAACCACCTTCATTCTAACTTTCCAGAGTAAGGCTTGCTGCCTTATATCTAAACACTCAGATTTACCTGTGCAGTCCTAAAGATAGAATGGCTTTTCTACAAGGCTTCTGGAGTTCAGTGGTATAGAAGATGCATACCACAAATCAGAATATGTTACCTCAGAGAACTATTACAACTCAGAGACAGCATGGTTCAGTAAAACAGGCTCTTGGTTGACCTGTCTCTACCATTCCTGCCTTGGCTCCCACACCATTGGGTAACTTTGATCAAATCAGTTCATCTCTCTGTGCCACCTACTTAAACTGTAATGCGAGCTGAGTCAAATTTTCTCAGGTGAAACTCCCTCTGTCCCCCAACACCTCCCATTTGTGTGATGTCATTTTGTCTGGCGAAGAAGAATAAAGTTGAAACACATTTTGTATTTTTGCTTCAAACAATGTTTTGAAACTTACCTAACCTTAGGCAGAAGGCAGGATAGTGTAGTGCCTTAGAAACTAACTGGTTCAAAGAGTCATAAGCTTTCATAGGTGACAGTCTACTTCAACAGATGCTATGAGTGGGCTTGCAGAAAACAGGGTTCTTAACAGAAGGATGGAGCACTACTGAAAGAAGCAAAATTGGGGCTGAACAGGCCAGGAGGGATAGTGCAAAGCAATAATGCATTGGGGGACATAAGGATTATAAAAGTAGGACAGGTAATGGGATAAGAATCCATAATGTCTATTGAGACCATACTTAACACAATCTAATCTGTGGATGATGTCTTGTTCCACAGTTTCAGGTTCAAATCAGTTTTTAAAGTTTTGTTATTTAAGAACAGCTACTCTGAAGTCAGCGATAGAAAGTGTTGGGAGATTAAAGTGTTCTGCCATAGGCTATACTTCTGGACTTGGGTGTCAGATTGGTATCCATTCATTCTTTCAAATAAAGATCATCCTTGTCTGGTCAATGCAGACAGCAGAGGACCATGGTAAGCAGGTGATGACATATATGACATTGGTTGAGGAGCAAGCAAATGAACCCCAGATGTTATAAGCCATGTTGTTTTATCCAGTGATGATATGGTTTGTGCTGATAAGGGGACACAGCTGGCATCTGGAGCTTGGTTCGTACCAAGTTGGGTTGGAGTTAGGTAGTCTGTTGATGGACAGATGTCATTTGAGGTTGGGAGACAAGCCAGGATAGGCTTGTCCCCCATGGGTATCTTGAAATGGTTGTCACTTTCCAGGAGGGGTTTGATGTTATTAATAATGTGTCCAAGAAGTTCAAGCTGGGAACTACAGGTGAAATAGTTTGGGGATTGTATTGTAAGTGTAGGAATCCTGTAGGTGTGCATCCCAGTTGGTGGGATCAGAGCAGATACAGTTGTAATATAAAGCTTGGCTCTAGATAATGGATCTAGGACCATACTTAGGAGGAAAGCTGGTGGTGGGGAGCTAGCTGTAGCCCTCAGATACATTGTGATGGTGATGAGGCCACTGTCAAATTTCACAGGGGTGTCTAAGAACTGAATTTGCTGGGTGGAATACTCCAGAGGACCCCCCCCCACAAAGAAAAAAGAAGAAAAAAGAAAGCCAACCACAACCAAAACACAAAACAAACCCCAGCTTAATTTCTCAAACAGCCTTTTCTTTCAGGTGACCTCAATTATTTGAATAACTCCAAAGGTAAGATCTTTGGGGCAAGAACTGTCTCTGTGTGCTTGTACAATGACAAGCACAATGAGCCCTCTCTTTGCGGCTTTTAGGTACTTTTGTAATACGTACAGAAATGATTTAATAATCATCTTTTTATAGCAGTGGTGAGGCTGAGTTTTCTGAACATATCCAATGTCAAACCCCCAAAGCCTGTCACAGGCTTTTAAAATCTATCTCTAGAAAAGGGCTTTAAAATGAATATAAAATATGCAGGATGCCTTACTGTTTGCTCAGTTCTTTTCTAGTGGAGTCAGAATACACAGCTAAAATCTAAATAAGAAAGTGGTACAATGAAGAATAAAAAGATGCTTTAAAAGAACATGCTGTTCTGTGAAAAAATCAAATATGGGTGTGAGAAAAAACTCTCTCATACTCATGACTCAAATTTCATGGACCTGTATTCATTAAGGGATGCTACTTTGCTCTAGTCTCAAAGCAAAGCTTAAAAGTTTGTCAGTAAAACATGTCATATAATGCATACTTTAGCTGTTTGCTGTTTTAACATTTCCTGCTTTTGTAACTCCTAAGCATTTTGTTCTTTACATCTTCAAAAATTCTGCAATGCTTATTTTAAAATCTGTGGACAGCAGTTGATTTTTGATTCAAGAAGAGATATAATTTATCTTTTAAAATCTTAATTTTCAGTGCCTTGCTTTTCTTAATTCATCCTGCCTTATTGCCCAGCAGGCAATAGAAAGTAGATATTTGTGAATGAAGGACATAAATTCAAGTCACTGACCTGGGTTTTTTTTAATGATGCAAGTGTATCTTTTAATTCTTGTATGTTATTTCCAGCCATTCCAAATTATAGCGGTCATATGCCAAGAGTAGTAGCACTCTCTTGCGGTACTAACTACTGGAATTTAAGTCCATGGAGTTGTACAAGAAGAATTGTAAGTATGGAGAAAGTGTAGTAACTATGAATCAGATCCTTGTTTGGTAGAAAACTGTGTTGTTCCATCAAAGTAATTTACATGGGCTGAGGAACTATCCATGCATGCAGAGACAAGCTGATTTGAGTTTGATCTTTGAGTTATCTCTTTATTCTAAATCTCTTTTTTTTTGGCATTCTGGTTTCAGCCAAACTTGGTCCATCAAAGCTGCTGGTTAGATCTGTACAAATGCCTGTAATTCAATTTGTTTCTTTCTGCCTGCATTGGTATGAAAAATCAAAGTTTTTTATGAAGAGGGAACATACTGAAATGTCCATTTTTAGATTGAATCTTGAGCCCTTTCATAGAGTCAGAGAGAAATTTTCTTACTTTCCCCTTGTTTTGTTTTGTTTTATTTTGTCTAGTGGTTAGGACACTGGCTAGGGATCTGAGAGACAGATTTACTTTCCTGCTCTGCCTACTTTTGAGTATCTGAGTTGGCCAATGTTAGAACATTTGGAAAGATTCTATTTAATGAAGGATGGAATATTTAATCTGTCTCCTGTTTTGATGAAATCTTTGACAAAATTTTCAGGGCTAGACACTAGTTACTTCTACAGAAAGTGTACAAGACCCTTGCAATCTAGCCTGGTAGTTAAGATGCTGCCCTCAAATGTGAAACTCAGGTTCAAATCCCTGCTCTAACAAGTTCTGTGCAGTTTATTCTCTGCTATCACAGATGACCCAGTTGTAACTATTTCTGCAGGAAGCAGTAGTATTTCTAGATCCCTTTGTAATAAGGAAACCACATTCTTTGATCTTCTTTGGAAATATGTTTTGACCCCCTATATGCAGCCTGATCCTGACTGGCGCTGAGCACCAGCTGGTAAGACTGTGAAGCATCCCAGGCTTTTTATTCAACAGCTGGGAAACTTTTGCTTATACTCTATATTTGCTACCTTCCAGGTAAATCCCAAGTGAGAGATGGGATGGGGAACTGTCTTGAGAAATTGCCCATATAGAAAAGGCAGCCAACCTTTTTTCAAGTAATCAGACCTTCTTATTACCCTACAATTGGCCAGAATTGAATGCAAGAGAGAAACAGTTGCCCTGGATATGAAGATTAGTACTGCCAACTCTTGTTCAACCTTTTTTAGATTTTGTGTTTCTTATGAGCCCCTCAATTTGTTCCAGTTTTAATCTCTCTGTTTCCTCCTCAATGACTGCTTCCCCCCAAGGAAGAGCTGAAATAGTATCCAAATCTGCCAGAGGAGTAGAATGATACCTGTGCTTGTTCCCCTTAACTGCACCAGAGGCTGAACATGCTGATTCTGTTCTAATCCCAGACCTGTCAACCTAGCAGTGAGGGATCTATTTCAGTGCTTGGATTTTGATCTCCTAACCACTGGTGTAGCTCAGACTCCTAAAGTTATTTTCAACATGATTCAGAACATAGAGAGTATTCTTTCATTTCTCAACATAAAACACAGACTGGTAGCATCTGGAAAATTCACTGCATGTCTTGAAAAAATAATTAATTCTTTTACCAAAGAATCATTTGTTTTTAACTTCTATATTTCAGTGTTGGGAGGAAAAACATATTACCCGTTTAATCCAGACATTCTGGCTAATTGCAGACATTCGGGGGGGGAGGGGAAAGGTGATGGGGAGGTTAGATCACATTAAAAATGATTACCTAATTTACCAGGTGTGGACCTTAAGCTTAGACTCAGTTTTAATGATCAGAAAGCTATATAAACCCATAACAGAACAGAAGTTCCATGCACATAGACTGGTTTATAAATGGCAGAACCTGGTCTAAAATAGACCTGGATCAGTGTACACTTAAGCTTCATCTAGGTTAAACAGTTGCATGGGCATTCTTTACAATTGCCTGTGCAGTCCCAGGGCTAGGAAAACCCAGCTGCTTGCCCCAGCTCTGGGGCTGTGCTTTTCCTACCCATTCCCCCTGGCACTGGGCTATTTTTAGCCCCCCAGCCCATTGGGCTCCCTGCCATTGACCAGACAGCCCCCTCACCAAAAGCCCCATCCCCAAGCTGCTCTGAGTGACAATTTTATCAATGTTATCACTACCAGAAGCCAGGGAAGTATCAGTGGGGGAAAGGGGCAGGAGGGTTGGGAGGTAGGTCCACTGGGGAAGTTGGTTGGGGGGTTGAAAATAGGTCCTGATCCCCTTACAAGGCCCCCCCCAATCCCTTGATTGCTCCCACAGCTCCTTCCTGTCTCCCATCCCCTTGCAGAGGCTACCTCCTGCCCCAATTCCCTTGGTCCCTCCTGCAGATGCTGCCTGTCCTCCACCCCCTGCCTTTACTCTCAAGCCCCCCCGCAAGCTCTCCCACAGACACTGCCTACCTACGCATCCCTCTGATTCCTCCTTCAGATCCCTCCTGCCTCCCCAATCTTTCTGATCCCTCCTGCAGACACTGCAGAGGTGTGTGAAGGGGGCTGTATTCAATTTGGATTTGGATTTGGCTCGAATCAGGGACAGTGATTCAATTCGTTGATTCGGATCACTGTCCCTGGTTTGATTCAGCTAAATCCAAATCTGAAGATT
>NW_017728931.1:20558818-20565019 GCF_001723895.1 Crocodylus porosus | reverse complement strand
CCCCCCCACCCACGTGCTCCCCAGCAGACCCGAAAGTGGACCAGAAGTGCTCCTGGTCCACTTCTGGGTTTGCTGCCAAGTGTCCTAGGGAGCACCCCATGCTTCTGTGGGACACTCCATGTGCCCCAGCACCACAGCATTCACTGGCTGCCTGCTACCTAGAAAAAACATTTAAAGCTGTGTGTGTGTCTGAATCACTGAACCTTTCTGAATCTCTCCAAATCAATTCGGAAGGTTCTAATTTGATTCAGAGAGATTAAAGGATCCTCTGATTTGATTCAGATTTGGAGTTTTGGCCGCTGAATCAGGCTTAATCGCCACTGAATCAAATCAGGGACCAAATCTTCACACAGCCCTAACTGCCTGCACCCCAATCGCCCCACTGACCCCCTCATGTTTGGCTCCCATTCCCATAACCCCCCTACTAGCCCCCCTTCCCAATTTATCATAGACCAAGGAGCCATTTTAATGTGATCTAACCTCTCCCTAAACTCCCTGCATAAACAGATAAAGTGAGTGTGGTAGAGTAAGTAGTGAGGGGGTGGAAGATAAAAAGAAGGGAGCTGAAGAGTCTGTGTGATCTCTGCAGAGAGGGAGGAAGGAAAAGCTTTTTTGTGGCTACCCTAGATGTACTTTCTGGTATTACAAAGAAAGCACTTTGACTCCAGCAGTGGTACTGTATTTGTTCTGAGAAATGTCTCAAAATCCTATCTTGATATTGTTTTGTTAGTGTATATAGCTCCCTTTGGCTGCAATAGGATCTTTATACGTGGATCAGTGGCAGGGCATGGCCGTTGCTGAACAGCCCCTTTTGAGTTGCAGCAGAAGTTTACAAAAAAAGCCCTTGTTTTTCTTCTTATGCTGCAACATCTCATTCATTCAGTGGCATCTGGCTGAGGTATTTAATTTAGTCTGGCTTGGTTTGAACAATAATTGATGAAGCATGGAATTTTTTGTTTTGAACCACAGCGTGTGTGAGCTGGTGGCTATTTTGTGTTCTATTCTTTGTAATTATCTATTAACTTTTTTGCGTTGTGTATCCATTTTTGTATCAGGAATGTCTGAGGGTTTTTTTGCCATTAGATTATGTTTTTTTCAGGTGTGCAGTTTAATATGAGATGAGATAGTAAAAACTATTTAGTACAAACTAAATAATTCAACAGACTACCAATACTTCCTTGACAGAATGCACTGTCAAGGACAATCTTCCTGTGTTGTGTCATTATTATTTTGTAGAGTAAAATATTAGCAGCCAATCCTGTAGTATAGAAATAATCTTCCTGACCCATTGTTTTTTTCCTTTCCAGTTTCTGTGCCTCCAGAATATCAGAGATGGGATTTGGCAGCTGGTGCTGAGAGCAGAATGTTGTTCTATACATTTTCCAATTTGCATTTTATAGTTTGATTATGCAATCTCTACATATTGCCATTGGCACCGCTTGCTTTTATGTAGCAGCTGTATAATCAAGCAAATTTTGGAATGAGGTTGGGGGAGGAGCGTATGTTTGTTTTCTGTGTTCAAAACACATGGTAGGGAAAAAAACAATAGATTAGTCTTATATGGCTTTTGATGTGAGCCCACATTTTTATCACTACTCTGGAGACCTGATGGAGATGTAATAGAAACAGCTCCAGGAAATAATCTGAACAAGCTGTAAATGGTTCTGAGATAAATTAGCAGATTTAAAAGATCCTTGTGATCACCTAGTTTGAACTGCATGACAGAATTTCACTCAGCAGTTCTTCCATCAACCCTATAACTTTTCTAAATGATTATATATATTTTAGGAGATGTGTTTTTTAGTTTAAAACTGTAAATGGCAGATAATCTATTGTGTTCCTCTTCAAGTGGTCAATTAATCTCCTTGTAAATATGAAGGAAAAAATGCACCTCATTCCAGTCTAGATTTGTATAGTTTCAGGTCCCATTACTGGACCATGTTATACCCTCACTTGCTAAAGTGAGGAGCCCTTCATCACCAAAATTGTCTCCCATGTGGCTATGTGATAATCACCTCCTGCTCTTCTCTCAGATTAAACTAAAAAAACCCATATTTGAATTTCTTAAGTCTTTCAGTGCAAGTCTGTTTTTCCAGAAGTTAAATAATTTATGTAGCCCCTGTAAGAACACTTTTCAATTTGCCATCTTTCTTTTTGAACTGGGCATAGTACTGTATTGATGGTCTGAACCATAATAATAATACTAATGGAACACTACCTCTGTACTGCAAGTTGATGTTTTCTTGCTTCTGTACCCAAGAATCACATTTGTTCGCTTAGCATTAGGGCACGCTTAGACCTTATATTGTTATCCCCCTTGACCGTTGACACTCGTTCTCTTTCATGATTCTTCATAATACAGTCCTTCATTCAGCATGTGTGACCTCCTTGGCTATATGACAATATATAGTGGTAGGGTCCACACATGCAGACATGTGCACTTGCAGCAGCTCAAACAGCACAAATTTGTGCTGGAGATTTGTGCCTCGGCATACGTGCTTGAACATGCACTTTAGCATGGACAATTTGTGCCACTTAGGGCAAACTGACCCTGCTCAGCTCCTCTTGGATCTTCAGCCAAGGGGGAGCTAGAGGCTGCGGTCAGCACCTGTGACTCATGTCTGGCCCACCAAACAATTTAATTTGGACTGTGAAGCCAGGACATTGGTGGCAATTCAGCAGTGGTGGAAGGTTGGGGGTGGTATTGGTGGCATTCCACCTGCAATTGGAGGAAGCTGTACTAATTTGGCCTGGCTCTCCTAAAAGATTTCTGACTTCTACTTTAAATAGTTTGTGAGCACTCTACTCACCTTCACTAAATTCTATTTTGGAAACCATCAGAATCAGTCAGAGAATCAGTGGATGCATCTCCATGTGCGATTAGCACATAGCAATTAACTCTGGTACATATCATGCTGGAGTTTATTACTCCCAGACACGCCAGTTGAATGTGCGCCTGGGACCACAACATGCTGAGCCAGGTTGAAGTAGCCTTGGTTCTTAGGAGGACCAAAGTTCACCCTGCCAACCAATTGAGCTGGATCAGGGCTGCTCTGATCCAGCTCAGTGTGCTGTGGAGGGGCTGGCTGGGGCACAAGGGTGCTCCAGTGTGGATGTAGGTGGTAGGCAGCTCCCACACTGACAAGGAGCACGTGGGGGGAGGATGGGTGGAGCAGGCAGAGAAGAGGAACCTGCCTGCTACCATTGCTGTTCCTAGTAAGACAGGAGCAGCTCCAGCACATGCCCTCTTGCCCCAGGACAAGAGCAGTGGCAGGCAGAGGAGGGGAGAGGAGAGGAGAGGAGAGAGTGCCAAGAGCAGAAGGGGGACAAGGGATTATAGGATGCTGACTTGATTTGGGAACTTTAAAAAAGTCTCCTTTGTGTGGGGCCTTGGTGTGAGGATGAGCTGGAGGCAGGAGTGCAGGCCCTGCTGCAGCACCAGTTGCTGCCCCAACAACCCCCTTCACAAATTCCTGGACCTGCTCATGATTCTGTACAAGTGTGTTACAAATCCCCGCTCCCCCATTGCTCAGGACTGAATGGCATTTTAAAAAGACAATTTGTGTTTCCTGGATTATGTACCTGCTAGGTTGAGGAAATACAAATGAAGGATCATGATTTGTATTTGGACCTTGGATTATATGAGTTCAGTCCCTTGCCTTGCCACTGATTTTGTGTATGACCTTGGGTAACTTAGCCTCTCAGTTCCCAAGCTATAAATGGGGATAACAGCATCCCCCTAGCTCACAGGGGTGTTGAAGTTGCTCATAGGTTATAGTAATGAGGGACTACTATTCTTGTTCAAGACTCTGTGGGTATGCTAGCTGATTTAAAAAAAAAGAGGGAAAAAATTAATACTGGCAACATCATCTTTTTTAATAACATAATTCTCAAACCAGGCTGAATCATTTTTGCTTAAGCTTTTAAGAAATAAAAATCTAACCTGAAGCAGAGGCCAAAAATGTTTCAGAATATTCATCCCAAATGGCTAAAATCTTGCTATCGTTATCTGCAACTACAGACAAGGATGATAACAAAGTATTGGATAGCAGTCATCATTAATGCTGTGACTACAGTAGATACTTCTTATACTACCAAAAAACCAATTCTGACTTGTATCATCTCTAGGAGTTTCCTAGGTACGTATAATGAACAGATCTTACTCCAACTCTGTACAACCTCACTCTGGCCAGGGACAGAAGTTACGCATAAATTGGTTTAAGTGATCAGAAACGGGTTTAAACCTGTAACAAAATAGAAGTTCTGTGCACATAAACCACTTTCAAAATGGCCAAAACTGGTTTAAGATAAACCTGGTTGAACGTAGACTTACCTGAATCGGGTCAAACTGCAATGCAATATGTGTCCTAGACCCCTTCCTAGTTTAAGTTAGACTGGAGTCCCCCCACATCCCAGTTGCTTTGCAGCCCTGGGGTGGGCTATGCTCTCTGCTCCAGTAGAGAAGGGCTGGCCCCACCCCTCTGCTCCCTAGCTTAAGCACTATCACTGCTCTAGCTGGCTGAGAAGGGGTTGCGGTGGGAAACCTTGCTTGGGACTGCAGCCGGGTCTCCCTGGCAGGGGCAGAGCAGCCACTCACAGGCTTTCCCCCCACTCACTGCTCGAGTGGAGGAGGCAGGGCATGTGGCCAGATACCCCGGGCCAGCATGCTGAGGTGAAGGAGATGAAGGAAGGGGGGGATTTAAACACTCCTTCCTCCCCTCTGCCTCAGCATGCCAGCCTGGGGCTGGCATCTGGCCATGTTTCCTGCCCCCTCCGCTTGAAAGGTAAATGGAGAAAAGTCTGGTAGGGGCTGCTTCACCCCTGCCATGCTTTGCTGTTGAGAGAAGGGAGGGAAGGAGGTTTAAACCCCCTCCCTCCTCTTGGCCTCAGTATGCTAGCTTGGGGCTAGCATCTGGCCCATGCTCCCTACCCCATATGCTCGAGTGGAGAGCAGGGAAAAGCCTGTCAGGGGTGAAGCAGCCCCAGACAGGCAAACTTGGGCTGGGGTCCTGTGCAGACAGGGGAGAGAGGGTTTAAACGCCCTTCCCATTCCTCCATCTCAGCATGCTAGCCACTGGAGTGGCAAGTGGAGCAAAGGCAGGCAGGGGCTACTTTCCCCCTCCCATTTAGGGACCGTTCAGGCCAGGGTGGGGGTTTAAACCCTTCCCAATCATACTCATCAGGCCTGATGGGGCCAGGCCATGCCCCCCACCAGCCCCAGCTTGAGTAGGGAGGTGGGGAAAGCTTGCAGAGCTTCTCTCCCAGCTTTCTTCCAGCCTTCTGACCACTGCTGAAGGGAAGGGAGACCTTGCTCTAGCACCCTTCAGCTTCTAGGCTGAGCCACTGCAGGCACGCAGATGCATTTCTGGACACAAAAGTGAATGTCTATTCACTTGCCTCAGGTTCAATCTGTACAGTCCAGACTAATCTGCAAAGATTGAATCAATTCAGGATTGGGCTTTTTGAATGTCTGTACTTAGCCTCTGTGTATAGTTCCAGTGAAACTGGAGTAAGAAGTATACTTTGCCTGAATATTGTTGGAAGAATCTGGCTCCAAGTGTTTTTTTGTTGTTTTTTTCATATACCACCCAAGTTAAATTGTATTTTAAAATAACAGAAAACTCATCTATGATTTTTATGTGCAAAAAGAAAAATGTGCTGCTTTTAGTTTCAGCATATTGTTGTTGTGTACTTTTGGGAAATAATGGAAGATTCCAAGAATTCCTCACATGATTCACTTTGAAATGATGTCTTGAAAAATACAGATAAATACGCTTTATTTTTTGCCATGGGTATTTCAGTCTTGCTGATCAAGGATCTGTTCATCTAATTTTTCTCAAAATTATCTAAAAATAAGTGTTTGAGATGTCTGCAGTGACAGACAAGGGCAAAAACTAGACGCTTTCAGATCAGGTCTTCGTGTAGTTTTAGGTAAAATTGTGATGATATGTACTGCTCTGATCAGTAGTATTAAAATGGATCGTATTCAGCAGCTTCCTGTGACTCATAATGTTTGGGTTTTTTTTAAAGCGGAGAGGTAGGAAGGGAAAATAATTCACATACTTCAAGCCTGATCAAAATGATTTAAATACACTATTACTCACCACCATATTAATATTTCATAGATTTCATAGATTTCATAGACATTAGGGCTGGAAGGGACCTCGGGAGATCATCGAGTCCAGCCCCCTGCCCAAAGGG
>NW_017728931.1:20527218-20558807 GCF_001723895.1 Crocodylus porosus | reverse complement strand
CTCTCCAAAGAGCGGGCTGTGGTCATGGAAGCCAAAGCCTTCCCGATAACACCAGCGCCACAGTCTTTGGTTCACCGCGTGGATCCTCCTCTCCCTCCTCAGCCCATAGCCCGAGACTGGGAGGATCGATGCTTAATAGTTAATATGCTTAATAGTTATTTAACCAGTTTTAGTTTTCGATGCATTGCTGATCCAATTGCTATTTTTAATTGGACGACTTGATAGTAATTAATCAGAGCAGCAGTAAGGCACAATACAGTGGGTGTATTACAACACTACCATTCTAGTGGCTGCAAAGGGATCAGTCTAATTATTCCATTTTAAGCACAAACAGAACCTGGCTTAGAAGTGTGCTTATGTGATTTAACTGTACACAGCTTCAAAGGAGTTGTGAATCTCTGTCTGCAGCAACCACCTGAGGTGTATTATTAAAGGAATGGCAAGACTACAATCCTGCAAAAGGATACATGTAGTAGGGGTGTGCGAAGTGGGCCATATTCGATTTGGATTCGGCCTGAATAGGGAGGGGGTGGTGATTTTGTTCGTTGATTTGAATCAGCGATTTGGATGTAGACACAGCTTTAAGTGTTTTTTCTACATACCTCAAGGTATCAGGTGCAGCTTGTGAACGCTGCGATGCTGGGGTGGATGGTGCGTCCCACAGGAGAGGGGGGGCCCACATGCTTGGCAGCGAACCCAGAAGTGGACCAGAAGTGCTTCTGGTCCACTTCTGGGTCCGCTGCCAAGCGCACTGGGGAGTCCCCTGTGCTCCTCTGGGCTCCTGTCCACTCCATCTGCCCCAGCATCACAGCATTCACAAACTGTCTGCTACCTTGATGTACGTAGAGAAGACATTTAAAGGTATGTCCACATCCGAATTTTCATCTCTTTCTGAATCTGTCTGAATCTATTCGGAGGATTCCAATTCAATTCGGAGAGATTAAAGGGTCTGCTGATTTGATTTGGATTCAGAGATTCGGCCACTGAATTGGGCTGAACCTCTGCTGAATCAAATCAGGGACTGAAGCTTCACGCAGGCCTAACATAGCTAGATCCTTGATCCTTTGTAGGTGGATGACTTAGACATGAATATGCAAAGTGCTGAGCCCTCTGGGTCAGATCCAGGAAAGCCCACAAACTTCATGTGAACAAAATTAAGACATGCTCAAGTTAGGCGTTGCTGGACTGGGAGCAAACAGCAAGGGAGTTTGCCTTTAAAATATGGCAAAAAGATGTAATGTAGGTATTCCATTTTATTTCACTCAGTTTTACTGGAAATTTTTCCACTCTGCATATTTGATAAGAGAAAGCTGCACAAAATCTTGTTGATAAATCTGTTATTCTTTGCCTACTAAGCTAGTGCCTGTAAATTTTCTTAACTAACTCTTTTTCTCCACAACCTGTGCCAGCTTCAACTCTGTGCAACCCTGCTGCAAACATTCATTTGCTTCCTGCTGTACAACAGCAACCCTTTCTGCTGTGCTTTTCCAGCTCACTGACTATTTTTCATTTTATTTCCATTTAAAAGACACCTTGTGAGATGCATGGCATTGTAACACCCTGAATTTTGGTTTTCTAATAAGAAATGGAAAAAGGAAAGTGCTAAGTCATTGCAGAAAGGGATGCTGTAAACTAGAAATCAGAATACAAGTGTTGATGCTGGTGTAAAATCCAGCAGCTTTGAGCGTCATGGAGTTACTCAAGCTTTAATGGCGAAATAAGAAACCTGGAAGCATCTGGCACTAGGGATTATAAATGCAACTGCTTTTTTTCATGGTTGTTGAGAGTGTGGCTAGGTGATTCAAGGATGATTTGCTTGTTCAATACAAGGTAAATGACTACATTAAGAAAAGAAAATGCAAAATTCTAAAACTTTTGATTCAGAGATGATATATTTTATTAGACCAACTAAGAAATTGCAAAAGAACTTCTTTCTCTGCAAGCTTTTGGGCACATGTGCCCTTCTTCAGGCTGAGGGAATATTAAAGGTAGTAAAAGTTCCCATAGGTGGAAAATAAACAGCCCCTAAAACAAAGAGGGGAAGGGGAGGCTAGAGGAGGCTGGAGGAATGAAAAGGGGACCACAGGGGAGACCCCTGCCAGACCCCATCCCCTGCCTGCTCTCCCAGACCCCTGGAACACCCCCTAGTCCCCACCTGCTCCCCCAGCCCCCCCATGGCTGCCCTACCCAGTCCCACCTCCTGGCCCTTTATAAAAAAGCCCCCACTCACTGGCTGCTGCTTGGCAGAGGTGTGATCCCCGCTGCCCTCAACTGCCCCCTGATGCATGGGGGGCTCTGCCATGAGCCCCCAAACCCCTGCCCACTCACACAGCCCCCTCCATGGCTGTCCTGCCTGCCCCAGCTCTGGCCCTTTAAGAAGAAAACAAACCCTCCACCCAAGCTCACTGCCTGCTGCAGTGGCCTTGAGGGTTCTGGGGGCTCATGGCAGAGCTCCCCACACAGCACAGGGCAGTGTGGGGCACCAAGGATCACCTCCCTGCTGGGCAGCAGCTGGTGAGTCAGAGCTTTTTTTTTAAAAAAGGGCTGGAGACTGGGTGAGCAGGATAGCCATGGGGGGGCTGGGAGAATGGGTGTGGGCTGTGGGACTCATGACAGAGCCCCCCCATGTGCCGTGAGGCAGCGCGGATTGCCCCCTGCCAGGCAGGAGCCATTGAGTGGAGGCTTTTTTCCCCCCAAAGAGCTGGGGCAGGCGGGGCAGCCATTGAAAGTGGGCGGGGGATGGGGCCTGCATGAATCAGAGATTCAGCAGCAGCTGAATCTCTGAATCAGATTTGGCTGAATCAATTCGGGACAGTGATTTGAATCACCAAATCAAATCACTGTCCCCCAAATCGGCTGAATCCAAATCCACAGGCCTATTTTCCAGGTATTTTTTTTCTCATTTACTAGTAGCTTCTCTAACTTCTGCCAGTGTAATGGCTCCAAGAATCAGTATCAAGCTCTGCTGGTAGGTCTTCATCACATATTTCTAGAGGTTTATTTGGGGGCTGGTCTATTTAAGAAAATGTTCTACCTGTTGTTTTTGTCCTCCTGATCTATGCGTTTTTCCATTTGTGTCTTTGATGCAGCCTCCAGAACTGCTTGCATTTTCTATTAGCTGTTTGTCTTTATCCAAAGCAGTTTGGTTACTTCATGTTTTCTGTCACTCATTTTAAGCTTTCTGCCTAGAGCTCTGCATTAGTCTTGTCAGATATTTCTGTTTACTGTACTACCAATCTCATCTAATGCCAACCCTCTTCCCCTCCAATAACTTTTTGGTCACTACCAACTTAGGTTAGTTTTGAATCAGTACAGTGAGACTAAACAGTACAATGGAACTTCCAGAAACAATTCAGTACCTCATCTTTGTCTTTAATGCTCTGGGTCTTTAATGCTCTTCTCATAAACATTTTGCGTTATTTTTTCAGTTAAATTCCCACAATCTAAATGGAGAGCAGTTGTCAGTTCCTGATTTTAGCCTTTAAAATGCAAAATGAAATGGAAATCAACTAGCCCAGACACCTTTCAAGTGCTATTGAGAGAAATGGACAGGCTAAATGACACACACAATATTTTTCCTTAAATATGTCAGAAGCAAATCTGGAGCTTTTAAATAGCTTCTAATATTGTTACTCTATCAGGAAGTAAAACTTAAAAGCGGCCCACATGCCTCTAAAGTGCTGTTTCGTGTTTGGGTCCTTGGAATATACAAAAGCATAGGGAAAAAAACCTTTTAAGTATGTCAGTCTTCCTACAATCCATGCTTCAAAGAAAATTAGAAGGTTGTGCTAATCTATCATAAGGGGTAAATCTATTATAAAAACAAAAATGGGCCTGACATTTATCAAAGAGACCGTCCCAATGCAGAAGTAGATTGACTTGTGCTTGATTCCGATCTCGCAATATTTATCGCTGTCATAACTACATTCATTGCAATGGAGTTAGTTCTTAGCCAGCACAAAGTGAGCTTGAATTCAAACTGCTAGGCACCTACTCTGAACACTGTAAAAATATAAGCATGGGTAATGTTCAAACTTATTTTCCTCCGGTATGTGCAATGCAAGATTTAGGAACAGGTGACCTTTTTAATGTTTTTATTTGCTATTTTATGATGATGCTTCAGAAGCAGATGGCCACATTCAAATTCCATTTAATCACAAAAGGCTTTTAACAGAAAATAAAATCTGAAATGGACCTGGCTGTGAGTGAAAAAGGTTGCTGAATGCAGCAGTTCCAGTTTTATGGAGTGGCAAAGAAAAGACTAAAAAGGGTACAATGAAGTTCACACAACAAATCCCTGTGGGATTAGCTTCATGCTTTATAAATAGGGAAATACTTAATTAATGGTGTTGCAGATTTTGTGGAAACCATGAAATCCATGAAATCAATGACAACATAACTTAATAAAAATAAAATGTTGGCTCCCCAGTGGGAGCCGGCAGTCCTTGGTGCCAGCTGGTGGGGTGGCATGATGGGCAGCAGACAAAATGGAGGTTATCCCGTCATCTCTCCTCCCCCCCGCCAAGGTCTCTCCGTCAATCGGCACCGAGGGGTGGGGCCACATGAAAGGCAGTCAGCCGTCAAGACAGTGGCTGCCCCTCGTCCCTCCTCCCTCCCTGGAGCCTCTCTGCCAATCAGCACTGAGGGGCAGGGCCTCTCCAACAATCAGAACCAAGGGGTGTGGCTGCTGCAAAATGACCATGAGCATTAGGCCATGATTAACCTGCAAAAATTGGTAAGTCCCCCTGCAAGTTAGGCAGACCCCTATTCATAAAGCATGCCAGGCACACAGTTTTTATGCTTTGTACAGTAAAATACAGGTGACTTTTATTAGGAAAAAGTCCAGTATGCCTCCATCACACACCTGCTGCACTTTTGAATTTGATCAGTACAAAAATCTGACAAATCTAGTGAAAAGTTAAAAAAAAGTGAAAAAGGCTACATATTTAAAACAAATGAGGTCATACATTTTGTTTTGGCTCAAAAGGATTTATTTTTGCATTTTTTGTCTTTTTGTTTATGGCCAAAAACATGAAAAACAAGCGTTTTGAATGGACTTCACCCAACTGGTTATTTTTTCTTGTCTAGCCACCAGCTCTAGCACAAACTCCTTCTATTCACTTGAATGTGCAGTTATTTTGTTGTGTAGACAAACGTCTCAAACAGTGTTTTTTATTATGTGCAAATCAAGTCCTCTCTCCACTTGTACCTGTGCATGGACATGCCAGAATACTTTTTTTATCACATAGTGAGGATACCACTCTTTGCTTTATTCTGAGGACTATTCTGCTGTTTTATGAGAGTGGTTTCAAAGTATTTTCCTCTGCTGGTCACCTGAAAGCCATGAGACTATTTTAAAATTGCTCTCTTATTGCACTAGGTACTTAACTTACATCATTCCTTGCTGTTCAGATATGACTGACTGTTTCAACTTTTCTCTACTCTGGAACACCATCACTAAGAAGGTCTGATTGACAACCTCTTCACTCTCAGGAGACACAAGGAGATCCAAGTTTTTTTAATTTTGCCCAGTGCAATTAGTGGATACATTAGCAAAAATCAGTGCTAGGAAAAAGGCTATTAAGGTCCAATATAGTTAAAGTTCACAAAACTATTGACAAGTTACCCCTCTCCAGGAGTTGAGCTAACTTGTCACTTGGATCATTTCAGAGCCCATGAATCTCTGGACAGCAAGATTTCTTAAAAAAAAAGATATTGCAATAGTCTGTATCTTACAGGTCGAAAGTTGTAAAAGATTTAGGCATAAAATAAACAGTTTACTTTAAAGAACATGTACATCAACAAAGCAGCAGAGTCTGTCAATACATCCAAGGACTGGCTGTTTTTACAGTAGTGTGTGTGAAATCCTTAACAGATTGGTTTAGTTTCATGTACTAATTGGGAAATTGTCAAATGTAGAACCTGGTTCTACACGCTTAAAAACTATCTTTAATTTCTATTAATTTCATTTAATACAAAGAATGCATTTGTTGTGGTTCTGAGAGATGAAGGTGTTCATCACCTTGCAGAACTGAGCGTGTATGCCTTAATCACACAATTTTTGTGCATGGTCCCTCTCCTCTCTCATCTGGAGTTAGTCTTTGCAGACCTTCAGGTGCAGGATTGGAGGCTTCATGCAGAAAGTCAATAGTTTCTCCTTAATAATCACCTTAATAATTTTGCACTAGTTGGTTCTTGCATTGTGTAGTCACTTATAAACTGATTAGAATCCTCGTATAAACTGAAGTTTTAAAATATATTTAAAAAGAATGAAGAACACTAACTGAACCTGCTGTAAATTATGTTTGGGTTAATTTTTCAGATTTTTGGTACTCCAAGTCAGGTCTGTTCTTCACCTTTTCTCTCATGAAACCCCTACATTGAGTAAACATTTTTGTTCTTTGATTTAGGGTGAGTGTATATAATGATCTAGCTGTGCTATTTAAACAGCAATAAAGAAAATCACCTTATGATTAAGATAAATAATTCTGCACCTTAAAATTGTTCAATATGGTGATCCTGTGGCTTAACAAAACTAACATTTTCCTTATTTTTTAAACCCCATTTAAAATAGGCCAAACTCTATTAATCTGAGTAGGTCCCATCTAGGACCTGACATTTTTCTTGTATGCATCTCCATTTAGTAATTAAAATAAGTCCTCTCACAATATGGCAGGGATGATCTAAGAGCCTGGGGGACAGGCAGCATCATGGGACATAATGATATGTCAAGCACCCATGGGTGCTTTAAACGTTTGAAAAAATGACAGGTGTTCCCCTGGTGTCAGGAAGCCTAAAATCCCTCCTAATTACTTCCAGTGCAATGATATTTTCTTTTATAGGGAAGCCTAAATTGTGATGTGCAGTCCTGTGGTTCCCCTGTTATTTCTCTGAGGAGTCAGGTGTCTTACCATGCACTGGTATGAGAGCGCCTGCACTGTCCTTGCTTGTCAAAGTAAGGAGCCCATGTAAAGGGTTACATAATTTTCCTTCTCTTCCACCCCCAGTTTCTATTTCTGAACCTCTTCTCCCTAATATATTATTAATTGACCACTTATTTCTAAAGCACCGTAAAGACAATGTTGCTCACTTCCTCAAAGAACTTCTGGCCTACATAGCAAGGAAAACAAAGATTTTCCTCATCTCTGAGTAGATGCTCAGCTTCAGGCATGACCAGTGAGCGTGGACATGTAAGAGCAGGGAGCTGTGGATTCTCTCTGTGCAGACCTGTCATAGTGAGTTGCCTGGAGTTTTGTGGAGAAAGACCTTGCAGAGGCCTTCGCTGCCTGGGTTTGCCAGCACAGGTGGCATGTTTGGGTCTGATCCTGCAGCTCTGAAGTCAGTATGAGGTTTGGCATTGACTTCATGGGAAGTAAGATTGACCCCTTCGCATTCTTGTGATTCAGCATGTAACAGGTTACAGCAGCATTTGGCCTTTTTTTCTTTTCAAGTTCTATTGTAGAGGCCTCATAAATTTCTGAGAAAGATCTGTTGGATGAACCTGATTTTGAGGTTTAGAATTTGCCCAAAGCTCTGTCCAAAATGACTTAGTAGACTTGTTAAATCCAACACTATCAAAATTCTGTTAAGTGGCCTTGCCTCATCATTGAACGGCTTTAGTTTGTCACAGACAAAAGCCACTCATATGATTAGAGGTCTGAAGAGCAAGCCATGCAAGGAAAGGCTCACAGATATGGGACAGTTCAGCCTAGAAAAGAGAAGACTTGGGGGCGGGGGTGGGATTTGGTGGCAGCTTACAAATATATTAGGGGAGAGCACTGGGGCTAGATGAACAACTATGACACCAAAGTGCCCTGGGGAAAACCAGGAGCAATGGTCATAACACCTAGAAGGTGGTTTCAGACTAGATATAAAGAAAAACTTCATGGTTCATGTGACCAGACTCTGGAACAGACTCCCAGCAGGGATGGTGCAGGCACCTACCCTAAAGATTTTCAAAAGGAGACGGGACAAACACCTTGCTAGGGTTATTTGACCCCAGCAGTCTTTCTTGCCCAGCTCAGGGGGCTGGACCCAATGATCTCACGGGGTCCCTTCCAGCCCTAAACTTCTGTGAATCTGTGAAAACTTCTCAACCACTTCCTTTCACATCAACTGCCATTCCATCATTCAAGCATCAGCCATTTTTACCCTACATGACTGCAGTCTTCAAGAAAAAAAAGGAAACCAATCTCCTTGAATGAAACTGTCATGCATACTACTTGATATCATTCCATTTCTGCAATGAAGACCAGCACCGGAAGGAGGGAGTTAGGGAACCTAGGTGAAAATAGAGTAGCTTCATTAGCCCAGTCTGAAGACTATAGTCGTTAGAGACAGGGCATAGTGAAGTATCAAATTTCTGAGTTCCAAATGACTATTGTTCAGAGTATAAGGGGTAGAATGAGCAACCAAAAGTCTAAACTAGCAGCAAGCAGAAGCTGATACTTTGTTAGTGTAACACCCACACACATTTGGGTTGTGTATGGCAAAGTGTATGCCTTTGGTTGTTGTGTATTGTGGGGGTTTTTTATGTGTAGTTTTTTTATGTGGGTAAGATGGCCCTGTTGTTCTATCCATGTGCTGTGCACATGGAAAGCTGTATTGGGGAAAAATATATAAAATCTTCTGGCCTGATTGGCCAGGGGAGCAAAGACTTTTCAGGCAGATTGGCTAAGAGAAAGACTGGAGCGTGGCACTCCCTGACTGGACAAGGCCAGGATGATGTCATGTGGAGGAATATAAGGTGAGCTTGGCTGGTTTGGGGAGGAGAAGCTGCTAGGGGCTGCTGAAAAGTGAAGTCACCTCCAAGGGAAAAGGAATTTGCCGATAGTAAAAGGGGAAACTCAGGTAGAGAGGAGAAAGAGGGAGAATTGTCCCAGTGTCTGGGAACTCCTCTCTGCTCCTTTTCTTCTCCCTTTTCTGAAGTTGTAAGGGATTACTACTGGGGAAGAGGGTATTGGCTCCTTGGGTTGGCTGGCTATAAATTAGGCCTAGCAGTTTTAAACAGCGTTGAAACCTGGGCATTTCTAATCCTACCAGTTTTGGACCAGGGTTTTAATTTGCAACTTCCTGCTCCCCAAACCACCTTCTGCAGTCATCCTCTCCCCCGCCCCCCAGCCTCTCCATGAGAGCAAAGATTGGCACTCTACCACTTCTCCAGGAGCAACAGAGCCCCTTGAAATGCAGAAGGACCCATGCTCTTGAGCAGCTCCCTGCAGCACAGTGAACCCAAGGAGCAGTTCATAGGACTCTCTGGTGTGAACTTCCCTCTCCAGCTCATTGCTGAAGGGCAGGTATAGGGGTTCAGGCCCCTGGAACTACCTGTTGGGAAGTCCCAAGTTCCAGACTGCTGGGGAATGGGTGAAGCCTCCCCCAAGAGGGTGCCACCTATAGACTTTGTTTTGTAGTTAATAATGTTTTAAAATTATGTTTAGTGTTTTCTTTTGTTTTTTGTTTTTATTTTCTGTAACAAATTTGGGGTTTTGTGTTTACATGCTGGCAAGGAGGGGGCTTTGTTTATACAGGGTGCCCCAACAAATTTAGTGTTTCCAGATTTCTTGGTGGGGGCTCAAACCACTCATGTAATTTATGGGATACCCGGAAATGTGAACTTGGTCCTTCCTGCTGCTGACTAGTGCATGGCAGAAGGGTTACATGCATAACTACACTGAAGATTTGGAGTACTGGTTTAGTACCAAAAATCAGGAAAATCAATCCAAATGTAATTCACTGATAGTTCAACTGCTTTTCTAAATTTTTAATAGATTTTAAAACTTCAATTTATATAAGGATTCTAATCAGTTTGCAAGAGACTACACAATGCAAAAACAAACTAGTGCAAAATTATTAAGGACATTATGGCTAGTTATTTTTAGGAAACTTCTCCATCTGCAAAGATTCACTCCAGATGAGAGAGGAGAGGCACTGTGCACTAAAACTATGGGGTTAAGTCCAAAGCGATGAACACCTTCACCTCTCTCAGCACTGAAGTTTGGTTACTAGTTACAGAAGGACTTCAAGAACATCAAAACCAGAGCTGACTTTTGAAAATCTACACTTTTTACTACTGTCTGTTTGACCTCATTTTGAACCAAACATGCAAGGGCTCTTTTTGCCTGACAGCAGAAAGGCTTGCCAGACATGACCTCTACCACAGCAGTCAGTCCATGTAGTATTCACAGGATCGAAAGGAGGCTCAGTTTTGGCATTAGCCCCACACTATAGTAAACTACAGAGAGGGACAGCATACTTCTCTCCTCCACTGTAATAAATGAAGCAGTTTATGCACAGTGCACCTTAGAGGGAGTGCCTGCTTCACGCACAGTCTTACAAGTGCTCCTCCTAGCTTGATGCAGCATTGCACCACCTCCTGCAAAGGCATGTAGCTCAAGTACCACAGTATGATGTTTTTATTAGTAATATTCACATGGACATGCAAGTAATGCTTTTCAGTAGGCATTTTAGATTCCTTAAGTTACAGATCTCATGCTATTGTATCGAAGCTTTATACCAGGGGTTGTCAACTGGGGGTACTTGAGAAGGTGCTAGGGGGTATGCACAGGCCTGTGGGGACAGCACCACCATGCACCATCCCACACTGCTGTACAGGCACCACCCACCCAGCCGGATGTGGAGGGTGGGGGAAGCTTGCATGAATCAGCTGCCGCTGCTCTGCATCCAGCTGTGCACCAAGCCCCTCCCATGCCCCCACTCGACATCTGGCCACGTGAACCCCCCCCCCCCCCACTTGGTGACTGGGTGTACACTGCTCTGCATCCAGCCACCAGTGAGGTAAAATGATCCAAAAAGGTTGAAAGCCCCTGCCTTATACGTTAGTGCGAAGCAGGATTTTTTTGTTGTTGTTGCCTGTTTGAATAAGCAGAGATCAAGGTTCAAGAGTTTGCTTGGATACACCTCCTGACACTCATTCAAATCAATAAGAATTGCTATGATCAAGCTGTTCCTCATGTACCTCAGTGATGGCCTGATGGAACCATGCTGAGATGTGAAAGAACAGTTTAGTCTCATTCAACTGCTGACTTCTTTTCTGAAACTGGAGCCAAGTGAGGCAGTGTTTGTTTGCGTGGAGGTACATCCACCAGGACCTGGATTCAGAACACATGGGCCATTGAACTGCCCTCAGATGGTTTCCATACTAAAGAAAAAATCTGTATTAGTTGGCCTGCCCAACCACTCACCATATCATACAGCAATATTATTCTAAGACAGACTTAGTCTTCCTGAGATGAATGGTTTTCTTTGCTTTCCCTAGACAAAACTGCAAGCCTATTACAGAGCAGTCAACAGAATACGCAATGGATTCCAGACTCCTTTAGCTATAATAATATTATGACTATAAATGGCTCCCTTTTGTCTCAAACAAATAACTAAGTGGTCTGCTAAGACAAAATGTTTAAACATCTTTGGACACCTCTGCCCTCAACCCATTGCACTAAATTGTCTCTCATAAACACCCCAGTTTCATAGTTACAGCATAGTTAAAAAAAAAAAAAAAAAAAAAAAAAAAATCAATGACTGGCAAGATTTTCACACTAGCTGAATTGCAGCAGGAAGTGCATGACTCTGCATAGATAAGGTAATAATATACATTGATGCACCATCTTTCATCCAGAACGATCTCATACCAGCATATCACTTTACAAACTATAGATTAAACCTACTTGCATTCATGTAGGGACTTGGGGACCCTCCCTGAGGATCTGGGAATGCATAAGCTTTGGGACCAGAGGAGACTGTTAGTTTAACCTCATGCTGTGGCATTTAACTCAGTGACTTCAGTTTCTTGCCAATAACTTCTGGCTGAGTTATGGAATATATCTTCTAGGAAAACATCCAGTCTTGATTTAAAGCATACTTACCCCACGCTGTAAGATCAGCCAGCTCAGCTGACTAGGACAGTTAGGAGTGGGAAGAGGCAGACAATATCACTGTCTCTTCTCAATCCACTCTTGCACCCTTTGAGATGCTGTTTACAACTGGGAGAACGGAAAGATGAATGTCATTGGGAAAGGGGAGGGCTCATTTTCTTCTTGCTTACACTGACTGTACAGCAATATTTGGGAAAACACCAGGATGGAGATTTCTGTTTAGATTATGCAGACCATGCACAGAGAAGGAAGGAATTCTTGCAACTTACTAAACCTGGATAAATCCAGGCAAAAGTCAAACATACAGCATGCATCTACCCATTCACTTTACTGTGGAGTTGACTAATTAGCTCTGCAGTAAAGCATCACCATCAATATGTGCGGTTCTATTAGGCTGCAGTAAACTAATTAACCCCACCATAGGATAGTACTGCCTGACACAAGTACTATCCTACAGCAGAGTACTTGAATGCGCTCATGTGTAGACAGTGCTGGTTGGTGCATGAGTGCTGTAGGGGGCAGCCTGCACTGGAGCACCTTTAAACCCCAGCCAGCTCCTCTGCGGAAGACTGAGCTGGGGCAGAGCATATCCAGGCTGGCAGCCTCCTGCCTCCTACTACCTCCACAGCCTCCTGCCAGCTGGGGCTGTACTGACCTGGCTCAATGTGCTACAGTCCTGGGTGCATATTTAAATGTTGAGCCTGGGAGCAATAAATTCTGGTGCACACTATTCTGGAGTTTATTCAGGCACATTTATAGCAGATGTAGATGCGCCTACTGGCTTGAGTCCACATGACAGCACATGTATGTTTTGCAGCAACTCAGAGGCTTTTGAGGTGCTGCAAAACACACCCCATGCACGTGATTTGGTTTTCTGCACTGTATATTTGCATCACAGAGCCAGATTTGCATACCAGGAAATCCCAGTAAAAAAAAAAAAAGCACATAGAAAAGAAGCGGAGTAGCACATCTAGCAGCAGTGTGTACCACCCAAAACCAGAGCCTGGCTGGCCAGAGCCATACTCTAGCTGCTGGCTAGACTCTGCACACCTGGATTGCCACTGCTGGATTCCCAGGAGGCCCCCAGGACCCAAGACATGTCTGCTGGGGCCAGCCCAGCTACTGACCCCAGCCTCTCCTACTCCACCTGAAGCATTTTTCCCCATACTAATCTCATGTGTGGGGCTGTGTGCTGGGGCAAAAAGCAGTAGCATAAATTTATGTTGCTGCCTTTTTCCCCATGGCTACTGCATGGGGATGTGGCCACTATGATAATTTTCCCCTACTGTCACAATTTAGCAACTTTAGGGTGGACACTAATTTAATTGTTTGATCAATGTTTACCAGATAAATTTAGAAGGCCTCATTAACAAAGAGCAAAATTTCAAAGCAAAGTGCAATATTTCAAAGCAATCACAAGAGGTACCTGGGACCACCTGATTTTTCTTTTACACTGGTTTAAATTATGTTCATCTTGATTTGCCCTACTATCAATCTGAGAGGAAACACAGAAAGGCAATACCAAACAGCAACTGCGTGCTCATGTTAAAAAAAAAAAAAGACCAATAATAATCTTCCCAACTAGACTAGAGAAGCCATTCCAGGAATCTCTCTATAATAAATATTTCAGGAAACATTTAAAAAAATGCGTGGGTTACTGAGTAAATTCCTCTGAAATTGATAAAGCAAACATCAATTATCTGCTGATATAATTCCATTGATTTCAGTGGAGTTATGGCTGCAAAGATTCTGCCTATTTCTTCATTTGGTGGTTTTACATTTTTTAAATTTTTGTATACCTTTTCTTACCGCTGGGTGTTTACTTCTGAAAACAATAATTACCAATTTGCCATAAACTGCATCCTACAACTGACGAAAAGAAGTGGTTAAGGGATCACTTCTGCATTCATCATTTTAGACAGTGATGCTCTTGCTTTGAGCAGCAGGGAAGGTTCGCTAAAGGGACCTCCTAAATCCCTTCCAGCCCAATGTTTCTGTGTGGCTTCAATTCCCTTACTTAGCCAAAACTGCTTACTTTCAGTCTGTTTTGAAGTATGAGAAGAATGTTGGAGCAGAATCCAGGTTAACTATTACATGCAAGTAACCTTTGCTTGAAAGAAACTGCATGCTACCATCTAATTATTGAGATACAAATATTATACACAGTGCATGAATGGCACTTCCAGCCTTTTGCAGTTTTTTTGGGATGTTATTTATAAACTTAAACTTCTGTGTTACATGGCAGAAGACCATTTTGTATTTTCAGTTGCTGCAGACAGACTGACAACATCAACACTCAGGAACTGGATAGGAATAACTTAATCACTCTGCATACAAAGGGAGACCTATGAAACTATGAAGAGTTTGAAAGCACCACCATTATACCCCTTGGATTTAAAAAATAATATATTTATTTATTTACAATTTTAGCAAAGCCCTAGTTTATATGCTTCAGCTTGCTTCAGATTACATGTCTGTGCAATCGAGACTAAGTCACATATCAACAAATCTATTTTCATATGACATTTTATTATTGTTGAGTTGAGCCACCATTTAACTGTAACAGACACTATAATAACTAGTAAGACACTGCCAACTCTTAAAAAAAGCCCTGAGTTTGCTAAGTAGAGAATGACTGCGATTTGTAGACTGGCACATGGAAACTAGGATATATTTAGGATATTCTATAATTTTCCAAGCAAATTTAGAAGCTGATTTTATAACAACAAACAGAATCCATGGCTGTAATCTTAGTGTTCCCTCAAATGCCAGTCTGCTGGGATCTACTTTTCAATAATGGAAAAATCAAGCTTAAAATATAAAGGGGAAAATATCTTAATAATTTGATAGTTTCTTTTAAAACAACCACTGATATGATCAATGCACAATATTCAATGGTAGTATAAAAATTACATTTGAAAAAGCCAGTATTGAGATCAGTCCTCAAATCATGGACATGACAATGAATGCTGTATGTAAATCTGGGCCCAGCAGTATTTCTTGCAGTGTTTTACCTGCTGAAATAAAAGGGAAAAATTAAGAGCAGCTAAGGCTATTTATTTGTTTCTTTAAGTAATTAAAGGCAATAGGAGAAAAAGAGTAATTTTGTGGATGGAGGAAAACACAGAAGGACATGGAGTGGGGGACCCATTAGTGCCTGTCTCCTGCAGTCACAGGAAACAGAGCATATGGGATATGCTTACCTGATCCTAACATATGATCCCCACTTAATGCTTTAGAACGAGGCAAAAAACAAAGCAAAATAAAACAAAAAAAGCAATACATAATCATTGGAAGTGATCTAAAGTTTGACATATTACTAAAGGAATTCCATTTATTACTAATGCTACAGTAAAATTACCAACTAGTAACACCTAATATATTTTTTAAAATGTGCAGTCAAGTTATTTAAAGCTTTACAGTGCCTGATTTCTGTATCAGTCTATGACTGTAATTATTACTTCACCACTGAAGACCTAAGTTTGTTTTAGGATGTTCATTGAAGTCTGTGAAAATTAAGAGCGCAGAAAGGCTGCAGTATTTGAAATGTGAACGTTCATAAGTTCAGTAAAAAGATCTGAAACCAAGGTATATTTAAATAATGATAATAATGAAAAATTCTAGACCAAATCAAGATAGTTGGCATTTCTTCTCATATTTACTTTATGTTCCCATAGTACTTTACATTTAACTTGGTTATCATGAAATCAAATATGAGAATTCAGTTGCAGGAGTTAATGTCTACACTGTAATGTAATGTGACATTTAGTGTTTGTATTTCAGAGTGGAAGCCATATAATTTAAAAGGCTATGATTTATGTGTGCCCAAAGCTGCAGACAAACACACCCTGAAACTATTGTTGAAATCCTCAATTAGAATGGATATAGAAATTGTGGTGTGTAAAATACTGTTTTTAAGTTTTAACTTTCATAACAAAGACATTGTGGAAGCTTAACATTCTCTTTATAGGCTATCCCAGCTGATTTATCATTACCAAGATTTCAAAACAGCATGGGTTTAACCAGCAGTGTGTTTTTTGTTTTTCCTTTTTTTCTTAAGAAAAACTGTCATCACTTCTCTTGCTGAAACTGTCTCCACTCTTTTAACTGAAATAAGGGGGTATATGTGCTCGATATGCACCAAAGTGAAACGAAATGGTGAAAATTAATACAGTATAGCTTACAAATCAACTTTAGTTACCAGCAACTATTTTCATAGGTTTATATATTATGTAGATAAGTGATTAGTGAGATTTATCTTCACTTGAAGAAATAAAGTAAGTTTCAAACTCTGAGGAGTTCATGTTTGGGTCTGACACTTCCATACTTGTTTTTGCCCAGTCTGATTTAATTTTTTCTTTAATTTTGGGAATCATAGTAGTCTTCTTAATCAATCCAAGCAGCAGAAAAACTGCTGCCATAACTATTTGTACAATACAGGTTTCAAGTATTTTAATAAGAGATATATAGCGAAATCCTACAAACCAGGTTCAGGAGAAAAGCAAACAGAAAGGCATGATGATACCATAGTTTTAGAGTCTTTGCCATTTTCGTTGCCTAACTTGTTGCTTCAGTTTGTAATAATCTACAAACTTTAAGTTTTCATATAAAACACAGTTCTATTCAGCAGCTGAGAATGGTGGAAGCCCTTATCCAAGGAAACATAAAAAAACATTGTAGAAGACCAAGTGAAGTGGAGAAGAACTTGACTTTTCTTGAATGTAAATGCAATAGAAATAGAATTTCCCTGGGTTTTGTGATGGAAAGATAAAAACTGTTGAGTAAACTCGCTAAAAATCTGATAAGTTCTGTGATAAAGGCAGTTCTTTTGTATGTGGTTATAAATACCTTTAAAACTAGTCCCACTCATACATGCCCGTTTTATTTTTCATCACAGTGTTGCCTATTTTCATTTCATTTGAATGTTGGAATTAACAGTGTGAGAGAATTGGCATTTTCAATTTTTTTTAAGTTTCTAATTTTCATGATTGCAGAGAAAATGTGGAAAGCAGAAAGCTAATGAATCCTATACATAAAGAAAATGGGAGCCAAAAATATTATTTGCTTAAAAATCATTTCATGCATGATTTTTAAAGGGCCCCAATTCGTTTTTTGAATGTTATTTCGACATTATTGGATACTGGAAGTATAAAATATTTTATATGGTCCAAAAAGCATTAGATGTCTCTGAAAAATACAAATGAGGAGGTCTAATAGTTTTTGTCACCTTTGTTAATACTGTCTGAACAGTTGCTAAACCTGCAGTTGGTTTTGAAGTCTTCTACAATTTTCTGTTCAAAAACAGCCTTAAAGTTTGTTTCAAACTTTATTTATAGACATGAAAAACATGGTTTTTCAATTGTCTACATAAAGTTTTGTAAAGACTTCTAAAAATCCCTAAAAGTGCATAAAGAAAGCTAGGTTTATTAGCTTATCTGTTGCAATTACTAGACTATGGCCAGGAACAGACATTCAAAAAAGCCCAAAGCAGAATCAATGTAAGTTATGTGGTTTTCTGTAAGCAGCATAGTTTAGACTGGTAGTGAACAGAACACACGTTTGCCCTTTGTAGGGGTGTGGGCAAATCTTAGCCTGGGTTCCACCATTTTTAAACTAGTCTGTGTGTACTGAACTTCTGTGCTGTTACAGGTATAGACTGGTTTCCAATCACTTATGCTAGTACAAGTGTAATGTCTGTATCTGGTCTGTAGCTGCACAGGCATTATTTATGAAAAGTTCTGCTAACAGAGTATTTGAAAGGTCAGATTCTCATTAAAAATACAGCCCTGACATATGGCAGAATTTTGGTTGTCATTAAGCACATGGGTGTGTGGTGTATGTTGGGATAATATTGGTGGAATGTGTTTCTATGTTATCAGTCCCTTAACCTGACATAAAGGGTGAGCCAGAGGAGGAGCAGATAGGGGAAGAGTGTAGTAAAAAGGAACTCCACTATGACAGTCCTCCTCTTGTCTGTGGTTGTTTTAAGAACCCTAGCCCCAATGTCATGAATGCGAGAAGCACTTAGGGAGCTGTGAGTTACTTCAGGATAGGGCTGGTATGGTGACATCAGCATGTAGAGTTGTAGGAATGAAACTGGCTTGGAATTTTGGACTGTTGTCTAGAGCTGAAGAAAATATTTTTGTGAATAGGAAATTTTGTTAAAACCCTCCCTGAACTGTGGGGAACCTGAAGCAATTTACAAAATCAGGTTGAATTAGGTCAGAAAAAGGGCAGGAGGTTGAAAAATATTGAAAAGATTGAAATTTTAACTTTGACATTTTCTAAATGAAGTCTTTCATGTATAAAGTACTGAACTGTTTGAAATTTTTCATTTTGAAACAGTATCCTTCTATAAAAAAAAATCAGTAATTTAAAGGTTTAAATAATCCAAAACAAATCCTGTTTTGGGTTAAACAAAATGCTTTGGATAGACTAAAACCAAAAAGTTTTCATTTTGTTAAAAAACAAACAAACCCTGAAAAATGTGATTTAATTTAGTGGCTAAACCAAGAGCTCTATTATTTGCTCAGTTCTTAAATTTAGTTTAAAAAATGACCTTTGTGGGGATGAAGACAGAAAAGTTCAAATTAGAAGAAGCTGGGTTGAATTTAAATTGTGCTGCTGCAGTGAATGTGGGTTCTCACAGATTGTTTTTTGGCCTGTCTGTGTTGATATGGGAGCTATTTTGATTCTCACTTATTGAGGGATTCACCCTGGCTACTCAAACAATATGCAGATTGAACAACTTGACCCTTGCAATAATGTTGATGATGTTTGTTGTTCCATGGTTAAAGATCATACTGTTGTGTGTTGTGCTGTCTCTAAGAAAATATGAGCCAGAAGCACTTCAGTTAGAAACAGTTGATTTAGTTTCATTTTAGTCTGTAGAATAACACTGATTTACAGTGGCTGACGGTCTGCCCTACGATCTCTCTCTTACTTGAAAATATTTTTCAAAGATAAGTCTAATGTTTAAACCAAAATTCTCATCTGGTTGCAAATGTACATGGGCAGATGCGGCCATTTATGCCAATGTCCTACAGATGCAGTTGTAGTAACTGGGCTATTTGGAGGTCAGACCAAAACACTGAAGGCTGATAAAACAAACAAAAAACAAAACCCTAAACATTTGATAAAAGTTTTTCCAAAATTTGAGTTTGGATTGAGTTAGAGGATGCCTTAAGATCAAATCAGGAACATTTGTGTGTATCTTGTATTACCTGATATACTCATCACCATTAGGTCTCTCACTGGGCACAAATTGAAGCGCAGCTCCCCACTGTAACTGAGTATGCTTTACAGGAAGCATCTGAGTTGCAACAATCCCCCAGAAGTTCACTGTTTATTCCAGGGGGGAGGGGAATCCCTGCAGCCAGTTTCCTTTAGCAATGGTCCCTGCCAGCCTGTCACTGTTTCCAGAATGGGAGTGGGGAAAGGGAGCAGAAGGAGCTTGTCCTAGGGGTTCCACAGGCAGTACTGGAGGGTGGGGTGGGTGAATTGGAGCCCCATTCTCCCTGAAAATGCTGTATTTTGAAATGTCTTTATCTGACCTTTATCTGCAATGAGGGTTCAGATTTTCACTTGATCGGCCATTTTTGAAGTGGTCTGCAGCCATGCACTTATGTTTAGTCATGGCTATAGACCACTTTCTGTGGCCCGACTGGATGAACATCGTCACTTCTGCCTGTGCCCTTTAAGGAACATCCTGCATCCTTATTGGAGGCTAAAACATGCTATGATGGAACTCAAAGCACTATTTATCCCAGATGCTTTGCAGCCCTGGGTAGGACTCTCAGCTCCACAGCAGAGCTGGCCCTGCCCCTCTGCTCCCAGGCTGGAGCTCTATCAGAGACTTGCAGGCACAGCAGGGTCTGCCTGGCTTCCCCTACTCCATCCCTACCTCACCACTCACTGCTCAAGCAGGGATCCCTCCCTCTTCTCTCCCATAGCATGGACCATAGTCAGCATGTGATATGCTAGCTAATGCTGAATGGTGTCTGTGTAGGGCAGATAGGACAAAGGCAGACAGGACAGTGTCCACTTAGGGCTTTCTGCAGCTAATCAACAGTTAGCTGGTAATGTCCCTTGGTTCCTTCCTTGGAAAAAAATTGTTTAAGAAAAGTTTGAACTAATAAGAGAGGCGTTTGTTTGGCTGATGGGCTGACAAATGCTGTGTAACTCCTTGCTCGCTCTGTCTCTGGTCAGAGGAACATGGTGGGGGGAGGGGGATTATTCCTCCCTAATCAGAGCACCCTGCAGGGGCCTGGCCATACCCCCCCCTCAGCTCAGCACTATGGAAGGGAAGGGAGGGCTGCTGTAGTGCTCCTGGGCTTCTAGCCTGAGCTACTGCAGGTATATGCCTGCATTTCCTCAGTCTAGAGGGGATACCTGTATGGTTACAAGCTGGTTCTGCCTAGGCAGGTTAGACTAACCTGCAAAGATTGAATCAGTTCAGGCTCAGGCTTTTCGAATGTCTGTCCTTAGCCTTGTAGAACAATATATATATTAGATGCAGCTACTGCACAAACAGATTCGAGATCAGAGCAGTCACCATTCATATGCCTTTAATGTTCTCATTCCATGGAGTAACAAGTAATAAGAGAATTGACCTGTTGTGGCAATCTGTTCAACTGCTTTTCAGATACCAAGAAAAAAAGCATATTGCCCTGCATCAGGAGTTGCTTTTATTTTTTTTACTTGAATGTGAAATAAAATATCATCTTGTCTTTGTTTTAGATTGTGGCAGACATCAGCAGTTCTTCCTTGAAGTAAGGGCAAGACCAAGCATGAGAATGAGTCAAACATATGGAATACAAGGGACAAGAGTGGGAAATTCAAAACGAATAGGAAAATGTTGAGAAATGCATGCAGGCAATCCTTCACACACGATTCACTAGGGAGGAAGAAAAGAGAACAGCTTGCAAATTGCTCCCATAGCATTTTCTTGGGAAAAAAATAGAATTCTACCCCTTGCTGCTTTCCCCCAGGCTGCACAGGACTTCCCAACAGAGAAACTTTGTCCTCTGTAGTTCATTATTGGCTGGGACTGGAGCAATGGCACAGTCACATCATGGGAGAGACTCTCCCAGGGATACCTTTGGTTTATAGCGTGCCACAGCCCTTTGATTATTAGTATTACCAGTGTGCCTAGTGACTGTTGTCATAGACCAGGACTACATCACGCTAACACAAAGAGAACAAAAAGACAGTCCCTGCCGTGAAACTGTTTACAGTGTGGACCCAATGTGAAAATGGGCCAGGCGCTATACCAGTTTATATTAGCTAAGGAACAGATCAATAATTATTAAAATATTATTTTTTTAAGTAGGACACACGAGCTAAAATTAAATGTTTAAATATTAAAATACAATTCAACACACATGCTTTATCTTTCTTTTAGGAAATGGAGAAAAATAAATTTAAAGGAGACTGTATTAATACAAAGTGTACTCTGTCCAAGTTTGCGGATGATACAAAACTGTGGGGAGAAGTAGACACACTGGAGGGCAGGGAACAACTACAGGCAGACCTGGACAGATTGGACAAATGGACAGAAAACAATAGAATGCAATTTAACAAGGAGAAATGCAAAGTGCTCACCTAGGGAGGAAAAATGTCCAGCACACCTACTGCCTAGGAAATGATCTGCTCGGTCGCACGGAAGTGGAAAGGGATTTTGGAGTCCTAGTGGACTCCAAGATGACCATGGGTCATCAGTGTGATGAAGTCATCAGAAAAGCTAACTGCACTTTATCATGCATCAGCAGATGGATGACAAACAGAACCAAGGAGGTGATACTTTCCCTCTATCGGATGCTGGTCAGACCGCAGTTGGAATACTGCATGCAGTTTTGGGCGCCACACTTCAAGAGGGATGTGGATAACCTGGAAAGGGTCCAGAGAAGGGCCACTCGTATGGTTAAGGGCTTGCAGGCCAAGCCCTACGAGGAGAGACTAGGGCACCTGGACTTCTTCAGCCTCCACAAGAGAAGGTTGAAAGGCGACCTTGTGGCTGCTATAAATTCATCATGGGGGCGCAGAAGGGAATTGGTGAGGCCCTGCTCACCAAGGCGCCCCTGGGGGTCACAAGAAATAATGTCCATAAGCTAGCAGAGAGCAGATTTAGACTGGACATTAGGAGGAACTTCTTTACAGTTAGAGTGGCCAAGGTCTGGAACGGGCTCCCAAGGGAGGTGGTGCTCTCCCCTACCCTGGGGGTCTTCAAGAGGGGGTTGGATGGGCATCTGGCTGGGATCATCTGAACCTAGCACTCTTTCCTGTCTATGCAGGGGGTCGGACTCGATGATCTATTGAGGTCCCTTCCGACCCTAACATCTATGAATCTACATTAAAAGTTGCCTCTTAATATCACACAAAAAGAAGAGAAAAGATCATGAAAGTGGTTGTTTCCCATAGCAACTTTATTTTGTCCAATTTTTTTCTAGTAAGTGTCTAGGTCCATTACAGTTTGTGTTATACATTATATATCAAAACAAAACAAAATAAAAAACCCCCAAGCAAAAGTGCTATAGGAACTGCAGCATTTCCTGACTGTGCAACCTAAATATTTCATTAACACAGAGTTTTCGTTGAAAATATGTATACACAGAAATCACTTCTACTGGTACTGAAGTGGAAAAGCCAGCTGTTTAAATGTGCACAACACTAAGCAACAGTTTAGAACAGCATGTGAAGAACACTACCATATCCAATTGAGACTGCAGGGAAAACACAAAAAAGAGGCTGGAAATCAAAGTAGACAACAGCCTTTTAGGGAATAAAATGTTCGTATTGTTTTTGTTGTTAATTTTTCCCAGCAGTTTGCAGACAGCATGAAGGATGAAGAAACTCTCCTTGCTTACAAATCAGAATTCTGTCCCTTGGTGCATTCAAACCTCATATTAATTCTGCTGAGTAGGAACTGTTAATCCCTCTTCTAGGTATTGCTATGTTAGAGCACTCTGGTAAAATTGTGGGAAAACAATGGTCATGAGGGCTTCTGCAATGCATTGAAAAGCCTTCTCAAGAAGAAAAAAAATGGCTCTCCTTCTCTCTGGATTTTGGAAACCTAAATGTTCAGGAATGTTTGGAATTGCAGTCTATAATAATGTAGAGGCCAGTTATGAAGATTGGTTAGATCTGGTCTGAGACAGAAAAATGTTAGGGCACCATTTTTATTTTCCTAATGAAAAGATAAAATAATTCTAGAATGTGAGCAAGAAAAGTAAACTGACTTGGGTGGGTGCTGAAATGTGTCTCGTTATTAAGGTATATAACTAGTAGCTCAACTGAATGCATTATTTCCAACTCCTTTTCCAGCTGCTCACCTACTTCTATTATTCCTAACCCACGGTCACAAATAAAGGTGAAGGTATATTATGAAAATACAGCCATATTCCAGGATTTTCTTTAAAACAAATATATGCTATTTAGGAAAATCACAACAGAAATCACACTCGCAGTCTCATTTATATTATGGTTGTACCCACTCAGTATCAAGATCTTATTGCTTAGGTGCTGTAGGGCCTTATTGCTTAGGTGCAAATGCAGGGCCTGCCTGTGAACTTGTTAATGTACAAGCACTTACTTTTGCCAAAACTCAATGATAATCCTGCTACAGCAGCTCTAAAATATACTAGTCATTCCTTGTCCCTACTACTCCTAAGACCTTGCTTTATACCTTGATTTAACATTTCTTCATCTCCAGTAGCATTCTTACTGTATTCAATTGCTCCTACCTGCACCATGTGATCTGCCTGCTTCTTAGGTCTCTCTCTCTCTCTCATATTTGTTAAATTGTACTTTTGATGTTAGCTCATTCTCAGGCACCTTTCCTCTGCCAGTCTTTCAAATTACCTAAACTCAGTGCTCCTTCGTCAGAGCTCATTTCTAAGGCTGGCTAGTAAGTGGAAACTCCTTCCCACAAGATTTTATTTTAAAACTGTTTAAAGCTCATTTGGGATGAGAGATAATCCACCAGTTGGGATGCAACTGTTTAAGAAGGGAGTGGCACTATTTTCTGGAAGGGGACTTACAGAAACATTCTGGTTCAGGAGCCCCCAAACAGAATTTTTTGGCTGTCAAAATGAGGAGACTGTAAAAAGGTAAGTCTTCTATGTAGGCTTCTGTAGCATAAGTTCATTTGGTCCCACCTCCTTGGGTCTTAGTTTCCTCACTTCCTAGGCAGTTTGCAGAGGTTCTCTCCATCCTTTTATTGTTCCCTAAGCCTGGCTGCCTCTATGCAAAAAGAAAAAGCTATTGACAAACATTTTCCCTGGTGCCTGATGTCAAAGCAAAATTTCTCAGCATAATACTTTATAAATATTAGCTCCAGTGGAACTGTAGGTATTTAAATGACTTATTGTACTTGCATGAAACATGGCAGAAAGCATTTAAATATATCCTGATCTACCTCATTTCCTCTTGAAATCTTGAGGAACGTGTGTACACCACATTGTAATATACAACTATACTCATAGGTCTGACAAGATGGGACAGCTCACAATTTCTGATAGTAATGTAATCAATCCTAACAAATTAAAATGGTTTTCCATTCTGATGTTACACCAAACTCTTTGAGTGTACGTTCCTTTAGAAATGAAAATATATTCATTGTTGTACATCATAATTAGTGGGTGCCTCTATACGTCACAACAATATGGGGTGAAGGGGAAAGACCACAATGTATCTTAACTTACCAGGCAGATGTACTCTGAAAAGACATCAGTGGTGGGTTTAAAGCATCTCCTTTTACAGTAGGTACTGCCTGTGACATCTGAGGCTGCGGCTGAAGCGGAGGCTGAGGCTGAGGCTGTGTCTGTGCCTGTACTTGGCTTGTATCTTGAGCAGGGTTAATCCATCTGTTCTGTCCCTGTGTCATCCACTTTCCCTGGATTCCCCACCTTGCCAGGTAAAATTTGCAAATATCATAGTTCATCGAAGAGTAATATAAAAGGTCCAGTACCAGCAGGACCAACACAAAAAAGCCATAGATCCACACTCCTAATAGTGCACTGTAGTTGCTGTAAAAATAGAAAACAACAAAGGAAGTCATCCAACATATCAATAGAACTTATCATGTTAGCTATTTATCAGTGCTTTAAAAAAAATAATTTAAAATGCAAGCAGTTATAAATATCTGCCATTGTATCCATAAGAATAATTGCTTTAAGCACTGTTTACCATTAGGGGAACTAACTTTCCTATACTAAAACTATTTACTTCAGTGCTTGATTCTGAGTATATGAATGGCCGTACTGAATTCAACAGAACTGCCCAAGTACATAAATTGAAGGGGCCTATGGCTTGGTGCAAATTTTACTCGTGAATCCTAACATTGAAAATCGGTAGGGCTATTCTTTCAATTAGATATGATTTGTTTGAGTAGAGGTTGTAAAAACTGAGCTCTCTCGGTTTGCTTGTGTTAAAATAATATACCTATTGCTGATTCCCATTACAAACGCATTATTTTAGACTTGGCTTGTTTGCATTTATAATCAAGCCACATTCACCGTAAGTTCAGCCGTAGCCACTGCTGGCACCCCAGAACTGTCAGTGCCATAACGTTTGTGAACTTGGCATTACAAAGAGAAATGGTTTTATTACACAATTCATTCAACATTTTAGAGGTTAAAATATATATTCTTATGCGTAAATACTGGGGTAACTATTTTATATACATGGTTAAGAATCATAAAGGTTGTGCTGACGACAAAAAATGTAGTTAAGTAAAAACAGAACAGATTTAAGTAAAGGTACCAAACAACATAGGGGAGAAGAGTGGGAGATGGAAGTAGAAAACATTCCCCAGACAACAAGTGGAACATTTTTTAAAACCAAGTGCTGTTTCAATGGGCATATAGGGTGGGAGATTTTACAGTTACTCTGTGAAGCCCCTACTTGTTATAGCAGGGTTATATGTGGGTTAATGTTAAATACGCACTCTGAGACAGATGCCAGAACTATGCAGCACATCTCAGACATTATCCTGACATTCTAAATACCTCTAAATTGCTACTAAGCAAAATATTGTGCCTCAGTAAAGTAACACATTCAAAAAACCCAAAGTAAAAAGTCACATATGCACCTTGAAGCACTAAAACTATTACTTGCACCTTTTCTTGCTTATTTCCAGCAAAGAACTCTACAAACAGTTTTATTTTTTCCCTGGAAGTATGGTTTAAATAGCCACTGCAATTGCTCCTTAATGAGGTACAAACAACAGACTGATTTAATCACCAGGGTATTACCAGTGTATGACTCATGCATCTGTAAGGTAATCATTGTGTAATGAGGTGTGAACAGACAAGTCTGCCGAAAATAACCAGCATGTTTAACACAGTATAAATGACGCTTTGTCACTGAAGTCTATGGGGATGGCAAGGAAGTATTTGCCAGCTATACAAAGATGGCCTCTATTAGCCACAGACATTTAGTGGCAGGGACCATACCATAAAATTAAAAAGTAAAAAAAAAATGAAGCATTTCTATACTTCCCAAATATTTTCTTAAACTATCTCTTCATACAGGAAATAGATATTGTTATTTTTTTGCTTTGACACACAATAAATTCACACTTTGAAATCTTTAAATTATTTATGAAATGGAACCTCCATCTAACAGAACTGTATATTTGGGAATTTCATTCACACTAACACACTCTCTCTCACAGGTGAAGGCTGAATTGATATTCTTTATATTTTGGGCAGTTCAGGACAGGACCTACTATCTTAAAGGTCTTTTAAAGCAGGGAGAGAAGGGATCTATTTACATATATACCTGAACCACCTCTCACTGAACTAAATGGGAGAATTTCTAAAGGATATTTCCTTATGTTAGAAAGCTGCGAGTGGTTCTGAAATGCAATAAAATGTCAAAAAAAACCCAAAGGTATCATTCAAAGTCCAACAGCACTTGCAAACCAATGCAACATACTGTAGATAGCTGAGATATATTGTACTAGCCTGGAAAATGAATGTTTTTCTCTTACATTTCTGTCAATGTCACCACCAAAATTATCACATTACCCATTTACAGTAACAGCTTTGTACAATTTTGTATTACTCTAGTTTCCCTCCTGCATTTGCTTGGTGAACGCATACATTATGGAGGGAGAACACAATTTACCTTCAAGAACATACTAATATCAGAACTCTTTAAAAATCAACATTAACCCATGACATGCTGGGAATTCAGAATCTTGCCTGAAATACTGATTAAAAAAAATGTTCTAACATTAGCATATCTTTGATTTTTCTGTCCACTATTTACTGGATAATAAAATCTATTTACAAAATGCTTTTCATTTTTCCATTGCATTTGAAGGTAACTGTGAGTCAACAATGTGAGTGACTCACCAAACAAGGGGGGAGGTGGGAAGACCAAGAACACTTCCCAGATGTACAAAACTGTTATTTCAAATGGATGGTACAATTTTTTGTTGGAGGGTTTACCTAAGTCAGGAGAGTTATGCTAGCAAAAAGCAACAACGATGTGTCCAATATTTATCGGATAGTAAAATCTATCTAAAAATGTTTTAGCTACGGTAACTCTACCGACTTCAGAATAGCCACACTAGTAAAAAGCAGGTGCTAGTGATTATAGAATCAATCCTATATTAATTGCCTTAGAATAACAAAATCACAACTGAAGACATTTTAAAGTTTGGTTTTCACAAAGTGTTCAATGCTAAATAATCTTCAGTGGGATGGGAACAAAGTAGAGCTGAGCACTTTTGAAAATCTCACCCCAAGGACCAGCTGTTGTGAAGATAAATGCATATGCTGAACTGCATAGAAAGTAGTTTCTATTAACTTGTGTAAGTTTTTGTAGGCCCAGAGCCTAATACGATTTATTTGAGTGGTGTGGATCAAGACTTTCACCTGAATTACTCTTTATTCTTCAGAGGGCTTACCCTTGTCTTCTGTTTTATTTTCTAGCTATTCTACCAGTGTAAACAAAAGGGAAATCAGGCCTGAATAATTTTGGAGAAGGTTGTCAGACCTAACTCCTGTTCAGTAAAGTACCAGTCACTATCCTAGAGCGTAGACAAAAGTGACAATTTTTGCCCAATCTAGCCACAAAGTGGTCTATAGCTGTGACCAAATACAAGTACATGGCTGCAGACAGATCCCAAAATGGCTAATTGGGCAAAAATCTGAATCCTCATTGCATGAGGGAACAGATGAAGATATTTTAAAACAGTGTATTCTGTAACTTCTGTCTGCCTGCCTGCCAGCCAGACTGTCACTTTTCAAAATGTGAGTGGAGAAAGGGAGTGGACTGAGTTCGGTATGGGGGGGGTTTCAGCCAGCACTGGAAGGTGTGGTGGATGTATTGGAGCCTCACCTGAGGTGAGAGGCTCCAATTCACCCATCCCACCCTCCAGCACTAGTTAGGGTAGGGAACCTCTAGAATGAGCTCCTTCTGCTCCCTTTTCCCTGCCCCCATTCTGAAAACAGCTGGGGCTGGCAGGGAGGAGGGCCTGTTACTAGAGAAAACTGGCTGCAAGCCAGCAGCCAGCAGCTAGATTCCCCTCCCCCTGGAACTAACAGCGAACTTTTGTTTGGTCTGGGGGGGTCACTGCAACTCAGAATGCTTCCTGTCAAGTGTTCTCGGTTACAGTGAGGAGCTACACTTCTGTTTACACCCTTAGGTGAACAGAACCATTTCTATACATAAGATGAGCAGTAATTTGCCAACAATGGGAAGGATAATGTATTTAGTTTTCTAAAGTTAGAAACAAGGTTATATGTCCACTGGCAAGAACTTGGAGGTGGGGACATTTCTTAGTGTGATTTTACATGAATTTGTTATGTTTGCATTTTAGGCATTTAGCTTTATCCATTAAAACCACTTAGTAAAAAATTAGGGCTATTTTGAGCACTGTGATGTAAAGCAACAATTTATTAATCCCAGTGTATGTGGGTTCTCCATCTGCTCCTTGTAAATAACATCTGTTTCTCACAAGTCCAAAAATGAAAGAATGCTTTACTTTAATTTACATACAGTGGGCCAATCACTCTGTAAAAAGGCCATGAGAAAATCATGCACAAAATACATTTTATGTTGCCTAGAGAACACCTGCACTTGAGTCCAGTTTGTCACACAAAATACTGTTATAGTGCAACATATAACCTTTCTGTACAACTAACATTAAATGTAAAGTTTCATCTGCATGAAGAAACTATTATTAATAAAAATCCAATAAGACTATAATGCATTGCAACATTACTGCATTGTAACATTATAAAACCTAACTGTGGAAGTTAGTGACAGTGTCATTTTAACACTGCATGCATCAGAATACCGATTAAGGAGCCTTTGATTTTGGTTTTCAAAAACACTGCAAACTGCTTGTCACAGCTGTATAATTTATAAGGAAGCACTATAAGCCCTTGGCTCAGTCCTTTAAAATGGTTTGGCTTTCATACTGATGTAGTAACCTGAACCGCCCCCCCGCTTCACTTCACGTCGAGAGGATTTCTCCACCACGGATGAGCCCACTCCACCTGAAGACGACCACCGTGATCGGACTTTATGGACTGAGACGCTTTCTCCGAGCCACTTCCTCCAACATTGCGGACCACTATCCGCATCTATCTCCTTTCTCTCTCAGCTTAGCGAACCCCTCCCTCCCCTTTCCCCTTCCCACATCCCCCCACCCCCGGGCTTAGTTGGCTAACATTGTATTGCTTATAACCTAGTCGCGTTCCCCTCCTCTCCCCCATCCCTTGATTGTTAGTCCCTCGTTCGGGCACTTTGTATTTCCATCTCAGGTTTGTCATCTTTTTTCTGGATTCCCTGTCCAAAACATCTACTAATGTAAGTTTGAATCAAAGTCTGCTGTAGTCAACAAGAAGATTCAAAGTGACCTCAGGGGTCTTTAATTTAAGACTTACAGTAGTTCTGTATTTACTTGATTCTAAGACAAAGACTTTTAACATGGCAGAAATAGCCCTTCATCTTAGAATTGAGTATAAGGGTGGTGTGGGAGCAGGCAGCCATTGTGGCTTGGGCTCCAGCCCCTACCTGGGGTCAAAGCTAGGGTTACTGTATTTCCAGTTCCAAAAAAGAAGACACCTGTCAGATAGACCTGTATATGACTGGCAGGGAAGGTGGGGAGGAAGAGGCAGTGATATGCTGGCTCCCTGTCTCTGCCCATTCTGTTGCCCCTTGCTCCCAAGCCACAGCCCCCCCAGCCCTGCTGCTGCCCTTCACTCCCAACCCACAGACCCCAGCTCTGTCAGTGTCCCTCACTCCCAAGCTGTAGTACCCTGCCCCCTTGGACCATGCTGGTGCCCCTCAATCCCAAGCCACAGCCGCCCCATCCTTGGTGGTGCCCCTTGCTCCTGACCCACAACTCCCTTGCACTGCCAGTGGCCTGCCCTGCTGACCCAGTCCCCTGCCTCCCCAGTGCCCCTCACTCCCAAGCCACAGCCCCCACCCAGCCTTGCCAATGCCTCTCACTCCTGACCCACAGCCTCCCTGTTCCACCCAGCCCTGCAGTGGCTCCCAGGTGCCCAGCCCCTGCGAGAAAAAGCACTGGCCCTAGTGCTGCTGGGCCAGCCATGCAACTCCTTGCTGCCCCTTTCCCCCTCTGGACAGGCAGGCATCCTTCCCCTCCCACCCTGCTGCAGTCCCAGCACCTGGACAGCTTCCCTCAGCATTGGCAGGTGCCTGCCCCCTCCACACACACTGACAGTCCTGAAGTACTGGCAGTCCAACCCATGGCCCCCACAGACTTACATGTATCCAGCTGCCAGGATGCTCCCACCCCCTGGCTGGCTACATACCGGCCATGTGTGTATGTGCCCTGCCTCCAATTGCCCTGCTCTTAGCCCCAAATAGCTCCTTGATAGGGCAAGCCATGAAGTGCCAGGAAAAACTCTGAAGCTGAGCTGACCAAAATCCCAGACATTTGATCATATTGATCAGAGGATGTAAAAAGAGGACGTGTCCAGGAAAACCTGGATGGATCCTAGTCAAAGCAGTAGCCACAGCTACTGTCTACCGTATCTCCTCCATTGCCTGCCACCTCTGCAACCCACCCTCATAGCCTCTGTTCCCCTGGCTGCCCCTCTTCCTCCCACTTTACCCTTGCTCTGTGCCAGCGTACTCCATCCACACTGAAGCCTGGGGCACTGAGCACAGCCCCAGCCCAGTCCTGGAGTGGTGGCTTGCAGCCTGTGTGGATGCTACAAGAATGGGCTGGGGCCATGCTCAGGGCCCCAAGCTAGAATGGGGACAGGGCCTGCCAACATGGAGCAAGGGGAAGGTGGGCCCGAGGCTGTGGGGGAGGGGGGTTAGACAGGGTGCAGAGGTGGCAGGGGGACAGGTAGAAACAGGGGGCAAGCTGCTTAGTCTCCCAACACCACCTGCTCCCAATTGCCTGCCCCCCCATAGCAGTAGGGGAGGGGATGAATTAAAGATAACACCCCAAAATTATATTTTACACATGGAAAATTATTAGGCCTGTGCGAAGCTGCTAGTATTCACTTCAGGTTCAGATTCAGCCGATTTGGGGGATAGTGATTTGATTTGGTGATTTGAATCACTGTCATGAATCGATTTGGCCAAATCTGATTTGGAGATTTGACTGCTGCCAAATATCTGAATCTCTGAATCATGCAGGCCTGTCTCCCACCCACTCTCTCAGCCCCAGCAATGACTGCCATGCCCAGTCCAGCTCCCGGC
>NW_017728931.1:20524474-20526648 GCF_001723895.1 Crocodylus porosus | reverse complement strand
GCCAAATCTCCTTCAAATCAAATCAACACCTGACACTTCACACAGCCCTAAAATTATAGCAAATTTATACATTTTCCATATACATTCAAATTTTTTGGGGGTGGGTCATCTTAAATTCAGGTTCATCTTAGATTTAAGTAAACATGGTATGAACTACTTTTAGTTACCCTTCTTTATCCTCTTCCAGTTACAGAATCAAAATTGGAGTTCTTTTGGGGCCAACATTATGAAAGAAAACTGATTGTCAACTTTGTAATTTGCGTTCCAAAAAGAGTAGTTTACAACCTTTTTTCACTTGAGTCATCCTTCCATAACTTTTATGAATTGAGTGGTACCCCATTTAAAAAATAATTTATTTATTATAGTGCTTACCTGCTTGAAGAAGGGCTGGGAAAAAGAAGGAGCAGCTGCCGATGAAGAGCCTGCACTTCTCACTGGAGCCGAGTTTCATCTCCTCTCTCCCTCTGTCATGGCACCCCGGGGGACCATGACCCCTTGGTTGAGAATCACTGTCCTAAGGTGACTGTGCTTTCTAAGCACAAAACTCTTTAGCTAGACAGTAGGCAGGACCAGAACACAGAGGGTTTTTTGGGGGTGGTGGGGTGGGAAGTGTGTGTGTGGGGGTAGGGGTTATATGTGCTTTCTTTTGGGTTTTTTTGAACCAGTAGTTTTTATGCACTGTACAGGAGTGGAAAGATTAAAGAACCATTACATTTGGCTTTTTAAAAAACATTGCAAAGAGCTTGTTGCAGCTATATAATTTATCTGTGGGCAAACAGCCATGAAGCTGCTTTTTTTCTGGACAGGACTGCTAATTATAGTAGTATATTATGTATTTAAATTTTCTTTCAAGCAAATTTTTCTTTCAAACACACACACATGCTTGGCAATGGTTAGAAACCTGTATAATGGAAGAGAGGTTGAATCTTTAATATACATTTTCTGCATATCACCTTTCCTAAAATTAAAGTAAATATTCCATAGCCCTGAGGATCTGCCTACTTTAAGATATAGAGCTCATCACTGTAGTTGCTAAGAGCTTTCCAGCTAAATTACATCTGAATGCTACAGTGGCTAATGGACAGTATAGACTTGTCTACACTCTTGTAAATCAGGTTTTCTGCAAGGGACATACTGAACTTAGAGAAAAAGGCAGTGTCATTATGTCATTATTTCCTTTTGCATCCAAGCCAAAGTGTGGAGGGGGAACTCATTCACTTCTGCAAATCTAGGGTAAGAGATGTTAAAAAATAATCAGTGTACTGTAACATGTTGCAACATTTCAAGGAACAATGGTCACAAACTGACAGAGAACAGATTTAAGCTAGATATCAGGAAAAAATCTTTCATGGTAAAGGTGGCCAAAATTTGGAATGGGCTTCTAAGGGTGGTAGAGCTCTCCCCTACCTTGGGGGTCTTTAAGAGAAGGCTGGATAGGCATCTGGCTGGGGTCATCTGACCCCAGCACTCTTTCCTGCCTAGGCAGGGGGTTGGACTCGATGATGTGTTGTGGTCCCTTCGGACCCTAGAATCTATGAATCTACTGTTCTAGTTATAGAGTAAGGACCCCTAAAACAGAGCTACTGCTTGAACTCACTGAAGCATGTACAATAGAGACTCTAGCAGGGAAAAAAAAATCACATCAACTGATCTTTATTTTTAAGTCAATTTCAACAGCAGTAAGAAAATAGCTTAGGGAAAGTGGCTTGGGTGGCAGAAATTTATATGGTCTGTAAAAGGCTTTTAGTGTAGCTGTTATTTTTAATCACAGACAGTTAACAAATGAAGCCTTCCTAATAATATCACTCACATCTACCTAATCTTTCTCAGTGGGTGCAGTTTCTCTTTATACCCTGTTGCCTTTTCTATATCTATAGAAAATTCATTCCCAGTTAACTAGGGCTTAAGGGACGTACGTATACCATCCATTACAGACTCTGGTTCAGAAAACTGGAGAGCTGGCTTGCGCAGAAGAGTGTGCTTAGGACCAGACATCTGCTGGGAAGAGCAGTCAGCCAAGTCTGATCGCTCACGTCGGTTCTTAGCCAGAGTGCAGGACCACCATCCAACCAAGGAGGTGCACAGTCCCACCAGGGGAGACGCCTTGTTGGACCTGGTGCTGGCCACGGGTGATGACCTGGTGAGGGGGCTGCGGGTGATGGGCCACCTGGGAG
>NW_017728931.1:20500196-20524463 GCF_001723895.1 Crocodylus porosus | reverse complement strand
GCACCTTGCCGGGGTCATCTGACCCCGGTGCTCTTTCCTGCCAAGGCAGGGGGTCAGACTAGATGATCTACCTAGGTCCCTTCTGACTCTAGCTACTATGAAACTATGAAACTATAAAGGGATCAGGACAACAGCAGTGGGTAACCAGAGGACAAGGCTAAAACTATCTTAAGTGTGAGTTTTGGTTAGGCAAAGGTGTATATAAATCACATGCAGAATGGTTTAGACATGGGTCTCCAACATGTTCACTCTAGGGAACTAATTTTGTTTGTCCATAACCCTTGTCAAAAAATCATATTTTCCAGTGGAAATTTTACATGCATGTCTGTAACAGGGTTCTCATTGAGACCCTGTTATTAAGGAAAAGGGGGGCAGCTGGAAATAATTACACCATGAAGAGGGTGGGCCCCTGGCCCTAAGAAGCCAATGGTGGCCAAACCCCAGAGGATAAAAAGGAGAGGAAGAAGAGGAAAGGAGCCTTCGGGCACCCGAGAGAGAGAGAAAGGAGGAGCTGCGAGAGAGATCCCCCCAGACAGAAGGATCTGGGAAGAGAGACCCTGGTGCAGGACCAGAGGGATCTCAGAACCCAGACTTCACCTTATCTTACCTTGACTCCACTGGAGCAGCGGTGAGTGCAGGGAGAAGCGGGGCCGTGCTGCAGGCTGGAGCCACAGCTGGCATTAAGGATCGGGGACGACACATTGAGCCAGAGGGGCAGCAGGAGGTATTACTCCCACCCAGACCCCTGAAGAGTATGGGTGACTCCAGGACCCCGAGAGAAAAGCGATACTGAGAGCTGAGCAAGCAAGTCCCAACCGTGGGAGAGCCGCAGAGCCTGCATGCTGAAGTCACATGACAAAAGACGACAAGCAGCGTTTGTAACAAGCCGCTAATTGGTCAATTAGTGGCAGGAATTGAACAAAAAGAAACCTTTCTTTTTTTTCCCCTTTTTGCTTTCTTTCAGTTACGGGGGGGGTGCGGGCTAGGACTCAGGCAAGACAGAGAAGCCCAGGGACTCCCTTCGCTGGGCAGGGGTTGAAGAAGAGACCCTGTGGACCTTGATTCTTCAATGCCGACACAAGAAAGTAGGCACACTACCACATTTACTGTCCCAAGTAAGGGGCCAGAGATCCTCTGCTGAGCACAGAGAGTGACCCAGCTGGAATTCAGGATTAACCCTTCGGACTGTGATTCACCCCCCGCTTAAAGGGGAATTTCCTGTTAAACTTGCAAACCACTGAATAAAAGCCAAAAGGAGAAAACCAAGTTATTCCAGCGTGGTGCTTCCTGTGGATACTTCCTCTGGTAACAATCACTTCCTCCCTATTTTATTTCTTTAAGATCCAAGTTGTGGCAGGCAGGAAACCCGAGGCTAGAGGGGGTACTCCATGGACATGGTGACAATGTCCTTTGTCCATATAACTGTTTTTAAGACATTTACAGTGCTGTTGACACAGCTTCAAATGTATTTGTGAGGAAGTGCATTACCCCTACAAGTGATACATTCAAGCCTGTAACCAAAACAGCCCTAGCACATCAAAGAAGGCTCTCTGGTTTTTCCCAGGGCTGGGCAACATGTATAGGAAAAAGAAGCCAAGCAAGAGACAGTGGGCCAGAAGCTACAGGCAGCCAGCACTCTCTTTTACTTCCTTGGTACCATATGGAAACATTCCAAGAAAAGGGGAACATAAAAAAAGTTCGTTTTAAGAAGGCCTTCAGAAAGAAATGGTGCCAAGAAAATCCATAAAACCTGAATCTCAGCCTCACTTCAGCAAAAAAAGCCTTGGAAGTCTGGTGTGGCTTGACACCCAGAACTCAAGAGGGTGACTATTCCTGCAGCAGCCTGGAATAAGGCTGCTAAATACTGAATGACCACATTTCCATTTTCTCTCAAGCAAACATTCATTCACATAGTTGGTAATTGCAAGATGCCTGCATACTTGGGGATGGGAGTGTAATTTTGACACATCATCTTCATCATCATCATCATTATCAATTTTGTTGTACTGCTCTGAAGGGCTGAAAATGATTGGAAAAGGGTTCAGTAGGTCATATGAGAAATCTCAGGATTCTTGCAGGATCTCAGAGAATAAATAAAGCTTTCCATAAACTGACAGAAAAGAGTTGATCCCATGTTCAGCACAACTGGGGAAGCTGAACTAGAGCTTTATGGACATATTTGGTGCCTTAGCCTGTTTCCTACATTCAGCTGGGATAAAATATTTTTCACATCAAGTGGTTCTGTAAGCTATAGCTTGCATGGATTATAGCCGAGTAATTTAAAGTAGATGTCAATAAAGGGTCACATATGTGTGTTTCAAAACAAGTTCACCATTTTAACAGTTGGATTAATGAATAGTAGCACAACTACGGTGGGATGAGTGGGATACCAGCCCCAGACACCAATTTAGAGAAGGTACCAGAATAGTGACCTTCAGGGAGCCCACATGACACCAGCAGGAGCAAGTGTGAGGGGAGCCTGCACTATGGCAGCAGCAGCTTTGAACATCTCCCTTTCCTGCCTCTGCTGAGGTTGCTGAAAATGCTAGTTACACCTCTGTTAATGAATAATGCAAAGATTTTCTTTAAGGACCAAAGTCAAAGTCCACTGAACAGAAAGGGAATCTTTCCATCAGCTTCAGTAGGTTTTGGATCTGGCCCCAAGACTACACTGTATTACATCTTATACTGTAAGCAGCAGAAGTGTTAATTGGCTTAATGGAACAGTTATACCTGAAGGTGAAAAAAAATCTCTGCCTGTCCTTCACCTGCTGTGACTTGCCACTACAGGATTGGTGAGTAAGGGCAAGACTAAAGAAGCTAAGAGCAGGACCAGTTAACTGGTTGAGCTCTGAGGAGCCCGATCCTTTTTTTCTATGGAGCCCACTCCCTGTGCCACCCCTTCCTGGGCTGCTGCCTGGCTGGGTGCCACCTGATCTCCAAAAATGATTGGACCCCTTGGAGCTTACTTGGCAGCTAGATGACTGGCAGTGGTGTGGTGGGGATAAGCTCCAGGGGAAAAAAATGAATTGGTCGCTTAGGACCCAGACACATGCCTCAGTGGCCCATCCCTGCATCCCCTCCCCTCTACCACAGGCTCACTGCTTCTGCTGGGCAGAGTCAATGCTGCAGCCCTGGAGCTTACTTGTTCTGCTCAGGCCCAGTGGTCTGGGAGCGTGCCTGGGGCAGGGGAGTGTGGGGAACAGGGACAGAACTTCTTGCCCCCCACTGGGGCAACCCCAGCACTGAGTCCCATCCTCCATTCCCAGAGCTGCCCAGCTGCTATGGTAAGTTCAGGCGCTGCAACTGTGGCCGCTGTTAGGTGAGCCAGGTAAGGAGAGCTGACAGTCAGACCCTGAACAGCCCAGTGGAACCAGCTTTGGGGTGCCATGTTGCAGCTGCTAAGCTCCATTCTGCTTCAGCTGTCCATTTTGGAACCAAGAGTTCTAGTTTTTTGTGTCTTTTTGTCTCAGACCAACACGGCTACCAAGTACATCCCTGAAACATGGAAGATGCTGAACTTTAGCTGATTTTGGATTTTAAACTTAATTGCAGAACAACAAGGAAGTTTTTTTTTTTATCTCCCTGCCTGCCATCTGACACCTCCAGGGAAGGAATTCTACCTGATCAACGCATCAAAGAGCTACTCAACACAGCTCACAAAGACACTCTCATGGACCCAGAGGGACAGACTTCCATCTTCAGCTCCCTCTGTGTAAAAATTGTGTTTATTTCCTATCTATGGGGACTTCTTACCATCTTGTACCATCTACACTTTTCCCAGAGCCTGATGAAGAGACTTTGATCCTGAAAGCTTGCAGAAAAGGACAATTTTCTTTCCATTTTCCAGTTGGTCTAATAAAAAGTATCATTTTGGAACCAAGAGTTTTACTTTTTTGTATGTCTTTTTGTCTCAGACCAACACAGCTACCAAGTATACCCCTTAAACCACTTATAGGTGTTAATCTGCAGCCAATCCGGGGGTTAAGAGCTCCAGAAATTGCCTAAAATTATCATGTAACAAGGCCCAAAAAAGACTTCAACGTTCAAGGTTCTCAAGTTGAGCAAAAAATTAATCCATGGACAATGAAACAAAAAATATGGCCCTTTCCTTTTTGATGTTCATCTTAATTTAATTGAAGAGCATGCACCTAATATTCAATTGAAAATTTTGTAAAAAACTGTAACCTTGCTAACTAAATTTACACTTAACTTTCTTGGCTGCTTTGAAAATCCCATCCTAAACCTACTTCTCCAACAAAGATTACTTTTAAGTTATTTTTATTGACATTTCTTTTCTTTATTGTCCTTAGGGTACAGTCTGTTTGGGGAATCAGGCAGAGCTCAAACAGCTTAGTCTTTAAATATACACAGATTGGGGGGTGGGGGGAGGGAGGGGACCTTTCATAAGATGTCTGTCTAAATCCAAAGCTTGCAAGGAACCTGGATGCATAATTCATCAAAGCTAAGCTGCTTAATTCAAAATCTCAGACACAAAAGAAAAAAGAAGCCTCATCTTTTCAGGTATTTTGATGGCCCCCTATCAAGATAGTGTATGAATACCTCATATCCTTTATGATCTGTTTCTCAGTAAGATAGAGAATAGTATTATTGTTATTTTACTGGTGGACAAGCCCCGCCCCCAAAAGACCAAGAACCAAAGGGCTGGGTGGGGCTAGCCTCCACCCTTTGCATGGAGCGGGGTGGGGTGAAGAGCCTCCCAGACCTGACTGAAATCTGCATTCTGCAGCTCTGGCAAGACTTTGGGGGTGAAGCCTCTGAAGTGAATAAAAGGAGCTGTGTTCCCAGCACATGGAGAGATGTGTTGGGGGGAAGGAGAAGAAGGAAGAAGAGGCGGAGAAGAGCTGGGAAGAGCTGCCCAGTGAGTGGACCCAGCACCCTGAAGACTTCCTCACCAGGACCGATGCTTCAGTGCGTAGTACAGCGCAGCACAGTATATGAAGCTCAGACCCTGGGAGCCACTTGAGGCAGCTTGGGTCTGCAACCATTGGCAAGTGACCAGGGTATGGTGCAGAGATTGCTGCAAGAAGGATCTGGAAGTGGATCTCAACTTGGCAAGCTGTTTTCAGACAGCTTGAGTCCGCATTCCCTGGCACACAGCCAGGTAGTTGACACAGGCAGTGTCAGCCCCCAGGGGCCCAAGAGCTGATCGAGACCCGGTGCTGCACACGGCAGCCTGGACCTCCAACCTTTGGCAGAAGGACAAGCCCTGCAGTGCATGTAACGGTGTATGGAGCCATGAGGCTGCTACAGAGTGGGAGAGAGCCTGGACAGTGGAGGGCCACCCCTGCCTTGAGGAGGCCCCCAAACTGGGACAGTCAGAGGTAGCTCCAGCCTTGCCAGGAGTTGTGAGTTGTTGGGAAAAGGGGGTTTCCCCCAGGGGAGGGAACCCTTGGGAGGGAACCAACAAAGGCCCCTGCAGGGTAAGAGGTGTCTGACAGTCCACAAGAGATAGGAAGGCCTAGGCATTGTTCCTCTTCCCAGCAAGGCACACCAGTGCTCAAAGTTGAAAGGGGGAGCTCAGGTATACCCACACCACTGGCACCTCTAAGGGGGTGAGAACACCTTATATGTTGTTATATGTTGGGTTATTATGATCAAACTCTCCATGATGCATAAGAGTCTAACCTTTACCTATTGATTCCAGGTAAATGTCCTTCATAAATAGTCAATAGTTACCTATTGTTAGCTTGTGTTTGAATATTGTTGTTCCTACCTGTGCTTACCTGTTCCAGGACCCAATTACTCACCTGTGCTGAGTGTTGATTGTTTGCCTTTACCTTCATTTTCCTGTTCTAGGACTGGTCACTTACCTGTGGGGACTCGATAGCCACTGGTGGTGGTACCATTTCCTGGCCATTGTTTGTTGAATGTGGTTGTAAAATCATATTGTAAATATTTACTATTCATTTAAGGGTCTCATCTATATTTATGTGCATATATTAATAAACTTGTACACAGTTACATATCCTGGCCTGGCCGTATGGAGAATTAGAGGGAACTGATCCAGAGGCAACCAGATCCCTATCACAGCAAAACTGCCTGACCACCTATCCCTTCCATTTGAGGATGGGGCACACATCAGTGCACCCCCACCCCTCACTGCCAGTGGCTACCTTGCTTTGGAGGCATCTAAAAGTCCATAACTGACATAAACATTCTCAAAATGTCCAGGGTTCTGCTTTTTTCACATAGCAAGGACTGCCCTGTGCTTCCCTGAGCAGTTCAGCATCTACCTACTGTGTGTGCCCCAGCGTAATCCAGAAATTAGGCAGAGCAGGATTTAGGTAGGTAGGTTTTGCTCATGGGCATGCTTAACACACAACAGCATCAGGTCCCTAACAAAAATCCATTGTAGCTACTCTCATCTTAAAATGAGGGGGGCTGGTAATGCCTGTCAGGATCCCTAAAAAAAATTTTGAGGTGTTTGTGAGGTGTCATGCATGTTTTCTTGAGTCTGACTGATGGCCTGTGTGGTCTCGACAGCTAGGAGGCATTAAGATGCACTCAGCCATATAATCCATGTTTCTATGAACTGTAGTACACGATATTAAATCCATTTCTGATATGTTATGGTAAAGCTAGGATTGCATAATATAAAATGATTCCCAAGTGTCATTGCTTAAACACTGAGTTTCTTTCACACCTGGAATAGGCTGAAAGCCTAAAGAGCTGAAAAGAAGTAATCACTGAGAACTAGCATCTGACAGGTGTTTGTTTACTCAAACAGGCTCTGAAGACTTGATTAAGGCACTTGAGACAGGGCCTTCCAGACAGTGATGAATTTATATTTTAAGAGACTCATAAGACCTGGCTATTCAGCGTATTCAGGGAAAGATATTTCTCACTGGGGATATTACATGAGAAAAAAATATTTTTGGGATATACCTGAAAGAACGCAATACCAATATTCTCCTGGTCATAATTAGTTTAGGAAAGACTTTGTAGGGGTTGGAAGTTACATACATGGTGTGAGCTCTTCAAGAATCCAATGGGTGATGTATATGATTCAGATTCAGCAAGAAGGGAGTACACTCCCACTCACCCTAGATAATAACTTGGTGGATGGAACACTCTTCTGGGACATGTGGGCTTGAACTCCTCAGCCTAAGGAGAACCCAGAACTCAGATCTCCAGCTTTCTAGGTGATTACTATAGTGACTAGTCTATCATGTAGAAAATGTGCATCACCATACCTAGCTGTATTATGAATGGAAAAGTGGAAAACAGTGCAAGAACTCAGGATCCTGAATGTATGAATTTTCCAGTTGACAGTCCTGACTTGGGTATCTCAGATTTAGAAAGGGGTGGGAGTTTAGACAGTCTTCTGTACCTAGTGTCTTCTGCTGCTTACCTCTAAGCCAGCTCCCTGCTCAACATACCAGATTTTTGGATCACCTTTCTGAGAGATCTAATTTTCCTCCCACCTTGTATGAGGAACCTAACTCTGGGTTGTGTATTCTAGTTTGTGAGCCAGATATCTAAAAGGGAAGGTGTTCCAGTACCTACCTGGTAGATGCCTAAGTCCTTCATTGGTTCTAACCTCATGTGACCTGTCCTTGAAATTGCACAGGAAGCTTTTGAACTCAGGCCCATTCTAGTGTCTAATCTGTAACATTATCCTACCTCATATTAAAATAAAAGAAACCATGAACAGACATCCCTAAACTTGTGATTAAAGAGTTTTTCTTTGTAATTAAGTGAACTGCATTTGCTATATCTATAATGATAAACAACAAATGAAATCAACCTCTAGGTGCTTAAAATATGCATGCATCTAAGTATTTTCTTTTTCATTTTGTACTTAAAATTAGAAGGGATCATTTATAATAAAGTACAAATTCTGAGCAAGTATATTTACTTACTTCACTATAGTACTGAAATCACTAGGGTTATTCATGAAGTAAATAACCACTCAAAAAGCTAGGAAGCATTTAAACAACAGGGTCTGAGGGAGCTAAGGGAGTCAAAATTTAGTTATAATGCCTCAAAAATCAAGAGAGAAAGATGAGCTGAGTCAAAATGATTCCATCACCCCTTTCACTGAACCTCTGGAAGCCACTTTGTGCAAAAAATCCCTTCAGTCAGGATTGCAAGTGTTAGGAGGGAGTAACATTACTCGGAATGCTAACAAAGCTATAGAAATGCATATGAAATCAAAGGTCCATGTTTTTTACTGGATATAAATTGAAATGGATCCATTGGCCTCACTGCCACCATTTTGGGCCAGAATTTGTCCCTTAGGGCATTTTTATATGAGCTGTGAAGGCAGGGGCAGAGGCCCAAGACCTGATCTAATTAAAGTGCCACTGTCTCATTTATCAGCGTCTCTGCACTTCAAAATGGCATCGGGGGTGTTTGAACTAAAACTCATTTGACAAGCTTTAGTTAAAGTGCCCCTACTGCCATTTTGAAGTGAGGGAGTGCTGATACATGAGACATGAGAAGATGCTGGAGCACAGTACTTACTTGATTAACTGAGTCTGTTCTGATGCCCTGTGTGTAACAGAGCATCAGAGCAGCCCTACAGCATGTGTCTACAGGCACCTTTGATGTTTTAAGTTCTACTTTTTCCTCTTATAGCTTTCTGTATAATAGGAAATGGCATAACTAGTGAATGGAGAACCCTGATGGTGTTCCACTGGACAAACATAAATTCTGCTTAGCATGGCACATTTAATTAGTGCCATGAGTGAAAAATCCCTAGTTTTCTGAGCACTGATTCTTTTACTAGCAAAGCTGATGAACAAATATTAGAGGAAAAAGAAATAAAGAACAAACAAAAATAATATCTACCAAGTAATTTTTTTCAATGTAATGTACCTTACTTTTTTCAGACTTCAACAAAGGAAATTTTCTCCAATTTGGCTTAATAACTCATCTATAGAGTTTCTCAATTATGAGATTCTCCAGGACATATTAACTCATGCAGACATAGATCTTGATCAGGTAGACAAAGATTGCTAGACAGTCACATTTGGTGCAAATCAGTTAGTTAACTTCAGTAGAGGATCTGCTGCAAAGACAGTATTTCCAAAATACACAAACTATTTAGTTGATGGAAGCCAATCATTCATACATCTCACATTTACTTTCTTAGGAATTCATATGAATAAATACTATCTCTTCCACGTCTCTGCAGTATATAACTACAATTTCTATTTAATTAACCACAATGACCATGATCAAGTTGGTAAAGGATCTCAAGGATAAGCTAGTCCAGGGCTGTTCAGATCTGGTGAGGCTGTAGACCCCAGATAACACCAGCATGTGTAGGGGTGGGCCCCTAGAACCCCATCACTGCATGGGCTGCTCCAGCAGCATGAAGACCCCCATCTCAGCTATGCAGGCTACATTTGCAGGACATGGACCACTTCTCCCCTGCCCCAGCCTTTCCCCCTTGCACAGCAGTGGGAGAGGTGGCTGCCCAGGCCCATGCCCTATCTATTAACTGCTTGCAGACCCCATGTAGACTGTGGGTGACATTCTGGCCCTTTGTGGGCCACATGTGGCCACATTGGGCACATTGGGCAGCCCCAATCTAGTCCAACCCCCTGCACAGAAAAATGATGTCCTGTTCCTAAGCCATACCAAACATACATACTTTCTGAAAACCACAACTTCCCTAGGCACATTTCCAGACCCATTTCATTGTCACTTCCAGTAACTTCATTGGTGTCAAAGGTCATGTGACATCACTTCCTGATGTGATACCACTTCCTGTGAGGTCTTTGAATATGGCTCACTGGTCCACTGGTTGAAAAAAAGTTTGTGATCCGGCCCCACATTCAAAAAGGTTGGACACCCCTGCCCTACATCAATCATTCTCCACAGCTACTGAGGACACAGATTCATAGATGCTAGGTTGGAAGGGACCTCAACAGATCATCGAGTTCAACTCCCTGCCAGTGGCAGGAAAGAGTGCTGGGGTCAGATGACCCCAGCCAGATGCCTATCCAGCCTTCTCTTAAAGACCCCCAAGGTAGGGGAGAGCTCTACCACCCTCGGAAGCCTATTCCAAATTCTGGCAACCCTCACCATGAAGAAGTTCTTCCTGATGTCCAGCCAAAATCTGATCTCTGTCAGTTTGTGACCATTGTTTCTTGTTACCCCAAGAGGTGCCCTGGTGAACAGAGGATCTCCGGTTTCTTACTGCGCCCTGCTAATGAATTTGTAGGCAGCCACAAGAACACCTCTCAGCTTTCTCTTGCAGAGGTTGAAGAGACCAAGGTCCCTTAGTTTCTCCTCATAGGGCGTGGTCAGCAAACCTTTAACCATACACATGGCCCTCCTCTGGACCCTCTCGAGGTTATCTACATCCTTCTTAATGTATGGTGCCCAAAACCCGACACAGTACTCCAACTGCAGTCTGGCCAATGTTGCATAGAGGGGAAGTATCACCTCCTTGGTTCTGTTTGTCATGCATCTGCTAATGCATGATAAGGTGCGGTTAGCTTTGTTGATGATTTCGTCACACTGATGACTTGTGTTCATCTGGGAGTCCACTATGACTCTGAGATCTCTTTCCACTTCTGTGCTGCTGAGAGGGTCACTCCCCAGGCAGTAAGTGTGTTGGATATTTTTACACCCTCGGTGCAGCACTCTGCATTTGTCCTTGTTCAACTGCATCCTATTGTGTTCTGCCCACTTTTTCAATCTGTCCAGGTCCACCTACAATTGTTTCCTACCCTCCAGTGTGTTCACTTCATCTCACAATTTAGTATCATCCATAAACTTGGATAGAGTACACTTCACACTCACATCCAAGTCGCTGATGAAGACATTGAAGAGTACAGGTCCAAGGACCGAGCCTTACGGGACCCCACTGCCCACATCCTTCTAGGTCAATACCGACCTGTCCACCAACACTCTCTGGGTGTGACCCCCAAGTCATTTTGCCACCCACTGGACTGTGCAATCATCTAAGTCTCAGCCTCTTAATTTATTTATGAGAATGGGATGAGATATCGTATTGAAGACTTTCCTAAAATCCAAGTAAACAACATCTACCTCTACTCCTGCATTTAAGTGTTTTTTGACCTGGTCATAAAAAGAAACCAGATTAGTCAGGCATGATCTACCTGCTATGAATCCATGCTGGTTGCTCTGCTGCATTATTTTTTGCGCTGGACTCACACAAATATAATCCTTAGTAATTTTTTCAAAGAGTTTTCCAAGGATAGAGGCGAGACTAACTGGCCTATAATTACTTGGATCCTCCTTCCTCCACTTCTTGAAAATAGGGACCACATTAGCCCTTTTCCGGTCCTCTAGCAGAATTCTGTGTTTTGGTAGTTGTACTGGTTGCACCTGTGGATCTATTTTTAACTTCAGTTTGCCTTCAAAGCATCCAGTGCCCTGGAATATGTCTCCATATCTTAACAGAATGTTAGGCAGTGTTCTTAACAGGGGGTCAAGAACTTAACAACCGTTCTTGCTCTTCTGTGACCTGGAGGATGTTGTTGTGTTGCAATGTAATTAAATGCATGGCTTGTGCTGCCCAGCTGTCCAGCAGTGGATGGGTGTCCGCCCTGTCAATCACTATAAATTCCAGGCAGTACTGTTTCTTGTTGCATGGATTTCTTATAGTCAGCCGGCACTTTCCCAGTGGCCTCATAGTTGTTCTGTTATACATTAACAGCACTTGGTGACATTTTTCCATTCTGATGCTGCTACTCAATAGATTCACAGGAAGGACACTGCAAGTGGCTCCACAATCCACCTGGAATCTCATAGGTTTTTGCTCTAGCATCATTCCTGCAAATATAGCCAAGTTGTTACCTGTTTTTTTCCTGTGATGTGTGTATCCTGTAAGTCTGTGAATCTGTCAAATTTACACTGAAAGATTCCTCCTGATCTGTAGTCTCCTGATCGCTCATCACTGCATGGACTGGGTTTTTTTTTTCTATTTTGGTGGCTATGACACTGACCCCTGAAATGACTCTGTTTTCCATATTTTTTGCACCCTTTTCTATAGGCTGGGCATTTGTCCTTCTGCCTTTCATGTAGCTTCCCACAGTACATGCACAGAATCATATTGTTGACGTTTGCAATTGGCCTGTCAGGTTCCTGCTTTCCAGAGTCCTTTAGGTTGAGCCTGTGAACCTGCTCTGTACATGTGGCTGTGAATATCATTTTGATCCTTTGTTAAAATAATTCTGCTGCTCTTGCAATTTTGTGACATTTTTCCAGGGTTAGATCTACCTCTCTTAGTAGTCTCTCCCTCAGGGCAGATTCCCAGGTACCATACACAATCCTGTCCCTGATTAGGGAGTCTTTTACATCTCCAAAGTTACATGAGGATGCCAGAGTTTTCAGTGCTGTGATATAGGCCTCTATTCCTTCCTCTTCCTCTTGGTTTTGGGTGAAAAACTGATCTCTCTCTACAGTCTCATTTTTCCTGGGGTCACAGTATGCATCAAACGCTTCTATTAATTGTTTTAGTGTCAGAGTTCCCTGTCATCAGTGTCACACTTACTTCACAGCCTTTTCCCCACACTAGATAGTAAAACAGCTTTACCTTCATTTTCTCTACTTTATCAGTCATGGTTAATTCTGTATGCAAACTGAATTCTTGCTTCCATTGTTTCCATGTCTGTGCCAGGCTCTTTGTGTTGAAATCCAGCTGTCCTGGGGGCTTCAGTCCCTCCATGCTTCTTGCAATCTGTTTTAATCACTGCTGGGGCCCAGGTCTCTCTCTTGTCTTGGGCTTCCTCACAGACTTTCTGCTGCCTCCATGTTTCATGTGACCCTGTATGGGTAATCAAGGAACAGCTCCCTACTTAATATAAACAGTGTCTTTATTAAAGTAGTTTCTTACAAAGCTGTTACAGGGCCTACTGTTCTCCCCCAGCCTCTCAAACTCTCTCGTTTTTCCTGTCTCCTCCCCCTTACTTCCTGTTCCTCCTTTGGACTTCTCCTTTCTGCTGCCGCTGGTTTTGCCTCCGAGATCCATACATATTGTTACACACACTAAGGGGTCAAGCTGCAGGAAAGAATGCTGCCATTTCACATTGGAAAGTCCATCCTCTCATATATTATTTCCATAGAAAGTGCTCATGGCTGGCAGGGGAGTTGCCAGAGAAACAGAGCTGGAGGATTACTCCTACAAACAGGATAGAGAAAGAGGAAATAAAGGATTAGTGAATGCTACTTAATCCTCTATCTGCACTGACAGTGGTTGGCCACAATGTTATTACTTGAGAGAGCCCTGCTGTGTGCACAAGCAGGAGGCTGCAAGACCCTGGCTGGAATTGTTCCAAGGGCCTTTAACTTCTATGCTTTGTCCTGACTATGCCTAACATGCCTAACACCTCCTAATGGTTCAGCAGCTTAAAAAGAAGGAAAGACTGGCTCAGCTGATACACTTCAAAAAGTCATGACCCTAGAATGTTTTTTTCTCTCAGGTTTCATGCCTTTACATACTCAGAATAATTTTTCCCCTGTGCAGAAGATCAGCAGAAAGTCTACACACCAGTGAGGTCCTTCTGCTAAGTCCAAAAAATTGAGCTTAACTGATCAACCATCATTTATAAAAGTGATGAGTTTCTCCCTGAAGGATTATAGGAGTAACACTTTCCCAGATACAGCTAAGTGATTATTTATCATCAGATGTATAATAAAATTAAAAGGATTTACCCAGTGCTCTGATATAGATAGAAAAATTAGAGAGCTCTAAAAGACCAGGCCACTCATTTTCCTCCCAATTCTTATTTTTCTTTCTAAGGAATGATATAACAGTTAAAACCCTAGTACAGGATGGCCTATCTATCCTAGGCAGGGAAATTGTATTTAAATTCTGGTACCAAAAGCCATTATTAAATTTGTTTTTTTTTAGCTACTGCATCTTAAACCTTCACACAGATAGGGCTGTACTTACTAAGTTGCAATCCAGAATTTACTAAGTCCAGAATTTACTAAATAATTTTAAATTTGATAACATTAAAAGGCAAACCAAGAATGAACACCACTCCACACTTTGCACATTTCTCTCTAAAGATAAATGTTAGGGTAACAAACAGTTTTTGTATAGCTACTTTGTGTAAAAGTCTAAGATTAAATTTGCTCTTGCATGCAAGAACTGCCCTATGCAGAGTTTTGTACTGGTATAATTGTGTCAGTGGTATATGTGTATGTTAGGGGTATGCTTTCTTTTTTTGTATAGATGTATCTTATGTCCTAATATGTAGACATAGTTAGACCATTTTAAAGTTGCCTTATACCAGTGTATTTTGTTTTCTCAATCCAGTGCAGGAAGAAGGAATACTAGTACAAAGCTCCTTTAATCAACATAACTGTCCACTCTTGGGGGATTGTATTGGTTTAACCAGTCTGGTATAGTTAAAGCAGAATACTTTGTATGTATAGACAAGACCCCAGCAGCAATCATTCAGCACATTTGTATGAATAAGCCATTAGAGAGATCATTAACTACCTCACTGGTTGTTTGGATTTTATGCTGCTCCCCCTGGCATCACGCTGAGTTAGAGTAGTCTAGGAATTCATCTAATTTATGTCAGTGGCAAGTAGTCCTGAAGAGACCTGCAACCCTGCTCCTGCTCTCATATAAGACAATGGCAAAACTCCTACTGAGTTTTGCCATTAGTTTTATCGATCCCTAACCCTAGTTGAAAATAGGTGATTTGAAACATCATCCTTTTCTTTACTCCCCCTTCCTTACCCTGATCCCAGACTGAGATAAGGTATAGGGAAGGTAGTTATTTCAGAACCTAGCTCTCTAGCTTTACATCAGGTTAAGAGTTCCTTCATGCCCCACAGAAATATGCAAATAACTAGTTAGAGTCAGAATGTCTCAGCAGTGCAAAGGAGCTAGTGCAGGCATAAGAATCTTGTCCATGAGGGACCAGATACTATTCCACCTGTTTCATACTTAAGTGGGCATAGGCTCCCAAGTATGATCATATTGCACCTTGTATGAGAACCTAAAAAACCATTAACAGACCTACTTTTGTAACATGCCACCACCACCACCTGGAGACTAGGTCAAAAACAAATGTCAAGGAAGAGGAGAACCCAACTAGATTTTACATTATTTTTTTTCAGGAACCAGAGCGGGATGGGATAGGATCATAGTTAGATACCTATTAGGTGAAATAGTATTTAGCCCATAGCGTTAATGATAATACCAGATCTCCTCACGATTTTTGCAGTTGAGTGTGCATGCATGTGTGTGTGTTCAACCCTTCCAATCCCCCCGTCCCCCCACCTATCTTGGATTTATCTCCAAAACAGGTCACTGAGTTGCTTTGGAATAAAAATAAATGTGCAAAAATGACCTCAGGTAACAAACAGAGAGATAAACAACACAGACATATAATCAAATGCTTTTCATTATTCAAGTTTGGTGATTGCAAGGCATTAATATGCAAAATGTGCAGAAATTCAAAATAACAATTATCCATGCAAAACATTTGGATTGGTATGGAAAATGTCCGCTTCCCTTTGTGTCACTTTCTGAGGTTTTTATTCATACTAATATATATTTAAACACAGATTTGACAATTTCTTTAGGAGGGAGAGTCAGTTTATTGCAGGGGCGGACAATTATTTTGGGAGGAGGGCCACTTACTGAGTTTTGCCAAGCCATTGATGGCCACATGATAGGCAGCCAGGGGCAGATAAATACTAATTTTCTAAATTTTTTAGGGGCCTCATGGGCCGGTTAGAATGTCCTGGCAAACCACTTCCAGCCCCCGGGCCACATTTTGCCCACCCCTGGTTTATTGTCTTATGGAATGTACATACATGCTTTTATATGTATGTTTATAATGAGCATCAAAGCAGAAGCAAAGGTAAAGCATACCCTTCCTAAGGAGTAACCTTGTAAGGAAAAGAGCTTCTAGCAATGCTTCTTTGTCTGAGTAATTATTCTAATTACTTCTACCATTAAGCATCTCTCAGACTATGTGATTAGACCGAGAATAATTTGGTAAAGAGTACTTTATAACTCGTTTACTTACTTATGCATATATCCATCTGCATTTCCTGTTAGGTTCATCTGCATAACAGTCTGAAATTCCGTCTCATTGCAGCAGTATTTAAATACTGTGTTGTTATGGTGACAGCAAAAGATGTAAGATTTATTGTCAGAAAGACGTGGGCAATGAAAACCAAAGTGGTAGCGACCTTTGTAGTCTGTATATGGCTCACAGACCCGAAAGTGAGCAGACAATGCTGTAAAACAAAGAGTGATATTGTCTTTGTGAGTCACTTGTGTCAGCTGCATATTATGTATATTTTATTTTTTCTTAGTTAAGCTTCAACAAATGTTCTTAGATTTCTGAAAAATAGTAATAATATATTTCACCAATTTCTACTTAAAGATAAATACAAATACTGAGTCTGAGGGGAAAAATCTTATATCTTATACTTCAATTTTTAGGAGTACTATGTTTCCATTCTTATTAAATTGAAAGAAGAAATGCTATCAATAACTACCACATGTTTGGAGGACACATAATACTAAAACATTTAGAAAATATCTTCAGCTCTGATGTTTAAAAATATGGGTACCAGCAAAGGCCTAGAAAAGTTAGTCCAAAAATTTACTTGGATGATTTTATTGTAAAGAAAAAGAATATATGCAAACTGGAATGAGAGTCAGGAGAAGATGCAAGATTAACAACAGCTGTTATTAATGTGTCAAAAATGTCTGCTCCACTATAAAGGTCATTCTTTGATGTGCACCAGTCTGCCAAAAATAATAATTAAAAGACATTGACATGCTAACAGACTAGAGCAACTGTGAATATACAAAGTTAGAAAAAAAGCTATGGAAAGGAAATGATTTATCAGAGCCTGTACGTTTCTTTTTATTACCTTCCCATGTAAAATATTTACTACCTCCTTTAAGACTTTTTTTCCATAACTATTTCACTCCAGCTTTGCCATTCACTTTTCTTGAAACAGTTAAATTGTCTCTGTCTATTCATTCAGATCATACACTACAGACTAACTGTTATATGAATACTAGCACATTATACAGCTTTTTAGGATAAAGAGATCTGTAGTTAACCTGTTTCTAATATGTATTTTTAAGATTTATTAAAGTTTGTGTTATGGTGGACTTAAAGTCCCCATCTGAGATTCCACACACAGTCTATGTCCTGATGACCTTACAGCCTAAAGAGACTATCAAAGTGGTGGAAGTGAAATAATTTTGTTCCGATTTTAAGCCAGTTTAGTTAACTGGTATAACTTGGGCTATAAACAGATGTAATTTCTGGGGTGAGATCAGCTGTGTTGGGCTACTAGCGCTTCAAGGGCCTGATCCTGTAGGCTGATGGCCCCCAAGTGCCACACACCATGGCAATTCTCCTGCTTGTAGAGGTGCATCTTAGCTCAGGGAATGGCAGCATGATATGTATGCTGCTGAAATCCCCTGTTCTTACCCACCTGCAAACACATGTCACCTATCCCACCTATACACTCATGTGTTTATAAATGATCTGGACTCTGGTGTCAGAAGCAGACTGGCTAAGTTTGCTGATGACACCAAACTAGGGGGAAGTGCAGCCTAGACGATAGGCTGGCAATCCAGGCTGACCTCAACAGGCTTACAATGTGGACAGATCAAAACCTGATGGCATTCAACACTGAGAAATGCAAGATGCTCCACCTTGGGAGAAAAAACTCACACCACACTTACAGGCTCAGCAGTGCTCCACTTGCTAGCACCACGACCAAAAGAGACCTGGGACCACAAGATGAACATGAGCCACCAATGCAATGCCACAGCTAGAAAAGCAAACAAAACTCTGGCTTGCATCTACCGATGCGTCTCAAGCAAGATCCAGGAAATCATCCTCCCACTTTACTCAGCCTTGGTGAGAAGATTGCTGGAATACTGTGTCCAGTTCTGGGCTCCACAATTCAGAAATGATACGGAGAAGCTTGAGAGAGTCCAGAGGAGAGCCTTGCAAATGATTAGAGGACAAGAGAGCAGGCCTTATGAAGAGAGGCTGAGAGACATGGGACTCTTCAGTCTGGAAAAGCATAGGCTCAGGAGTGACTTGTTTGCAGCCTATAAGTACGTAAGGGGTCTGCATCAGGAACTGGGAGAACAACTGTTCGTCAGAGCACCCCAAATAAAGACAAGGTTCAACCGTCACAAACTCATGGAAGGCCATTTTAGGCTGGACATAAGGAAAAACTTCTTTGCTGTCTGAGTCCCCAGGGCCTGGAAGGTGGTGCAAGCACCTACTCTGGATACTTTCAGAAAACACTTGGATGCCTATCTTGCTAGGATCATTTGAACTCTGTTGACTTCCTGCCCTTTGGGCAAGGGGCTGGACCTGATGATGTTGTGAGGTCTCTTTCAGCCATAATGTCTACGAAATCTATTAAATCTATGCCCCAGAAATTCCCCTGCAAGTGTAAAGTGGGAAACTGGACTTCCCTGCTCTGTGTCAGCAAGGGAATTCACAGGGTGTGTGCCTGCAAGCACAGAGTGGGAAAGCCCATAGCATAGCCTGCTCTGTCCCTGCAGACATAGGCCCTGGGTTGGGCTAATGCCTGAGGCTGATGTCATGCAGGATTTGGCCCCAGAAGTGCCTAGCTAGGGTGGATGGAGAGCTTGTGCTCTATTGCTGTAAGCAAGCAGATGTCAGCTGAAAAAAGGTGGTACAAATTTTGAGTACACATTGCTGTGATCACAATTTGGGGCATTTGTTATGCAACAAGGGACAAAGGATTAGTTTTGGGACCCAGAACTAAATTAGGAAACAACACTACTAAAAAATGTAAAAATTATGGAAATGCTAAATTAACCCTATAGTACACTACAGACCATAGATAGTCTATGGTGGAGCCAGAAATTTCTTGTGTCCTGCAGCTGAATCAAGTATCTTAACAAACATAACTCATTCCTTTCTGACAGGATACTCTTAGAATATGACTGAGTTGATGATGATTTCATACTCCAGAACGGAAGGTAACACATCTTTTTGGCATCAAGCTTTTGAAAGCATTACATGCTCTGAGAAGAAAATGATCTTGATTGTAGAATATGGTGTATCAATTCAAATGCTATGGAGTCTAGTTGGGGCTGTGCTCCAGCTAGATGGAGTGGGGACAGAGCCTGCTGACTCTGGAGCAAGGGTAAGTGCCAGAGGGGGAGTGCGGGGAGGGACAGAAGTAAAATAGGTTAGGAGATGGTGGGGGGGAAGAAGGCCAGCAGGGACACTGGGGAGGAAGGGGACAAGGCTATGAGGCAGAGGGTGAAAAAGTGGTGGGAAGCAGGCAGGGAGCAGCTGGTTGGGGCTGGGGCCTCAGCTGTTGCTTCACCCCCACACTCAACATGGTGGGGTGGGGGAAGGAGGGAAGCCCCTTGTCTTGGAATTGAGTGGGGAGAGGAAACCTTGTCTTGGAATCAAGTAAATACAGTATATACATGCCCAAATTATATCCAGAAATCCCATAGTTAAAGCAAATAATTGTATAAACAAATGTATACCTCTCTGTGTAAATACTCACTTCTATGCGTAATTGCTAAACTGTTTACCTGAAAATTTTAACGTCTGATATTTATTGCCCAGAATATATGTATTTTTATGTTTGTTGTTTGTAAATTTGCTAAAGACAAAGGCAAGAAATAGAAAATCCTTGTTAAAAACCAGGCACGTGGCTGGATCCTCAGCTTAATGCTTGGGTGTGCTCATGTATTCTGCCAAATTTTCTTCACACAGTTGTTCCAATTTCATTTTTTATACTGGCCTCTAACACACTACATTTCACTTCTAGTCTTGTCAAACAACCATACTAGTGCATTTCAAAATTAACAGGCATTGCAATTGTCCACTAAGGCCAGGTACAGACATTACACTTTTACCACTATAAGTGATCAGAACTAGTCTATACCCAGAACTGAACCGAAGTTTGGCATACAAAACCAGTTTATACGTGTAACAGAACAGAAGCTTGGCGCACAGACTGATTTAAAAATGGCAGAACGTGGTATAAGATTTGCCCCCTCACCAAAGGGCGAATGTGTGTTTGTTACCACCATTTACAGAACTACACCATTTACAGAAAATTGCATAACTTAGATCGCTTTTGCCTCAGGCTTTTTGAATGTCCGTACCTTGCTCAAAAGTCTGGATTTTCTTGTGGTTAAGACAGGAATATTGAACTCAGAAGTCTATACTAGGAGCTGGTCAGAAAAGTTAACTTCTGCAGAGAATTCTGATATTTTGAAATTTATTTTCACCTTGAATCAGGGAAAAAGTTGGAATATCAATTTTTTTTTGTTCAGAAAGTTTGAAACATGCCATTTAGATATTTTCACTCTAAAAATGTTTCCACATCATTAAATAACTCTTTACTAGCAGTGTTAGAAGCTTACAGATTTTAGACGCTTCAAGGATTAGGCAGCATCTCTGTAAGTGTATGCAAGATTTACATTTTGGAATTACATACCTAAAAAGGAAGTTGAGGTACTCAGCTCCCTTTTGAGGATCTATTTGAGGATCTGGTTTGAAGATCTCTGTCCTCTCATGAATATCCATACAAAACAATCTTTATTAATGTGATCACAAACTGTTTCTAAGATAATGCAAAATCATGACATTTTCTTTAGGAGATGCCATGGTCAAGATATCAAAATGCAGGCACAATGAGTGGAGTTAAGATTGGATATCTTGGAACTCTTGATTTTACCTTAACAAACTACTTCCTGTCCATGGAGTGTCAGGATACTGACAGGTCTCTCATCCCTCTGGTTTACCTGTGGCAAGCTAGGACGCTTTTAGTGTTTTGGAGCATATTCCTGGTAGTTCTTTGAAAGGGTTGTTTGTGCTGTTTTAAGAACAGGTTAGACAGACACTTGTATAGGATGATATAGAAAAGGATGATCCAGGCTTGAGCAGAAGCTTAGCTCAGATGACCTCCTGAGGTTCCCTCCAGCCCTTCTTTTCTATGTATGTATGATCCTAAGGCTCATTGAAAATAAGTGATTCTCAATCAGGGTTCTGTGACACTGTGGGGTGCCCTGGGATCTTTTTAAGGGTGCTACAGGGTCCCACACAATGTTAGCATTGCTAGCTGTTTGAATACGATTCACAAGGTAAGCCCAGAAATTTCAAATAGGAATCCATAGTGTTAAAAACATTTTGATCTGTTGTGGTTTTTCTGAGTTCTTTCCAACAAAAGAAATCCTCTATTGTTATTATTTAATAGGCAAAAATGAGTGAAAACTAAGAGCTAGCATTTTCCATGGGGTACCTTCAGTCTAAAGAGGTTGAGAATTACTGTTTTATGTTAACACTATTTCTTCACATTTCTTTAGATTACTTATTTTGCTCAGTGACAGTGTGTAACCCTAAGTAACACATTTTTGTTTCACTGCTACATTGCTAAAATAGGATAATAGTGGTCAGCCAACTTGGTAAAGTGTTTTAAGAAGTAGGAATGAAAAGCGTTGTAAAAGCTAGTTATTATTACTAGTTCTCAATGAAGATATTCTGTGTGTAAATTTAAGCCATTTTTGCTGTATTCCTGTATACAGAAGTGTGATTAACAGTATACCAAAAGAGGGAAAGGGTGGACCTTTACAAACTAAAAAAGGAAAAAAGAAGAAATGGTGCATAGGATTCTATTTGAATATCCTCTTGAAGACTGTAAATATGGAAAACTTCAGACAAACAGATGAGGATTTGGAAGGTCTGAGCCTGTGTAAGATACTGCTTATGATGGGAATAGTTTTGCAAACTTAACTGTACCAGAAGAAAGAGATGAAAGGCTAGACGGTGGTGGGCAACGTGATCCACACACACGTTCATATGCTCTTGCTTGTGAAAGTGAATATACTTGTCATATAACTAGGCTCAGCAGGATTCAATTTTAATTCTTTAATTCAGATCAAGGAAAAAGTATTTCCATCATTTACAGTCAAAATTTATAGAAAGGGACATAAAAATAGGTTGCTGCTGAAGTGTCCAGGTGTGGTCCAGCTGAGCAGTGGCTGGAGGCGGAGGTAGGCAGGTAGATGGGTGGGAAGGGGCAGGCAGAGCACTGTGATCTGCATGCATAGGAACCTGTGTTCCCTCCCCTGCCTCCCTAGTTCAGTGACTGCCTTGCAACTCAAGTGGAAGCCAGTGGCCAGAGCAAGCCACTGGCTGAAGGGGACAGATGCTTCTGCAGCAGCTGGACATTTCTTTGGTGGGGACTGGGAGGAGGGGCTGGGGGGCAACGGCCTCTATGGGACAAAGGAAAGTGGGTGCTGAGCTCATCAGTATTATGCAAAGTAGCAGGCATCAGGCTAACACCCAGCAGCACAACTTTCCCTGTGCATGCTGTGTGCTGGGCTGGAGGAGGAAGCAGGCATATTTGTGTGTACATGCCCCCACACCCCTAATTTCACACAATCCTAAAAATTTAACTAGATAAAAATCAAAATAAATGCTTAAAAATAACATGCCCCCAAATATTAGCCATTGAATTGTTAAAAAATAAAAATTGAATTCTGCCAAGCCTGCATGTAATCCTAGCTGCTGGGAGTATAGATGGATCATTCAATATAACAGTATGATTTGTACAGTAGTGAAGCCCCCACCCCTTCATTTTTTTTTCAAGGAGACCATAAACTATTCAGAGTCAAATGGCAAGCAAAATTGATCATTAAAGTTCTATGTGACAAATTTTGAGCCTATGTTGTTAGATTCCTGTTAGTTTAACTTTCCTAAACATAACAGTATTGCATTTTTATCTTATTTTCCAATCACCAATTACACAGTTCAAATTCTTACATATCACATTATCCTTGGTTTAATTCTTTTAGGGATACACTTGGTTATAATGTTATTACATGGAATTACTAACAAAACAAATTCTTCCCTTACTCAGTTCAAGTGTGTGTGGGTACACACACACACACACACACACACACACACACACACACTTTTGGTAGAAACATTACCTGCTGATCCAACCTACCTAACCGTTTTAGTCTTGGATCCAACAAAACAGCTAACCACATGCTTCCCTTACTCAGTTCAAGTGTGTGTGGGTACACACACACACACACACACACACACACACACACACACTTTTGGTAGAAACATTACCTGCTGATAAAAGTAATGAGAACACAACCATCAGCGCATTCAAGGACTGTTGACCACAACTTGTCATCGTTTTGTTTTCATTGATCCATTAGAGAATTACCTGTTTAACAAGATGCAATATTATGGTTAAGTGTAATTGAATATCACTTGTACCTGCTTACATCTTTACTGACAACACAGATTTTGTAAACAAAGGTGAAAGCTAATAAATTCAAAGAATGAATACAAAATTAATATATGCATTTTATATTCTAAAGCACTAAGGAGAGATGAACCAATAGAAGTTCATAGCTAACTATTCTTCTAGCTTTGTAATCTTAGATTATACCTCAGGACTTGAAATACTGTAGGCAAGAATGAACCATTTTATTGTGTCACAAGAACTAGGAAAGTTAACATGATTTAAAGTAATCCCTTTTCCCTTTCAAAAACTTATACATCACTCCAGGATGAGGTTGAGAGGATGCAGTGTTTCAGAAAGTGGGCTACAGAACAGCTGATGGACAAAATGTTTAAACAAACTTTTTGTTCCCTTCAAAATTTGTCAATTTGTCGAAACTGAAAAATGTCGTGAGATCATTTTAATAACATTCAACTGGAAACCAGCCAGGCTTACACTGAACCTTGTCTACTGCTGACTGGTTTCTTGCCAGCTCACCTACCCAGGTCCTTTGAAGTCCAGCCTGACAAGTGTGGAAAGAAAAAGACTACTTATATTTATGTCCAGGATAGGCCTGGTGGAGAGCAGCCCTATAATTAGAGAAGACAAAAGAAGTCTTGAACTTCATGTTGTTTTGGCTGTCCTCAGCCATACTGAGCATTCCCTGACTGTAGCTAAGATTCTGCCCTGTTGTGAATTTTGCCAGTGGCATCAATGGCCTATCTCTGGTATCACCAGTGCTGCAGTATTCCTTATCTTATTGCGAGTGGTAGTGATGGATGCTCAGAACCTGGTATGTTGAAAGTCATAGTTTCATAGTTTCTAGGGTCGGAAGAGACCTGAGTAGATCATCTAGTCTGACCCCCTGCCATGGCAGGAAAGAGTACTGGGGTCAAACGACCCCAGCAAGGTGTACATCTAACCTCCTCTTAAAGACCCCCAGGGTAGGAGCCAGCACCACTTCTCTTGGAAGTTGATTCCAGATCCTAGCTGCCCTGACCGTGA
>NW_017728931.1:20496360-20498292 GCF_001723895.1 Crocodylus porosus | reverse complement strand
TTCCCAGATGCTTTTGGTGAGCCATGGGGGCTTGTGAGCCCTCCTGCTCCCTTTGATCCATGTTGGGATTACCTCCCTTTGAGCTTGGAGGATTGTCTCCTTAAGGAGCGACACCTGGTTCCCCTCTCCTCTGGGACCTCAGTGCTTCCCCTGTACAGTCAACACTGTATTAGCCACTGTCATTTTGCCAGAGGGTATGGAGAACAAACATTTGTTAAGGGCTGGAACACCAGTATTAGAAGCCTGAATAATAAGCAAGAGAAACTGGGATTGTTAATTCATAAGCATAAATTGAGCTGCACTGAGACATCTGCCAACTGGGGAAGGTTTAATATTACTGGGCTATTAAAAGCAAAGGCTATATTCTACAGAAGAATCAAGTGGGCAAAAGTGGAAGGGGAATGACATCTGATGCACTGCCTATTTTCAAGTCATTTACATTCAAAATAATCTTCAATGCCTATGAATCAACGTATTAACATAAAAACATATACTGGGTAAATAATTGGCATCTGCTCAAGCCACCCAATCAAACCAGACAATAACATAATGAGCTCCTTAAGTACCTCTATGTGTAATGGGGAAAGGCTGAACTATCAAGGGGGGACTACAGGCTGAATGACACATGTGGGAGATGCCATGGTGCCAGAACTAAAATATCCATAGAATGTTGTGAGGTGATATATTCTTCACTCATTTAAAAGTGCTGCAGCCAACACAGGCAAATTTTATAGTAAGCCTCACATTGACAGATAATGACAAATTGAACACAAAACTAAAAATTAGCAGTAGCTGAGACAGTCATGACCAGCTGATATTTGATGGGCACATCTACATGTATGCTTTACTGTGCAGTAGACTAATTTGCTGCACAGTAAAGCATCACTGTCTACATAGGTGCGGGAATTAGGTTGGTACAGACTAATTTATTGCACTGTCAAGCGGTCAGATAATACCATCAGACACAACTACTATTCAACCGTGGAGTAAATTATTGCGCTTAAATGCACATAGAGAGAGAATGACGTCTGGCATAGGTGCCAACTTTAATTTTTGCCCGGGGAGGGGGCAAAGATGATGGACATGTGGAAAGTTTTACACATTTCAGGTTACAGTCCTCTTTCAAAGGGGGGCCAAGGCCCTTGGGCTCTCATGTACTTTGCTCCTCTGAATGGATTAGTTTATTCTGGCTCAAACTGCACTGTAGTTTATTCAGTTACATTAATTGTATGTGTAGACACACCCAATATGTGCAAATAGTAGGAAGTCCTGTTTATAGACTATAAAGTCCCATATTATACACTTTCTCTCTTTCTCTCAAAGCTTTCAAATTTCAGTAAGATGAAACCAATTATGAACAAAATCAGCCAGGAGAAAGGACTTTAAAAAAAAAGAATGACTGAGAACTGTTTAAGAATGTCACTATTGGCAGAATTCTATTCCACTTTTTGAACTGAAATGGCTGTGACCCGATTGTGCTTTTGGCACTTGGGCTAGGTACAGACATTCAAAAAGCCAGAGGTGGAATTGATCTAAGTTATGCAGTTTTTTGTAAGCCGTGTAGTTTAGATCGGTAGCGAACAGAACACACATTTGGTCTTGGCAGGGGGCGAGGAGTGCACATATTAAGCAGGTTCTGCCATTTTTAAACCAGTCTGTTATGGGTTTAGACCTGTTTTTGATCACTGTGGAAGAGCCCTGACCCCAGGCAGCCCCGGGACTCACTGGGCGGGATGGAGCACGCCCGGCCGGAACCATCAGTGCGGGAACGCCAGGTGTGAGAGGCGCGGCACAGCCAGAGCCGGCACGAAAGCCCGGGAGATAAGCCCAGCGCGGAGCCCGGCGGCACGCGCTTTAATTAACTCTTCCAGGTACCGCGAGGACCCAGCGAGTTCAAAAGCGGCGCCAGGGTGGTGCGTCAGGGGCCGGAAG
>NW_017728931.1:20489844-20495905 GCF_001723895.1 Crocodylus porosus | reverse complement strand
GTAATGTTTTTCCCTGGACTTGCACACAGTTTGCCACTGTATTCCATGTGCAGTGTTAATGTTCATGCCATGGGAAAGTAAGACATGGAGAAGGTGAGTGACTCCAAAGTGCACAAAGGGGCTGGGCCCCTAGGCGACCACGGGTACGTGAGTTGCGCCCTTACGGGCGGACCCGTGACAATCACTTATAACAGTAAAGTGTAATGTTTTTCCCTGGACTTGCACACAGTTTGCCACTGTATTCCATGTGCAGTGTTAATGTTCATGCCATGGGAAAGTAAGACATGGAGAAGGTTGGTAATTCTTTCATACTTTAGTCCAACTGACTAGTGGTTGGGCAACTTGCCAAGCCTAGATTCTAGGCTTCTCTCACCCATAAGGGGCTTTGCCAACGCACTTAACGTTTGTGGAATAAAATGAATGAAGAAAAGTTGGGAAGCTTCTATCCTATACCACTCAAGGGCCCAGGCTAGAATCTAAGGGTCCCCCCTTATCAGGGCTTATCCATCTTACTACGCTGAAAGCTCTCTAGCTTATTCTCTTCCTCCTGGCCCCACAATCTTTCTTTTTTGGCTTCCCAGGGGTTAGCTTAAAGGACAGGACTTGCAGAGGGGACTGGACAAAGAGCCTAACGTGCAGCTTGTGCTATGTAGGCCACATTAGATCAGCATCTTTTAGGAAGCAGTGACTCAAGAGGTAAAAGACATGGTGGATAATGAGCTGAGCATGAGGTACATGGTGTTTTTTAAGCTCCTATTCTTGAGGTAATACACCCTGAAACTACCCCAGCGTGTGCTTTTTAAAATCACAGTAGATTCTAGTTATTTGCATAGTCCTTTTCCCTGAAGAAAATTATGCAATTAGACTATGCTAATAAGTGGAACAGAACACAGAAAAAGAAAGCAAAGCAACACAAAACAGAACAAGACCCACCAGCCACAGAAGTGGGTAGCATAATTACTGCAAATATCCCACACAAGTTAATCTAATTTTGGAATGCACTAATAAACTATGAAATGACACAAAAAGCCAAGATAATTCAAAATATGTACAGTCTCTTGAAAAGAAAAACTGTTAACTTAGTCTGCCTGAAAATAGCTCCTAACTTTTCTTCAACAAAATTATATATTTGATAAAAATAGCCAGTTTTCAGAGATTCTCTTCCATAAATTGGCAAAGGATATTTAGAGCTTTATGTGCACCACCTGCTGAGATAAGTAATTGGACATCATCATTTTTGTCAGTATCATATGGGATCCCTGCGGGTTTTTCCTGAAGCAGAGCTTCACACAAGTCTTCTTTAGTTACTGTCCATAGCAGACCATGTTGTCATGGTGGGAGATATACTGGGTAAATTGTTTCTTTGTTATTTGGCCGTCTTGAGGTATTGTCCTTGCTGACATTTTTCCAGACTTTGTTGATCTTATGTAATGTATCCAAAAGTGTTAGTTTTTCCACAGTTTTGTTAGTACTCATGTTTGAGTCAGTGTTTATATCTGAGATAATCCTCTGTACAACATAGCTTCAATAACATCCTTTAAGGTTTTGAATGATTCCCAGGTCACATGGCTGAATAACTGCTCAACATCACTTGGTAGCAAAACCAATTTTCTATTTTTGAGTCTTTTATTAGCATTGGCTTGATGGGCACTGTAGTTATGAATAAATAGAAGGATGATGTGTCATTGTTGTTTCATGTCACAATTGAAATCTCTCAGCCAAGCTAGAAAAAACGTTTCCTTTTTTTCCTCAGTATGTCCTTTGTCTTTTTACAGCCATTAGTTAGATCTGATTTTAAGGTCAGTGATCCATCTGGGAGATCTCTCTAGCAAATGCCTTTGTATGTCTTCAGGTTTACAAGCTTTGAGGATGTCAAGTTAGCCATCCAATGTTAAGTAAGTCAGTATCTTTCTTTTCTCCATGTGCTTGTTTGGAGGTGGTGCCATTACATTCCTTCTATTGAGACAACCAATCCTTTCATTGGGTAGAAGTGTTTCTTTCTCAGGTGCTGCACTAAGTTTTTTGTTTTTCTTTCAAAGCTTATCCAGATAGTCCTGCCATTTGTAAACCACTGTAACAAAACTGTCTCAACTTCTGAAGCTTTGTCTGTTCTTTGGTGTTTTTATTAGTCTCTCATGCACTAAGAATTTAAGCCAATCTGGTTGCTCTTCCTGGTATCCATAATAGAACATCCCAGACTCACATATATCTCTGTCTGGGATAAAGTTGTTGAATCCAAATGTATAACTTGGTGCTTTTCTCCAGTCTTCCTTCTTCTTTGGGCCATGCTAAGTAATACAAGATGGTGGTTAATTCACCAATGCTTGACTGTTGAGACACTCAAGTAACTGATCCTTGGCTATCTTTTTATGAACTCTTCATCTAACTTTGGTTTGTGCCATTGATTCTCAACCACGATGTTGCTGCACCCAGAGATAAATGCAGAGATTTCAAATAGGAAGCATGTGTCAAAAAATATTCTGACCTGTTGTGGTCTTTTTGTGTTCTTTTCAACAGAAGAATTGTTGGATTACTTTTCTGTAGTCAAAAAATGAGTGAAAGATCAGAGTTGACATTTTCAGAAATGTGCCTTGAGTCTAAAAAGGTTTGAACACCACTGGCTTCTGCCATAAACCAAAATATGCAAACAGAAGACATGCAAACAAACAGGGAAAACTAAATGGGATATACAGTAAATGTTTTTGTCCTATGGGAAAGTATGCAAATAGCAAAACTATACAAATAACCAATATACAATTAAGCGCAGTCTACTGTATGATAATTTTAAGCAAATCATTACTCATGATTTCTGAACCTCCCAAGTTAACAATAATGCATAGGTGCTACATACCAGATGTCTAAATGTCACAATGACCAGTGAACGAAATATGGCTTAAATGGATAAACAGATGCTAGTAGTCACATGTATTACTGTACTATGTTTCAAAGGCAAAGCATATAAAGGGAATCAGTTATTAGTTATTTGTAGGGGTGTGTGAAATGGGCCCTATTCCATTTGAATTCAGCCTGAATCAGGGACAGTGATTCTATTTGTTGATTCAGATCACTGTCCCTGATTTGATTTGGTTGAATCCGAATCTGAAGATTCAATGCTGATTCGGAGAATCAGCGATTTGGCCATAGGCACAGCTTTAAATGTTTTTTCTACATACCTTGCAGTACCAGGCATGGCTTGTGAATGCTACAATGCTGGGGCGGATGGAGCATCCCACAGGAGTACGGGGGGAAGGAGGCTGCATACTTGACGATGAACCCGGAAGTGGATGAGAAGTACTTCTGGTCCACTTCCGGGTCTGCCGGGGAGCATGTGGGGGGGCTTCCCCCATGCCTCCCCCCAGCTCAGCAACTGGCCATGGGGGGACCCTGGGTGTGCCCCCAGACCCAGGAGGCACCAGTTGCTGAGCTGGTTGGTGTGGGGGGGTCCCCAGCATGCTTTGCGGCAGACCTGGAAGTGGACCAGAAATGCTTCTGGTAGACTTCTGTGTCTGCCGCTGAGCATGCTGGGGAGCTGCCCGTGCTCCTGTGGGATGCATGAAGCATTGCAAAATTCACAAGTCACCTGCTACCTTGAGGTATGTAGGAAAAAAACATTTAAACCCATGTCCATGTCCAAATTGCTGAATCTTTCTGAATCTCTCCGAATCAATTTGGAGGGTTTCAAATAGATTAGATGAGATTAAAAGGTTTCCTGATTCAGTTCGGATTCAGAGATTTGGCCACTGAATCGGGCTGAATCTCTGCCAGATTGAATTAGCAACTAAAGCTTTGCACAGCCTTACTCATTTGAAGGAAGCAGAAGCTGCTTCTGTTTTATAAGCCACTGATACAGCCAGTGTTGAAAATTCCAATTGCAAAAGAAAGATGAACTGCTCTAACCTTCTCTTGGCTCTCTGTGCATGCAGTGCCTACTATTGGCAATCTGATTCAGTGCTATGCAGCTGAGGGTGCTGTCTGAACCATTTGGTACCAGTTGGAATGAAGAAAAAGAAGAAAGAAGCACAAGCAAAGCAAGAAGATGTTAACTTATACAAGATGTGCCTGTGCTGGTCCCAGAACAGAAACATCCCAGGATGGATATGTATACACGTCACCCTTCTAATCAGCATTTAGTGAGCAAATGTATATGCTGCTACTGATTCAATGATGCAATCCTGGTACAAGCATTCAGGTACACTGTGCAACGCCTTGACACAAAATGTTAGTATTTCTTATCCCATGGACATTTTAGGATTTATTGGTAGCCAATATAAAGTATTGTGAAAGCCTTTGAGGAAAAAAGGGATTATATTACTATTTCATTACAGTATAACCTCATAAATCTGGAATGCTCAGGACTGAGCACCTGCTGAAAATGTGAAAAGTCAGGATTTTTGAAACCACAGCTGGTTGCAGAGCTGGGGGGGGAGGGAGGGGAGTGTTGCGGCGACCAGCAGAGGCCACATGTGAAGTGGGGTGGTGGATGGCAGCAGCAGCCACCGCATGCAAGCTTCCCCCTTTGCATCCAGAGAGGCAGAGGGGAGTGGCAGCCAGTCCCAGAGCAGCTGCTGCATGTGAAGCAGCAGTGCAGAGTGGTGGATGGCGGTGGCAGCTGCTTCATGCAAGCTTCCCCCTCCACGTCCAGGGGAGTGAAGGGGGAAGCTTAAAAAGTGCCAGATTTTTGAAAATTCCAGATTTTTGCTATCCAGATTTATGAAGTTATATTGTAGTGAAAATGCAACATTGAGGGACTGAAAGAAAAGAGAATTCAAGAGGACAATACTATGATATTTTCCCCAAGTGAAAGAGCAAATATTTAAGTGAGAGTTAATATGAATGTTTTTTTTCCCCCACCAGCTGAGAGCCTCCAGTTGTAGCTCAACATCAATCTCACTACATGTGGGTGTCTGAAGTCATTGGTCTCTTCTCTTTTTCCTCCTAAAAGACCTTAGGAGCAAGTAATGTTTGATAGAATCAGCTTCTCTGTGATTTATTGTTTAATTGCTGAAATATGTCAATAGGCCATGTTTCAACAAGTTAGTGCATTCTAAATCTTGCTTAGCTATTGTTTACATAGCTTTGGTTGTTACTACACTCTGTAATGTCCTTGCTTATCTAGGGTTTTTTCTCTGAGGAAATCAAATGACTCACTAGAAAGAACAAAATAGCCAGAGGAAGGAATACTTCATGTGACAGGCAACCATGACAGAGAAACATAAAAGCATCTAAGACAGGGGAAGGAAAGACATGCTTACTAGTAAGTTTTCAAAGATACTATTGTTGGTGTCACTGGGCATAACCCTAGGTAACTCAGAGGGATGGAAGATCACGAGTGTTCATGAAGCCCCTCTGCTCTAGGCCCAGGCGAGGCAGGCCCCCCCGCCAACTTTTTGTAACCTCCTGTAACACTGGAAAACAGGATGGGTAGCAGGCAAGCTGAAACTCCCTAAAACTGTTATCTGTGGAATGCAAGGGCACCGCTCAGAGAGTGAAGGGAGGAGGGAAAGGGGGGGTGGGAGCCAGCTAGTGGAAAAATACTGCTGGACGTGATGACCAGGGTATAAATCTACACTGTTGCAGGGCTAGGGGTGCAGGATTTGAGACAATACAGTCTCCCTGCGCCTTTTACTTGAGCTCAAATAAACTCTGTCTACTTCTCTCCCCAGTGTGTTTATTGGTGCGATGCACACCGGGCAACGAACCCAATTGTTGCCTCCCTCGGGCACCTTGTGCCGGCAACAGTTTTTGGCACCCAACGTGGGGCTCGAGGCTAACATTTCGCCTTGCCCGGATCCCTCCTGGGGTTGATGACTTGCGGCAACGACCGACACCCAGTGCGCACCGGTGGTTTCATCGGGGGCCTCAGCAGAGATGTGGTTTGATCAACCCCAGAGGGCACAACAGTGCAACGTGCTTAAATAGTGGAGAAGTGATCATGGGCAACGGTGTGGAATCGGTCCCTTGGACAAGGTAGGATAAGCTCAGCAGTCTGAGCATTGCCCGTTAAGACCTGGGGATGCCCAGTGTCTCCCTGTAGGACCTGGGGACGCCCAGTGTCTCCCTG
>NW_017728931.1:20425507-20457462 GCF_001723895.1 Crocodylus porosus | reverse complement strand
GGACGAGCTCATCCTGCTTGTTGCCCAGGCTCCTGGCATTAGTGTACAGGCAGGCAAGTGTGCCCTTGGGGGCTCGTGCCTTGCCCACAGATTGTGCCAGATGTCAGAGTGACTGAAGTCTTCCATGAGAACTGGGGCTTGTGACTAGGAAACTTCCACTAGCTGTTTGAAGAAAGCCTTATCTACCTCATCCTCCTTCTTTGGTGGTCTATAGTAAACACTACCATGACATCACCCTTGTTGCTCTCCCCTCTGACTCTAACCAAGAGGCTTTCAACAAGCGAGTTCCACACTGGAGCTCTAAGCAATCATAGAGCTCTTTACATAAAGTACAATTCTTCCTCTTCTCCCCTGCCTGCCCTTCCTAAACAGTTTATACCCAATACAATACAGTGCTCCAGGTATGTGAGCTATCTCTCGCCAAGTGTCTGTTATTCCAATCATATCACAGTTCTGTGACTATGCAAGGACTTCCAATTCTTACTGCTTGTTTTCCAGGCTCCAGGCATTTGTATATATACATCTGAGGTAACTAGTTAATTGCCCTACTTTCTCAGCAAGACTGACAAGGCCTCCCCTGTTGCCTCTTCCTGCTCGTGCGTTCTCCAGAATAGCCATTTCCCCACTTACCTCAGGGCTTTGGCCTCCATCTGCCAGTGAACCTAGTTTAAAATCCTCTTCACTAGGTTAGCAAGCTTGTCTGAGAAGATGCTTTTCCCTTTCTTCATCAGATGGATCCCATCCCTTAGCAATCCTTCTTTTTGGAACAACATCCCAGGGTTGAATATACCAAACCCCTTCCGCTGACACCATCTACTCAGATGCACTGATCTTCAAGATGTGTCTGCTCCTGCCCAGGCCACTCCCCTTGACTGGAAGTACTGAGGAAAATACCACTAGAGCTCTTGTCCCCCTCACCCTTGCACTCAGAGTCCTGTAGTCAAGTTTGATCTGCTCTGGGTCCCTCCTGGCGTTATAATTGGTGTCCAAATGGATAAGCAGCATGAGACTACTGATGAGCAGTAGTCATAGGGCCAGATGAGTTTTGGTAATCCTTCGATGGCATCTTAGATCTGGGCAAGAAGCAGACCTCCTGAGACAACAGGTCAGGCTAGTAGATGGATGCCTCCATCCCCCACATGAGGGAATCACCAGCTACCATCACCTGTTGATTCATTTTGGTGGCAGTTGTCTCAATCCTCCCAAACTTGGGAGGGCCTGGTCTGGCCTCTTCCACTGACAGAACATGGCCCCTCTCCTCTGTTGCTGCGCTTCATATCTGTCCTCAGCCAAACTGATGCAGGTGGGGATGAGGACTTCTGTTTGCTGCCAGAGGTCACAAGCTTCCAAGCTTCTTGGGAGCCCATGGCCTCTTCTTTCTCTAGTGCTACCTCTGGCAATCCTTCTTCCACAGTCACAGAGGTCTCCTTTAGTACCAACTTGATGAGCTCCCCATGGTTCAGGATGCTTCAGAGCCTTGCCACCTCCTCCTGTAGCTCTCTTGCCTGTTCCTTGATGGTTACTACCAGGAAGCACTTCTCATTTTTCAGGCACTCCCCCAGCTGGCTGTCATTGGAAGGAACCTGCAAGCCCCCACTAGCACCACTGGGATTTCCTAGCCCCTGATCTATAAGGGGAAGGGGCTCTGTGACTCAAGCTGCAGCAGTAGAGTGCAGCCAAGACACAGAGCATCTCCTTAGAGTGTGAAAATGTTGGGAACAGGGTATGCTGGGATACTAGAGGATACCCCTGTGTCCCCAGTATATTGCAGTTGTATGCAAGTGTTCATTTAAACATTTGCACCACAATTGATTAGTACTTCAACCTCAACCGACGCAATGGAATTTTCCGGTGCAATCAGCCACTTTTTAAATGGACAAAGTTCTGTGAACTGCAGTTCCACAGGTTGGAATGTAACATTCGTACATTCAGACAAATCACTTTAATGTCTAAAATAGACATTAAAGTGACATGATGTAACATCTGTTACTCCTATGGAACCTATGTAGAGGTGAGCAGCAAAACCCCAAAGCATGGTCCTTTCTCCCCTTTTATGGGGATACCAAATATTTGAATCTACATTTGACATGTTCTGTTTACTTCTCCAAGAACCTATAAATGCTGTCATGCTTTTCCTTCTATAAACTTATCAAACTCCATTATGAAGCACTTCATGTTCTGTATTCACTCCATTTTTTTCAGGAGGCCTGTCCAAAACATTACTCCTAAACAGTAAAAACCTTCTAATTTCCACTCTAAATTTGTTTGGAATCAGTTTGGATTCATTTGAACTTGTGCCAATAATGTTCTTTAATTTAAATAGCTCTTCTCCCTCAAAGAAACAGTTTAAGCTCATACATAATTATATTTGGCCACCAGTTTATCATAAAAATTGTGTTGAATGATGCCAGTTACACTTGAAAGCATAAGCATACTTATAGACATAAAGTTTATATTTCTGATGATAATTAGACCTTTTGCAGAAGCTCCATGTTTAGCCTCATAGTAAAAAAAACAACAATGAGCATGTATAAGATTCAGACATTAAGAAAAAAGTCTAATAGGGCTACTTGGGCTTTAAATAATGGTTTGAATAAAAAATGCTTCATTTCTGAAGCTTTGAATAATATTTCCCTCTTTTTCAGTAATGATACAAAAATATATATTATCTGCACAATGGCAGTATTATGAACCTATTCTTTGCAGTAACAAACAGTTACAATCTGGCCTAATGATCATCAGGTTCCCTTTTCCAAACAGATCCAACTGATTTTATTTTCAGAGATCAGAAAAAAACAACACCCAAGTAAAACAGTAAACTAAAATTAAACAAAGAACACAGACACAGAACATACCATAAATTTAACAAAAGACAATTTTATTTTGAAACATTCAGACCATCGGTATCACCCCTCAGGGGTCCACATATGTGTGCAGATTTTATTTTTTATCTAGGATGTTATTTAAATTACGATAGCTCTCTGGATTTTCATGATCTGTTGCCATCCACATTATCTGTTGTTAAGGAATTCTTTACTTTTACACCAAACAAAAATGCAATTTTTTTGCTGCCATTACACATGCTTATTCTGTGATGATTTTCATTTCAGGCCCATCATATAATAATGCATCAATCAGTATCTGCAATCTCATACCCAAGAGACTGAACTATGTTTTGGGACAGTAAATTATTGAAAAATTATACTGAATTTATAAATCTTCAGAGCTTAAAGTTGTTTGAACTAAATGTAATGAGGTCTAGTAGGAGCACATGAGGTTTTATTTAGAAGTAATATACTTTGCCTAGTTTTGAATCTAGATTCCATTTGTCCCTAACAATATTTTAATTACAAAAGAGTTCTAGGACACATGAATAATGACCAAATCCTATATTATTGGCCCAATCTGAATACAGACTGGGAAATTCTAAGCTAAGACAATGCAGAGAGGAAAGTGAAAGACAGCAAGATTATTAGAAGGAAAAGCTGGGATGAGATGGCTGCTCAGAAATACTAAGAAAGAGCTCTCAGATGCAGAGTGGAGAGTCGGAAACAAATGTGATATTGCATTGTTTGCTCTCCCATGTACCCATTCCAATGCCCTCTCTTTAACTCCTATGGCTCTGTTCCTTCACAATACCATCATGCTTTTAGTGTCTCCCATCTCAATGTTTCTTGCCTCTTCAGTACTTTTCCATTTCCCTTTTAATCTCTTAGATCAGTGGTCCTCAACCTTTTTAGGTTGAGGTAAACTAAATAAACTCGAGGCACCTTTCCACCACTTCTGTGAACTGAGTGGCACCCCATTAAAAAAACTCATTTGTTTATTACAGTGCTTAGCTCCTTCCTTGCAGAGGGGCCAGGAAGTGGGGGCACAGGAGCAATCTGGCTGGGAGAGCCTAAGCCTGCCCTTACCTGCTTATCTTCTCATGCTTCCTATGGCGCCCTTCAAAGGACCTCATGGCACCCAGGGTTTCCCAGCACCCTGGTTGACAGTCATCGTCTTAGATCACTGAACAAGTTACATGGGGTTTCTCTCTCCCAGTTCCATCTAAGGTCTTCTTCAGGTTCCTCTTCTTTGAACTCTAAGAAAACTACTCTCACTAAAGTCCCTAAAGATTTTTTCATCATAATGCAGAACCAGAACTTCATCCTTATCCTTCTTGACTAGTTACTTGCCTTTGACACCATTGTTACTCCCTTGTTGGCATCTTGTCCTCCCTTAGATTTTGTGAGCAACTCCTCTCCAAGTAACCTCCAATCTGTCTAATCATTTCTTACCCGTATGTGCCTGCTCTTATCTGTGTTTGACAGCTGTGTCTGTGGATTTTCACATGCTCTAATGTGTTTTTGCAGCAATTATTAACTTGGAAATAATGGAGCACTGGGTAGCACACTTCTATATTTTTACAGCACTACATCATAGCTAAGAAATATCCTCCCATGCTGAAGAAGCCTCACAGTGCAGGTCAAGGAAAGCAAGATTTGCTTATTTTCAAGTAGCTGGGAAGGAGAGCTCTCAGAGCAGTTTAGAACTGTATTATTTTTGAAGCCTTGATAATTCTAAAGATCTTTAGGTAACTGTTATTAATCAGATTTATGGTATGACCATTCTTTCTCTGGAAAGCTTCACAGCTGCCTGAAAGGACTGGGGAAAAAAGAACTGGTAGTGTAGTTTACAAAATATTATCATAACAAATTAGGAATAACTAGAGCAGATTCCCCAGCATGGTGAGATCACTTACATTTTCATTTTTATCCTCAAAGCTTTCTGTTAGCAATTTATATTTAAGGTTTATGTCTTTCCTTTGCTTGTCTAATGGGGTTTGAAAACTCAATACATCCTCAACAGTAAAGTTCACTACCTGTTTCATTTTAACTGTAATTGAAATATAACCTTTTAATATGTCAAAAGAAACTTTTTTTTATAACTACAAAAATGCAAAAGAACAGGAAACAAAGCAAAAAACTCAGTGGCTTTAGAATCTTTAGGAGGAGCAGCATTTCTCCACCGGCTTTACTAGAGCTATTCTTATTCACATCGACTGAAAATCTGATACAGGAAATCCTATGACTTACTGGTATATCACAGAGATAAAAGTAAAGTGTCCTTTATGAAGGACCTCATCTAGTTTAGGTTGAATCAGTTTAAAGACTTCCACAGTAAAATCTAGATGTAGCCTTAAAGTCCACATCCTAAAAGGTAATTAAAAGCCTCCCATGCATTCTTCTCAATGATACTTCAGCACTTAAATACTTTAGAGGAAATGGGCCTGGGTATTTTTCAGAAGCCAGAAAGATGTTTCCTATGCCCGGGGCGGACCCAGGATTTCCCCAAGGGGGACGTGAGAGCCGCAACCTGCACTGCACTGATGGCTGCACACCCTGCTCCCAGCCATCTCTGCCCCCCCAACCAGTGCAGACACACTTTTAAGTCCCTAAAGCAGGTGAAAACCCCCGTTCCCTTCTTTTTCTTGCTCAGAGGTATGCCCCTTCCCCTCCTCTTATTAACCTGTCTATTGTTGCTGCTTCCTCTTCTGTTTGGGGAAAAATGAAACATTCAAATTTCAGGTAGAACAAAGCTATTAAGGTTAACCCAAAACATTCTTGGGTATTGTTTTTTTGATTTGCTGAAAACTTGAATTCTGTTTTGGTGTGGCCAGAGTCAATTTTTTTTCTCTAATTTTCCCATCCAGCCATTGAAAAAACAACTCCATCATCTTGCACAGGGCAAATAAGAAGTAATTCTATTGAAGTATATGAAGAGGGTACAGCAGGTTTGGGATTAATTAACTCAATCAGTTCTTTAACTATACAAGGGTCTGTATTTCCTGGGCCCACTGGCCTCTCAGGAACCAGCATAAACCTCACTCAGTACCCAAGCATTTAACATAGTCCACACTTGGCACATCTACACAAGACACTTAGGCTAGGAACAGACATTCAAAAAGCTTGAGCCTGAACTGATTCAATCTTTTCAGGTTAGTCTAACCTGCAAAGCTAGTGAAAAAAATTCATCCTAATATCTAACCTAAATTTCCTTTGTTGCAACTTCAGACTGTTGCTCCTTGTTCTGTTATCTGCAACCACTGAGAACCAGTCTAGTTCCATCTTCTTTCGAACTCCCCTTCAGGTAGTTGAAAGCTGTTAAGTCCCCTTTCAGTCTCCTCCTCTCTAGACTAAATAAGCCCAGTTCCCTCACTGTTTCCTCACATAAGTCACATCCCCCACCTACCTCACCAATGTCACCCTCCACTAGACTCTCCAATTCGTCCACATCTTTTCTGGGGGGGAAGGGGGGGGCAAAACTGAACACAGTACTCCAGATGTGGCCTCACCAGGGCTGAATAGAGGGGAATAATTATTTCCCTTGACCTACTACTGGCAACACACCTACAAGTGCAGCCCAGTATGCCATTAACCTTCTTGGCAACAAGGGTACATTGCTGGCTTATATTGTCCATTGCACATCATAGTGTCCATGATAGGTTATTGTCCACTGTAACCCCGAGGTCTTTTTATGCCAAGCTGTTAACCTCCAGCCTATACTGATACATAGGACTGTCCTGTCCTAAGTGCAGGACTTTACACTTGTCTTTGTTGAACCTCATGAGATTTCTTTTGGCCAAATGCTCCAATTCGTGTAGGTTAATTTGAATCCTAGCCCTACCCTCCAGAGTATCTAGTACTTCTCCCAGCTTGGTGTCATCTGCAAACTTACCGAAGGTGCACTCTATGCCATCTTCCAGGTCATTGATGAAGACATTAGACAAAACTGGTCCCAAGACCAACCCCTGGGGCACTCCACTTTATACCAACTGCCAACTAGACATCAAGCCATTGATTACTACACTCTGAGCCCAATGCTCCTGCCAGTTTTCTATCCACCTGACAATTAATTCATCCAGCCCATACTTCCTTAGCTTGCCTGGGAGAATGTTGTGGGAGACTGTACAAAAAGCCTCGCTAAAATCAAGGTATACCACATCCACTGGTCTCCCCACATCCACAGAGCCAATCACCTCATCACAGAAGGCAATCAGGTTGGTCAGGCATGACTTGCCCCCGGTGAATCCATGCTGACTGTTCCTAATTACCTTTTTCTCCTCCAAATGCTTAGAAATGGATTCCTTGAGGATCTGCTCCATCATTTTTCCAGGGACTGAGCTGAGGCTAACTGGCCTGTAGTTCCAAGGATCCTCTTTTTCCCCTTTCTTAAATATGGGCACTTTGCCCTGTTCCAACCATCCTGGACCTTTCCTGATCACCATGAGTTTTCAAAGATGATGGTCAATGGATCTGCAGTCACATCAGCCAACTCCCTCAGCACTCTCAGGTGCATCCCATCTGGCCCCATGGGCTTGTACATGTCCAGCTTTCCAGTAGTCCCTACAGAGTCCCTAGTAGTCTTCTCTAGTAGTCCCTTCACCACTGAGGGCTGCTCACCTCCTCCCTAAATGGTGCTGCTCAGTCCCAGTAGTCTAGGAGCTGACCTCGCCTGTGAAGACTGAGGCAAAAAAGGTATTGAGTACGTCAGCCTTGTCTGCATCCTCTGTCACAAGGTTGCCTCCCCCACTCAGTAATGCACCTACACTTTCCCTGATCATCCTCTTACAATCTTACTTGTAGAAAACCCTTCTGGTTACCCTTAACATCCCTTGCTAGCTGCAACTCCAGTTGTGCTTTGGCCTTCCTGACTTCATCCCTGCATGCCTGAGTCATACTCTTATATTCTTCCCTAGCTATTTGCCCAAGTTTCCACTTCTTACAAGCTTCCTTTTTGTGATTAAACTTACTAGGGGGGGGACCAGCAGGGATTGGGAGAGACCTTGATCCCCCAAGCACCTCCTGGAGTAACAAGGAATAACGGCCATAAGTTGTTAGAGAGTAGGTTTAGACATCAGAAGGCACTACTTCACACTCAGGTTGGCTAGGATCTGGAACCAACTTCCAAGGGAAGTAGTGCTGGCTTCTACCTTGGGGGTCTTTAAGAAGAGGCTTGATGTTTACCTAGCTGGGGTCATGTCAGCCCAGTTTTCTCTCCTGCCCAGGGCAGGGGGTCAGACTAGAAGATCTACAAGGTTTCTTCCAACCCTACATCTATGAAATCTATGATTTAGTTTACTGAAGAGATCCCTGCTAAACCAAGCTGGTCTTCTGCTGTACTTGCTAGTTTTCCTGCACATCAGAAGGGTTTGTTCCTGCACTCTCAGTAAGGCTTCTTTAAAGTACAGCCAGCTCTCCTGGATTCCTCTCCCTCTCAGACTGGCTTTCCAGGGAATCCTACCCATGAGTTCCCCGAGCAAGTTAAAAATCTCTTTTTCTGAAGTCCAGTGTCCTTACTCTGCTGCTCTTCATCCTTCCTTTCCTCAGGATCCTGAACTTGATCATCTCATGGTCACTGCTGCCCATGTTATCATCCACTACTACATTCCCCACCAATTCATCCCTGTTTGTGAGCAGCAGATCAAGAAGAACTTGACCCCTAGTTGGCCACTCTGATACCTGCACCAAGCTGTCCCCAATACTCTCCAGAAACTTCCTGGATTGCTTGTGCACTGCTGTATTGCCCTCCCAGCAATTGTCAGGGGGACTGAAGTCCCCCATGACAAGCAAAATCTGTGATCAGGAAAGTTCTGCTAGCTGTTTGAAGAAAGCCTCATCCACCACTTCATCCTGGTCTCATGGTCTATAGCAGACCTCCACCATGACATCACGCTTGTTGCTTTCCGCTCGGAACCTAACCCAGAGACTCTCAGTAGGCCTATCTCCAGCTTCATACTGGAGCTCTGCGCAAATATAGCTTTTTTACATAAAGTGCAACTTCTCCTCTTCTCCCCTGCCTGGCCCTCCTGAACAGTTTGTACCCACTCATGACAGCGCTCCACTCATGTGAGATATTCCTCCTGTTATTCCAATCGTGATAGTTCTGTGACTGTGCAAAGACTTCCAATTCTTCCTGCTTGTTTCCCAGTTTCTGTACATTTGTGTACAGGCACCTGAGGTAACTAATCGATTGCCCTGATTTTTCAGAAAGTATGAAACCACCTCCCTGCTGCCTTCTCCTACTTGTGGCTTCTCTAGGTCAACCACTTCCCCACTTAGCTCATTGCTTTAGCCCTGCTGGCAATACCACCTGCACAGCCAGGTGTTGATCTGCTGGATGTACCTGCTCCTGCCCAGGCCCTTTCCCTTGAGCAGAAGGATTGACAAGAACACAACCTGAGCTCTAGACCCCCTCACCCTTGTACCTAGAGCCCTGTAGTCACCTTTGATATGCTCATGGTTTCTCCTGGCAGTAACATTGGTGCCCACATGGATAAGCAGCATGGGGTAGTAGTCAGAGGGCTGGATGAGCCTCAGTAGTCCCTCCGTGAGATCTTGGATCCAGGCTCTGGACAAGCAGAAGACCTCCCAAGACAAAAGGTCAGGTCAACAGATAGCTTCTCCATCCCCCACAGAAGGGCGTCTCCAACCGTAACCACCCATAACTTCTTCATGGTAGCAGTCATCTCAGTCCTTCCACCTTGATGAGGCCTGGCTTGTCTTCCTCCACCAATGGAACATGTTCCTCCCTTTCTGTTGCTAGGGATGCATATCTGTTCTCCAGACAAACCACTGCAGGTGGAGGTGAAGATTTCCGCTTGCTGCCAGAAGTCACAAGCCTCCAGCTTCCATCCTCATGGGTGTCCATGTACTCACTCTTCTCTAGTGCTGCCTCTGGCATTTCTTCCTCCACAGTCCTGGAAGTCTCCTCCAGTATCAAATTGATTAACTGATCCTGGCAGAGGATGCTTTGGAGTCTTGCCATCTCTTCCTGTTCTGTTGCCTGTTCCCTGAGGGACACCACTAGGAGGCACCACTCAACGCAGACACTCCCTGACCTGGCTGTCACTGGAAGGAACCTGCAAGTCACAGTACCCATAGCGCCAAACCTGGACCTGGGTGGAAGCATGCCTGGGTAGACATTTTGCAGATGCAGTGGCAGTGGCTCTGGCATTGTGACATCCTCTAGCCATTTACTTGGGTCTCTTAATCTGCACTCTCTCTCTTACTGCTCTCCTTCCAAGCAGACCCTCCCTAACAGACTCACCTGGAAGCTGGCCTGTTTATTGTTTGTTGGCCCCAAAGGGTTCCTTTTTTCCCCTGTTTCCTCACACCAAGCTGAAAGGCTTACCCCTCATAAGGGGTCAGGGGTGGGGGGGAAGGGGAAGGATGGGAGGCACAAACTGGTCTAGGAGCTGGCCTGCGAACTACTTATCCTTTTTGCAGGCCAGGTATTTAATCATTTCTGTCACCTGTCTCTGACTCATGGCCTTAATTATAGGTAGCTATAATAATTTAGGCTCCTGTTCACAGGCTACCTGGTCACCTGGGGTATCTCCTTATATACCTGTTGGGCCCAGACTGGCTCTGCCCCCTCATTAGACCCACTCATTAGGCACTCAGTAGTCAGCAATCACTCCCAGCTTCTCAGAGCACACACCTCAAACACACACAGCCCACCAAACAAACACTCAAAGCAAAGGAACAGGCAGCTGGATGACTTGCCTTCCCTGGGCAGGATCTGGTGCCTAGTGCCTTCCTCCTCTTGCCTCCATCAACTGCCTGCAAACTGCTTATCCTTTTTGCAGTCCCTGTTTGCTGGCTCCCTGGTCAATGGCTGGTATTGCAGAGTCTCTAGCCTAGTAATGCAGCCATTAGTTAAGCAACTCTCTTCCTCTTTTTGCTTTCTTATCTTATTGACTTCCATTCCTCTCATCGCCTCTCTCTTCTGTCTCATTCTCCCCGATTCCTTTCCCTGGGAGCCTTTTATCTTCCTTTGGCCATGCCTTTATCTTTCACAGCTGGCTCAGTCCTCTGAGCAGATCACAGTTAGCTGTAGTCCCTGCAAGCCTGCAGATTCCTCCAGCCTGAAATGTGCAGTTTGCTGCAAGCCTTTGACAGCCAGCCTGCTACAGTGGGATGTATGTAAAACCAATATGGGAGAGATAACAGAATTTGGCCCTGCAAATGGAAATGTTCACTCCTAACAATGAGATTTTCAGAATATTCTGAGTAATGTGTTTTGAGTGATGGAGATCATGAAGTTTCAATAAAATTCCTGGCAGAGGAACAGACTTGCATCAAATGAAAGATCCATCTAGCTCAGCAACCAGTTTCAACTATTTTCTGTTTCAAAAGAAGATCCATTCTTTATACCGGAAATTCCTTCTAACCCGCTCAGTTCAAAGGTTAACTTCTATTCTGAAGCAGGAAGATTTTTATCCATTACAAACTTTTCAGTTACGGTAAGTGTAGACAGTCTCATTATCTAGTTAATCATTTGATCCCTTTTTGAATCCTCTTAAGATCTTATCTTCATTGATACCTTTTATTGTGGCAATGAGTTCTATTGGCTAATTGTACATAGTCAGTGCATCTACACAAGAGGCTTTACTGTGCAATAGTGTAGTTTACTGTGCAGTAAGCATGCACATCTACACATGCACACTGCACAGTAACCCTTGCTAATCATGAGTAAATTTGCTACTTGAAAATGCAAGTAGCAAATTTACTTGAGATGACTAACTGCACAGTAGTGGTCATGTGGATGCCTGACTGGAAGCAAATCTGCTCCTGGTCAGCTGGCCACCAGAGGGTGAGAGATTGCTCCCTGCTCCTGGAGCTGCCCACTGCCAGAGTGGGCTCCATCACCAAAGCCCAGGTGGGGACTATGTCCCCCTGCCCCGGCAGCAGGCAGCTCCAAGTCCTCTGCTCCAAGGATCTCCCAGCCCCTACTTCTCTATCATGATCAGGGAACATGGGGCTGGGTAATCCTCATCTCCCAGCACCAGCTCCATAACAGTGGGTCCAGTGCTAGGAGATCATCATCTCCTAACCCGAGATCCGTGATCATGGGGCTCAGGTTGGGAGATCCTTATGTCAAGGATCTCAGTGATGTCCCAGCCCTGGGGTAGGAGCCAGAGGGAGCCTAGAGCTTCCCTTGGTGGTAGTAGGGGCCCACTGCAGGGCCCCAGGAAGCATAAGCATTTTGCTGCCATTAGTAGAAAATCTGATCCCACTTCCTTGCACATGTGGACACTTGTCAAGGAGTGTTTATTCTCAAGTTGTTTACTCGCTGGTAAACTTCTCCTGGATCTAATGCACATGTAGACACAGCCAGTGTAAGCAAGTAATTCTTTTTACTGGTTTTAAATTGGCTGTCTCTCAGTTTTAATGAATGTTTTCTATTCTTTTATTATGCAAGCCTGAGGAGTGCCCAGTTCATCTTTTCTTTATCATTCATAATTTTATATGACACTGTCACAGGATGGGGTCCCCAGGGATGGCCATGATGCCCCTAGAGCTCAATGACCATGTCACTCTTGCCCAACGTACACCCTTTTCCTTGTCTGCCATGTCTTGCTGGTACTTATAATAAATAGGGAGGCTATCCTCGAGTTTGTGTTTGGGACATGGCCCTGATGGATCCCACTGAACCCTGTGGATTTTTTGGACCCCTTTACGGGTCCTGCTCAAAATGGATGCCTCACAGAACACCCTCAGCCTTATGGGCTAGATGCATGGCTCCAAAACCACCCCTTTATCATGCCCCAAGCTTTGCAGATGGCATTCACACATTGTCTCTCCAAGGCCTTGGCCTAGCTTGGCCTCCTGTCATCGCTGGGCTCTCCTCAGCCCTGTCTCTGTGCCCCCTGGTGCTAGGGTCTGCTAACCCCCTTTGTCACCATGCCCCCTGGCACTGGGGTCTCCTTAACCCCCTTTGTCACTGCCCCCCCTGGTGCTGGGTTCCCTAAACTGTAGTGGGCCCCCAATGAGGCTTCCTTCTCCCCTAATATCCTCAGCCCAGTCCACTGGTTTATAAACAGCAACCAAAATATGAACCCCTGGGCTATAACATAATACAAGCAGTTCAGGGTGCGCTCTGTCCCATTAAAAGTGTCAAACTTCCCCCCAGCACTAAGTACCTTGTAGGCCAGGGTACCCAATGAGCTCCTGGAGCCTCATTAGGCCTATATGCAGCATATCAGGCAGCCACCAGCATTTCTGTGCAATTCTTCCCTGGAGGCTCCTTCCCCTGGCTGCTGCCAGAGAACTAACTCCTGCTGATCTCAGCCCTGGGGTTTGTATGTGCCCAGGGTCCTGCCTTCTTCTGGTCAGCTGACCAGGTGCAGGTGCAGGCTAATTTCCTTGTTAGCGTGCTGCCATAGTAACCTGCACCTGTGGGGTTTCTGTCTGGCTCTTAGGGCCCTCTCCCTAGGCAGTTTTCTGCTCTTAAAGGAGTGGGCACTTTAGTGCCCTGAGACAAACACTATCATATCTCCTTTTACTTGTATCTTCTGTAAAACTAAACAACTTCGATCTTTTCAACATTTTCGCTTATCAAAGTTTTTCTAGGACTTTAATCATTCCTGTCACCTGTCTCTGTTTCTGACATGGCCTTAATTATAGGTAGCAGTAATAATCTGATCTAGAAAATTTACATTAAGCATTTTACACATATTTCAAGGGGGTATTAAAATGGCAAATTAGTGAAACCTTAATTGATTTAAAGAGGAAAGAAAATACTTTTAAAAATGTTTGAGGTGAAAATGGAAAATAGCTGGTTAAAAGAACAGCACTTTTACCATCAAGGACTCGAAGATACAAGGTCATAGGGAGTTTAGAAACATCATCAAATTTAAAGATAAAATCCTTCCTAAAGTTCTGTGCTCAATAACTACAAGGAAATTAAGATCAGCTGTCCTTAAACTGACATATCTTTTTATGAAAAGCCTCAGATTGAAGGCTGCCTTCTCTGCTGGGTTACTTTGGGCTTTTGCCTTCTTGTCACGACTGTTCTTATGCCAACTGTATACTGAAATTGTTAAGATAAATACCAAAGGGTAGCACTGGTAGTGTTGAAGTGATATTGTTGCTGTGATGATCCTGGAAATATGCAAGAGGCAAAAATTCTTGTGAGTGGTATCTTTTACTGGTCTAATTGCATAGTTAGGATAGACATATGTCAACATCTATCTCAACTATGCAATTGTTCCAATCAAAGATATCAGCGACAAGAACTCTTGCCTCTCACAAAGGGTAGCACTCTAAATTCATCCTGTCTACAAGTGCAAAAATACCACAAAACATAATGGCCCCTGGAAGTGATTTTAAATAGATGCATTTTCAAAGGAAGTCACGCAATCCATTCTTCTTCTGCTGCTATAAGGTATTTTCTAACAATTGTGAATAGCAAACCACAAAGCTACAGCTTTCCTATGTAAAAAGGGAAAAGCCACCTTAAATGTAAAATTGTTTAAGATAGAGCTTATTTTAAGCATATCACTATTAGGAAAAACATTTCTCAGTCCAATGAAGGACTGCATCTTGAAACTGAAATACTGTGAGCACCAATTTCCCCTTTTAATCTTTCACAAAAAAGGTTTGTACTCAGACTACAACTGCCTCCAGTCTCATAAATCTTGTCACAAGGGCCTATTAGAAAATATGCTCAAAGACAGAAGATTGAGTACTGTCTAGAGAATTAATACTCACTTTTACAAGGAAGCCAAGAGGTAGTAATCAGAACTTGAACTCAAATATATGCAATCTGCTTCTCTATAGGTCACAGTCATGTGAACATTTCAGAATGCAAAAGATACAAATTACAAAAAGCATGCAGACGATTTGCTGATGCATGGAAAATAACTAGCCTAGTAAGTATTTGGTATAACCTCATATAGATTAAATGAGTCGTATGGAAAGTCAGAAGGCATTGCTCCTGAAAACAGCATGAAGGTGAGCTGAAAGGAAAGATTGGCTAAGAATAAAGATATGAAGATCAAAAAATTACTGGAGGAAAAAACTGATGCCAAAGTGGCAATTTGAGTAACTGGGGTACATATATTGGGCTTTTATCTGTGGGTTCCCTTTCAGCTGCCTGGTAAATATGTGCTCTTCAAAACTAAGAATGATTAACAAGGGCATCATCTCACTGAAATGCAACAGAGCAGTTAATAAGACACTGTCTGTAGTGCAGTAACTACTATAAAATTAGCACCAAAGAATACCTAGGTGGAGATGCATTTGCAGTTGTATCCATGGATTATAAATGTAGCAGAATACGTAGCATGAATATGTAGCAGTATACTACCATGACCAACTAGAGTCACTTCAAATCATGTATGTAAGAGTTAAGCATTTGTCTAGGTAGTAACAGCTTTGAAATAGCTACTACTATTTAAAAAGAGAAATAAGAAAAAAGTTCCCTCCTGCAGTGGTACATATGCAGAGTGTCAGAATACACGAATGATGATGAACTTGGCTGTCTTCTCAGATTGTCTTCTTATGTGCAAGTGATACATTTTAGGATGATTGCTGCTGGGTGATCCTGCTAGCATGCTGCTTACAAATTCTTTGTCTATACATAGCATACCTAGTTGCATGCCGGTTTTACAACCACTGTTTGAATTAAATTTGAACTACTCACCAAAGTCCTCCGTCATACTTTATGTATCCTTCATTAATGTGGTGTCATCGTCATTCGTGTAATTCCCAAATCTTGGTGCCTCCTTACAAAACATCTAAGAATTTTTGGGTTTCAACATATAAAATTACACTTTGGATACTATGGAAAAAGCACTTCCATTATATTGTATCCATCAGTCTGTCAACCCCGACCACAGCATCTAATTAGCATGCTGCTTTTATCTACCTTGAAACACATTTTATTCTGCCTTTGTAGTCGGAGCATGAAACACATTCTTAGGTGGGTTCACTCTATCCAAATGAGAAACACACTTCATGCACTTTAAAGAAAATATTTATATTCTATGTGAACAGGCCACATTTTTATTATTAAAAGTTGGCCTTCAAGTTTGTTTGTCCTCAATAACATTCATCCCTGAAAACAAGAACTACTACTTCCCACATCATTCATATTTTTAATTTCATACTTATACAATATCTATTCACTTATGCACAAACTTAGCTGCCTTAAAAACAAAAACCCATTATAACTATCCAACATATGGCCTGAAAAGCAAAATGACCTACTCCTCCACAGACTTTCACGCTACAAAGATGAGAACTGGAAAATTAATTAAGGCTGTATTTCATAATACAAACAAACCATGGCAATATTACAACAGAGCGATTTCTGCTACAAATACCTATTTACTTTTCTCCTCCACAATGGGATTGTTTTGACAGTGTGAGTTTCAGGATATCAGCACAGAGAATTTCTACATTTAAAAGTCCTGTCTTTAGAAGTTACTAACAGCCTCAGGTGCAATGGCTCATTTGTTTGGCTGTGCATTAGCTGATGTCACCCGTTGCTTCAGCACTCCATGGCTACCTGAAAATTTCCTTTGCTTCTATGACTTGGACACAAATGCAGTAGGAAAATATGATAATCACTTTGTTGCAGAAGTCCTTGTAGCTAAACAGACTGTTACAGAATCCCTCAAGGGGAGGGGGCTTGCTCAGGACCATGGCTTTGCCTCTCAAAGCAGTATACATATATATAGGTACACGTAAGATATATTCTAAGGCAGGAGTGCTCAACCTGTGGATGTGATCCAGCACCAACACCATGTCATCTGGCCTGCAAGGCTCTTCCTGAGTGCATATTTGGTAGTGGGGGAGTGCTGGCACGATTTTCCTGCAGCCAAATTTATAGACCTGTGGAGAACCATTAGGCCAGATAGCGTGGCCCTGCATGCTAGATTAGGCATGCAGGACCTAAGTGGGCATTGCACATGATAACAGAGGGCGCAATCCTGGTGCATGGGGCTCCAGGGCCCAATCTGAATGTGTAGGGCCAGGCAGGAGTGATTTCAGGGCTCTAAGGACTGATTCTGGTGCATGGGGCTGGACAAGAGTGGTACAACGCCCCAGAAGACCTATCCCAGCATGTAAGGCTTGATCTCAGTGCACAGGTCTGGATGAGATTGCTGTGGGGGCCCAGGGACTAATCCTAGTCAACAGAGGCAGCCCTGTGCCACTTATCTGGTTCGCAGGACTGAACGTTTGGGCATCACTGTTCCAAAATATCAGAATGAACCTCCATGTCATTCAATTCAAATAATATAAGATAGTATTAGAAATTAACTTTTTTGGATCAAATTTTCAAACTTGAGTGTCTAAAGTCATAATCTTAAATTCATATTTAGAAATGTAGATTCTTGTTTTAAATAGTGTTACTAAAATTATCCAAAAATATTGAATTGGGTTATTTGTATTCTCTGCATGTTTCCGAAATGGGTTTTAAACAGAAAACACTATAGAATCATAAGAAAGTAGGTCAGGGAGAGACCACAGGCACTCACCTAGTTCAGACCCATGCTCAAGCCACAATCATCCCTGACTAAACTGTCCTAGTCAGGTGCCTGTCTAACTTGCTCCTGAAAATATTCAAGGATGAAGCTTCCACAAACTTTGCAGGTAGCCTCTTCTGATGCTTAACCACTCTCACAGTCAAAAAGTTATTCCTAGCCTCCAGCCTAAGTTTCTTCTGCTACAGTTTGAGAGCATTGCTTCTAGCCCTGTATCCTATGGCCACAGGGAGTAATTTATCACCCTCCCCGCTCCTATTTCAAGGCTCTTATCAAATCTCTCCTCTTCTCCTACTTCTTTTAGCCTTTCCTCATAAGTCACGTTTTCCAGCCTCTAAACATTTTTGGTGCTCTCGGCTTGACTTTTTCAAATGTGTCAACATCTTTCTTGAAGTGAGGGGCCCAAAACTGGGCACAGTACTCCTAGTGAAGCCCCACCAGTGCCAAATAGAACAGAACAGTCACTTCCCTTGGTTTGAATATGACACTCCTGTTTCTAAAACCCAGTCTGCTGGTGAGTCTCCCCCCACTGCAACCAGAGAACAGTATTGGTTCATATTCAGCTTCTGGTACATTATAACACCTAGGTCCTTTTCTGTAGTACTTCAGCATAGCAATCATTCTCCAGTATGTATTGGTATAAGCAATTATTCTGCCCTAAGTTCAGGACTTTGCATTCATCCTTGTTGAATCTCATCCAATTGATTTCAGACCACTTCTCTAGTTTATCCAGATCATTTCTCCAGTTTATCCAGATTATTCCAAAAACCCAGATCCAGAGTCAATTTACAGTGAAGGAAGGGTAAAAAAAAAGCAACTGTGGCAAATTCTCCCTGCAAACTCTCCTGTCCACTGTCTTGATTCCTGGTGTTGCTCAGTCATTTGCTGCTGAGGCTTAGTCTCTCTACCTGGGCAAGCCTGCTGCCTTGTTCATGCTCTTATCAGCTGCTAGGCTCAGCAGCTGAGAGGTCCCTGCCCCAAGCAACCTGTAAACTGGTAAACAAACTGAGCCCACACCACCAAGACCAGGCAGGCCTTCACCCATCAACACTCACAAACCCTGTCCCTAGGCAACCAAGGCTTCCTATTCTTCTCCCAAGCAGGAGTCCCCACCCAAGCTCTCCACTAATTGGCCTTCCTAGTGTCACTTGATCCTGTGTTGCTAAGACTTTAGCTGGCTTAGGTTACAAATACAGTAGAATGGTCCTCCTTAAAACTGGGCTTCCTGATGCATTATGAGAGCTGTGCTGGGCATGCTTTGCAAAACAAGAGTGTTTGAAAACCTTTGAGAAGTCCTGAACCTTGAAATGCCTAGGAGGCAATGAATTATAATCTACCAGTTATACATAATAGTGCAGTATAACACAAATCAAAATATTAGGTGACTATGTTGACATTCCACTTATTCAGGTAACAGGGAATCCTTCTGAATTAAACTAGAAGACATGCCTCATTTCATACATCTATGTATTAGAAACCAGCATTATGCTTTTAAAAAGGTTTGTTTCTTAACCTTGTAACACTTGTTCACTAGTTTCACCTACAGAGTACATTTAAATATAATACAGTAAAAATGCAATAAATAAAAAATGCAAATCATACCATGAGAGAGGCTGTTAAGAAAAACAAGAAGAACAAAACAGCAATCTATTCAGTAATAAAATGCTAGAACAAAGAAAAGCCAAATACAAGACAAAAAAAATTATGCAAAACACAGGTAAGTTTGATTCCAACTGAGAAAATGACTATGTTAGTATAATAAAAGAACCATTAGGTTTGATATGTAAGAAAAAATATATAGGTGATTAATGAGTTCACTCATTACTGATACCTTGCCAGCTATGGTAGCTGCCTGTCTGGAATTCTGAGAAAAGTGCACCTTTTTTTTTGAGAGGATGATGCCTATTTCTCCTGGAATGAAAACTACACATTTCTTTTATCCAGCAACACTGTTTCCCTCTCTCCTCCTCCCCTTCCCACTGCCACAAAGGCTGCTTGGACCCTCTGACCATGTTCTTCTGCTTTTTTTCCCCCGAGCAATGAACTGATCCAGTTCTTTTTATAGCCTTGGCATGAGATGAGATAAACTTTCCTACAGGCATTCATTAGGTCTAGTTTGGTTCTTTCAACTCTATTTCATATGCTATGAAAGACGTTCCAATTTTTGGTAAACATCCACAAGACTTTCTGCCATTGTTTTGCAAGTACACCTCTTGTTAAGGACAAAAGGTGTATTTGCTTCTAACTACAAAAGGGTTTGCCTTCCCTATATTATTACAATTTTTGTATTTTTTTCTAAGTGGTACATTACCCATACATTTAGTTCACACAGGGAGCATCTACATCTGCATTTAAGCGTGAAATTTAATGTTCATTCAGCAAACGCGCATTAAGTGATTTTTTGGCAGGTGTCTACACACGCAGGACTTGTCACTTAAGGTAGTGCACTTGCTACTAAAGTTAGTGCCAAGTCCCTGCAGCCCTGCCATTTGCCCCTAGTGGCTAGGCAAACCTGGAACTAAAATTAGTGCTGGGTCACATTTACACGTACGTTAATGCACTTTAACTAATTGTGCCTATATTTGATACCTGCATTAGTTAATCTAGGTGTGATTAGCCTAATTTCACCATTTTTACTGTGCATTAAAGGCACGCACATGTAGATGCGCACTTGTAATGCACATTAAATTATGCTAATGTGCATTAACAGGTCTTGTGTAGGCATGCCCATAATTGCTTAGTGGGAATTAGCTCACCATAAAAGGTCCCAAGTTTCATCTATTCACCTTCTATTGACTGGGATTTTTCTCTCAATGTTAGTATCATTGCTTCTGACAACATGTTGGCTTGTGCACCTGTGTCCCATTTTATAATGCCATATTTACTTGACTCCAAGATTTACTCTGCAACTACTGCCTGTTCCCCTGCCATCTCTGCCTCCCCCACCCACTGGTCCCTGCAGCCACTGCCATCCCACTTACCCCCTCTTGCAGCCTTGGGCCTCCCTTCCCCTTCCCTGTCTCCCACCACCTGGCCTCTGCCTGCTGCTGCTTACTCTTGCTCCAGTGGGCTCTGTCCCTGATGCAGTAGCAGCAAGGGCCCAGTTCCTCTACTGCCTTCTCCCTCCAAATCTGACCCTCTATTATCTCCCCACCTCCCACCCTCTACTATAAATTGTCCATGTATAGAATCTAATTATTGTGGGGTTATCTTGGATATGGGTAAATATGGTATAAAACCTATATGCGTTCAAACAGATAGAACATTCATTTTCTGCCGCTATTGCTCCTCTGAAGAATTCTTTTGAGCAAATGGTGCTGTTATCATTCTCTTTGTCCATGCTGTACACACATGGCAAGTTTGCAAGCACCTGCACAACAATGTAACACACTTGCATCTTTTTCCATATGCTGGGCATTGTCTTGGCTTGTGTTGTCTGCCATAGTGTGCTCATCTCCACATGATGTTTTTTTGTGGACTGCAACTTTGAATTCTTGCATGTCTTTATGTTGCATATCTTTAGTCTAGCAGCATTTCTGTCTCTTAACTAGCTAGCAACTCCCATAACTCCCATGCCATAACTCCCCTCCTCTCACCACATCCTTCTCTTCAGGTCTCCCCCATTATATTCTAGTTCAGTGGTCAACATGATTTTGGAGCCCTGAGCTGAAATGAACTCCGCTCAAGTCCCAAGCAGGCTAGAGTTCCTGATCTGTTTCCACTCCTCCCCGCCATCCAGCAGCCACATGAAGTACAGTGTTCCCTCCCCTCTCCTTCACCTCTTCCTAGCAGGGGAGCAGAGTAGCATGTACAGGGCCCCCTCAGCAGGCTGTAGTGCAAGCAAAAACCCCAAATCCTTGGGCCAGATCCAATGGTTCTTAGGTTGGATCCAATCTGTGAGCCATATGTTGCTGACCCCTTGTCCTAGTTTCTCATCACCTCCTACTAAGCATTCACATACGTAATTTGTTTTATTATTGGTGGTAGCTTGAGCACCTCCTGTTGTCTTTCAGATTAAATTTCCTCCAATTAATGCATACACCATTTTGACAGAGGGTAATTGGAACAACATGGCTACATTGTTTCAGGTTTCTACCAAGGATCTGATTTAAATTGATATTGTCTGGGCATAGGTCAGGTTGAATGGCTTATTCCGTTGGTTAAGTGTACTTTTAAGAGATTGCAATGAGCCAGTTTGAATACAACTGGCTAATTTAATGCCCCCTTTGAATGCTAACTAGCTAGCAACCCCCTTCGGTAAACTATTTGTACATGCACATGAGCATCAGGCAGAAGCCTCTACAGAGAGCCTAGCTGTTACAAATATCAGTTTCAGTTTTGGTTTGCCAAAGGGTAACACAAAGCCACATGCTAGCTGATAGTGACATCAAATGAGCAAAACTGATCTGGCTTATGGTTTGATCCCCAAAAGGAGAGGGAACATGTTGGTAGGATCTGTTACTTTAAAAGATGCAGCTTTCTGGAGGGTTTACTTACACAAATGACCTAAATTTGAGTCACTAATAATACCCAACAGCTCCATGAAATGCACTTAATTTCAAGATAATCTGAGCAAGCTTTGATGTTTGGTTAATATGTAAAGAATAAACTTTAAACAGAAAGGAGTGATTCCCAAAGGAAAGTACATGCAGCTAGGTGGACATGCCACCTGTTTCCCAGAAACCTCTATTAGAACAAACAGAGCAAACAACATCTTGAAAAACTGAGTCACTGTAGCTAAAAGAGAAAATCTGATGAATCCCCCTCATCATATTCTACACCACAGAGGTTACTTGGATTTGTCTGCTACAAACTGCTGTAGCTTCCCTGCCTCATGATTACTACTTGTCAAATGGACTTATGTGCACAGATAGCTGGCTTTCCAAGCCAACTGGATTTGTGCACTGTTTACTCCGGTGATTCTCAACTAGGTTGTTGTGTTGTGGGATCTCTTTAAGGGTGACATGGGGTGCTGTCCAGTATTAGCAAACACCAATGACATAAACACCATATGCAAATGTAGAGGAAATGTTCAGACTACAGAACACTTGCTGGCCTGCCCATGTGTAGGGGAACAATGCACCAATGACAACGTCACTAAGGCTACAGATCAAGCAAGAGGATATGTCTTTTTCTGGGCCCAAATTTGAGCAAGGTGACAGGACACAAGACAATGAAGACCAAAACATGATTCACAAGATAAACCTAGAAATTTCAAATAGGAATCCATAATATCAAAAACATTTCCTTTAAATTGTGATCTTTGAGTTCTTTACAACATTATTTTTCCATGGTCAAAAAATGAGTGAAAGTTAAAAGCTGGCATTTTGAGGGGTGCCCTCAGTCTAAAATGGTTGACAACCACTGCTTTAGTGACTGTTTTGATCTTCAGGGGCATTTAACAAATACATTTGCCTGCTTTGATGCGCCAGAGATCTGGCGTGCCAGAGCCAATTCAATCAAGTCTGCTCTGCATGTGAACTGATGTGCCTGACACTGCAGTACATGCATTTGTATAAATGGTAAAATGTGCATCAGCGCTGAGGAAATGGCACTGGTGTGTTTTTAAAAAAAACCCACCGTTGATGTGTTTTAGTTCAAAAGCGCATCACCACCATTTTCTTAGCACTGACATGCATTTCACCATTTATACAAATGTGCCAAAGTGCCTGGCACTGCAGTGCAAGCATATATACAAATGCCCCATGACTCCAGAGCACATGATGAGATTCACACATTTTGTTACCTGGTGGTGTCTCAAGGAACTGCAGCAAGCAGCCCTGGACCCTGAAATCAATGTCTGAGATACTGAAACATACTCACTTACTCCTGCTTTCTCAGATCTCCATGTAGGCTGTGCTACACACCTATACACAGGGACAATACCCATTGAGTTACACTTATACCTTAGCACTTACAGCCTATTTTGTTAAACAGATTCAGAAACTGAGAGACAGAAAAGGAAGGAACATATGCTTAGCAGGCTTACTTTCAAGACACTCCGAAGTTACTGATTCCTGAAAACTTCAAATGTCCTGATACACACCCTCCCATGACTCTATGGTTTATCAGCAAGCAGTCATGCCAAATTTTCCTTGATAACCTGATATTTTGAAGTTCTCGCTCAGTGTTTTTGAAACAAAATGTTCACCCTAAATTTGAAAAATTGTGGGAGGAGGCCAGCAGATCTGGGACTTCTGCCCCTCCTCCACAAAACGTGCACATAAAACAGCAGAATGTTTCCTGGTGCCACATGACCCTGATGGCACTACTGGTTTGGGTGGAATGAATTTGCATAGTCACCATGCTTCATGAACACACTATACTGAACTAAAACCATAGGAAAGTAGAAGTGGAAGGGACTTCTGGAGATTATCTAGTCCAGCTCCTTGTTGCAAGGAGCAATGAATCCTGTCCAAATCATCCTAGACAAATGTCTGTCTAGCATGCTTATAAAAATTTCCAAGGGTAGAGATTCTACCAGCTGTCTTCTAGGTAGCTTATTCCAAAAGAGGCAAAGCTAGCTAGTCTGAGCTCAGTTTGATCTTATTAACCTCCCCATAGCCCCATGCCGAGGTGGCTACATGTATAAGAAACAGTTTATAACACTTTCACTTCCAATTACATAGGTGTGTGGAACATATGGATGTATGTCCCAGAAGTTGCTGCTGACAACTGGTCATTTCAAGGAAGACATTAGTTCATGGTCATTGAAAGCTGTTGCACCCAGACTGAAATCTTGTGGCTCTGGATGTCAAATATCCTCTCAGACACAACAGTTGTCTGGAATACAGCCTAATAGGATGCTTCTGGGCAAGTCCACACTAGCAGAGTCTCAAGTTCCAGTGTTCAACACCGGAACAAAACAGATTTCACAATTTGATGTCATGTCCAAGTGATGTAGTATCAAGCCCAGGCCCTGACAACACTTTAGTAAAGAAGCTGGCTCCTTGCCTAGCACCACATTAGTTGTAGAATACGAAGAGGTCAGAGCAAGAGTGGATTCTCTACAACCAGAACAATTAAGTCTTGAAAAGGTACATACAGAAAAGGGCTAAATCAGGTCATTAGCTGTGTTGATGTGCAGCACTTACTGACTTAAACTGAATTTCCTCCAGACACTCTGTAGAGCAGGAGCTCTTATGGACACTTTAAATATTTCAGACATTTCCTTTGTACTAGTTCTCCTTTGCTGGTAACTGGAAAAGTAGTGTAACTTGGGCAGAGTGTGAGGCACCATCTCCTAGTGCCAACTATAAGGGGGTGGCATAATCCACACCAACTCTTGCCAGAACTCTTGCAGGTGCAGCCCTGCAGCCAATATGTATTTACCTGGGGGAGAGAGAAAGGGGAGTGAGTGGGGCCCCAGGATCAGCTACCAGGGAGCCTGACCAAGGGGCTGCTGTCACCAGAGCTGATCTGATGCTGCTACAACAGCGGCAGCAACACCTGTAGCCCAGGCAGGTAAGACTTCCCTTTCCCTCATACACACACCCCACAGGTCTACGGTGGTCAGCATACCCTTGAACTCCCACCCTGTCCTGGGTGCTCAATGAACTCACTACGCCTCTGCACTGGGGGATGAGAATGGACACTTCATCTGAGAAGTCTAGACTTTAATGAAATCAGATTCAGGGGCCACATCCAGATGAGCATGGATGTGCAATATGTGGCACCATGGACCCATCTATTGTACCACATGTGCATGCATTCCCCGTGCTGCTACCTTGCAGCATGGTGAGGGGCAGGAGGAGGATTGGACCCAAGGTGATCCCAGGTCAAAAAACCCCACATCAAATAAAAGCAGGGTGGTGCATGTGGTGGTAGTGCACTCCCCAAAACCAGAGCATAGCTAGCTGAAGCCATACTCTAGCTGCTGGCCAGGCTCCCAGATGCAGCACTACAGCTGCAGCTCCTTAAGGCCCCCAGAACCCAAGGTAAGGCTTCTGGGGACATCACACATGCTGGCCCCAACCTCCTCTATCCCACCTGTGGTAACCAGCTCCATGCCAGAGGATGTATGGCACAGGTGTTCTCTGGAGACAACTAGCAGTGGCACAAGGTGCTGCCTGTCCCCAGGGAAACAAAAGTCCATGCTCATGTGACTGCGGTCATGGAGTCCTTAACCTTCTTACTAGTACTGTAGCAGTTCCTTTGTGTGACTAGCACAAGATGGGAATGAGAAAAGGGCTTCTAGTGTTCTTCCTCCCTGCCTCTCCATATACTTTCACAATTTGCTCTTATACATTCATGGCTTGTCCGTGCTCTAAGCTTTCTATTTCAGATTTATTGATCTGTAAGGCACACAGCTGTAAAAGAGGTTTAGGCTACAATGAATTTTAAATCTGATTGAAATGGTGATAGGAAAAGTATCTACTTTTCATGTTAACTAAGGATTAAAGCCATACAACATTTGAGGCAACCATATTCAGCTCCCTAAAGACTGCACCACTCCATCAAACTGTTGCAAAGCCTGAAAAGGACCTTATCAAGCTTGATTTGAAACAGCCATGTTCCACTGAAAGAGTTTCATATTATCAGGTGACAACCTGCTGCAAAATGTTTGCACTGTTACTTTTTGTGCAGTACTCTGTATCTCATGATAGGAACAAACTGTAGTGTTGTTGCTTTGGTGATACTTTTTAACGGTACGGAAAAAGTTATCTGGTCAAATTGAAGTTGAGCTTGTAATATCTGGTGTACTGCGGGTCTGGGTGCTGAGAGTCTGAATGTTCCAATAAACAGCAATTGGAGATGCCAGAGATTCCAAGAATCAAGTCTATGTTTGTCAGTATCATTATATTTGTTACCAATATCAAGCTTCATACAGCAGATGGCTTGTTTTATTGGGTCTGCTCTGTTGCTAGTAATTAGGCAATTTAATTCAGGCAACATCCTGCTTCTTTCCCTTTAGTACATATTTTAATAACTGGTACTGATAAATTGTGCCCAACATAACTGGAAAAACAAAGGCTATGGGAGAGTACTAAAACAGGGCTCACTGAGCATTTAGCAGAATTTTTTGAATGGTATCAGAATAATGTTGTTGTGCAGGTTAAACTATGACAGAATTGGATTCATCCTTCACGGGCAAAAATGACTGCATCCAGTGGGGGGAGCGGAGGGGAGGGAAGAAGAGAGAAAAGAAGCGGGAAAGAAAAAGGGAAGGAGAAAGAAGGAAAAGGAAAAAAAAAAGAACAGGAGAAAAAAGGAAAAGGGAAGAGAATGAAGGGGGTGGAGGCTGGGTCATGTGAGTACATAGGTGACTTATAAGCCTGATCTTTACTTTGAACAATCTGCTGCACCAAGGGCAGGGGAGTGATGAGGACTGGATATGGGATGCTTTCATTTTCTGGCCGAATATGAGAGAATTACAGGTATGAAATAAGCATTAATGATAGGGTGAACATATTAAATCAAATTGTCAAGGTATTTTGTAACCTGAGAACTTTGTCTTAATGACCCTTTTCAAGAAATGAATACATGTAATTTAGTTTTTGGAAATCAGCACTGCCTCTGTTTATGGGCTTTATCCAGATCAGTAATTTCCTCCACAACCTCACACCCTGTATAATCACAAAGGCTACTACCCAGTGAGACAACAGTTCTTTTCTCCTGGGAAATAGCTGAGAGAAACTGATTCTGACATTTTGAAAATATGATTGTGGTCCAGGAAAGCACTCAGCACCTCTCCTTTCAATGAAGCCTGTGATATCCTCCAGGTGTTCGCTAACACACAAGAAGCCCTCACAGGCCTGTATGAATAACTGAATTTTTGGTTCAACAGCCAAACAGAACAAAAAGAAGTTTGTGTTGAACTTAAATGCTTTTTTGTTTGCTAGGTATTTTTCAATTTGAAAATCAAAAGATTATTTAGAATACATATGAATGAATATATATATTCATTTAATGACAAACAAAACATTCTGTTCCACTCAAGACAGGTATTTGTAGGAAAGGCAAAGGAAAGGTTAGAGCAGTGGTTCTCATCTTTTTGTGAACTCCTCCAATCTCTTATTAGATTCAAAGCACCTATAGAAAATGGCAGGTCTTAGCTTTCACTCATTTTTTTATGAGTGAAAAATAATGGAGCAATTCTTCTATTGCAAAGAACTCAAAGGCCAGATACAGATGTGCAGACACATGTGGTTTGTGGCATCACAAACTTCTTCACAGCACCACAACCTGAAAGCCTCGCCTGTTAAAATGTGCCCTGAGCTTCAAATTTGCAGTGCAGGAGCTAAATTTGCTACCTGGAAATCCCAGTAGCAAAAACATAATGATGCAGAAAAAAGCATCACAGTGCACGCAAGAGGGTTGTTCTGGGAAATGCTCTGGCTGCTGGCCGGAGCCTCTCCACTGCTTTAGTTGTCCCTCATCTCAGCACAGCGGGAGTCAGGAGGAGCAAGAAAACAGCAGCTTCCTTGAAGCAGGGCAATTTGCCCCACACCAAACTGCACGTGCAGGGGAGTATACTGAGGTAAAAAGTAGTGGCAAACATTTTTGCCATAGCAAGGACATGCCCCTGCATGTGGGGATGCACCAAGAAAGACCACAACAGGTTAGGTATATTTATGGCACTATAGATTTCTATATGAAATCTTTGGATTTATTTTGTGAATCTTGTAACAATGCCAATATTGTACAGTCCCCTGGTTGAGATTCACTAGGTTAGAGTAAAAAAAACAATAGGAAGAGATTTCTTTTGCCCACTTCCCCGCCCCCCCCCCCAGCTTTCCAGCGGCTTTGGAGTCTGTACACTAAACATCCAGACTACCATGCTAGAGAGTCAGTCATTCTCACTCACTCACTCAATATTGTTTCACTTTCTGTGGAGTGCTTAAGTTTCAACAACCTTTTTCCCAAGGTTGGAATGGTTTAGGACAGGGAAGAGCTGGCAGTTGTAAAAGATAAAATCTTGAGGTACCTTCCAGCCCCATTTCTTTTTGAGTCCAAGAGAGATTAAGTAAGAACTATCTAAATCCTGGCAATTAGGATGCTGTTCTGGTTGATGGGAGGCCAAAGTTTAAATCCACTCTGCCCAGTGCAGAGCAGCATCAGCTATGCATTTAACTAACCCCCTCTTTCAAGAGTCTACATTAATTCCTGTGACTGAGAAGGTAGGCAGAGCAGAAGTGGTCAGACAAGCCCAAAATAGGGATTAATAAGGTAGGGGATGTAAAGCCTTTGAGCCTGAAAATAGAGCTTGAATTCCATACCCTTATGTTAAAGAAGACTCACATTTGAATATCGTATGATTTGCTGCTTTTAACCATTTGTCAACTATATTAGTTAGTGTTGAGAATACTACAAAATAGTCTAAATTTTCAACTTTAAAATATCCAAAGTGAGGCACCAAAATGAAACGGTTCTGATTTTAAGAGGTATTGACTTATATGGAGCTACAACTACTCTTTGTTCAGGCCAGTACTTATGGAGTCTCAGTCCATAGACCAAATCGTAGACAGCTGTTAGGTAATACAGTAACACAAATAATATAACCATACTTGATGCCGCTGAAAATCAAACACTGGTTTTGCTGGAGTACTTGCCTGATGTATCATTTATGGATTATGAGTAAATGCTGATTTCACCCTGACCAAAATTTCTTGCACAAAGATAAGCAGTAACTTTTTCTTATTTTGTTACCTATAAAAGGTCATGGCAATTATATACCTATAAAAGGAACACGCTGCATATTATGTTGCAAATTGCTTTGAAAGACATGCACATTGTTTTCAGGCAGTTAAAAAAAAAAGAAAAAAGGTCCAGTCCCATAATGGTATTCTCAACTCACTTCCATGAAAGAAAGTGGTGTCCAGCAACTTACGAGATAGAGAAGAAGTGCCAGAGAGAGTATGCATTTCTGTTACATATTATAGATTTAGAGGGAAAAAAACTGGTAGCAGACTATGGTCTATGGCCTCAGGGTTTACAGTGACTAATGATGGATGGAACTTGCCTTGCTATGAATATGTTACTATGTGAAAGAAAAGAGAGCGAGAGACATCATAACAAAGACAATTAATGGACTGTAGACTATTCTGCCGAGAATGGTCCAAAAGTGTGGGAAGCTAATGATAAAGGGCGGAGAGGCTGGAGGAATGTTATTACTGCCAAATCCCTTTCTCATAAATTTCTCATTGTTATATTTAGACCACTGGGCAACAGAATATCCCAGTTCCCGCAGAGGAGACCTGACAGGGGATTTCTCCAAGAGCAGTTATTCTCTTTCAGGACCCTAACCTGCTTTTGTTCAGGTCAATGGGATTTTTGCCACCGACTTCAAGGAAGCAGGATCTTGCATAATATTTGTCTACAAAAGTTTCCTGGACATTATATTTGTTGGTATCACTTCATTTACTCACTTCCACTCTGAAATAAAACTGAATTTGCTTCTTTGTTTTTAGGTAGATTTTCCTTTTTAATACAGTTCACTACATGAAGCTAATGCAAAAACAACAGTATTATGGGCCTGATTTTCCTGTTTCTTACACCAGTTACACATCTGTGTAACTCCATCAATTCTAGAAAAGTCACTTCTAATGTACACTAGTTTGAGTTGAGTATAAAGCTTCACCTGTGCAAAAGGGCTAGACTGATTGGCTTAGGTCTTTGGCCACTGCCAATAATCTTGCAGCACGACGATCCTTGATGACCGTGTGCTCTGGTGCTATTCTCATGTTACAACAAAATAAAAGCTGTTCTATCTATGTTCAGGTGTTTCTGCTAAAATGACCTTGGGGACCAACAGCAAGAGAACACTGGGGCACAGAGAAAACCAGGCTGTGGATCCTTTCACTTAGCACGGGAGGAGGGAGTCAAACTCATTTGGTCCTCCTGAGACAGATTTAGGGCTCTTTACTAGTCAGATACAGATACACTTTCAGCATCTGAAGTGGGCAAGTGGAAGAGGCACTTAATTCCTGTAGGTGTTTGAACCATAGGGCTTGATGCTGCCTTTGCTGAACTTTCCACCACCAAAATAAGTCCCCATCTGGGCTTCATACTCTGGAATTCAGGGGCAAGGTAAGTCACGGCAGCCTTTACCTCTGCAGATGCTTGAGTCTTTATGTTGGCTCATGGAACTGCAGCACTTAACGTTATAGCTGCTTACCTTGCCCCTGAATTCCTGGCCCTTCCAGGAGCCTTTGGGCCTGGTGACACAGCACATTTGACACTTGGCTCAGCCATATTTCTTACACAGCCTAGCCTGGCTCCATGCAACCAGAGAATGCACCTACACTATCCTTCCATGACACATTGTACTGGCTTTGGGCCAGTTTAAACAAAAGAAATTAGGTCAATATAGTGGAGAATCTGGGGCATAATTTACATTTTCCAACTTCTGTGTCCAAGAATTCTACCCACAGTTAATTTTTGTGTGGCATCTAAAGTTCTAAATTTCAGTGGTAGCGCTGGGGTGAGAGACCCAAGAAACGGTATGGTACTAACTGAAAGTACGATGTCCCTCACAATTAAACAGTTGGTCCAATAAAAAATATCTTCCACAAAAATCTTCGCCTCTTGTAAATTTCCACGAATGTACAAATTTGAGCCAGGGTTTTTGCCTCAGTGCATGTGCTCAGACATGCACTTTGTTGTGGAGCAAATTGTGCCACTTGGGGCAAAATAACCCTTCCTGGCTTCTCCTGGATTTGCAGCCAAGAGGAGCTAGAGCCTGGGGCTAGCACCTGTCCTGGTCCCATCAGTACAAAAAGCTGCCCTGTCAAGTAGCTCAGGGCTACTCACTCTCAGGAGCTTCTGGGGCCCAGCCAATTGGTACCTGGGGACACTACCTCTTGTGCTAGCTGGATTGCTGAAGCAGCCCTGAGAGTTCCCTGCACGCTTTACCCATTGCAGCAGTCTGGTAGTGGGGGCTGCTGCCTGGCTGTGACCTGCTGCCCACCTACCAGACCCAGATAAGGCATCTCCCCCTCTGGGCCAGCTGCCAGTGGTCTGTGGCTGCAGAGTTGGCCTTCGTGCGGCACTACTGCCATGTGTGCCCCCTGCCCAGCCATCTGGGCAGCTATCGCCCAGAAGATGTTCCAGGTGTGGTGGCCTGCTTTGAACTTTCAAAGCATGTCCTCCTGGCCCCAGTTGGCCAGGAGGTCAGCTACAGCCAACTGGGTTCAAGGTGCCAGCTCTGAGGAGATAAGGTCCTGCCAATGGCCTCCCTAGCAGGAATTCTGGTGTTCCATATTTGAAAACTGAAAAATCCCTGATAAAAAAAATCTCAAAGTCACTGTAAAATACCCCCAAATCCACGTTCCTCCACAATTAAAACAAAAGACCACTATATATGGAGAGACAGAGACAGAGAAACAGAGAGACAGCGATCAGTTGGGCAATGTTTTATTAATATATCTACAGTGTTAAAGCAATATGGAAGACTTCCAGTGTCTCTATCATCATAATAAAGTGAATTCTAAATACATGTTTCATGAATATATGTTTTGCTTCCCCTCACAGGGGCTACTACCCCCCAAAAGGGGCCACAGCCACCCAACAGGGGCCACAGGCCCTGCCCCACCCATGCTTGCTCCCCCAGCCAATGGGATTGCACCCTACATGACCCCATCACCTGTTGGCTCTTGCAACCCCCTCCATGGCTGCCCCTCCTAGCCTGCCCCAC
>NW_017728931.1:20404924-20425384 GCF_001723895.1 Crocodylus porosus | reverse complement strand
AAAAAAGCCTCTACTCACTGAGCAGGGGCTGTGGGGCCTCCAGGGCTCCTGGCAGAGCCCCCCTGGGCAGCAGGGGGCAGCTGGGCTGCCACCCAGCCTGCACTGTGTGGGTGGGGCCCCAGTGACCCAGGTGGCAGCTGGAAATGCCAGTAAGTGCTGGGGTTTGTTCTGGGGTCCCCCCCCTCAGGATGCTGGGGTAGGGAGGCAGAGTTTGGGGGGCTCAGGGAACAGGTGGAGGGCTGGGCAGGGTGGGGCAGAGGGCAGGGCTGGCAGGTGTCCCTCCCATTGTCCCCTCCCCCCTCCTCCAACCCCTCACTTACCGGCAGTGGAGCCTGGGTTCAGCTCCCTGCTGCTGGCATGCTGCCTGTCCTGCACAGACAGGCAGTGTGCTTCAGCACCAGAGGCAGCCAGAACGCTCTGTGGAGGACCCAGACTCCGGTTGCCTCAAGGCAGTCTGGGATTGCGTCCTGCCCTGCTTTTTTTTTCTGCAGGGTTTTTTGACCTTTGGATATCCAGTGGTCTAATTTTGCCCCTGCACTGCAAATCTGCAGCATGGGGAACATTTTCCTGTTCCTGCATGTGCCTCCTGCAGCATTTCAAAGGGCTTTGAGATGCTGCAGAGGCATGTGCGGGCTCATCTGAACGCATCCCGAAAAGCCAGGTGTGCCATGAGATGTCTGATATCAACACTGGTGCACCTGTATGACATACAGGAGAAAGAAGCTCAAGTTGTTCCTGGCTCTTTTAAATGATATTTAATGGGAGGGGGGAGCTATACAAATATGGTTTACCATTAAACATGGCCCAAATTCTCACAATGCAGAGACTGTACTTCCAGGTCTATTCTACAATGCACAAGTTGTCCATGCATTTAGAGAGCACTGCTTCCCTTCTGAAAACTGTGATACTGTACATATAAGCAATGCAAATAGTGTTACGGTATTTTTCATTTTCACACCTACATCTAGAGCTAATCATATGCAACATAATTCATTACGAAAAATGTTCCTAGTTAAAATGCCTAGATTTATCTTCAAAGAATGTTTTGTGTTTCTGGTTTTGTTTGTTCAGAGTTTTTTGGAATGGAGAAACAAATCTTCACAGAAGATGATAACTGAATAAAAATATACCGGATTTGAAGTCAAAAGTACTGAACACTCACAATTCACATTAGTCAGTGTTTGCTGTGGGAACTCGGCACATGGAAAAAAATCTCAGACCTTCTTATTTATCCTTTGGATACATCTGTTGAAAGACAGGGATTAAGGTAGAGCTACCGGATATTGGAAGATGACATAGTGGATAAGCAAATCTTGTACACACAAGTGGGAGAGATAAAGTAACTATAATTTCCAGAAAAATGTAAAAATCCATCTGAAATATTTAAGAAATTTCTCACGGTTGAGATATTCACTTAGATTTGAGAGAAGCTGTGACAGAATACCTACAACAGAAAAGTACTACCAATGACAAACTTTTTTAATACTGTATGTGAAGTGTCTTGCTTTTGTCCAAAGTGTAGATGATTTTTTGGGGATTCTTAGTAATTATTTCTGGTAATAATATTCAGTGTTAATATTTTTCCAACTCTCTTTCAAAACTACAATTTGGGTGTGGTTACAATGCCAACTGAAATCTTCAAGTGGAAAGCTTCCCATTATCTTAAAGACTCTAAGGGGAAGATTGTTAAGCTGTGATACTGATTGATGCAACATTTTAGAAAGAAGGAACTTGAGCTCCAGAACTCTCACCTCAGAAGAGACTGAATTGGGGATGGAGGTAATGTACTTCAGCCTCTTGGTCACAATATTAGACATGTTCCAAAGCAATGGCATCATCTGTTCCCGAACCAATGCAGCCACCACGCCAACTGATGTACTCAGGGATATTGGCAAATTATAGGTGCCCAATCTGTCTAGAAGTGACTCTTTCTCTAGATTGCAGAGAACTGTAGCTCTTCCACAGCATGCTTTAAGAAACAGAAGGGAGATCCTAGAAAGAAAACAACTAATTGCATAGATCTGCTTTGGAATATCACCACCAAGAGCTGTAGGGGGTCTAGTTCATTCTATCAGGGAGCAACAACTGATTGGAAGAGTTTACTTGTTAAATTAAATGTAGGAATGTAATAAAGGTAATTATTTTCTTACTCTAAAGTCCCAAACTTAAAACCAGGAAAGAGACCCAAAAGAACATCAACTGCTGTATGAGGCAGATGCCCTAGAACAGAAGTTTCAAAATTGTTTGCCCCTACAGGCTAGATCTAGACCATGGAGCTTTTTCTAGGCCGGATCTGAAATTCAGGGCTTCCCACTAGCTGGACAATCCACAAGTGGAGGTGGCAGCATTAATTTCCAGAGCTGCTGGAATCTAGGGAGTTAACATCACCATTGCTTACCCCCTCCTTCCTTTCCCCTGCACTGCCAGTTTTAGTCACCAGGGTGACTAAAAACCCTGATTTTGGTGGCAGCTAATGGTTGGATGGAGACAAGTGACATTAATGTCCTGGATTCCGGAGCCACCCAAAACAGCAGAGGCCGTGGCAGCTGTACAAATGAGCCTCACGGCCTGTATGTTTGATACCCCTGCTCTAGGGAAACTCTAGCATAACAAGCACTATGCCAGCATATAGAAGTAAGCAAAAAGAGACTACCTATTTCAAGTTAAACAGCTTTGTCTTTTCTGAATGGAGAACTAAATCCTCAGTGCTGTACTTTATATTACAGCTGTTATGTTACACTTCAGTGCTTCTTGACTATATCAGTAACATAATTTCAAAGGTCTGATGCAGCTCCTAGTAAAAATCAATGGAAAAGCTTTTATTGACTTCACTGGGAACAGGATCAGGTTGTAATTGTGTTCATGGCAGGGAAAGAGATTGGGCTGGTAATCCTTTACAGTCCTGCCAGGAATGTCATGTGATTCATCATTTGCCCTGTTTGGTTTGCAGTCATACTACTATCTGGCTGTTGGAATGCTAAAACTTATCTAATGCTCAACGTTTTAGGTAATCTTGATCTTTGTTAGGAAGTTTCCTTCTAATTGAAGAATATTTCAATATTTGTCTTTTTTCTACTGGCAATCATGCCTGCTCCACAAGAGCACAGGCTAGGCCTCTTGTTGATAATGCCCAACACCTTGCTACACCACGACAAAAATAGGCCACAGTGGGCATCTGCTAAATTTCACCAGCCTGGGGAAGTCAGCCTACAAACTAAGAGAGTTATTATACAGATAGCTTGAGTAACAAACTGTGCTGTGATATGTTGTGAGTTCAACAACAAAACTCTGGACACTGCTGTGTTGAACTAACAGTTATTTTTTATTACAATTCTCTGGAATCATACCCAGGGTGGATCTTAACAGTTGCATCAGTATGCAGATCTTATACCTGCTCTGCCTCTGACTTGATCCAGTCTAGTCCTGTGGAGAAAGAGAAACCAAGAAAGCCTCTGGCTCCTCATGACAGAAAAAATGGAGCCCCCAGTGCTGCAAAACTGCCACAAAGCAAACTGAACCCTGCAGTGCTGAACACGAGAGCTTTGGCCTTAAAAGGACACAATACCATGCGCGATTATAGAAATGTTGTTGGGTACAACTCTCAAAGCCTTGGCTGCCCTTCTACAAAGGGAAAGAAATGTATATACTTAAGTGTTTGCTGCTCTACCACCCCCTGAAACTAAAAAAAAAAAAAAGTATAGGAATCAGTTCTACCATCAACACTGACAAGGGAATCTTAGGGTAATTCATCTTTCGCTGTGCTGGCTGTTCATGGGTGGCTCCAAAGAACTGAAAGAACAGATCAGTCATTTCAGCACAAAAGTTCTGACTTAAGAACTGGCACTTCTCAGGATAATCAGCTCTGCTGGATTAGCATGACCTGCTGACACCTGTCTTATAAACAACTCCTATTTTTTTCCCCAGTTATAAATTTTAATAACTGTGGAAAAAGGTATGCTACTCCAGCTTTAGATATTGGTAAATTCAGAGGTGACAGCACTGAATGGTGAAACTCAATCTTCTGAATTTACTGAACTGGCCAAAGACTTTTTCAATAGTTATATTATATGGCAGTGGTCATGGAGCTGAAGTAGGGGCTATACTTGGCTATTGTATACCAGTTCCTGTAAACTTTTGTTGTGTCCCAATTTGTATCTAGACTGTTAGTTTTCTGATGCCAGTACATTCTCACTTTCATTCTCTCTGTGTGTATGCACAGCAGAATATAAACCCTTTACAGAATAGTTAATAATAGTTTTCTTATATTTATTCTGACAAAAATATTTCCCCCAATGTTGTTGATTGCTTGAGCCATATTCATTCTGTTCTGGAAGCCGCATATTGCTTTGTGTTTAAAAATTAAAGGCACCTGAGAACAGCCATTTCTGATAGCCACTGGGTATTTCCTGGATGTTATAGCAAAGGTGCTAAAGGGTCATGCTAAATGTGTACCACCACTTCCTTTAGTCTCTCTCTCAAACAGCCTGGTTGGCCTGCTAAAATCAGAACTACTTGTTTGTGTTTAATTTTGTGAAACCTTTATGTAATCACATCTTTCTAACCAGGAATAAATGGATTCTTCACAATTATTGGAACCAGTCATACTACAGAGATCCAGAAAATTTCATGTCACAGAATCTGCAAGGCCAGGATATACCCTTGATTTTGTTTCATGAGTTGTGAAACTGTAATTCTTTTGTTCAGTGTCTCTGAAGCGGCAGGATTTTCTGATTTGTGCCCTCAGCTCTACTCTACCTTAACATAGATGATTTCTGCATAAGTTTTGTTTTCTTTATTTCACTTTACCTTTTATGAATATATGAAAAAATTACCTTATTTTAACAGCTTGCACAGTGATGAAAGATAAAAATAACACAACACAAGAGAAATCACTTTAAACATCAATTTTTCAGCTGTAAACCTTTCATAGGAACCAAATTTGTTTCAGACTAAATGATTAAATTTACCAGAAGTCACAAGTATCCTCCACAGTGGTTCTGTTGTGTACAAAATATCAAAGGAAAATAGCTGGACTTCTCACCAAATAGTTCACAATATGAACTATAAATGATTTTTGCAAAGATCTATCAAGAGCTTAATTCAACTCCAAACTCAAGTAATTTATACAATTCAAAAATGGCTCCCTTTGCTTCTTACTTTAATGTCCCATTTCTACTATATCAAGCACATTTGTGTAGCGGGCAGGAAAAAAAAAGTGCTTGGAAACTTCACTCTCTACCTCACCCTCCACAAGGTGGAAAAATCAACTTTCTGCTGTGAATGTTTTCTGCTGATTTATGTCTACAATGAGCACTTTGTCATTATTGTCCATGTTATCCATTCACAAGTACAGTGTTTTCTCATTCAGAAAATCTTGTGATACATACAGTTGCCCCTGTGGGATTCTTGGGTGTGCAGGAAAGAAAGGACTGGGTATACAATATTCATTTAGACCTCTGGAGAAATATACATATCAACTTCTGGGGGGCATATTTCATTTAAGAATATCTGGATTATGCATGCAAAAGAAAATTATGTAAAGGTTACAGCTCATAAAAGTTAATTTCTTTACAAACAAGTCTTCCATTCTAACCCCATCTCTAGACTGTAACTGCCCTCACAAACAATTACTAGTAACCTTGCCAAATCAGTGCAGTCTTAGTGATTTAAAAAAACTTTTATTATTCCTTATTATTTTTATTACAGCAATGTTTAGAAACCCCAGAGGACATTCAGTGAGACAAGATAATGGAAACACAAAAAGAGTCTCTATACAGAGCAGCTTGCATTTAAAATATACAAGACAGATGGAGGATGAATAGGCAGAGAAGAAGAAAATGATTTGCCCTAGGTTGCAAGAGAGGTCAATAATAAATCTTTGAACAGAAATGCGAAGTCCTGATCCTGTGTCCTACTTGCCTCCACCATTTGGGAAACAAGTTGATACCAGCAAACTAATTTTCACTTTTGAACTTGCTTCAAGACATATGAAGCTTGTGTATGAATACTGTCTTCTAAGAGAAAGTTGTAATCTGGTGTTCAGGGAAAAATAGTATAGTGTATGTAATACTAGATTTTTTATAAATAGAGAGAATGTAATGTAGGGCTACAGAAACATATGGTAGTACAATCTCACAGATTTAGCCTTTGCAGAATTGTATATATGCATTGTTTTCTACCAAACCAAACATCTTCAGCAATGGTAATCAACATATTGGTTTGCTTAAACTTTTGAAGTGATTGTATCCTGAAAACTAAGTGTAACAATAACAATACAGGCATTTTATGCTTATTAGTTTCACTGCCTTGTTTAGCCAATACAATCCATTTACAAGTCAAAAGAGCTTTTTTCCAGTTCTGGCACTGAATACTCAACTAGAGATCTAACATTTAAGTTGAAATATTTATTCCTCTTGTTATCATTAGTGGTAAAGGGTTGAATTTTGCCAAATGTGTGAAGCTGAACAGAATCTATTTAATTTACTTCTACTTATATTGATTCAGCAGTGCTAAATAGCAGGAACAGGACAGTTAAGCAGGGAGATAAGACTCAATGACGCACCAGGAACAGAGAGTTGCTGAGTAAGAAGCAGCCATTTCTATTCCTTTCCTTCTCTTTCTGGCATTGCCATAAAATCACTTCACTAGGGTCAGTAATTGGCAAACAGTACTTAATTCTTAAAACAAAGTTCCAAACTCTTAAGTTGCTAAAGACGTGACAGTACAAAATCAAAGTCATGGGCCTTGTTTTAAGAAAGTGGATCAGTAAACACTCAAGTTTAAGCATGAGTACTCAGTGGGATTACTGATGCACTTTACATTAAATTTATGCCTTAATATTTTGATTAATTGGAGCTGAAATCCCACCCACCATTCACTCTTCAGGCTTTGAAAGGTTTTATTTTATTTCTGGGGTAGTTTATTGAATAGGCAAGTGTCAACATAAAGAGGAGAAAAAATTCTATTGATCATTGTTTTTCTATTTTCATCATTAGTAGCATCTAAAATGGTATTAGAAATACAGTAAAAAAACAATATTTTGGGTTTACACACACATTTTCTGTGCATTCTACAGCATATTCTATATGTTGAGATGCACTGTTTTTTCCCCCCAGTATAATCAATTTGTTAGGTTCCCCATTGTACTTTTTTGTTCATTCCCAAAGCAACAGGAGGAAGAAGAGTTTCTTTCAAATAGTAGAAAGTGACTGCTGGAAAACCATAAAAATTAGTTCTCAGCATACTCCAGTATTTTGGGGGGCTATACCTACCGGAAACTGCTTTTAATTGACTGAATACTTCAAGATATTTTAAAATAATATGCCTGAGTTGTTCATAAATTAGTCATGACATTACACCAGACAATCCAAAGAACAATTTTCATTTTACTTTCTATTTTACTACAGCATTTTTGTCATTTGCATGTTATTTTTCATACTGTGTATTATTAAAAAAAAATCTAGAAGCCTAAAACTACTAAATGTTTTCAGTTTAACTGAATACTGTGATGGAAAACAAGATGATCAAGAAATAATTATATCCTGTCATGTGATTATTGCCTTCAAAAGTTTTGGCTGGCCCCCCCCCCCAACTACATTGACTTCAACAGACTGAGACCAGTTTATGTCAGTTAAGGAGTTACTGTATTTGTCCTTCTTTTTTTTTTAAGGTAGAAAATCATTTTAGATCACCTATCTAATCTTTTCCCTCAATGACGTATGCTATCTTTTTCATTCATGAGAGGTAGAAAGTCCAGGCTTGGCTATAACACTCTTGTTTGCTACATAACAAATAGCATTATATTTAAAGAAAAATTTGAATCCCTAGCTCAAAGCACTTCACAGAGATGAGCACTGTTCTCCTGTTCTAGAGTTGGGGATAAGAAGGGACAAGAGGAACTAAATGCCTTGCACAAGGTCACATTGGGCAGCTTGTAGCAAGGTCAGGCAACAAATCACTCCCAATTCTCAGTGCTCAGCTCTGCCACCCAAGCTACAAGTTTTAGAGCACAAAAAGCTTTCACAGATGTGCTGCTGGGACCTTGGCACTCCTGAACAAACATCACAACAGGGGTCAAACCTAGATTTTGAAAGTGTCCACATAACGAAGAAACATTAAGCAACAGCGTTCACCTACATTTTGAATATGTGAGCCCACCTAAGAAATATTAAACACCAATATTAAACAGAAAACTCCTAACACGTTCTGTTTTCAGCCAACAACAAATAAACATGAAGACACCATGCAAAAGCCCAGTGCTAAAGAAACCTGTACAATTGATACACTTCTACCTAGCCCCAAGGTTTGCCAGCAATGAAGCAGAGCAGCTGGCTTTGAGGGGAGACTGAAAGCTCTCCTCTTTCAGTCTTCCCTCTCTCCCAATGGGGAAAACAGCTAGACTGCTTTCCAAAGGGAAGCAGAAAGATACCAGAAAGACATGAAACTGGGCAAAATAAATATAGATATAGATAACCTGAAGAATCTAGGGGTCTGGTCGTCATGGAAACAAGTTCCCACTAATGAGCTTTCCTGGATAAGGGTGATGAATGTCCCAGTCCCATAAATTAGTAGGATCCAGGCACGATTAAGAGTCAAGGGAGGGCCAAGCCTGGATGCAGACCCTGGATCTCAGTTTGACCTTTCCATCAGTGTACTGAGCTGGGCTCTTCACATCCCCTGTGGGCTGCCTTTCTGCTGGAGGAGGCACAGAAAGTTTCCCAAATCCGAGCTGAGAATGGGGCCAGGTAGAAAAGGGGGTGTGGGGATCTGCCAAGACCTTCCCGCCCCACCCCGTGCCCTTCTCACCTACCTGCAAAGCGGCGGCTGCCAGGCAGCAGGACCCGGTGCCTGTAGGTTTCTCGTCAACAGGGAGTCTCCTGCCTTTCACATCACCCCCTCGGCTGCCCCCAGCCCTCCCGAAACAGGGCCGCTGGGGTCTGCCCCCGCCTGGGCGGAGACCAGGCTCGCTGGACCCCTCCCGAGATGCCACTCACCTGGGGGAGGCCGAGGCCGAGCCCGCCCCTGCCCCTGCCCTGCGGGCTCTGCCTGCCGGGTCATCGGCCCCTGCCTGCGGGGCTGGCGCACGCCGGGGCGGGACAGCGCCGCCCGGAGCCTCCTTCCTCCTCCCCGCCGGGGCGGGAGCAGCTTAGCCGGCGCCGGGCGGCAGCATCCCTCCCCGGGGCGGGGGCTGCTCCGCGACCGGGATGGCAGCGAGCGAGCGCCGCCCCCTCCTCCTGCAAGCCACGGCGAGGTGGGGGCGCTCTCGGCTCCGTGCCTCCGCCACAAAAGTTGCGCCCCTGCGATGCCAAGTCGGGCTGTGGGGGCAGTGCTGCGCTCCGGGCACAGCCCCGCCTCTTGCCCCCGCTGGAGGGGGTCTGGCGGGCAAGCGGCCCCTCATTGCAGCTCCCCCCGCCCTGAGAATCATCTCAGACAAGGGTGGGAAGGTGGCGCAGGGGGGTCACCTGGTGCCGGGGGGAAAGAAAACCTGCTCTCTGTGTGGGGATTAAATGGGTTGTGAATAACTTTAAAAACGAAGCAGCGTTGTGGGCAAACAGTCATTCATGCTGTCTTTTCTCCTAGTTGTCACCGGAAGTGGGGGTTGGAAGGGACCCCGGGAGGACACCAGTCCAACTCCTGCTGAATCAGCCCCCACTAGATCATCCTAGCTGGGCTTTCTCTCTCTGGGGCTTAAAAGCCTCCAAGAGTGGCTCTCTGCGTAGCCTGGTCCAGTGCTTCACCACCCTCCTCGTGAGAGAGTTTTTCCTCATGTCTAACCTCAACTTCCCTTGCTGCAACTTGAGCCCATTGCTCCTTGTTCTGTCATCTGCCGCCACTGGGAACAGTGCAGCTCCTCGTAACCAGCTGAAGGGTGGTTTTAAATCCCCCTCGGTCTCCTCTACACAAAATAAGTCCGGTTCCTTCAGCCTGTCCTCATAAACCAAGCCCCCCGCCATTTTCATTGCCCTCCGCTGGACTCCTTCCAACTTGTCTACATCTTTTCCACTTCTCTTCATGCATTTATTTACTACTAGGATTAATGATGGGCTCTAACACATCTATTAGTACCTTTGCTCCAGATTCTTTCTTTCTTTCTTTTTTTGCTGTCCAGAGGGGTGCCAGCTAATGGGGTGGCGGGGGAAGCACTTCATTAAAGTGCTCAGCTCCAGCCCTGCCCAGCTGGGAGTCTCAACAGAGCCTCAGCGAGTGGCTCATTAAGTGCACTGACAGGATCAATGGTTAATGCCCCTGTATGCAGGGGTGTACAGAGTGAGATCTACCGGGTCGGAACAAAGCCCTGTCTAATAAAGACATGGTTACTATGGCAAAGGAGGCGTGTGTTTATGGCTGGTATACCCAGGCATCAATTAGTGCAGAAACCAAACGAAGCAACTGCAAATACAATTTGCTACGGGGATATGGTAAAATACTTGAATAGAATCTCCTAGAAACAGTGACGCAAGTGATAGCCTGGTACCACTGCTGGCAATCAGTAGCCTTTGCTTAGTAACCGGATAATAGTTGGATTCCCACATTTTACTACAAATGAAAAGACCTAAGGTTAGATGGAGGCTGCAGGGGGAAAACACTCTTGACTTCAATTAGCAGGAATTTAAATGAGCTCTGGGGCAGAAGGGTAAAAGTCTGGTTTTTAATGCGATTCCACACAGCACACACACACATACACAGTCACTTATGGTTTCATAGTTCCATATTTAAAGGTGTAGTTAAGCAGTTTTTCAAATGTAACATATTTACTCAGCTGGGAAAAGGTATTTCTATTTCTCTGAGAGAAAGAAAAGCAGAAGAGCTGCAAAAAACCCAAACAAAAACCAAAACCACAAAAAACAAACAGAAATATCCTCAGGTGCTCATACAGAAGAAACCAGGCAGTTTTAATAGGGAAGCTGTACAGTGATTTATGAGATCAGTGCTTGGGCTTCCTTGTCCAAACACTCCCACCCAAAGCACACTGAAACCTGGCAGGCATTCAGAAAACAGTGATCATGACTTCCCTTTAGGGTTGCCTTAAATTGACAAGTTTACCAATGGTCTCTTGTATGTAAATTATATTCCAAATAAGGTGTATGTTTCTTCTACGGTGTATTGCATAAACTATGCAAAACAGGGAGGTCTGTAGAAACTGTCACAAGAGTGATGATGACTCATACTAGCCAAATGTGTATTATTTACTGTTTGTGGCTACAGCCACATTTCAAGTAGGCTGCTTAATAACATAATCTGCACATTCAGAACTGCTGAGGTTTAATTATGATATGGAGGAAATGAAGTACCATTTCTTATCCAATCTCTCTCTTTCTCGCTACACTAGCTTAACAAACTGTCCCGTGTGATAGCTTCATATCCATTAACTTAAATATAGAACTTCAAGCTGCTGAGATACACTTTAGATATATAGATATTGTATAGGCAAAACAGTGTGATTACAAAATCTGTTTATAAAATTAGGGAAATACGAAGTGTGATATGCATACCTTTTATGCTAGGCAATCCAGTCAGCCATCTGAAAGCTGCAAAAGGTGTTTTTTAATTTTAGAATTTTAAATGGAGATCAAATTCACCATCCTGCCCCTATCCCTTACAATAGGCTCTTTCAGTATGCAATTGTAATAAAACTACACAGCTCTATACCACAGGGCAAAGATAGCTCTTTTACAAATAGGAACGTGGGTGGGAGAATGTTAATATTTCATATACTAATTGTAGTAGCTTTTCCAATTATGCAGGGAAATTAGTAGATTAGTTTATCCATTTAGTACTATGTAAGTGCTCCATACTTTCACTGAGTCCCCAAACTTCTAAACCCAAAGGACAAGATGCTGAATGAAAATTTAGAGTTGAAGGGAAAGTAACAACCAGCTATTCCAAGTCCATATTTTTTTTTCTATTTTGTTTTGTCAGTAAGCATATGCAGACAACCTTGATGTCAATGATGTGGGCTCTCCCATGACAATCCTTCTCTGGTGAAATGCTATGCATCAAGGAAATTCTCACCAGCCTGAGGCAAAGATTCAAAAGTAGGTAGCTCCTGGTGAGCATCACAAACTTCCTTTCCTTTCTCCTGCCATTGTGACACAGTATTTAGCAGAATTTACAGATTCATTGGACTCTAACATGGCTGTGCTGTGAGGGCTTCTGCTATGGTCTCAGACTCAAAAGACATGTTTTAAATAGCTATGAAACTTCCCTCCAATTTCCAAGACAATAAACTAATAACTCCCTGAAGAGGGTTTTTTTTAAATGGTGAAACTGAAATACGTACAGGCTACACACTTTCCCTAAGGTCACACAATAAAATCAGTCAGTCTTAGTCCAATGCTTTAACCCAGTGGTTCTCAACCTTTTTACCCTGATGGGCTGGATGGGTGGTGCCTGGTCTGTTTGTGGGCTGGATCCAGCCTGTGGTCCCAATTTGGTGCCCAGGGTGGGTGTGGCAGGGCCCCATCCAGCTGAGTGGCATGGGCAGTCCATGCTGATCCAGTTGTGTAGGAGAAAGGGAGTATGGCCTGGCCATGATTCAGCTTCACAGGCAGAGGGGGCATGGCTTAGCTCTGATCTGGCTTTGTGGGGGTGGTCCAGCTCTGATCCACAGTATGGGTCTTGGGAATTTGGCAGCAGGTGATGGTGGCAATATTAATTGCCGCTGCCAAATATCCTGACCCATGGGAAGCCCTGAGAGCTGGATGCCATGGCTTCATGTACTGGATTTGGCCCACGGGCTGGAGGTTGATCACCCGTGGCTTAGTACAAAAGTCCTGATAATGACTGGGGTCTTTGGTTGCTACTGCCATAATCATGTGAAAAATAATAATACCATAATTTCTCAGACACTTTCTTCCAAGATCAGCCCCCAAAATTGGGTTGTGTGTATTTAGGAGAGAAGCTGTATTTTTGTTGGTGATAGAAGCGCCCTAGTTTGATCCCTGCTACACAGACTCCTCAGGGTGTCAATGGCCCATTAATGGCCCATTATTCTTCACTTCACAATTATTAAAGATCATCTCTTCTTTTTAATGGTCTTCCACTAATGAAGCTAACCTTAGGGGATTTTGCCATCTGCTAGGGCTTCCAGTCTCTTCTCCTATTTCACAGCTTTTTAGCCCTTGTCAAAATCAGAGGTCCACCCATGCAGACCAGCCTTCAGAAACAGCTAGGTTAGTAGGCTAAAAAAACAGGGTATAGATGTCACCCCACTATTTTTTTTCCTAACAAATTAGCCGAGGCAGAATGTTTGGTGCCTAGGGTGTTATTGGGGGAGACAGATAAAGGAGGAGGAGTATCCTTCTTGCGCAGCGGTTGTAGCATGGGGTACTTCTACCTCTGCTCAAACTCCCTCAACATGGGCTGTGGCAGCCTGGGATGCTGTGGCAGCCTGGGATGCTGCCATTATGGTGCCCTATTTGAATTGATGCTAGGAACTGGTGGTCTTCTCCCCTCCACAAGTTATGCTACTACTGGGTTACAGTCCAATCCTGCAAACATGCATGGGTAGCTTTAGGCACATGAGTACTCCCACTTACTTCAGCAGGAGGAGGACTAAACCTTAGGCTTTTAGCATAACCAGTTTACTTCTGACATGCCAAAGGCCAGATCCTGCAAAGATGTGTATGCACAAGTTAAGCATACCTGCAAGTCCTTATAGAGCGGCCCCTAAATCTCTAAGATATCATTAATAGAGCATTTAGCTTCACAGAGCCTTCAATTCTATGAAGCTTTTTCTTTGAAATTTTAAGCAGCTTTATACGCTATGTAATTGTCATCTTACAGTTAGTTAATTTGTTCTTTATTTTACAGTGTTGCAAATATTAAATTATTCATTATTATTTCATTCCTACAATTGTGACAACAGAGAATGTCTTGTTATATGATTCTTTTTTGATTTGGCTGATTTACCTCCACTAATGTCTTAATTGTTTTTGTTGAACTACTACCATATCTTTTGTTGTGGTCAAATGCATGTTGTTTTTACACAGTACAAGGGAAAGAGGTAGTGTGTTAACCATCTGTCATAACTCATTTTTAATTATCATCAAGAGGAACTTCTTTCCTGGGCATTTTTGTAGAGAATATTCATGCTGGCTAGGTATATCCCAGCTACCAGATCATACCAGATGAGAAGTTTTGACATCTGCAGTGAATTAAGTGTCAAACTGCTGACTGTGTGTTGGAGAGGTCCAAGCTCAGGTGGTTTGGAACTAGCCCTAGTCACCACATGGCCTTGGAAGATTGCCAGAGGTTTCCAAATTCAAATGTCAAGGAAATGACTCAGGGACAGACCTTAGAGTTCTTGGCCAGACTACATATAGTATTTCCAAGATGAAACTGTGATATCCCCGGGACCAATATCTGAAAGGTGGCCCAGAATCAGCAATGCTGGCACACATTGCTTTAGACATTTCTGGAGCCATGACTTTGGAAAGGATCAGCTACAGTGGAAATGTTTCATTGCTGATTGATTTAATTTGTGTTGTAACAACAGAGAAACAATAACATGGAGAAACATAACATTTAAGTGGAAATTTGAAAATGATGTTCATGCAAGTACATACACCTATACACACACAAATACACATTTGCACCTCATCTGTATAAGGATCTGCACCCATTCCTTTTTCATACAGGTTTGAGCTAATTCATAGTCATTAAGGGCCAAACCCTTAAACTGATTGTACATTAGGCCCTTACGACAGTGCAAAACTGATAAGAGTAGCAATCCAACCTCTAGGGATCATAGACTCAACACTGATACTGGAATGAAGGGCTCAGCTATTGAGGAGGGAGCTCATTCACACTTCCACCCACTGAGCAGTCTATTGTGGAAGCTCTCTTTCCTATCCAAGTCAGACTCCAGCATCCCCATCCCACTAAGCTGTCAGAAGAAGGGAGAGACAGAAGGGTAACTATATTTAAGCAAGTAAATAAAAAGTATCAGTTACCTCTTAGTAAAGGATGTGAACTGGGGGACATTTCCATTTATGAACTGTTAAAATTTGTCATGAAATATCACACAAATAGATTTCATAGACATTAGGGTTGGAAGGGACCTCAGAAGATCGAGTCCAGCCCAACGCCCAAAGGGCAGGAAGTCAGCTGGGGTCATAGGATCCCAAAAACATAAGCATCCACTTTTCTCTTGAAGGTGTTCAATGTGGGTGCTTGAACCACTTCTGCTGGCAGGCTATTCCAGACCTTGGGGGCTTGGACAGTAAAGAAGTTCTTCCTTATGTCTAGCCTGAAATGGTCTTGCAGGAGTTTATGACCATTCGACCTCGTCATCCCTTGGGGTGCTCTGGTGAACAAACGTTCCCCCAGATACTGGTGGTCACCCCGATAAACTTATAGGTGGCCATCAGACCATCCCGGAGCCTGCACTTTTCCAGGCTAAAGAGCCCCATGGCTCTCAGCCTGTCATCGTAAGGTCTGTTTTCCTGACATCTGATCATGAGCATGGCTCTTCTCTGGACTCTCTCAAGCTTCTCCACATCCTTTTTGAATTGTGGAGCCCAAAACTGGACGCAGTACTCCAGCTGCGGCCTCACCAAGGCTGAATACAAGGGGAGAATGATGCTCCGGGATTTGCTTGAGAACCATCTATGGATGCAAGTCAATGTTTTGGTCACTTTACTAGCTGCAGCATCACATTGAAGGCTCATGTTCATCTTGTGGTCAATGATGACCCCCAAGTCTCTTTCTTCTGTAGTGCAAATAGGTTGTTTATCTCTCATTAGCATAAGATCACCAATAAACATCTTTAGTTTGGATATGATTCTTAACCAGGGTGCTGGGGCACTGGGATGCTGCCAGATCCTTTGAAAGGGCGCATTAGGTATGAAGAGGTAAATGAGGTATAAGGAGATAAACAGATAAGTATATAAATGCAGGCCTGCGTGAATGATCCTCCACCCCTACTGCTCAATTCATCTACATGGGCGTAACCATTAATGTATAAATTATTTTTTGCTCAATTCACGGAAGTTATAGAGGGATGCTTCAAGTCCAGTCAGGGGTGCTTTGATTCCAGTGGGTGCCTCAAGTCCAACAAAGTTAAAAATTGCTGCTCTAACCCTTCAGATTCCCCTCCCTTTCAAATGGCTGAGGAAAAATATGACTCTTCCACTGTGTAAAAAATATTAATAAAGGTAGGCTCTGATGAACCATAATGAGGGATATGAGCTTGAGTCAAGGGGCTTTCATAGGCCTCAGTTCCATGACAGGTACAATGGAACTATGAATAAAAGCTTGGTGCAGAATTCATTGGTCCAAGATGATGCTATGATATAACAACACAGAAACAATAACACAGAAAAACAAAACATTTAAGTGGAAATTTGAAAATGATGTTCATGCAAGCACATACAGCTATACACACACAAATACAGATTTCTATCCTATCTGTATAAAGATCTGTACCCATTCCTTTTTCATAAATGTTTGAGCTAATTCATAGTCATTAAGGGCCAAACCCTTAAGCTGAGCAAATCTACCCTGCAGGGCTCCTGATTCCAGCCTGGCAGTCACTCGCATTAATCACATGCTATTTTCCCTCAACTTGACCCCAACAGCTCTCTCCTCTATGAGAAGGTGTCTACAAACCCTAAATCAGCCTCTGGGGTCATGGATCTCAGCCAGATCAGAGAGCAATGCAAAACAGAGGTAGCAAGAGCTCAAATTTGGCCCTTTATATGAAATCCCTAACACTACAAAAATAATTAAAAAGAGATGCACAATACAAAAAGTGGCAGAAATAATTTTAACACAATTTCAAGTTAAGGAGAGACTTATGCAATCAAGGGGTGCACCCACACATGGAGACACGTGAATTTGCAGCAGCTCAAATAGCAGTGGGTCAAATTTGTGCCAGAGATTTGTGCCTCAGCATATGTGTGTGAACATACACTTTGTTGTGGGGCAAATTTTGCCACTTGGGACAAACTGACCCTGCCCAGCTCCTCCCAGATCTTCAGCCAAGGGGAGCTAGAAGCTGGGGCTAGCATCATCACACCCCCAAGTGGTTTCTGGGACTAGGAACCCCCCCAGGCAAGAGTCTCATGTCCCAGCACCAGTGTGGGCACGGGGTAGGGCTTCAATGTGGCAGATGCCCCTGAAGCTGTGGCTCCCACCAGAAGGTCTTGTCCCATCTGGCAGCTGGGCATACATGGTATGAGATGTGTTGGGGGATGTGGGGTTTTGGGGGGAAAGGGTGTGGGAGGTGGGTGGGGGTTTGTGGGAGACTTGGGGGCATTGTGGGTGGGTGTAGGGTTGGGTGTAGGGTAAGGTGAGGATTGTGGGGCAGTGTGAGGCTTGTGCGGGGTTTGAGGGTGGGTATGTGGGTAGAGGGGTTGTGGGGGTTGTTTAGGGGTGTGTAGGTGGATTGTGAGGGAGTTTGTGGGTGTGGGGGGGACTATGTGGGTTGGGGAGGACTGCTTGGGATGGCTCCACCCCCACCAAGCTGTCCCACAGTAGCAGTAGAAGCAGTGCCTGTCAGGCGCTGATGCCTGTTCCTGACAGAGACCCTTGGCAGCACAGGGCCTCCACAGACTGGCAGCTGAACATGGGGCTGCCCCAGCCAGGACTGCACACCTATGGACAGAACTGGGCCAGCTTCTGCTGTCATCTGGGGCTTCCCGCACTGCAGGCAGAAGTTGCATGCCCTTGGACTGGGCCAGGTCCTGCCTGAATGGAGCCAACCAGGCCCAAGGGTGCACAGGGCACATGGAGGGAAGGACCCAGCTTGGCCTGAGAGTGCGCAGCTTCTGCCTGCAGTGTGGGAAGCCCCAGGTGACAGCAGGAGGCAGCCTGGTTCTGTTTGAGGGCACGTGGTCTGGGCCAAGCTGGCCCCATGTGCAGCTGGTCTAAGGTAGTCCTGTGCCACCAGGGGTCTCTGCCAAGAGCAGGCATCAGCACCCCAATGTCCACTGCTGCTGCGGCAGGGGGGTTGTGTGTGTGTGTGGGGGGGGTATGAGCCATGTGGGAGGGCTGTGAGCCTTGTGGGAAGGCAGGCAGTGGACCCACCACTCCTAAGCAGCCCCTACCACCCCCACAGTCCCTCCACTCCCACAAAGTCCCCCCATACTCACACACAGTACCCCCCACCCATACAGGCCCCTCCCCTCACATCCCTACTTAAGTGGGACAGCGCTTGGATCAATCCACCGCTGCAGCCTTGCCCTGATCCTATTTTTCACAGTACACTGAGGTAGTGTGCTGGGGCAGCAGGGAATGGGGCAGCCATAGAGATGCTCTGGCCATGAGCTTGAGCATCTCTGGAGGACCCAGGCTCTGATTGCTTCACTTTTTTCTGTTGTGTTTTTGTTTGATACGGGATTTCCCAGTATCAAATTTAGAATCCGTGCTGCATATAACATTTTATTTATTCTTAGTGTGCCTCTTGTGGCATCTCAAACCACTTTGAAGTGCTGCATCAGTCACATGCACACTCACCTGGATGCACCCAAGGGGTCAATAGAAGCATTATTTTATGTATATATCTTGCTTGATTTACAATTAAGGAAGCAAGGCAATGCATCTCAACTAAAATTCCTGTACATTTTAATTAGCTATGATATCATTCACTTGTCCTAAATTATTGCATAAACTATTAAACTGTTGTTACACCTCACCACAAGCGGCTGCACTTTAGGGGTGAGTGAAATGATTATTTGCCACATACATTTTGTAGAGGTATGAGAAGAACCATATCAGTAAAAGTTTATTATATTTTACTAGGAGATATCATATTTAGTCAAATAAATACAATATGAGGTTTCCCCCTAGTCAGCATGGGGATAAAAGTCCCTTGTCATATAGTTGCATACAAGGAAACCACATTAAATACACGGTCTATCATTAAATTACTGCCAAAAGCAGCTTGTTCTCAGTAATGGAAACCAAATATGAAGTTGATTAAATGTAGCCAATACAGTGCATGGCCTGTATTGGGCAAACATGTTGATGGGAACCTATCAAAAGGATAGGTTAGTACAACTCACCTGAATAAGATACATGGTAGTGTCCATTGAGTGCAGTCCTCATTAGCACCAGCTGTTTTTCTAAAGTCCTGGTGAGGACATGGCATATATTTTGACTTCTTTTTCACTCCCACAGCTGAGGTGTCCCTTTATTTCCCATTTCAAATGATTCCTGTTTCTTTATCAGCCTTAAATGTCTGGCAAACATCACAAAATGGGCCCACAAACAGTTCACCCAGAATTCTTCTGTTGCTCCCTTTCCCAGCCTGGCACATATGATTAGCGTGGACCTGCCCTCCATGGGCACGTGTCCTTGCAGCAGCTCAAATAGAAGCAGTGAAAATTTGAGCTGGGGCTTTTTGCTTCAGCACATGTGCCCGGACATGCATTTCATTGTGGAGCAAATTGTGCCACCTGGCTGGCTTCTCCCAGCTCTTCAGCCAGGGGGAGCTAGAGCCCGGGGCCAGCACCTGTGCTGTCCCCAGTAGTATAAAAAGCTGCCCTGGCAAGTAGCTCAGGGCTGCTAGCTCTCAGGAGCTTCTGGGGTCCAGCCAATTGGTACCTGGAGACACTAACCCTTGTGCCAGCTGGACTGCTGAAGCAGCCCTGAGAGTTCCCTGCACCCTCTACCCATTGCAGCAGTCTGGCAGTGGGGGCTGCTGCCTGGCTGTGACCTGCTGCATGCCTGCCAGACCCAAATGAGGCATCTGCACACCTGCCAGACTTGAATGGGGACTGTAGAGCCAGTAGAGGCATCTGCCCCTCTGGGCCAGCTGCCAGTAGACTGCGGTTGCAGGGTTGGCCTTTCTGTGGCACTGCTGCCATATGTGCCCTTGCCCTGCCATCTGGGCAGCTATCACCTGGAAGATGTTCTGGGTGTTGTGGTCTGCTTGGAACTGTCAAAGCATGTCCTCCTGGCCCCATTTGGCCAGGAGGTCACCCACAGCCAGATGGGTCCAAGGTGCCAGCTCTGAGCAGGCAGGGTCCTGCGACTGGCCTTCCTATCAGGAATTCTAATGTTCCATATCTGAAAACTGAAAAATCCCTGATAAAAAAATCCCAAAGTCACTCTATAAAATACTCCCAAATCCATGTTCCTCCACAAGTAAAACAAAACACCACTATAACGAGAAAGAGAGAGTGAGGCAGAGACAGCAATCAGTTGGACAATGTTTTATTGAAATATTTATACTGTTAAAGCAAGTCTCTTATCATAAATAATAAATACAGGTTTCATGAATTCATGAATACATATTTTGCTGCCCTCCCACAGGGTGATGGCCCCCACACAAGGGGTTCATCCCCCACACAAGGGGAATCAGCCCCTACACAAGGGGTTCAGCCCCCCAACAGAGGGTTCAGCCATCACACAAGGGCTATGGCCCCCCAACAGGGCGTTTGTCCCCCAAACAAAGGGTTCGGCCCCCCAACAGGGGCCAAATGGCCCCTACAGGGGCTACCACCGCCTGCAAGG
>NW_017728931.1:20386585-20404348 GCF_001723895.1 Crocodylus porosus | reverse complement strand
GGGAGGGCTGGCGGAGGGAGGGGCCAGCCTCAGCAGGGGTCAAGGGGCCTGTGAGAGTGGGCAGGGCTGTTGGAGGTCCCCCCCATGGTCCCCTCCCCTTCCCTCCAGGCCCCTCCCCCTTACTTACCAGCACCGGGACTGGTGCTGAAACATGTGGCCTGGCCGGCCATGTGTTTCAGCACCATGGCGAGGAGCCAACCATAGAGATGCTCTGGCAGGCCCCTACCAACCCCCCAGAAGCTCCCGACCCCTGCCATGGATGGCCCCTCCCCCCGCCACAGTGTTTTCATGGGGGACCCAGCCTCCGGTTGCCTCAAGGCACAGTCTCAGACCATGCCCTGCCCCGCTTTTTTAAGTTTCAATTTTTTTAGACCCCTGGATATCCTGGAACATTTTTTTATTTCCGCACGTGCCTGTTGCCCCACCTCAAAGGGGTTTGAGGCAGGGCAAGAGGCACATGCGTACTTGTATGGATGTGCCCCATGAGGTAGATACAGGTTGCCTTGTACCTTATCTGCATATATATTTTTGCAGCATCCCAGGACTTGTGACAAGAACACCTGGTTCCAGTCATGAGTGGGGATGGGAATTAGCATGCAGATCATTTGGAGGAGGGAAGGGTGTGATAGCTGGAGTATATACATATGCTGAGCAGTGCTGAGCTGTGGAGTCACCATGGCTTGAAATGCTGTTGACTGGTGGGGCCCAGCTCACTGAACTGTATGGTAAGTCATGAGCCTTTTGACTTTGGACTAATATCATGCATAGTTTGTACTATATATAAATGCTGCTTAAAAATGTGTTTATGGAGTACCTGAGCTAAAACTTGCAGCAGTGTCAAAAAATTTAAATGCAGTAATTCTGGATTAACAAAATCTATAGGCACTATATGCAAATTATTACATCTGTGTTTCAAGGTCAGTGTTTTCAAATTTGCTTCTCACTTCTATGTACTCCAGACATGCGTGGACAGTTGATTCCCTGGGGACAAATAGCAGCGGCACACCTTGTTCCACCATTTCTTGTCCCCAGGGAACGCTCATGCCACATGTACTTTGGTGTGTGGGTGGGGTATGGGAGGCTGAGGCCAGCACTGTGCTAGCCCCAGCAGCCTTACTTGAGGTCCTGGGGGCCTCCCAGGGCTGCAGCCACAGTGATTCTGCCATGCAGGGCCTGGCTGGCAGTGAAGCATGCCTCTGGGTGGGCTGGTTCCATTTTCCACCGGTGCACACTGGCTGAGTGTGTGTTGTTCTGGGTTTTTTTTCAACTTTTGCCTCCATGAGCACATGCTCAGACAGCATGCCGTTGCAGTGCAAAGACCACCAGACTGTGTGGTATGTGGCACTGCAAACATGTTTGCAGCACCACATACTGCACGACCACACGTGTCTGGATGTACCCAGGGAGTGCAAGGCCTGACAGTAAGGAGTGGGAGGGAAGTGGTTGCAGGGGGCAAAAGTGTGTAGGGGGGGTGGGGATAGAGGACAAGTGGATTACCTGGCCCCCCAGATTTATTTCCCCTGCTGTAGCAGTAGGAGGGGGACAAATTCAAGGCAAATTTCCAATAATGAGATTTATACATTTTTCACAAATTTACATTTTTCATATATAGAATCTAATTATTTTTTGGGGGGGTCATCTTATATCTGAGTAAATACAGCAGTAAACCAGACTGGGGAGGAGGGTAAGTGGGGGATCTGGTGGCCATCTATAATATCTGTGTTCTTGGGGCTAGAACACAAATCCTAGATTTCATTTTTTTCTAGGCCTTGCCTCTGACTGTCAATGTGACCTTGGGAACCTACTTAACTTGCATAGGTTTCAGTTAATCTATCTGTAACATGGATATAGTCATGCCTGTATCTTGGAAAAGCTGAGAGACAATTTTTCTTCTGCAGAGTATTTTAAGACTCCAAAATGAAAGTTCTTATGCAATGTGCATTAGTTGCAGTATAGTATTACTATAGGTTCTGTTGGATCTTGACTCATGCTCCATTCCCTTTGAGTTGTTTCAGAGGCTAAGAGGGACCAGAGGATTTCCCTAGAACAATTTCTGACTTTTGAGAGTCAGTTATGCTGAGTCTATAACACCACCTTTTTTACCCACCTCCAATGCACAGGAGAATACTAGAAGGGTTGTATATTATGAGTGCATGCTAGGAACGGGAGGTAGGGCATGGGTGCATGGAGTTACAGTCTGGTGATTCCCATCTGGTGGGACTCCCTTAGTGGGTCATTATGAGCCGGAGAAATTTAGAGAAACACATGCTAGGTTATGATCCACGCGCCAGTTTTGCATTCCACAAAGCTGTGCTGAACTGAGCTCTGTCACAGCTAAGGACCTAGACCAGTATTCTCTTATAAGGGAGGTGAGAGGAGTGTTTTTCTTTTCACCAGTAAAGGTTTTATTTTGATGGGTGTTCCAAATGAGATTTTCCCTAATCTGCTGTGTAATCCATTCAGACAATCTCTATGTAGGCACATTATATTAATCCCTGTTATTATAGAGAATCCATGGAAAAGGCCAAGATGTGTATTACTTATTTTTCAGCATTTCATTGGAAATATTCCCTGCAATTTCTGCCTAATAAAATATATATATTAGAATAAGAAACAGAGCAAAACCAAGTGGTATGTCAGCTAAGGGATTTCTCTGTTGTATGGTAATAAATGGCACAAAGCTATGTCAAGAGGTTTTTAAATGTCAGCTGAACCCAGAGTTTGGAGTCTATTCTCTAGAATCGCTTATGTTTTCCTTTATACTCAATCTCCATGGAATCTATCATTGCATAGCAGACACAAAATAAATTGTAAAATCATCATGTAACTAGGTTTCTTTTCTACAACATTTTATGTTCAACGGTTTTATCCTTGGCCTAGGGATTTTCATACAATAAATAACTCCCATCACTATTAATGGGAGTGACTTGTATAAATCCCTTGTGCATTAATGAGAGATTAGACCTAGCACAATGTGCCACCCTTTTTTGCTTAAAATGTTGTTGATGAACTGAAGGAGACTACTAAGGGCTCCTTTAATCCCTTGTTGAAATTCTGCCACCAGAAAAGGATATTGGGATGATTACCTCTCTCTGAGGAAATTGACCCTTCTCTAGATACTATTAATTTACCCCTTCCAAAGACTTTTGTGATCCCTTGGGATCAGTTATGCTTATAGGACAAATGAACCAAACTGCACCAAGTATCAGATAGTCTCGAAGTATCGCCTAGGCCAGGGCTGTCCAAATGGAGGCCCATGGGTCATGTGGCCCACAAGCAGTTTATTTGCATCCCCAAGCTCCTGCTAGGCCATCACTCTCCTGAATGCTACAACTGCAACAGCAGCTGGTGGCTTCAGATTCCCCCTCCCTCCTGTAGCTGTTGTTTACTGCCCCCACCCTAGGGAGAAGGGCAGTGCCATACAGGGTGGGAAACAGAGGATGAGCTAGAGGCCATGCAAGGTCTGCACCCTCCATGGCCCAGGGACCTGTGATTCACCTTGGTGCAACCTGCACAGCATGCAGCCCCTAGTGGTTTAGTCGGAGGGGTGTGCAGCCTGCTAGCTATTTGGAAACTGGGCAGCCCTAGGAACCCTCAGATTATGGGCACACATTTCAAAAGGGGAGCCTTTCCTAAAGGCGGCAGCTGATGTGTTTTAATTGTTATACATGGACAAGCTAGGAATGATACAATGCAGTAAAACTGCTTCAAATTCAACCCTGAATGAAGCAGAGTTAAAGTTGAAGCAGAGTTAAAGTTATTTGTATTTCTTGCTTGTCCACATGTAATAATTGGAATGTGACAGCTGCTGCCCTTCCAAAATGTTCCCCTTCTGAAACATGGGGATGTTTGTGTTCAGCTTCAGATGTACGTGTCCATACCCTTATATAGCATCTTCACTGTTCAGTTCTGTGCTATGCTACCTTCAATCTACTCAAGATAACATTTCAATTCATACTACAACCTAAGAACCAAATGTTGTGTCCCTGGCACTCTCTAGGCTTCCACCAAAGATCAAAGTTGCAATATGCTGGCCTCTCAAAGTCTATCTCTGGCATGCTTAACAGCAGTGGTGCAGCAGGGAAAATGTGTTCTTGTATTGTTTTAAGTGTTATGGGTTGTTGGAGATTTGCTCTTCGGTGGCAGACTCAAGAATACACATGCTGACTTACCCCTTATGACTTAGAAACCTAAGGATTTACAATCTCTGCTGTTATAGCTTTGCTAGCATATATTTTTTTACAGAGTTCAATGGTGGAGAGATGGAGTACGCCAGCAAGAGAGAGGAGTTGTCCACCACTTTATCTATGCCATCTCCCTGAGTAGTACAAGCTATGCCAACATAAGTTCTCTTCTAACAGTAAAGCTGTCAAATCTGGGGTTTTGATGACATGGCTGTCAGCTAGAAGTCATGACCTCTTCAAAACCCTTTCCAATATAGTTCTTAGAGCAAAACTTTGCAGGCTGAATCAGACCTAGGTCACAAGATTCCTCATTCACTTAGGCTCAGATCCTCAAAGTTATTTAGGCACTGGAATTAAATATCTTTGAGGATTTAAATGAACACTTTACCCTCACTAAGTATAAATTCACCTACCTGTGCCACTACTTCCTGACTTGTTTTTATGGAAAACAAGAATGTCCAGAAAAGAGTTGGGAGTGAAATAGGGAAATGAGAAGGGCTTAACATCAAGTATTGAAAAAAATTACATAAGGTATGGAAAAATGTTTGGTAGGGATTTGCTGTTAATTCAGCCTATGGGTTTTTGAAAAGGTACTCATGACAAGTACTACTATGAGCATTGGCAGCAGAAGTGGGGGCTAATGGGGCTTAGCCCACCCCAAACATGGGGCAGCAGTATGGCTGCAAGGCAGCCAGGCCATGGGCTTCTGGTGGCTGCACCAGGGGTAGGGTAGGAGTGGGAATGGGGCTGGACCATGGGACAGAGTCGCAAGCTGCTTGTCTCGGGGGGCATCCAGCGTGGGGAGTGGGTGGCAGCTGTTGCAACAGAATTTTGCGTCTGGGGCTGTATGGAAGGAGACCATGGTATGGCTCTCTAAGTAGGTCAACCAACTGCACTTTGAATTACCTCGCCACATTTAGATGACATCAGACACCTGAGATCAGTACCATGAGCATGGTTTGGTGATGAGTGCAGAGCCCAAGGAGGTGCTGTGCACAACACCTGTATAAAGGAGTGTGGGGCTTGCCTGTGGTGTGTGCATGTGGTATGGTGATGTTCTATGAGTGCAATGGCATGTTACAGAGAGTGACTGAATACTTGGTGATTTAATAGTGAGACGGACAGTGTACGGGTACGATTGGACCTGTTGAAGGTGAAGAGCAAGGACGAGTGAGGTGCTCTGTGGGGGTGTACCACTGAATACTCCAGAGGCTTGAGGGTCTCCAGCATTTGCTTCCCTTCAATGGACTCCGCAGTGGAGGCAATAAAGGTTGGCTCTCCAGAACTCCGCCCTTCAGGTGCATCTAATGCTTGTGGCAGTGGCCCTTTGCCCCATAGCTGTAAGTATAACCAAACCTACCTCCCTTCTCTGCTCTTGTCCTTTAGTAGTGATAAGTTTGCTAGTTTAGTCAGTACAAGGTAAGCCAACGTCTGTTTGGCATGGACCTGAGAGGCAGATCACCCTCAGGAACCCAGTGACTGTAGGGGCCAGAGTCTAATAAAGATTCCCTTCCCCTTCTTTAATAAAGTTGATATTGTTTTGGATTTGATAGCCTAAGGAATATAGATAGAAATAGATAAACAGTTAAATTATAAAAAGAGTGTGTCATTATTGTGTGTGTGTTGTGAATTCCACTTGCTTACATGTTACTTGGTATTTGTACTTAGTAAACCACTGTTATTCATTTAATTTAATTAACTGTGTTGGCGTGCTAATTAATCAAATCTCAGCATTAATTACCAGGAGGATCAGGTGGTGATTAGATACCAGTGGTGCCAAAAGTTAGCTATCTCCAGGGCTAAAGACCCCCCTCCTCCTTAGCAACTGGACCGAGAAATCAGCTGCTCTTCAGGCAATCCTAATTAACTGATTGAATGCTAATTAAGGTCCCCCACTAACACTGCACACACCCTGGGAAGGCAGGCTGGGGCTGTGTCTAAGCCAGGTTCTTCCCAGCAGGCGGGGGCCGGGGGGAGGAGGGGGTGGTGAAGGTACTGGGAGGGAAAATTTGCCATAGCCCGCCCATCCCCTCTTCCAGTGCTGCTACCTCCCACCCCAAGTGCAGCGTGGCCCAACCCTTCTGCTGGGAAGACCCCAGCTTAGCTCCGGCCCCAGTCTGCAGCTGCAGCTCACCTCCCCATGTGTAGATCCAGGGGCACATGCTCCCTGTGCCCTCCTGGGGTGTATGAGTGTTTATTATTTATACAGCAGTCTATGAGCTAGAGGAAATAGGGATAGAATTGTACCAGGCCCTCAAGCTTAGGGAAATCCCCAAATCATTCGTAATAAACATTAAGATATCATGGGTGCATCTACATGTGTGCCCCACTGCGCTATTCATACTGCACAGTACCTGCTGGTACTGCACAGTCCTGGTGGCGCACAAGTCATTTCTGACCCTACTTTCGCTTGTTGCTACTGGGCATTAGTGCCTGCCAATGCTACATCATCATAGTGACAAGCTACATCACTGTAGCTCATTGCCACAGCAACGCTAGGATGTCATGTAGATGTGTGCAATGAGTAAAGTAATATTTTCAAGTATCATGGGTGTAAAAAAAGAAGTGATTGCTACAAATGCATTAAAAATAATAATTCAGAGAACAGTTCTATTTGAATTCTCAAATTTCCATTTTACAAAATGGCACTTGAGAGGGTTACCAGGATATTTGAAGCCTCCAAATTTCTCACAGGCCCTGATGACAGAGGACTGGAATAATAGGCTCATCAGTGCTACCCTTGTTAGCATCATAACCAAAAGAGACTTGGGGGTCTTGATTGATCACAAGATGAACATGAGGCACCAATGCGATGCCATGGCTGGCAAGGCTAACCAAACTCTGGCATGCATCCATCGATGCATCTCTAGCAAAACCAGGGATGTCATCCTCCCACTTTACTCAGCCTTGGTGAGGTTGCAACTGGAGTACTGCATTCAGTTTTGGACCCCCCAATTCAGGAAGGATGTGAATAAGCTTGAGAAAGTCCAGAGGAGAGCCACCCATATGATCCAAGGCCAAGAGAGCAAACCCTACAAGGAGAGTCTGAGGGACATGGAACTCTTCAGCCTGGAGAAGAGAAGGCTCAGGGGGACTTGGTGGCAGCCTATAAGTACATAAGGTGTGTACATCAGGATCTGGGAGAACAGTTGTTAACCAGCGCTCTCCAAGGAATAACAAGGTCCAAAGGCCACAAACTCCTAGAAGGCCAACTTAGACTGAACATAAGGAAAAAATTTTTCACAATCTGAGTGTCCAGGGTCTGGAACAGACTCCTCCCAGAGGTAGGGCAAGCACCTACTCTGGACTCATTCAAAAGGTGTTTGGATATTTATCTTGCTGGGATCATTTGATCCCCGCAGACTTCCTGCCTATGGCAGGGAGGCTGGACTCGATTGATCTTGCGAGGTCCCTTCTAGCCCCTAATGTCTATGAAGTCTATAAAATCTATTACATCTAGAAATGTGATGACAAGCGCACTATCATGCGCTTAGGGACTAATAGCAGAAACTTCTATTATAATCTACTGGAAATGACTGAGGAGAAAGATAAACAAACAAAAACAAGCCCAATTTTTCTGCCTTTTGAAGAATATGTTTTCTAATGCTGCTGCATGTATTTACATAATAATGCAAATTCAGTTTTTGTCACTTCTTTAATGATAAAAGCAATATTCCCTTAAACAAGATACTACCACTATCAACTACAATCTGAGTCCCCTTACTAAGATTTCTACCTTCAATTTGTTTGTAATACTTTTAACAATCTTGGCAATATGAATTCCTACAGATTCTGTTTTCCTCTGCTTGTATTTTGCTCTGTGGCTACTGCAGGTGAAGCCAGCATGGCCTCAGCCTGTGCATTTCTTTGTTTATTCACATTACAATTAGAAGTATGAGCAGGAATGTGCAGGGGTCTAGGGAATAGTGTTCATTTGTTAGCTTTTACTGCAAACGTAGGAGAAACAAACAAAGAAAAAAGATCAGACACCATTCCATGGTCCTTCTGTGTTGCTAAAACACGACCAGCGCATGAACAGATTTGGTAGAGGTAAAAAGCAAATATTGATTTAATGGAGGTACCCTATCATGATTTGCATCAGCCAATGAGGATTCTTTATGAGCCTGTTCAAGTAGGAGTGGCAGATTTGAAAAACCGTTTTAGTATCTGAAACTATATTCACTATCACAGGAACGTAAGTATATTCATTTAGAGAGGGTGGGGGGCGGGAATTATTTCAGGCAGAAGGCCGCTTAATGAGTTTTGGTGACCTGTCAAGGGCTACATGGGTAGTCCTGCCCCTTGACAGTTGCTGCACCCTCTTGTCACCACCTTGGGACTGGAAGTCCCACCCCCCACTGCCTGACCTTTGCCACCGGGAGTCCTTCCCCTTGCCCACTGGAAATAGTCCTTTTGGGAGGGGGGTTACCATCTTAGAACCAGAAAAAACCCAAATCATACATTAAAAGTCAAATACCCACTATAATATATTTTAATTTTATTACAAAAAATATTTTTGTCATGATTTTTGTTTGCATAGTCTATTCACATTCCCCCCATGGTGCCCACATTCCCCCCATGGTGCAGAAACAGGCAGGGTGCTAAGGGCACAGGCATCCAGTGGAGCATGGCTCTGGCCAGCACTGTGCATTGCGGCGAGGAGCGCAGCCTCTGCCAGGCTGCCTGTATTGCTCCTTGTGAGGGGGAGAAGGAGCCGGTGGGCTCCGAGGCTCCCCGCCCAGGTACAAACACACGAATCACACGCCCACAGACCCAAGACGCTGGGCGGGAACTCACCTCTTCCAGGTACACGGAGGAGGGAGGGGCCGGCACGGACAGGGCCGGTATAAAAGAGATGCCGGCACAGGCCAGCGGAGGCACGGCAGTGGGGGAGTGGGAAGGAGGCAGTGGGGGAGCTGAAGCCGTCTGGAGTACCTGCCAGCTGATGTGAGCCATCCTGCGACAGGGCAGGACCTTCTGGAGGAAGGGTAAGCCACATTAGGGCTTCTGAGTCCGGGCAGCGGGTCCAGCAAGGCCGTGGACTGTTTGCAGCCGTCCGGGAGCAGCGGGAACCCGGCCAGGGCCGGGTACCATATAAACTGTAATATAGGGGCAATCACTGGCTGTGACACCGTAACTCCTGTAAGGAGGGGCTGAGTGGCTCCAGGGAGCCCTAGTGAGGACTGAAGAGCTCATGGAGAGCTAGAGAAGGGGTTTCAACCCCACAGCATACAGGGGAATATCAGAGGACGTCTGCTGAGGGTTGAAGCAGCCACCACGATCTAGAGAACCCCTGGCCGTAGCATTTTGTTTACCTTTGCATTTCTTTTACGGACAATCTGAGTGATCTACAGACACGTGGCCTGCTCTGATAGGCAGCCACCACCTGGTGGAACGGGTGAGAGTGTAGGGGTGGCGGAGCCCTCATCAACGCGGGACCCGCGGGACACTAAGAAGTTTCATATTTGGACGACACACGCCGGATCATCTGAACCAATCAGTATTAACATCAAAGTCGTGGCAGGCGAGGCAAGCGCATGCAAAATGTCCAACCACAGGTGAGCTGGTCCTTGGCGACCGGTAAGCGGCCCCAACGCAGGGAGGCGGTAGCTACCTTCCCCACGACACTCCCCACCACTCATGCTCAGACCCTGCACTCGCACAGCTGGGAAGGAAGCCCCACATGCTATAGCCAGCTGCCTTCCCTGCCTCCGCTGCACTGCAGGGGAGGGAAGTCTCAGGTATCTTCCCCTGAGGGAGCAGAGAAGGCAGCCAGACCAGTGCTTAAAGTTTCTCTCCTGTGCTGTGCTGCCCTGGCAAGAAAGGCAGCTGGCTCCAGCATGTGGGGCTTCCCTTCCTGCTGTACAATACAGGCAGTTCTGCTGCATCCCTCGCTGCAATGTACAGCACTGGCCGAAGCTGCGCCCTGCCTGGCACCTGCATCCTAAACACCCTGCTTGCCCTGTTTCAACTGTTCTTGTGGCCTGCCTCTTTACTGCTGGGACTGCTTGACTTCCAGATACTAAGGGGGAAGAGAATGAGAATTGATGTTTTTCTCCTCTCACTCCCCTTACTCTTCTACAGCTAGATTGTCAACTAAGCTAGGTCCCTGCTTAGTGTACCTCAGAAGATGGGGTATTGTGCACTGCCTGTTCACCAGCCCTGAGACCACCAAGGGCATAATTCCTAGAAGCCTAGGGACTGCTCTAAATCCTTGAACGTTATGCCTAACAATGCCCCAAGAGGCTCTCTATCAGCCAGGAATAGCACACTATACTCTGGAAATGCTCAACCCCCCCTTTGCCTTAAACACATCTGTGAGAAAGAGAAGGAGCCACCAGGCTCCAAAGCACACGGGCTAAATAAAGGCTTAGCGGCCCCAGGTCCACAGCCCCAAGAAGCCCGGCAGAAATCTCCATTACCCACGTGTTTCGGAAGCGGGGCGGCAGAGTACTCCCGCGCCGGTATAAAGAAGAGCCCAGGACAGGAAAGCTGGAGGAGTGCAGAACCGGAAAGAGGAGGAGGAGGAGGAACGAGCTGACACACGCTGCAGGGAATTCTGAAAGCGACGTGGAGTGCTGGTTGGAGACTCTTGCAGAAAGCAAAAACCCCAGCAGGGGTTTAGAGCCAAGTCTACTGGCCCTGCGGGGTGCAGAACTTTTTGTTTACATGCGGGGAGATGCCGGAGCCCGGCAGTGAGAATGGTACCGTAATAACCCTAACAGAGGGGCAGTTTAGACTTTTGTGGGACTGTAATATATGTAAAAGTGGCACAATCCAATAAGATGGACTCAAGGTGCTAAAAGAAATTGTGGCAACCTCTACAAGAGGCTCTGAGAGACAGAGAGAGCCACCAAAGAGGGACTGACCACACAAAGGTCAGTTTTGGTTTAGATCTTGGCTGCAAACAGCAAGAACAGTGACACAGGCCAGGAGAGCCTTCTCTGTTTTCTTTTTGGTCTTTTGTTGGTTGATTGGAACTGAGGACACGTGGCAGGACCAACTGGCTGGTCAGAACCTGGTGGAATGGGTGAGGGTGTAGGGGCAGCGGAGCCCTCAGGAATGTGGGGCCCCGCGGGACGTTGGTGAGACTACTAATTGGACTACACGTTCAGGTAAATGAACCAACTCCGTTAACATCAAGTCATGGTAGGAGAAATGTAGGCATGTAGAGCATTGATTAGAACCGATAACATCCTAGTCGAGTGGCAGGCGGCGCCCTACAGGTCTGCAAGTGACTGCAATACCTGACAACATCCTCTAACTTTGGTGCAGTCAGCACAGGGTGATAACCCTTTGCAAGGTAGCTTGGATGGTTGCTGTTTAAACCAGCTTTCTATCTCTTTTTATGACACAAAGGGAAGTGGGCTGGGTGACTAGACTTGGCCTATTATAAAATAAACAAGTTTCCTTTACCTATCTAAAAATGCCACTGGAGTCATTAAAGCAGAAAGAATTTTAGAAATCTAATTTACTGTGTATTATGTATGCATTTTGATTACCCTGTTTCTCTCTCTGCTTGGAATGAAAATACTTAGTTTCTAGTCGCTTTCAATTTGAGGCTCCTCTGCACTTCCCTGTAATACAATGTTTGAGTTGCAAATACCGGAACATTTTGGGTTTTTTTAATGACTGTTGGTCTTAGGTAATGCAACAGCTTATTTTTACCAAGCCATAACATAAAGCTAGATTTGATGGAACATTGTACCTTTAATATTTGTAAAAGGCTTTTGAGATCCTCAGATGAAATTTACCATGTAAATGCAAAAGATTATTAATCAATTATATCCCTCACTTTATTTTTAAGAACATGATAAATATTTGATTTAGTTACTGTAGAAAAAGTATCTCTGGAATGGGATGTGATAACATTACTCCATATACTTTTGCATCCTATAAAAAGCTTATTTTCTTCAATGTAAAATACTGTATTCTATTTTTAATGCTAATACTTGGATTTACCATCTCTCATAATTGACTGTCTTATCTACTCAGCTGAGAGAAAGGAGAAGTGTTCATTAAGGGAAGATGGGTTTACAGTAAAATTACCTAGTAATTCCTAATGTTTGAATTGCTAGATATTAGAGGCCAACAATTTAATTTCTTTACAATATACTTTTAGAATATTTTTTCTCCAAATATCTCACAATGGTTTAGTTTCATAATTGAGTTTCTAAACTAGCTTTTTGAGATTGTTAAATATTAATTGTCCAGTTTTACATATGAATATTTTCATTTTCTATAGTATGTATGGTAGCACTTGTAAACTTCAGTAAGTTTCACAGCTTTCAAAAGAATGACAGACAAACTCCACTCCTGAGAATTGATGAAGTAATTTCAGAGGCAGGGATATATGGCCAAAATTCAGAAAGTACAGGCAAAGAAGAAGGAAATTGTTAGGGTGGCAGTATTTGGATCTTGGGGAACATTGAATTTGTAACTGAATACAAGGCTATAGCCTGTGGCCCAGCAAAGCTGCTAATCACAAGGCAGGATAATATATTACAAGTAACATTGCAAGATGCTTAGGCAAGCATTTTCTTAACAATATAGTAGTGCTGTAAGATATATAGCTCATTATGTATCGTTAGGAGGTAAAGTAGATTTTGCTTATGAATACGTATACTAAGCCAGCCATTTGGTTATGCTGAGTAACCATCTGAACTGTATCAACCATTTTCAAGCAAGTCTGTGACACTGTGTGCTGTGAATGAGGTGAAGTCTTAGGAATCTGGAGATGATATAACCTGGGAGCCGTCCGGAGTACGGAAAGACTGGAATGTGAAAGACAACATGTAACTGGTAACAGAATTCAGGATAAACATATGCAAAAAGGTGAATGGTGATTTGTAAAGAAGCCTCCAGAAGCTTCCAGGTTTTGGTTAAAATCTGCCCAGTGACCCGAAAGAAGTAGGGCCAAGATCTTAGATATGCGTTCATACCAAAAAGACATGTAAATAAGTGGTATGCATAGGTAATTCCATGCTACTGAAATAAACAGCAAACAGAGGTGGAGTTTAAAATGGGAAGAACTGAGGGTGGAACAAAGGAGGGACAAAGGTGGAGTAAATGTTAATGAGTATGAACCAAGGTTCAAAGAACTAATGGTTGAGGCAGGTCCCTGGTTTGCTGGAGCTGGCCTGAAGCTGTCTCCATTTTGAATAAAGCTGTTGCTAGCAATGTGTGCTGGTGTTTGCACTTTGAGCAAATGGATCATCATCTGTTGGATGCCGCATGGAGTCGGAGTATAACTTAAATGAAGGAGAATGAGTTTACATAGACCAGTTATGGGTTCAAATAGATGGTGTCTGTATAAATTGGAAAAATAAATTCTAAGCTGTAATCAAACAAAAAAATGCCCCACTCAACCAATGGATAAACTTAAGCAAAGCAAAGTGAATTACCTTGACAATATCACACAGCAAATCAGTGGTAGGAACGCGAAAAAACAAAGATTACTCTTACCCATCACTTGCCAAAACTTTTCAAGTTTTAGAAATTTCAGTGAAATTTTCTTGCAGGTGTTTAAAAAAAAATGTTTTTCAACCATCTTGTAAAGACTTATCAGTGTTGTTAACAGAGTGCCTAAATTCACTACTTGATGTTCATTGTTTCTTCTGGAGCCTGAATATGCTACTGAGCCCTTTTAGGTTTCTGTCCATCTCACAAGACAACAGAGTTACACTGAGTGAGGCATCAGCATATTGAACATCTGTAAGTGTGGCTGTAGAACCCAGTTCTTGAATGCCAGTCCCATTCCTACTTACCACATGTGAAGTTTGTAACAGTCCCAAATGTGTTGTGAGGTTCTTCCTGAAGTTTCTTTTATTCCCTGCATATTGGTCTCTTCTTTCCTCAAAAACCCCAGTTCTGTGTTTGATAAACTGTTTCCAAGTGCTTTGATTCTCAGCAGCCTCATCCCCATCATTTGGCTCAGTGTTAATTGTCTTCAACTCCCTCTTATAAACATCTCTGAAACAGAGATAAGGATGTCTGTGTGGTCTTTTTCCTGTACAGAATTATCCATACAAGAGATGCTTGGGTATACAGCCATTCTTGGGTATGTGCTCAGTAGCCATATCACAGAAAAACAAGTCTTAAGGTGACACATTAGGTTAATAGTCATTCAGGAGAGTGTGATTCTGACTGTCATGCAGGTGAAGCCAGTAGGTTTACAGGAGCAAACAGTTGATACGACCAAGAATAAAATCAGATCCTTAGTCTCTCCACTGCGACTACTAATTACGGCAGTAATTTCTGTGAGACAGATGGGGTGAAAAGGACTTAAATACCAGCTAATTTCACACAGGCTGCCCAACTAGACACATACCAGCACCAACGGAACTGAGGGTATGCAAAGATGTTTACAAATCCTCCTTACTCATTCAGCATCTTCAGCTGCTCATTCCCTTCTCTCATATTAGTGAATCTCATCTGGTTTCAGTTTAGTGATTCCTGACTTATGCCAGAGTGTAACACAAGACTGAAATTAGTTCAATTCTCTTAATGTTTCTCGGCATCACATACTGCCTCTAGTTTTTTGGAGGGAAAAGGGGATGACTCTGTCCTGTCTTGTTAATAACAACACAAGGGCCAAGTTGGCAAAAAACTATCAAGTGAGGGAGACCAGGTTCTTTGAGTGAATATGATGTATTTGATTAGACCAACTAAATAACTAGAAAGCTGTAGGGGTATCCCATATACCCCTGATGCTGGAGGATCACTGCAGGAGTAATCCCCCACCCAGGGGTGTGAGGAAACCCCTAGTTCTAGATGGTCACTGTGATCTTCCTGCCATGATAATTTCCTGCACCCTTGAACCCTGGGGATTGCAGCTGCAGTGATTCCCCAGGGCTCAGGAGTGTGGGAAACCCACAGACCCTGGGGATTGTGACTGCTAAGATACCTAGGGCTTGAGCATTTTATGTTGGGCACAGTGCATCTCTGCAGTTGGGAGCCCCATCTGCTGATGGGGCTCCTAGCCACAGGGGAAACCCTGCTACATATTCAAACTAAAGCTGAAAAGCAACCAGCTATAAAGTTAGTACACATTGCTTGTCTTCACATAACTACAATTAACCATTAACTTTGTAATATCTGTAATGTGTAGAAGGGGCCCAAGAAGCTTATATACAAGAATTTACAGTAAGACATAACAGGTTTGCTGCTGTGCTTGCAAAGGTCTTGTGGCTGGCCTGTTTCACACTGGGTAGTGTGCAGCTAGGTCCATAGGGGTTGGGAGGAGAGAGCAGAATCCAGGTGAGGGCCAGATCAGGAAGTCAGTCCAATGACTGGGCCCAGGGACAATCTCAGTTAAGCAGATGGAGCATGGAGTCCGAGCATAAGCCATGTAGCTAGGAGATCAAGCAGACAGCTGGCATTGGCACAGGTTACAAGGAACAGCAAGGCAGTCTTGGTAAAGGTTGAGCCCTGTTGTCCAGGCATTTCCTCTTCCAGGTCAGGGGCTTATATGGGAGGGGAAAGAAGCAGACCCTGGCCGGCCACTCCAGCAGTAGGGAGTGGGTGGGTGGCTAGGTCTGGACAGAGGGTCTGGATAGAGATTCTGACCAGCCTGCATGGTCAGCTGGAGGAATGGTAGACTGAGGTCAGTAGCTGATACTGGGACACTAAGGCCCTGGGTTTGAAGCTGTAGCCTGACACCTTTCCTATTCTGCTGCCTGGAAGTTCCTACTGACTTCATACAGAGTCTTATCAGATACCACACTTCCTGGACACTCAGGAGGTCTTACACTATGGATGGATTTTTGCATCCATACTGTTTAAGGATAAATGTCTTCACCAGGTACAAGGGAATAGAGAATCTCAGCTAAAGTATTAATTCCTGGCTCCAAATCCTCCAGTGATACGAATCATGGTAGTTCTACTGATTCCAGTGGAGCTATGCCAGTTCTGGGAAAAGACCTGACATTTCAAACCTTTGCTTAAAGGCTGTCCTTTTCTCAACTGAAGTCAATGAAAAATTGCCACTGAAAACTGATTCCAATTAGTATATGGCTCTTAAGATTCTAATTTTTGGATGTCCTGAGCATCTTCCATTGACTTCAGTAGAAATTGAGGAACTCAAAGTCTCCATTCACTGTTGTTTTGCACTCTGCACTATCATTTGCACCAATCATAGGTGCCAACTGTGTTTTTTGCCAGTGGGTGTTTGACATAGAGTCCCCCTTCCCCCCACACCAAATGGCACTTTACTTTTAACTCATCACATTCCCATGCCAAGTCCTGTGCATGCCAAGAAGAGGCAGCATGTTACTTCTACTCAGCTCTGCAGCATCTGTAAAGATTGAGTGCTTTAGTGTGGCTTTTTTCTGTTTTTATCTAATAGCTGATTGAATCAGTTTTAGCTAAAAGCACCAAAAAGCCTTGTTGAAGTGTCCAGTCTTCATAGATGCTGCAGAGGCAGGTTGAAATAATGTGCTGCTTCTTCTGGTAAAGTGCATTTTGGGTTTTTTTTTAAAAAACATCTGCAAGCCTGGCTCTGTGGGTGCTGAACACCTACTAATTTTTTCTCAGTGGGTGCTTGAGCCCTGAAGCACCTTTGCTGGTTCCACACTCTCAGCCCCTCCCTGGGTCCCTAAGAACCTCCTCCAGACCCTTAGTTCCTACCCAAACCTCCAGACTACTTCAGCTGTCCCTTTTTGTGGTGGTGCTCCAGAATTGCAGTCCTCCTCCTAAGGTTGTGTTCTGGAACTCAGTAGGCTCCAGATCTTACTGCTGGGCTTTTCTCCAGGCCTGGGCTTATACCAGCTCTAAGCCCAGCCCTTTTCCTGAGTCATATGACTCCCTCTGTCAGGCTGTTTCACCTGCCAGCTCCCTGGGTCAGTCGCTCCCAGTTAGCCCTAGGCTATACCTGCTGGAGGCTTTGCAAGCTGCCTGACTTTGTAAAGTGGCAAGCCCCCCAAGTCCCCTGCCACATGCACCATTTTAGAATGTCTGTATGACACAGTTTTTTAATTAGATTGCATCATACTTCAGTCTCATGTCTTATCTCTAGCAGTGGCTCACTGCAAATACTTCATCTGCAAGCAGATCAAGTTCCTGATCTCAGTCTTTTTCCATGAAGTAACTGGAAACTGAATATAATGGAGGTAAAGGTCTGAACTGGAGGGGCCACCAGTGCTGGTGTACCTGGGTGTAAATTTACATCCCTTATAATATCTGGGTGTCATGATACACTGGCAGATTAAGTGAAAGCAAAATTGCCAAAGGGTCCAGTTTCTTCCTCAAGAAGAAAACATCTCTCACTCCCAAAAAACCCCAAATGAGAAACAATAACAATTTACCAGAATGATACCCAAGGTCAAAATCTTGGATCTAAGCAACTCTACCCTCTCAGCTTTTGGAAAGGCTCTGGAGTGTTAGAAATATTATTGAAAATGCATTATCAATAGTGTTGTTAGAACAGCACAGCTGTCAGCTCTCCCTGGTGGGGGAGAGAGGTTGGAGGAGAAGCTACTAAGGGCTCTTTGTATTAAGGTATCACTCTCTCTTTGTTCTGCAAATTTACTATCTCTTTGTTACAGTAAAGCATATACTCCTTAGCATTCTCATGCAGATA
>NW_017728931.1:20377649-20386574 GCF_001723895.1 Crocodylus porosus | reverse complement strand
CGCTCCAACCCTATTTGCAAATATATACCTTTTGTGTTGCTAATGGAGTGTGTCTGTGACTGAGAGTTTTTCGCCTCCCGAGAAACGAACCATAGCAATTTCTGCAACAGCAGGATGAACCATAGCTGTACAAATAGAAGGAAGCTGTGCACACCTTTTATGAAGAAAGCAAATAATTTATCCAGAGAGATAACACAACACAAATGGCTTTATTCATCCTCATTCACACATACACACTACACCAAAAATGTGCTACTGCAAGACAGCCATCAGTGCTTGTAGAAAGTTGCCTTTCCCCTGGGACCGGGAAAGAGGAAGATAGTTATAAGCCATGGCCAATGAAGCCCTAATGGTGGAAACAGTAAAGGTATATGATTAATAAACACATCCTCTGTGCACTATGGCTGAATTATTACATCTTTAATGCAAACCACAACCTTATTGTGACCACCTATTCCAGATGAGTTTCCATAACAGGTGTTCCTTTTTTGGCTTCTTTTCAGTAGTTACATCTCTCATGTGGAATGCATACCATTTGCTATCTGAGCCAAATTAATAGTTTCCCTCATTTTTGAGTGAATGGCAGGGATAGATGGATGTACTAAGCATTGTTAGTCAGAAGCAGAATTCCTCATAGTTTGGAACATATCTGAGTACGCCACAACATATTTTTTACCAGCTTGTTTTTTATGAGGACCACGACACGGTACCAAAACTCCTAATGTTAAATTAGATTCTTGTTCAGCCTTGAAATTAGCTATACTTTTTAGATCTACTGAATGTAGAACATTTTGAAAATGCCATGGCTCCTCACATATTTTGATAGGCTGTTTTTTCTTCATTTGGAAATACGTGATCAGATTGATACTATCATTGACATTTTCTTTTCTAACAGTATTTGCAAAGCTCTGAAAGCCTAGAGGGGCAACACAAAAAGATTATCAATGTCTTGACTGTTTAGTTTAAAACAACAAACAAACAAACCTCCTAAACCAAACCAAATAGCAAAACTGACTTAACAAGAATTGTAGCAACCTTACTGCCAGCTGTCTGGTGTGACTCAGACTTGAAGCAGATTAATGCACAGGCCTATGGGGCCTGTGCCCAGGGTCCCTGCCAATCAGAGGCCCCCTGTGAATAATCTGCTCTAGCTTGTGGGGGTAATGCGTGGATGGGCTGGGGCAGCACCTGCAAGGGCACTGAAGGAAAAGCCGGCTGGGGCCGGGGCCGGGGACTTCATTGGGTGAAGGGCCTGGAGAGCTCTTGGCAGCAGCCATGGCCACTCTCAGCCATTGCTGCCCTGCCCAGCCAGGATTGCCATGCCTAGGCACCCCGGGACTCAGGGGCACAGCTGCACCAGCTCCTTCCGGTCTTGCCAAGGGCAGGTGGGTCACGGCACGGACCCCTGCAATAGGGGCTCCACTTGCACTCTGGTCCAGGGCAGTGGGTCATGTGCCCTGCTGCCCAGCTGTATCCATGCTGCAGTAGGCCCCAGGAACTTGGCAGTTACCACTTCTTCTGCAGCCACAGCTGAGTCAGGGTAGACAATGCCAATAGCACACTGCTGGCTACTGGACAGCCTGTGCTATCTTTGCTATAGAGAGAGGTACAATGCCAGTGCATTCCTAAAGGGGGCACATAGAAGGTGCTTGATATTGGCAATTTTCTATTCTGAATGGTTGTCAGCACAATCTTTCTTTGAGCCCCATACTCCTTGGGCACTGGACTCCAAACATTCTTAACCTGCCCCTGACTCAGACTAGGTAAGAATCAGGCTCATTAACTCCAGTTGTAGATATTAGGAGTCACTATTAAAGTTGTGTCAAATTGATTTTGGTTAAAGACAACACATTAGATGGGGCTGAGCCCATCCTGAGTTTGCTGTTACACTCCAGAGCTGGAAGTGCATCAGTAAGACTGTCCTGGGCTTATTCTAAATGCCTGATCTTGAACCCTCTGTCTGTAGAAGGTCTAAGAGCAGGCACTGGGGACCAGTCTGGAGCAGCTTCACTGGTGAACTTCCATCTCTGAAGTGTCAGTGGACTTCAGAAGACAGTATATGCTCAGTCCTATTCTCACTAGAACCAGTTGTTGGTGTGGTATATACAAATGCTTTGTGTCTACCAGTACAATACTCTACTTGGCTATCAATGCAGAATGGAGTGAGAGTGTTCAATGTCAGCAGGGCTAGATGAACACCCTGGTTATTATTTGTACGATCATAGCTCAAGTCAAAGATTAAGAACCCAAAGTGCAAAATATTGTAAAAATACAGAAATGAGAGCCTGTTTGCGCCCCAGAGAGATTACAATCCAACCATTTCTGGCATTCCTTGTATCTGTAAGGTTCACTACTGTAAATAAAATCAATACTGCATAGTTATGTGTGGACCTTGTGCATAATCTTTATAAATATTTATAGGTTTACAGATATTTTAAACCACATATTTGGAACATTTAAGTTTTAGCAGGTTGATGAAAACAGTCTGTCATCAAGTACACAAAAAATTGGCTCTGTTTGGAAGAGGTTTATCCCATCAGAGAGACTGCTATGATAGCTTTAAGAATCTCACACTCTTCCTAGTATTTGAAGTGAAAAAATAACAGTCCAATACTTTATTTTTTTGGAGGAGAATAAGAAAGAAAGGGTTATGTCAAAATAATTTTACCTCCTTAAATTAAGAGATGTGCAAGCAAAACAAAATATATTGGACTTTTTGGAGCTGTTGCCAGCTTGGGAGAGAATTTTTTTGAATTGAAGAATCCAAATAAGTGCCTATTAGTTCCATAATTTTTATCATCATTGTGACAAAGTGTTGAAGGTTATGGTCATTTTAGTTCTTATCTCTAAGGTATCTTGAAGAACAAAAGGAAGGAAGGGAAGAGAAACATTCTGAATGAAAGGAAGACATCTATTAAATTTTTGCATTCCATTCTAATTAATTGCTTCTAATTCTGTTTTGGAATGTACATCCGAGGAAATTAATCTGAAATGTTTGCTTGGGGTAGAAATTAGCTATGTATATGTATATATATTTTCTCACTTACTACCCCTCAAATATGACACACACCTTGTTTTTTGGAAGGCAGGATGAAGAGAAGATTTTTCCAGAGTTATGGCTGCATATAGCATTGACAGTTTAATCTTCAATTCACTCACCTTCCCATTTCTGCTCAGGCAGAAGCTACAGTCTTAACCCTTTCACAGATTAACTTTTAGCAGCTCTTTGCTGCTTAGTCAAAAGCTGAAACTGTAGCTGTTGCTGGACTCCTTGTGGGTGGGGTCCTAGGATTTTGGCTAGAGCTAAAACTAGTCTGCAGGGCTGTAAAAGAGGAAGAGAGAGAGAGGACAGGAGTAGCTGACAGACAGCAAAATTGCCAATAAAGGATAGCTTGTTAGTAGAACAGCAATATCATGAAAAAAAAGAGTGGGTTGTTAACATTTGTGAATAAAGAACAATTAGGAGGAATCAGTTAGATTCCTATGAGCCATAAAGTCAATTGACCTACAGTGCTGCCTGAATAGAAATGCCACTGCTACTATTCTGGGCAGAAAATCAGCTTCCCTGCTTAAGATACACACCCCAATTTTGGAAAGCTAATTTGGGAGGGGAAGGGGTGTGTGTGTGTGTGTTATGCAAATCAATAGAGGTATACATATATAATGTGTGCAAATCCATCTTATTTAAACTGCACGTGGGAGATCATATTTTTGACTTTTACTTTGATCAAGTACTACCTTATTCCAAAAAGAGTCCCAGTCAAAAGCAATGAGTCTGGTCCTATGACCCTGCCTCATGTTATTTAACACTACTCCAAAAGGGGTGCATCTACATGTGCCATTAATGTGCTGTAATAAATTCTGGAGCTTATTGCTCCCAGGAAGCTCCAGGGCATGCTGTTCATACATGCACCTGGACCAAAGCACATTGAGCTAGGTTGGGCAGAGAATCCAGGGGATCGGCCTGCCAGCCCAGGACTAAAGAAAAAAGCAGGTCAATGAGGCACTTCAGAACAGCCAAGAAATGAGTGAGAGACAGGTGGTTGTTCTCTGAATATAGACAAGGTTCTGGGGGCCTCTCCAGTAGAAAGCAATGAAGAATCTGGAACTTCTGAAAGTTGTATTTTCCTTACATGGCCTGTTGATCTTAGGGTGAAACTTGTAAATCCTATTAATAGCCCAGCATTTGATCACTTCAAAATCTGAAAAAAAGTTAAAACAAAATACCACATTTTCAATCTACTGGTCTGGGTTAGGGTCAGATCCATGGGGACATGCAGATACACCCTCCATCCCTCTTTGTTCCCTTCTCTACCCAGTCCTTAAAACTAACCACCTGGGAAGGGCAGTGAAATCTCTATTCAGGTAGCACTGAGAGAATCAGTTGACTTCATGGCTCTTTATTATCTCCTTGATTCCTACTCTGTCTCCACTGCATAGATGTTAACAATCCACTATCTTTTTTGATGGTCTGGATGTTTCACTATTTTATCCTTTCTTGTGCAGTTTTGGTGTCTGTTAGCCACTCTTGGCAATGTCTCTCTTCTGTTTCACAGCCCTGCAAACTGTTTCAAACTCTAGCTAAAAACTTTAACTCTGGCATGATAATTTTAACTCGGGTGTAGAAATGACTGACAGTGAACTACTGGAGGCACTGTCAAAATTTGTTTTATGAATTTCAATAAAACATATATATTTTACTATAATGACTACATAACTAATGACAATTTCTGTTGACTATTTTTTCCTAGTTTGTTGTGTTTTTAAAAAATGGTTGCAGTAGCAAACAGTACACATTCCAAGTTATATTTGTTTCTGTTTTGAACTTATATTGAATAATATAGTGCTAGCCCCTGCGCATATTAGTAAAGCTTCTAGTTTTTCTTTAACTGAGGAAAAAACATGTTGTGTTATTGTGTGATTCATCTTCACAAATATGAATTCCCCTTTTCAAAATACTAGATAGTCCCAAGATCTGGATGGACAAGACTCCACCCTGATACAGTGGGTATAAACAGCATAGCACTAGAAAATCCAGTGGCCTATCTAGTTTTGGGACTCACCACTGGTAAAACTAGTAGGGTTGAAGCCATGTTAGCAATGGTGAGAGTTAGAAAAAAAAATGTTCAATGAAAATAGACCTTAAAGACAAACTGTATCCTTAACCAGCCCCTTTTCTGGTATGTCTGCTTTCTGGGAGTTTAACAAGAATACATTCTCTTCTCAGTATGTACACATAATTCCAATTAATGCTAGAGAGCCTGGCTTGCAGTCTTCCTACCTCAGGTGGAGCTGTTAGAAGATCTTGCAACTAAAGGAAGGTCAGCCTGAAGTAAGAAGACTGAGCTAGTCTGTAGAGATGAGCTAGTCTGTAGAGCTGTGTGAAATTTCACCAGGTGTTTTGTTTCAAACTGTTTCAATGTGTTTTGAGCTCAAAACAGCTAAATTAAAACAAAATAAAAGCCTTTGAAAGAGATTCAAAATGAAACAAGGGCACTCAAAATGTTTTGAGTTTTGAAGCTGGGCTTACTTGGCTTCAGTGCTGGACCCAGCCAGCAGCAGCAGCCTCTTGTCATCTGGAGCACAGATCAGGCACCTGCCTGCATCCCTAGGAGGGCTGTGGGGCTGTGCCAGACTCCACCCAGAGTCTGATCTTTGTGTCAGATGACAGGAGGCTGCTGCTGCTGTCTCAGGCCAGTGGCAGCACCAGTCTTCCCAGCACTGGAGGAGTCCAGCGCTGCCTGGCAGCCCTTCTGGGGGTGCGTGTAGGCCACTGAACTGTACACTGGATTAAAGGAGGCTCTAGGTGCCTCTCCCACCAGGGACCAGTGCCCCCCCACTCACTTCCTGGCTCAGCTCCAGGCCCCCTGTGGCTTACCAGCAATAGCAGCCATGCTCTTGGTGTTGTGCTACAGCCCCCCTGCATGGTGGGGTGCAGCATGGCTCAGCCCCAGCCACCAGGTTTCCACAGAGCCCAGTGGGGTGCAGCCCAGCTCAGCGCAGTGTGAGGTCAGCGCAGTGTGAGGTCATGTGCTTTTGGGCAGCTCTGGGCTGTCACCCAGGGCTGCACGTTGCTTGTGGGGACCACCGGCCACACTGGCCCAAGTCCTGTGTGCACAGAAGCGGCCTGGCTGGACAGCACAGAGCTTATGCAGCAGCACGTTGTGGCATAGGCTGTGCAGATACCTGGCAGTTGGGGCTGAGCCATGCTGCCCCCTGCCATGCAGGGGGCTGTGCCATAAGGCCAAGAACATAGCTGCTGTTGCTGGTATCCTGTGGAGAAACTGCAGCTGGGTGGGGGGCAGGTAGGGAGACTGCAGCTGGCGGGGGAGTGGGGCTGGAGCCAGGTTTGGGCCAAGCAGGGATGCAAGCAGGGGCACTGGTCCCTGGTGGGAGAGGCAGCCTGAGCCTCCTCTCATCTGGCACAGATCCATGGACTTGCACCCCTGGGAGGGTTGCTGGGCTTTGCCAGACTCCTCCTGGGGCTGTGAGCCCCCGAATCTGTGCCAGATGAAAGGAGGCTCAGGCTGCGGCAGCAGCAATCTTGTCCAGTGCTGGGTGCAACCCATGCCCAGTGCCTGTCTCAGGTGGGAAAACAGCCTGAGCCTCTTCTTGTCTGATGCAGATCTTGGGACTTGCACCCCCAGGAGGGCTGCCAGGCTTTGCTGGACTCCTTCAAGGGCTACTGGCATGTCAGATGAGAGGAGGCTGCTGCGGCCATCCAGTGTCAGGACTTTTGGTTTGAACAGTTTGAGGTACAGTTTCCCAGAAACCCCTGCATCTATCTCCTTGAAACTAGGCAGGCTTTGTGCCCTCAGGCTACCATCCTTGCAATTTTCATCCAAATCAGGCAAGAAATGACAAAGTTTTAGGCATTTTCCTGATTCCCCATTATAGCCTATGCGTGAAATGGCGAAACAGTGAAACAGTTTTGACGAAACAAAATGGGACAGTGCTTCAAAACAAAACAATGAAATGAAACACTGTCCCTTTGAAATGGTGAAACAGACATCAAAATGAAAGAGTGTTTCACACAGCCCTACTAGTCTGTGCTATGGGAGACCTCTAGGGAGCACCTTGCTACTTCAGAAGATAGTGTTAACAATTCAAGAGTTGATTGGCTTCCCTCTGAGTCACTTTTGAAACAGTAAGTCAAGCAGGGCGGGCACTAAGGGGTGTGGTGCAGCCAGAATCTGCATCTTCTGCATGTAATAAAAAAACAAACAAATACGGTCCTAATCATTTGTGGTAGTCTTTAAAGTCAAGAAACCATCTGTGACAATGGGACACACAATATTAATGAAGTTTGTCTTCATAAACCAAAAGCCAGTTTGGTAAAATCTTGAGTGATAATGCTTAATCCTCTTATTGTTTGTATGGATAGCCATTAATGAGCACTTAAACCCTGCTCTTACTCATCTAATAATACTCTTATTAAAAATTTAAAATTCAGAATAGTTACTTTCCTCTTGCTTGGGTAGAAGTAATATTCTAAGCTTTTACATACTAGCAAAAAGGAGACTAGAGGAACAGTGTGTCTTTGTGTGAGTAGATGAGTAGAAGTTAAGGGGGATTTGACTTAAAAACTTCCACAAAGATTCCATTAAATCCTTTGTATAATTGAGGAGGTTTTTTACATGTGTTTCCTCTCTTTCAGGGAAATTCAAAACACAGGTATCATAGCAACATTTTACTGTGTAAAAAACTAACATAATCACTAAAGAATAAAGAAAAAGAAATAGGCATCATAACAATTTAATAGAAAATTAATTTCTTGTGGCTTCTTTGGTACATTCCAGAGGAAATAAGAATTTTTAGCCACTTGTTGTAGTGCTACCTACATTGCCAATTGTGTCCTGTAAATATCGCTACTTCATTTTGCTATCAGGTACATTATACAACTCTATTTCTCCTTTTGCTTCTATATCTTTGAAGAGTGATAGACTTCAAACAGCTGTCCTGAATTTATTCATTTTTTAATCCACATCTTGCTTGCATGTTCCTGTGGTTGCAACTGTAACACAATATTCTTTGATTTAAGTAACCAGTGTAAGCAGAGTGTTCTTTTACTTGTGTACAATAAATATTCAGATACAATAATTAATTTTTAGGTAGTTAGGCAAGATTAGATTAGATGCAATAAATACAGGATAAACTGTCTTTTAAAAGGTTTGGTTTTTTGATTAAATTTCAAATGTGATTACTTTCTTTAACTTCTAGATGTTCTCTCACCACCTGAATTATGATTTCATAGACATTTGGGCTGACAGAGACCTCGTGAGTTCATCTGGTCCATGCCCCTACCCAACAGCAGGAAGTCAGCTGGGGTCAGAGGACCCCAGCAAGATAAACATCCAAGTGCATCTTAAGTGTGTCCAGAGTAGGTGCTTGAGTGTGTCCAGAGTAGGTGCTTGCACCACTTCAGGGGGAACCTATTCCAGACTCTGCATACTCGGATGGTAAAGAAGTTGTTCCTTATGTCCAGTCTAAAATGGTATTGCAGCAGTTTGTGGCCATTGGACCTTGTTTTCCCTGGTGAAGCCCTGGAGAACAAATGTTCTCCCAGGTTCTGATGCATACCTATGATATACTTATAGGCTGCCACCAAGTCTCCCCTGAGCCTATGCTTAGCTAAGCTGAAGTGTCTCATGACTCTCAGGCTCTCATATGGCCTACTCTCTTGACCTTTGATCATGTGTGTGGCTCTCCTCTGGACTTTCTCAAGTTTCTTCTCATCCTTTTTAAAGTATGGAGCCCAGAACTGGATGCTGTGGCCCCACCATGGTCAAATAAAGCAGGAGAATGAAATATTGGGTCTTGTTTCAGATATAGGCCAGTTAGTCTCACCTCCATCCTTGGCAAAGTCTATAGGCCAGTTAGTCTCACCTCCATCCTTGGCAAAGTCTTTGAAAAAATTATCAAGGC